>NC_084866.1:6093584-6701942 GCF_951802175.1 Populus nigra | reverse complement strand
TATGTATTTATTGTTTTTATTTGAGGTTTTTATAATAATTGATGTGCTTTTTAGTAATGAAGTTTCTTTTAATGTTTCGATAGGTTTTTGGAGCTTAAATGAATTATTTCAGTAAATTCAACGTCGGAATTCAGAATAAAGAATTGAAGAGAAATTTAGTTGAAGATTGAAGCAAATCTTGGTTCAAATAAGTGCTACAAATTTGCTCTAAAAATCAATTCTATTCCAATTCTAAAAAGGATTATCATATGATCGATTTCAAGCCCAAACTTGCCTTATGTTATGTGCAAACTTCAGCCATCAAACACTCAAGGTTTCAATGTCAATTTTAGCCCAAATAATAGGTACATTTGTATCCTTATTTGATGCTTAAATTTAGCCCTAAATCAGCCCAAGCACAATCTATGATCTTACATGTCCACACAACAAATAACATTTGATTTATTTTTGCTACATCACACACTCGTGCACTTGTGAGTTAAAACAAGTCGATCATAAAAAGCGGTCAAGCAATAAGAGTTAGTGGATTAAACCTATAAACAATTTCAAAATGAGAAAAGTCAGTGGTTGAATATATATTATAAGCAAACTCAACAAAAGACAAACATTCTTCCTAACTTTTTAGATTCTTTTGAATAAAAACATGCAAAAGTTAGGATAAAGTTTTATTCACTACCTTAGTTTGTCCATCTGTTTGAGGATGACAAGTTGTCGAAAATAAGAGTTTAGTTCTTAACTTTCCCCATAAAGTCTTCCAAAAGTAGCTAAGGAACTTAACATCATGATCTAACACCATACTTCTAGGAATGCTATGCAAACATACAATCTCCCTAAAGAACAAATCTGCAATATGAGATGCATCACCAGTCTTATGACATATAATAAAATGCGTAATCTTAGAAAACCTATCAACTACAACAAAAATAAAGTCTCTACCTTTCTTTGACCTAGGTAAACCTAAAACAAAGTCCATATAGATATATATCCAAGGTTCAGTATTGTAAACCCTGTTGCACCCTCGCGAGAGCGCGGCGTCACAACGACCCTTCCCGAAGCGGGGGATTGTGTCGGGGTTTTTGTTTTTGTGAATAAGAGAGTCGCCACCTAGTATTATGTTCATTAGAAAACCTAACTGGTCTTTCAAAGATTCTAAGACAAGGGACTGGTTGCGTAAAGGGAAGGTTTTAGCACCCTTAGTATGCTCTACCTAAGGTAAGTTGCTTGGTGTTTGGTTTGCCTTATAGTTTTTATGTTGTTGGTGTTTTCTAATCCTATTAGTTTTCCTAAGATAGGTTTACTATGAAAAAAAAAACTTGAGTTCAAAGTCTAAAAGCAAGAACCCTTGGCCAATATAGATCATATCTTTAGATATGTTTACAGCATGCCAAGAAGAACCAATGCAGATCTCTTGAAATCTGTGTTTGATTTGAAACTAAATTTATAACCTTTGAATGAAAAGATAGCTAAGATAGGAATCTAAAGAGATTCAATGTGCTTCGAAGCTCATTTTTTCCTTAGTATCTCAAGTGTTCGCGACTTGTAAATCGCAAGGAAGAGGAACAAAAATTTAGAAATCTAAGGAAATTCAAAGCGCTTTAAAAGTTTATTTTTTCCTTGGTGTTTCATACTTTCATGGCTCGTAAATTGTGGAGTCAAAACTTAAAATGTCCTCAATTTATAATCGAGGTTTCTTTCAAGGATATGTGATGAGTTATTATTCCTAGAAAAATATTTTGGATATCAACCACTTGGTTTTTTTTATCCAAACATTAACAGTGAATAATAACAAGTTATTCCCAATAATATTTTGGATATTAATCCCTTTAGAATTTCTTTATCCAAATATAAATGGTGAATAAAGTAGAATTCCCCAAAAATAAGATTTTGTATTTTTGGAATATTGGTCAATACCCTTTGGCATTTTACAAACATGTTGTAAAATTCAGAATGCAAGAAAATAATTTTTGTTTGTGTTTAAGAAATCCATGCGAAAACACATTTTTGAAACTTCAAATATTTGTTTTTTTAAAAGGAATGTTCAAAATATGTTAGGGTATTGGCTATATGCAACACACAAAAATATTTTTATATTTTTATCGAAACACGAGTATCATAATTAAATGCAAACATCATAATAGAAGGTAGCAAACCATCATATATATTATAAGATTTACAAGAAACTTAAAACAACTAAAAAAATGTTCAAAGCCGGCTTATCTTAAATTTTTATAACTGGAAATGAAACACCTCCGTAGGCTCAAGGGAGCCAAAGTTCTGAAACCAAAATTTGAAATCTAAATTCTAGTGCAGTGTCCGTGACTCATGACCTACCTTCTTTTACCAATATGGGAGATGTTGCTATACTAGTTTAATACAAAAGAGAAAATGAAAAAACAAAAAAAGTGAGCTGATGATTGAAGAACCAACAGTCGCCCCCCCACGGTTCCTCATGAACTAGCGAAAGAAAAAAAAAAGAACCAGCCAACTCTTAACATAATCACTCATCTAAAACTTAAAGCCACGACAAGAACAAAAGGCAAGCATTCATTGTATGGTCTAAAATTGGAAAACGAATGTGCAAAGCAAAGATAAAACAGGTTTTTAAAACATCAAAGCAACAGATTTAAATGCGGCAAGGGAGGAGAAAGTTAAGACTTATACCTGCAAGTCTCACTACTTTTTTACTGCAAAAGATGAAATACAATCCAAATGAACATTTCTGTCAAGGTTTAACAGCAAAGCTCCCTCTCCATATGCTGCAGATCTCCCTCATTTCTGCAGGCCTCATCAGTTTTGATAGTCTAAAGTTTTTGTCAATGTTTAGCAGCAAAGCTTACTTTTTATATGTTGTAGATCTCAAAACGTTTCTTCTCCTCCTCTCCTTCTTTTTCCTCTGTCTCTTTCCCTTTTTTTTTTTCCTTTTACTCCCAGTAGAGGAGGTTTATATAACCTAATCACAGCTCTTATTAGGAAACGAATATTACATTAATTCTAGTATGTGATCTCAGGTGATCAAATAAAGCAAAAATAGGAAACTAAAATATTCTAATTCCTATATTGTGATAATCAGTCATTACTTTCCACATTAACACCTCATCCCAGCCATCTATGTTAGGGATAAAATCCAAGCCACTAGATGATGGTGAGGTTCCTCTCTTCATGTCATTTTACAGCTAGCACAGAGGAGGCACAAAAGATGTTGTCTCCTTTGGATTAAAGCTGAAAACAAAACATGATCTGCAGCTCCAAAATCAAGCAAGAGAATCATGGAGACTAACAGGAAGTTGCAGAGAAAAGAAAAGAAATCAGATGGGATAGTTGTGTAGAGAACAAGGAAAGAAACGCAGACGGGGGGTTGTTCTCAAAATGACAATGAACAATACCATACTAATTAAATCCTATGGGGCTGTTACATTTGGTATCAGAGCCGACATCATTGGCTGTCCGGTTGTGTCGACGGGGTCGTCGGGCTCCTTAAGGGGGATGAATTGTAATATCCCACATCGGCGGGTGAGGGAGTGGTAACTGGCCTTATTAAGAGTGCTGGGTGCCAACTTGTTGTACGTGTTTTGGGGCATCAGGCTCAGAAGTGGGCTCGCGTTACTAAGAACAAAACCGTGAGGGCGGTAAGGCCTAAAGCGGACAATATATGGCAAGTTTGGCCGTGTTGTTACATTTAGTATCAGAGCCGACCTCACTGGCTGTCTGGTTGTGCTGGCGGGGTCGTCGGGCTCCTTAAAATGTAAAAACAAAAAAAAAAACAAGAAGTGGAACCAAAATGACTCCACCATCGCTGCCGATTTCTAAATCGGCAGCGACGCAGTTTGGCTACCAATTTCTGAATCGACAGCGATGCAATTTCGGGCTGCCAATTTTTGAATTGGTAGCGACACAATGTTGGGCTACCTATTTCTGAGTCGGCAGCGACGCAGTTTCGACACATTGTCGGGTCGCCGATTTCTAAATCAGCAGCACCACAGTTTCAAGCTGCCGATTTCTAAATGCGCAGCGAAGCAATCGTTGGCCGTTGATTTTGGAATCGACAGCAACACAATTTGAGGCTGCTGATTCCTGAATTAGAAGCGACACAATTTGAGGCTGCCGATTTTGGAATCGACAGTGACTTTAAAAAAACCGGGATTTAGTGTGAGACTGACCTATCCTAGTGGAAAGAAAGGGAATGGAAATCAGTTCAAGGATAAACTAAAAGGGGGATTAGGGCAGCCTTGGTCCAACATCCAAACACCCCTTTTTTTTGCTTTTAGGAAAGGTATAAATGCAGCAAGGAGAGAGAGGGGGGGACACCCTCCTCAAAAATGATATGCATGCTCTGGTCCCCTTCCCTCTCCCTAAAGTGAGCTGCATGCTCTTGTCCCCTTCCCTCTCCCTAAAAATAAGATGCTTGTCCCCTTCCCTCTTTCCCTTTCCATGGAAAGAACTTGACCAAACCCCGACTGCTAGTGCCCTTCTTAGGCGTGAGAGAAAGAAGGGAGAGCTTGACAGGAGGCTGGACAGCTGCAAACATGAAGGGAGTATAGGCCTAAAATCGGTGGGAAACTAACAAAAGGAGGAGAAAAACTGAAAGAGAGGAAGAGGAAGGAGCAATTGGGAGTAGAAGGGGAGAAATGTTGTCAAACCCCTCCCAAAAATGCTAAATCCGTGAGGTATGAACCATGTCTTTCTCCACCTGTTCTTAAGGTCTTGAAATCGAAAGGAAGAAGAAAACTATGGATGCATGGCCTAGGAACTTTACTCCAACTGTTATGGAAAGAACTAAGCTAAAAGGGGGGACAAAAACGGGGCTGGATGAGGGGACCTAATTCCAGAATATTTAACAAAAGATTATATGCTGGAATTGATGGTTTTAATGTGTGTGTTCTGCTGGAATTTATTGAAAGATTATATGCTGGAATTGATGGTTTCAATGTGTGTGCTCCACTGGAACTTAGTGACAATTTATGTGTTGGGTTGTTACAGCATGTGTGGTGTGTGTTCATGCCAAAATGTGGGTTGGGCAGCAAATTAGTTTTCGCTACCGAATGGGGTGTTATGCAACGAATTGTGATTCGCTGTCGAAACTGAGTTTTCTGCAGTGAATTAGCATTCGCTGGCGAACTGTGTGTTTTACAACAAATTTGAGAGTCACTGCCGAAGTTGAGTTGGCTGCTGCGAATTTGTGATTCGCTGCCAAAACTGAGTTTCCTGCAGCGAATTAGCATTCACTATCGAATTGTGTGTCCTGCAGCGAAATTATGATTTGCTGCCAAAACTGAGATGTCTGCAGTGAAATTAGCATTCGCTGCCGAAATGTGTGCTCTGCAACGAATCTGTAATTCGCTGCCGAAGTTGAGTTGTCTGCAGCGAATTGTGATTCACTGCCCAAACTGAGTTGTCCGCAGCAAATTAGCATTCGCTGCTGAAATGTGTGTTTTGTAGCGAATTTGGGAGTCGCTGTCGAAGTTGAGTTTGCTGCTGTGAATTTGCGATTCGCTGCCGAAACTGAGATGTCTGCAGCGAATTAGCATTCCCTGTTGAAATGTGTGTTCTGCAACGAATTTGTGATTTGCTGTTGAAGTTGAGTTGTCTGCAGCGGAATTGTGATTCGTTGCTGAAATGTGTGTTCTACAGTGAATTTGTGATTCGCTGTCGAAGTTGAGTTGTCTGCAGCAAATTGTGATTCGTTCCCGAAACTGAGTTGTCCGCAGCGAATTAGCATTCACTGCCAAAATGTGTGTTGTGTTGCGAATTTAGGAGTCGCTGCCAAAGTTGAGTTGGCTGCTGCGAATTTGCAATTCGGTGCGGAAACTGAGATGTCGGCAGCGAATTAGCATTTTCTGCCGAAATGTGTGTTCTGCAGCGAATTTGTGATTCACTGCCGAAATGTGTGTTCTGTAGTGAATTTGTGAATCGCTGCCGAAGTTGAGTTGTCTGCAGCGAATTGTGATTCGCTGCCGAAACTGAGTTTTCTACAGCGAATTAGCATTCGCTGTCGAAATGTGTGTTTCGCAGTGAATTTAGGAGTTGTTGTCGAGGTTAAGTGGGCTACTGCGAATTTGGGATTCGCTGCCGAAACTGCGTTTCCTATAGCGAATTAGCATTCGCTACCGAATTGTGTGTCCTGGAGCGAAATTGTGATTCGCTATCGAAACTGAGTTGGCTGCAGCAAGTAGCAAGTGCTGCTGCAAAATGTGTTGGCTGCAGTGAACCAGTTTTCGCTGCTGAAATTATAGCGTCAGCAGCGAAACAGTTTTTGCTGCCGCATGGGCAGCCTGCAGCGAACCAGTTTTCGCTGTCGAAATTGTGGTGCCAGCAGCGAACCAGTTTTAGCTGCCGAATTGGGCAGCCTGTAGTGAACCAGTTTTCACTGTCGATTTCTACAGTAGGCCTTCTAGGCAGAAATGACTTAAATGCTAGGAATAATTTCATGGTATGATGGTGTAAAATGTAGAACACTTGAATGTGAACATATGAACTCTTGAAATAAGTGTGGTGATGAATGTGAATTGAAGTTGCAAATGAATTGATTGTTGACATTGGTGTCTTAGGTGTTGTGGTCGGGATCAGACCACCGCCAGGACAAGGATAGACCACAAGTGGAGAAGGTAGGTGGTTTCCACCTTTCTCCCATTTTGATGTTTATGTTTTGAAATGATTCACTTGTAATGATATTTTATTTAAATCCTTGTTGTAAGAGGAAACGATGAAGAAGAGTTGGATTAAATTCTTGATGATTGTCGAAACGACTATGAAATGTCGAACAAGTTCTTGATGAATGTTGAAACAATGGTGAAAATGTTAAGTTCTAAAATGACCCATTTAAGGTGAACATCTTATTGAGTTGTGATGAATACTAAACCGAATATGAGATGTTGTTGGGGCTATTATGAATTTGGGCTGCTAATGAATGGTAGTATGAGCAGTACGAAGGATCTACTGTTGTATTCTTATTGAATGTAATGGTGATGAATGATTGTATAAGTATTATTAAGAATCTACTGTTTTATTATATTGAATGTAATTGTGATGAATATATTACCAATGATCTACTGTTGTATTTTTATTGAATGTAATGGTGATGAAAGATTGTATGAGTGTTATGAAAGACGTACCATTGTATTGTATTGATGGTTAATTACCACAAATGGTGGTGTGAGTATTACGGGGGATTTATTGTTGTGTTGCATTGAATATTAACTGTCATGAATGGTTGGATGAGTGATACAAAGGGTATTGTTGTGTTATACTGAATGCTAAACCGTTATGGGATGTTTGGTTCTGCATTATAAAGGATCTATCATCGTGTTAGGAATGATAAACTACTAGGAAATGGTGGTACGAGTATCCCGAAGGGTTTGCTATTATGGTGCAGGGAATGTCAAATTGTCATGAATTGTTTGATGAAACAATTATTAGCTTTGGCTAATGGCATCCAAATGGATGACCGAGAGGTTAATGGCATCTGAATGGATGACCAAGACAAATGATTGATTAGCTTTGGCTAATGGCATCCAATGGATGACCGGAACAAATGATTGATTAACTTCGGCTAATGGCATCCGAAGGGATGACCGAAATAAATGATTGATTAGCTTTGGCTAATGGCATCCGAAGGGATGACCGAAATAAATGATTGATTAGCTTTGGCTAATGGCATTCGAATGGATGACCTGGGTAAATGATTGATTAGCTCCGGCTAATGGCATCCAAAGTGGATGACTGGGATGAACAAAGATTAGCTTCTACTAATGGCATCCGAATGGATGACCGGGATAAATGATTGATTAGCTCCAACTATTGGCATCCTAAATGGATAATCGAGATGAATAAATGATTAGCTATGGTAATGGCACCATAGATGAATTACCAGAATGAATAAATGATTAGCTTCGGTAAATGGCATCCTAAATGGATACTCGAGATGAATAAAGGATTAGCTACGGTAATGGCACCCTAGATGAATTACCAAAATGAATAACTGATTATCTTCGAAAAATGGC
Source organism: Populus nigra (assembly GCF_951802175.1). Lineage (NCBI taxonomy): Eukaryota > Viridiplantae > Streptophyta > Magnoliopsida > Malpighiales > Salicaceae > Populus > Populus nigra. The sequence continues at coordinate 6,693,945 of NC_084866.1, read as the reverse complement.
ATCCTAAATGGACAATTGAGATGCATAAATTACTAGCTTTGGCTAATAACATCCTAGGTGGATAACCGAGATGAACAAATTATTAACTACGACTAATGGTAAATGGATAGTTGAGATGCATAAATTACTAGCTTCGGCTAATAGCATCCTGGGTGGATGATTGAGATGAACAAATGATTAATTATGACTAATGACATCCTAAATGGATAATCGGGATGAATAAATGACTAACTTCGGCTAATAGCATTCTAAATGGATAATCAGGATGAAGAAATGACTAGCTGCAATTAATCGCATCTTTAGGTAAATGACCGAGATGGAAAAAAAAATATGAGTAGCTACGGCTAATGGCCACCTAGTGGATGACAGGATGAATAAATGATTGGCTTCGGCTAATGGCCTGCTAAGAGGATAGTCAAATTTGAGTGTATGAGTTAGTTTTAAGAACTGATGCGTTCATGTATACTACGTTTCGTATATACTAGGTATATGAAAGGACTATAATAGTTATGCTTTAAACAAAGAAAAACATTAATTCAACTAACGGCATTTGAAATGAATGATCGGGTTTGAGTACTGCGATTAGCCTCGGTAATTGATGAATCATTAACGGTGGTATTTACATGAATGAAATGCGACTTTAATCTTGTTTTATTATGTTTTCTTAAATGGCCTATAATGCTTAAAATTACCTTGTGTAGTAACAAGGACATCATACCAATATGGTGCATAAGGAAATTCATTTCGTGGCTCAGACATTTCAGAAAGAATTATATACTCGCATATTATGGGTGATATGAGTTCTGTATGAACGGACATGCAAAGAATTATATAATCCTTTTTGTAAAAACTAGTAATTAAATATTGAAATGGAATACGAACGAGAATGTACAAATAGGTTGATATGAAGTGTATGAATACTCATATAAGGTATTCATCTAATGAGGACATCATGTTGTAAGAATCACACGCGGTAGGATAATAAAAATACTAGTTGTGTAACTTGTTGTTCGACACTCTTGTGATGATACAAGATTAGAACAAGAATGGAAATTTATGAATATGTCGATATGATGTAATGTAAAAAAAATAAATTCCAGTACTTTGGCCTTGAAAAGGCGGGGTCATTACACATTATATTTAACTAAGTTTATTATGTCAAGGTGAAAAGGTTACGCTAATGGTGTAAGAATAAATATAGTATAAACTCAACATGGACTTTAATATTTGATACTAACATGTTTTGTATTTGTTATCTTGTTCACTTTTAATACTTTGCTTGTTAAATGGTTAATCTAGATTTATGTTGTATAACCCTTGGTACAACAAATACTTGGCACTTTCATAGCCCAGCCGTATGGTATAACCGACACTTGGGCTATGAAAGAAACTTGATTTGTTGTTAACATAAGTTATAATCATGAATACCTGACAACATTTACAAGTATTAGCATTATTCGAATAAGATAACTAACGTAATCATGTTAACAATTTATAATCCGATTGGAACCTCCTTTGTGTGTGGTTTCCAGTAGAGTAATAAAAAAAGTTTATACTATACTTGTTTGAAATGTCATTAGTGGATCCTCTAACCTAGACAATTAGTTTATCCTTGTTTAATCCTTATATCAATATCACATCTCAAAGCTCTCTTCAACTCCTTTTCTATTATTATTTATTTCTTTATTTGTAGTTTATACAGTTAACCTCCCCGTGGTTCGACCTCGGTCTTGCCGGGTTATTTATTACTTCAACACTCCTACACTTGGGAGAAGATATCAACTATTTGGTCATGTCATGTTTTTGGCGCTGTTACCGGGGAGGTAAATTCTTGTATAAATTATAATATTTATTTTATTCTCTTTTCACTTTTCATTTTATCTAACTCTACTTCTTTTGTTTTGTTTCTTTTTCTTTTCTTTTCTTCCTTTTATTCTCTTCTTACACGTGCATGAGAGTTTGATCACGTACAATAAGTGGTAGACTTTGTAGGGTATGCTTATCATTTTCAGAAAATATGACCGAAGAAGATAACCAATCGCTTCATAATGAGAATAACCGTGTTAGAACACTTAGAGACCACATGAATCCCACAAGAACAAGTGCACTCTTATGCATAATTTTCCCTCTTGATGCATCTCATTTTAATTTTAAGTCAGACATTATTCAACTTTTACCTTCTTTTCATGGCTTAGATCTAGAAAATCCATACTTGCATTTGAGAGAATTTGAGGAGGTTTGTAACACCTATAATGACTTAAATTATAGCATGAACACCATCAGATTAAAACTTTTTCCTTTTTTATTAAAAGATAAAGCTAAAACATGGCTGCAAAATCTTAGACCAGGATCCATTCGTGCGTGAGATGAAATGCAACAACAATTTTTAAAGAAGTTTTTCCCGTCTTACAGAACAAACTCTTTCAAAAGACAAATGATCACTTTCACTCAAAAACCAAGAGAAACATTTTACCAATGTTAGGATAGATATCGAGACTTACTTAATACTTGCCCTCATCATGGTTTTGAAACATGGAGATTGGTCTCACATTTTTATGAAGGGTTAACACCTAAAGATAGACAAATGGTGGAATTGATGTGCAATGGGACTTTTGAAGATAAAGACACTAATGAAGCAATGGAATATCTAGACTTACTAGCTGAAAATGCTCAAAATTGGAACACTACAAGCACTTATGAGGCACCACGTAAAACTCAACCTCATACATCTAGTGGAGGAATGTATAACCTTAGGGAAGATCATGACCTCCAAGCCAAGTTTGCATCTTTAGCTAGAAAAATCGAGACACTAGAATTGAAAAGGAGTGGTCAATTAAAATCTGTTTAAGAAATTATATGTCAAATCTGTGAAACCAACTTTGCCTTCTTTTAGGGAATGCCTCCATGAACAAGCCCATGCTTTAAATAGTTTTTAAAGGCCCAATCATAACCCATACTCGCAAACATATAACCCTAGTTGGAGAAATCATCCAAATTTTAGTTGGAAGAGTAATGCACAAACTTCACAACCACCATTTCAAGCACACCATAATTTCAAAAATTCTCATGGATATGCACCTCCTTATACTCCACCTCCTATAAGAAATCTTGAGGAAACATTGCATGCATTCATTGAAAAGTAAGAGACAATCAACACTCAACTTGCTCAAAGCATGACAAATTTTAAAGATAATCTTGCAAAGTTCACATCTGCTCTCAGTTTTTAAGAGAAAGGTAAGTTTCCATCTCAACCACAATAAAATCCCAAGAGGCAATACAATGCAAATGCAAGTAGTTTTAGAAGCCAACATATGGATCAAGTCAAATCAGTCATCACTCTTCGCAGTGGTAAGGTTATTGAAAAACCAACTCTTGAACCTTGTGAGAAAAATGATGAGTCAATCTCTGAGGGTAAGGAAGGGGTTGAATCTGAACATTGCAAAGAAAAGATTGATTTCCCGCCAGCACTTCCATTTCCTTATGTCATGACTAAACAAAGAAAAGTCAATCACAACTCTGAAATCTTTGAAACTTTCAAACAGGTAAGGATCAATATACCTTTGTTGGATGCTATTAAACGGGTATCTTCTTATGCTAAATTTTTGAAAGATTGTGCATTGTGAAGAGAAAACTAAATGTGAAAAAGAAAGTTTTTTTAGCCGAACAAGTAAGTGTCATTCTTCAAAACAATAATGCTTTGAAATATAAAGACCGTGGTTGTCCTAAAATTTCTTGCTTTATTGGAGAACATAAAATTAAAAGAGCTTTACTTGATCTTGGAGCTAGTGTGAATTTACTTTCATATTCAGTTTTTCAAAGTCTCAATGAGTTAAAACTAACTTCTGTAACTCTCTTACTGGTGATAGATTTGTAAAAGTGCCTAGAGGAATAGTTGAGAATGTGTTAATATAGGTTGATAAATTCATTTATCCTGTGGATTTTATTGTCTTGGACACACAAACTGTTGAAGCATGTAATTGATCATGAGCTAGTCTGTTTCTTGCTACTTCTAATGGATTGATTAATTGTAGGAATGGGCAAATGAAGCTATCTTTTGGAAACATGACACTGGAGATAAATATTTTCAACATTTGCAAGCAACTTGGAGATAATAATGATTTACAGGAAGTGGGCTTTACTGAAAAATTAGTTCATGATCAATTTCAAACCACTTCCAGTGAAAATGAGATTGATGAATTTGATGATTTACAAATGGTTTATTTTTAGGAAGAATCAAAGGCAAATAGTTGGAGACTGAAAATTGAGAAATTGCCACCATGATCAATTGAGTCCATACCTTTAAGTGTTCAACCACCAAAACCTGATTTGAAACCGTTACCATTCAATCTCAAATACTCATTTTTAAGAGAAAATGAAACTTTTCCGGTAATAATCTCTTCCAAACTTAATGCACATCAAGAAGGTAAGTTATTACAAACTCTGAAAATCCACAAAAATACATTAGGATGGACCATAGCTGACATAAAATGAATTAGTCCTTTGATTTGCACACACAGGATTTATTTGGAGGAAAATGCTAAACCCTCCAGAGAAATGCAACAAAGGCTTAATCCTAATATGAAAGAAATAGTGAAAAATGAAGTCATTAAGCTTCTAGATAATGGAATCATTTATCCTATTTCTAATAGCAAATGGGTAAGTCCTACCCAAGTTGTACCCAAGAAGTCTGGAGTCACTATGATAACAAATGAGAAAAACGAGTTAATTCCAACTAGGACTATTACTGGTTGGCGCATGTGTATTGACTATAGGAAACTTAATTCAATGACTAGAAAAGATCATTTCCCTTTACCTTTCATGGATCAAATCCTAGAAAGAGTTACAGGTCATGAATTTTATTGTTTCTTAGATGGCTATTTAGGTTACAACCAAATAGAAATTGCATTGGAAGATCAAAAGAAGGTCCATTTAGTAATTTTGCATATCAAAATATGCCTTTTGGATTATGTAATGCACCAACCACGTTTCAAATATGCATCCTCAGTATATTTAGTGATATGGTTGAACGTTTTCTTGAAATTTTTATGGATGATTTTTCTGTTTTTGGTGATTCATTTGATGAATGTTTGACTAACTTAGAAAAGGTTTTGAGCAGGTGTGAGGAGAAGAATCTTGTACTGAATTGGGAAAAATATCATTTTATGGTACCAAACGGCATTGTCCTTGGTCACATTGTTTTATCGAAAGGAATTGAGGTTGACAAATCCAAAATCGAGTTAATTGCTAACTTGCCAACACCAAAATCTATTAAAGATGTTAAATCATTCTTAGAACATGCTAATTTTTATAGAAGGTTCATCAAAGATTTTAGTGTAATATCTAAGCCCTTAAGTAACCTTCTAACAAAGGATAATATTTTTGAATGGACTGAACATTATGAAGAAACCTGTGTTAAACTTAAAAACTTGCTTACTTTTGCTCCTATCATTCAACCTCCTAATTGGTCATTGTCTTTGAAATAATGTGTGATGCTAGTGATTATGCCGTGGGTGCTGTCTTGGGACAAAGAAAAGATAAGAAACCTTATGTGATTTACTATGCAAGTAAAACTTTAAATAGTACTCAAATGAATTACACCACCACTGAAAAAGAATTACTTGCAGTAGTATTTGCATGTGAAAAATTCAAGTCTTATCTTGTTGGCTCACCTGTTGTTGTTTTCAGTGATCATGTAGCATTGAAATATCTTCTTTCTAAGAAAGATTATAAGGCTAGATTGGTGCGGTGGATTTTGTTACTTCAAGAATTTTATATCGCAATCAAAGACAAGAAAGGCACTGAAAATATTGTTGCAGATCATTTGTCAAGATTGACAAGAGATTCGAGATTTGACATTACACCAATCGATGATTACTTTCCTGACAAATCTTTACTTTCCGTCTCTACAATGCCTTGGTTTGCTAATATTGTTAATTTTCTTGTTTCAGGACATTTCCCAGCTTATTAGAGTACCCAAGACAAAAGAAAGTTCTTGATCGAAATGAAAAACTTTTCTTGGGATGACCCTTATTTATTCAAATATTGTCCTGATCAAATATTTCAAAGATGCATTCTTGACAATGATATAAGTAGCGTCACGAAATTTTATCATTCTAAGGCATGTGGGGGTCATTTTTATCAAGAAAGACAACTGCAAAAATCTTACAAAGTGGATTTTGTTGGCCCACCATATTCAAGGACTCACTGCATTCTACAAGACTTGTGAAAATTGTTAAAAGTTAGGATCTATTTCAAAACATCATATGATGCCTTTAAATCCTTTCTTGTCATTAAGATCTTTGACTGTTGGGGTATGGATTTCATGGGTCCATTTCCTCCATCATTTGGTTTCTAGTACATATTAGTCTTAGTAGATTATGTTTCAAAATGGATAGAGGCAATTTCAAGTCGAAACAATGATAACAAAATAGTGATAAAGTTTTTGAAAGAAAATATTTTGAGTTGATTTAGAATCCCTCGAGCCATGATAAGTGATGGTAGAATAAATTTCTGCAACAAGTCATTTGAGTTTCTAATGAAGAAATATGGAATCACACACAAAGTTGCCACCCCTTATCATCCTCAGACGAGTGGACAAGTAGAACTTGTTAATAGGGAGATCAAACAGATACTGGAGAAAATAGTGAACCCTAATAGGAAAGACGAGTCTTTAAGACTTAATGATGCACTTTGGGCTTATCGAACTGCTTATAAAACATCATTAGGTATGTCACCTTATAGATTAGTCTATGGAAAACGTTGTCACTTGCTTGTGGAACTTGAACATAAAGCTTATTGGGCTACTAAAGCTTTTAATTCAAACCTTGATAATGCTAGTCAACTACAAAAATAACAAATAAATGAGCTTGAAAAAATAAGAAATGATGCATATGAAAATTCAAGAATTCATAAAGCAAGAATTAAAGAGTTTCATGACAAGAAAATATTGAGAAAAACATTCAATGTTGGTCACAAAGTTTTGCTTTATAATTCTTGACTCCATTTATATCCTGGAAAACTAAGATCAAGATGGAGCGGTCCTTTTATTATGAAACATGTGTATCCATATGAGGCATGTGATATCAAGAATCCAAAGAATGGCAATGTTTTCAAGGTAAATGGGCATCGTTTGAAAGTTTGCTTTGACAATTTTTCATTTAAAAATGACTCTATTGAATTGAGTGATCCTATATATAAAAATTGATTCTTTTTCTCACATTGTTTTTGTGTTTTTTTTTGGTATGAATTAAGGATGGCCTGAGTAAGGAGTCTTTAGATAATCTTCTATTGACTCTTGAGACGCACCCTAGTGGAGATGTGCATCGTGCAATTCATGATTTATAGCCACAATTCCATAAAGAATATGTTAAACATATTCTTGGGAATCTGACTAAAAAAACCCTATTTGCCAGTTTCTAAGAAAACTTGATGGGAAGTGATTAATACTTAAAAAGGTCATTTTTAAGAAAACTTGATTGGAACACTGTTCAGTTATTAGGTCATATCTGGAGCTGTAGATCTTGAATTTCAGTTTAATTTATATGGATAGAAATATAAGAAATAGGCCTACAATGTTCATGAATAGTGAAAGACCCAAATTTGCCGTTTTCAAATCCAAAGTTTCCTCACAAAAGAAAAGTCAGAATCTGTCCTGCAATCCAATCCAAACACTGCTCAGAATTTTACCCATATCTGGAGTTCTAGAAGGACAAATGACGTGATATTCGGTGGGTGGAAGGAAAAGACAATTTCCAACAACTTTCATGAGAAGACCTGCTCAAATTCTGATGGCAACAATGATATTTCATCCAGACAAGAGCTTGAGGGCTATCCACCACGTCCACTAGCAGCACTACTCAGTATTTTAGCCATATCTCGAGTTCTAGTGATCCAAATGCTCTGAAATGTTATGGGTGGAAAGAAAAGATGATTGCCAACAACTTTCATGCGGAACACATCCAAATTCTGATTGCAGCAATGTCAATTCATCCAACCAAAATGCTTGAGTGCTGCTGTCCACCAAGTCCACTAAATCAATAGTTGGCCACTACATCAATAATCAATTACCAAATGAATAGTTCTGAATTTTAGCCTATAAAAGGAGGCATTTGCCATTAATTTAGAAATCTTGGTTCTTCATATCAAGATCATGTTCTTGCTTTCTCTTTATATTTTTGTAATGCTTAAGTTTTGCTTTCATTAATCTCTTGTTTATGCTTTTCATTTTCTTTACTATACTTAGTTAACTTATATCATGTTTATGTTCTTATATTGTTTATTTATGTTTTTCTTCTTTATAATGTCTAGCTAAGTTAATTATGTCAAGGTGAAAAGGTTTCACTAATGGTGTTAGGATAAGTATAATATAAACTCAACATGGACTTTAATGTTTATATCCAAGAAAGTTTGCTATTAACATGTCTTATCATTTTTATCTTATTAATTCTTAATATCTTGTTAAATGGTTAATCTAGATTGGTGTTGTATAACACTTGGTACATCAAATACTTGATCCTTCATAGTCTTCGACCGACATCGTTATTATGAGAGGAACTTGATTTGTTGTCAACATAAGTTACCATCATGAATACCTGATAAAATTTATAAGTATGGTGTTATGTAAATAAGATGATTAATATGATCATGTTGATAATTTATAAAGAGTTTATACTTTATTTATCTCTAATACTATTAGTGGATCCTTTAACCTTGACATTTGTTTTTATCATTGTTTAATCTTCACATTTATCTTACATCTCAAAGTCCTCTTTAACTCATCACCACCACCACCACCATCATCATCATCATCATCATTTATTATTTGTTATTTATTATTATTATTATTATTATTATTTATAATTTATATATTTCACCTCCCTGTGTTCAACCCCGGTCTTGCCGGTTTATTTATTACTTTGACACTCTTGCACTTGGGATAAAACATCAACTCTTTGATCGTGTCAGGAAGCCTATCTTCGACCTATAGAGAGCGTTTAAGCTGTTCTTGGATGTAAAACTAAGGAAAGATGTGAGCTACAATCACAACTACTTGTACATACACATGCTTTTTCAAAATAAATAAATAAGTAAATAAATAAAATAGAGAGAGAGAGAGAGAGAGAGAGTGAAACTCCAAATGGCCTACATATAGGTGGTATGATTGCATTTTCAATTTCTCATCTATAAAATCTTCTCTTCCTTCCCTTTATTTCTACTCAACCCATACATTCATCATATATAGAAGTGTGTAGAAATGGCAGGTCCCTCAAGTCATCATCACATAAGAAATATTTGTGTTTTTGGTGGATCCAGTCCTGAAAAGAAAATGAGTTTTTAGAATCAGCAAATCATCTTGGTTAGGTACTAGCTGCGAGAAAGATTCATTTAGTGTATGGCGGAGGCTGCCTTAGGTTAATGGGGGGGTGTCAATAGCTGTATTTTTAGGAGGCAGTCAAGTTTTGGGGGTTGTACCCAAAGCTTTAGCAAAAGGGGACATCATTGAAAAAACAATTATAGAGGAACTACAGGTCTCCACAATGTCTAATTGAATGAATGTGATGTTTAACCATGTTGATGCCTTCATTGCTTTACTAGGTGGTCTAGGCACATTGGAAGAGATCTTTCATATTTCCTCTTGGCCCCAACTGCACATTCACCATAAACCTATAGGTTTGTTAAATGTTAATGGTTTTTATGATAATTTATTGTCTTTTCTTGATCAAGTTGTGGAACAGGAATTTCTAACATCTTCGGCACGACAAATGATAATCTTTACTGCTACTGCTGAACAATTGATTAATCAACTACAATATTTCATCCTTATACTTGATCCCTCCATGAGTCACATAAATTGGTCAACTATGAAAAGCCGTAAAAAGCTTTAGATTGGATTTGAGCGTTCATTTGTGAAACCTTGTGTCCTTTGGTTTTATTAGCATTTTATTTTGTTTTGTTATTTCTTATATTTGTTTAAGCGTTCATTAAGTGTTTCAGGTTTATCAGTATTCTTTGTTTCAGGTGATGTCTTCTGTACTTTATCTTTTTACCTTAGGATATTGAGGACAATGTCTCGTTTTGGTTAGGGGGGAGAGTAGTAGTTGATATTAAAAAAAATTAATTAACTAACTGTGTTTTCTATTTCATAAACCATTTGCAAAAATGTTGTTACTAGGATGGCAGAGTAAAGGAGTTCTTTTGTTAAAGTGACTCTTGAGACGCATCTTAGTAAACATTCTTAACAAGGTCTATCAGAATACTTGAAATATTCAGGTTTACAAACTCTCGCATTGTTATCACTTGAGTCTACTCATATACTCATTTAACAAGTATTCATAAACCTTCATTTTCACACACACACACTTTAACATATAAGTGTGGGTTGCATATTGAATTATTACATTATTTATGTTCTTTTGTTAAAGGTAACAACTAAGAAAAAGGGATAGTATATAATTTGCAAAAAAAAAAAAACAAATTGATAAGATTGATGGTAATAAAAACATAGATAAGTTTGGTTTCGTAGCCTCCCAAACCTAAGCAATTAAGCCTGAAAGGGTGTTTTAACACCTAATACCCTAAAGTCAACTGACTTGGGAGCTGTTGGCCCAAAGCTTGTTACATGGTTTAAGGAGAAAAGCTTAAGGGAATCAAACATTGCACTATCAACGTATCAGTATTTGGAACCCGAGTTACTAAGCTCGTAGGGGTGTGTCAACGCCTAATTCCCTAAGACCAATTGGTATGGGAGTCATTAGCCGAAAGCTCGTTACATGGGTTAAAGATGCATTGTGTTTTAAGTTATATATATATATAATAAAAAAAATAGAGATAATAATCATAACCCAAGGAAGTTAACCTTAAACATTAGAACCAAATTTTGTTTTCTTCCAAGTAAAGCCCCATAACTTGTGTTGAAATATTGAGCACAAAAGGAAGGTTTATTAATATCTTGTTTAAGAAGTATGAAGCAGATATATAAATTTAATGAGAGTTTGTTTATTTGGATAGATTAATGGAAGTTAAATGATGAATGCCTTGCTTTGTGGAACTTGCAAATTGTTTTTCTATTTTACCGCTTTGATTACTAGGGACTAGTAATAAGCTGATTGGGGGGTGTGATTAGTACTTAAAAGTGCATTATCACTAAGGCTTTATATCATCATATTGCTCTTAAAGTATCATCAAATTCCCTAACTTAAGCATGTTTTATAATAACAAGTCTGATAACATAAGATAGCTTTAATTTATGATAAATGCTTATTTTAAATGCAGGCCTATCACATAAATTAAAGGATTGATTGATGAGTTCAACTACTGAAATTAAGAAGACAAAGAGAGGGTTAAGCTTAGAAAAGAGATGCTGGTTCAGTCTAAACTGAAATATTGTTCAGTCATTGAATCATAGCTGGAGCTGTAGATCTTGGATTTCAATTTGGTTTATATGGCTAGAAAACTAAGACATGGGCCTAAAACATTCATGAGAAGTCCAAGACTCAATTCTGCTATTTGGAAGTCCAAATCTTAGCAACAATAGAGAAGTCAGAATCTGTTTAACTCATATCTCGAGTTCTAGAAGTCCAAATGCACCTATTCTTTTTTGTTGGAAAGATGAGATAATTTTCTAGAACTTTCATGAGGACAATTTATTCAAATTCTGACATTAGCAATGATGTTTTGTTATGAATAGGAATCTCCAAAGAATTAATCTAAGACCCAAGATGATTTAAGTAAATTTTATGGTATGCGAAATTTCCAACTATCCAGTTTTACAATATTGAATGTATCTTTCAAATCGATCGTTGGATCAGGCTGTAATTTTATATAGGGTCTTAAGATATAATATTTTACCTTGTGTTAAATTGGAGGTTGATCAAACTTCGCGAAGGTCCTGAAAATAAAAACACAATGTCAATTCAGTGCATAAACTAAAATTTAGCTGGATAAGTTGGGGTATAATAGTAATTGACTCATAAAACCTAATGTAACTATGCTTGCTGCTACTATTCACGAGGAACATTAGCTAAAAATTGAGGAAGAGGCTTCTCTCTTGCCTCTCTTTAAAAATCATTTGAGAAATCTTTCCAAATTATGATATTGAAGCTTGCAAATAGGTTTGTGAGGAGAGAAACACACTTAGGTTGAAATTAGGAAGCTTGGTTGAAAGAGAGGAACTTGAGGGACAAGTATGGGTAATGAGGAGGAAGAACAACTGAAGAAGAAATTGGGAAGAACTCTTCAATTTAAACTCAAAATTATTGATAAAAGTATTCTTTTTAAGTTTTACTTGATTTCATAGTTAGTAAAAGATAACTGAAAAATCCTTAATGTTGTGATTCTAGGGTTCTTGAAAATATATAGGAAATAAGAGTTTCTTTGAACATGAAGTAATGATAATGGATGTTATGATGCATGAAACATTTAGTGTGCTTGTCAAATTTATCTCTCATGTAATTAAAATTCTGATAGTCTTACTAGCCAACTTTTAGTTGAAATTACAACTTGAAAACGATGTGATTTATAGTTGATGTATTATAAAAATTGTAGGTATAGATGTTATCTTTCAAATAGAACTAGGCTTGACTTATTTGGAGTTTTATAACTCCAGATATGAGAAAACAACCAAGTAAAGGTCCAGACCGACATAGTACTAAATAGATTTTGGGTGCTATAGTAATTGTTAATTTGGAGCCTTAAAATGATGTAATTTATAGTTGATGTCTTTATAAAAGTTGTCGATATGGAAGTTATTGTTTACATGGATCTAGTCTTGACTTATTTGGAGTTGTATAACTCCAAATATAAAAAACTCACTGAGTAAGGGTCCAAACTGATATGGTACCAAACATATTTCTTATGCTACTGTAATGAGTTAGTTTAGATTTGTAGATGATAAAATTAGGTGTTGTATCCATTATGAAAGTTGTGGCTCTATGTATTAGCTTTCCATAGAGACAAATCACAGTCGAAAAGGAGTTTTAAAACTTTAGTTACGATTAAAATATCAAACAGTGTTTGGGGTTGGATGGACTAAACGAGCTAAGACTAATCATGCTTTAATCTTTACTTGAAATTTTTTGTTGGTTAAAGGTTCTAACACTTAAAATGATGTAGTAAAAATTGATGAAATGAACACTTAATGTTAATACCCATGTTTTAGCCTATAGAATTTTAGATGGAAGAATCCTTGAGGATGTACATGTTTTTTTTTATTAAGGTATGTATATTAACCAAAAAATAGCAAAATACAGTAAAGGATATTAACCCTACAAGGGGCACCGACGGACAAACCCACTTACCCTAAACAGTACAGGAACAACGTTAATAACCGGGGTAAATTCTGGGAACAACTAGGAGAAATTGTCCTCAAAACCTAAATAACCAATAATCAAATCAAATAGGATTGAAAATATCATCAGAAAATCCCCATGTAATATGAAGTTTTCTATTAGTACTCGAAGAAGTCATATTATGAATAGAATTAACTTTTGAAACAATACAACTAACAATATCTCTAAAAATCATCGAACCAGTACGGGGAGCATTCCTTTCCCTCCAAATATAATAAATAGTAGCAATTAACATCAATCTCATAATCACAGAATTAAGAGAGCGATCTCCACTCAAGTTAGAAAGCTAAGAGACGGTGTTAACCTAAGAACAACAGCGAGACATAATAAGACATCTGGAGCATAAATCAAACCAAATGCGATGGGAGAATGAGCAATCAAATAATAAGTGGTCAACATCTTCCTTATCACCTCCACATAAATGGCATTGGATAGTCTGAATAACAACATAGCACCTTAGCTTATCCTAAATAGAGAGAGCATCATGAATAACAACCCATAAGATAAATGAAAATCGCATAATAGCATGTTTATACCAAACAAGATTCTACAACTCCACTTTATCTCGAACAAGACGAATAGAGTTCCAAGCGCAACGAATAGAGAATGTACCCTTTGGAGCATCCTTCCAACATACAAGGTCACTCTTATCATCTGGGAGAAAGGAAGTGGGGAGTACATCGAATAACCTCAATCCATTCGGGGGATCTAGGAGGTGGCCAAATCCACTCCTTACTAACAATAATAGAACCCAACTATGCATCCATTCCTAAGCCATAATTAGTAATAATCCTATCCCCAAAGAACTCCACCAAGGGGCCTAACAGATGCCAATTATCAAACCATAGTGAAATAGAACGTTCATCGCCAACATAGAAGTAGATAAATTTTTGAATAACTCCAAGAAGACCAAAAATCTTTCTCTAGCTCCAAGAATAGTTTCCAGGGCAAGGAATCTCCCAAATACTCCTACCATGCAACAAATAAGAAGATATCCATGAAGACCATATAGATTTGGCTGGATTACAAATAGACCATAAGTGTTTAACCATTGTTGTCCAGTTCCATACCTCAAGATTTTTGACACCCAAACCCCCTTCCTTTTTAGGCAAACAAATTGTATCCCAAGCAACTTTTGCATTACCATAAGAAAAATCACTACCTTTCCATAAAAAAGACCTCAATAAAGAGGTTATTTTCTCAATTTTTTTTTTTTTTTTTTTGGTAAGTTGACGTATGTATTAAAAGAAGAAGATACAAACATTATAAGGGGCATACCCCAGATTTACAATGATAACAGAAACATAAAACAACAGATGGCTACAAGCTAGCCACCGACCATAACACTGAAACCTCACTGGATTCGTTAGGGAAACCAATACAACCAGCTAACTAACAAATTAAGAATCTATGGTATTCACCCTCCAAGCTCGTTGGATCCTTTTGTTTTCATTTGTTGGTGCGACATTCCTCATCAAATCAAGCTTATCACGAATGATACATTCGATTTGATTAAAGACCAAATTCGAAGTTCTAGAAATTCCAGCAAAGATCCTTGCATTCCGTTCTTGCCATACATGATACACTGTAGCTGCAAAACTCAGTTTACGAGAAAAATTGACGAAACTCTTGCCATGCCAATAACGTTGAGAAGTTGAATAAAAAGGCAAGACCAATACATCTGAATAGAGAAAAGGATGGAGTTGAGAAGTTGAAGTCTATCCACATAAGAAAGATAGCGGTTCAACCAACTCCTCGCTTTAGCCATGATTTGGTCCACAAGAACTTAACAACTATAAGAAGATAGCTTTGAAGTAATAAGATTCCACCAAGATACCTAACCAATAATTTTTCTTCCCTATAGCCGAGAGCACCAAGAAACTACAAATTTATATTAGGATCAACACCATACAAGAACAAACTACTGATGCGAACCTCGTGATCATGTGGCCACGCAACCCACAATTAAGATTGAGATCTGATTCTAGAAAGTTGAAATATATCTTATAGGGCTATGACACAATGGAAACCTGCCCCAAGGCAACAACGTTATTGGAATGAGTAGAATGACGCCACAAAGCTAGTTAATCTTTGATAAGTTGGATTTAGTTCATTCAAAAACTGAAGAATGCAAGAATCACTCTCACATTAAAACTGAAAAGTTCAGAAGAAATATTCATCAATGGATGTCGAAATTTTGGTTACATGAGTTTAAATAGTTCTTGAAAAATTAACCCTAATGGACCATATGGACTTATATGAGGTTGATTCGTACTTAAAAGTGTATTTTTATCAAAGTTTTATGTCATCATTTTGCACTTGAAGTATTAATAACTCCTTAACTAAAGCATGTTTTATAATAACATGTCTACTAATATAAGATACCTTTAATTTATGGTAAATGTTCATCTTAAATGCAGGCCTATCACATAAATCAAAGGATTGATTGATGAGTTTAACTACTGAAATTGAGAAGACAAAGAGAGGGCTAAGCTTATAAAAGAGATGCTGATTCAGTCCAAACTAGAACACCATTTGGTTATTGGATCATAACTGGAGCTGTAGAACTTGAATTTAAGTGCAGTTTATATGTATGGAAAGCTAAGACATAGGTCTAAAACTTTCATGAAGAGTCTAAGATTTAAAAGTGCCATTTTCGAGTTCAAATGGTAGCAACAACGGAGAAGTCAGAATTTGTCCTGCAGCCCAGACACTATTCAGTGTTCAACCCATATCTCGAGTTCTAGAAGTCCATGTGTCAATTCTTGTTTTGTTGGAAAACTGAGACAATTTTCCAGAACGTTTATGAAGACTATCTATTCAAATTCTAATGTTATAAATGACGTTTTGTTCAGAAAAGAAGATAAGGATTGTCACCAAGTCAAGATGTGGTCACCCATTCAACAAAGTCATCAAATCAATAGTTCTGAATTTTGGCCTATAAAAGGAGACATTTGTCATGCATTTAGGCATCTTGGTTTTCAGATCAAGATCTTGCTCTTGCTCTCTTTCATTGTTTTGTAATGTTTAAGTTTTATTCCATGTTATATTTTCCTTAATCTCTTGTTTATGCTTTTCATTTTCTTTACTATAATTATATAATTATGTTCTTATCTTGTTTATCTATGTTTCTTTTATTCATAATGTTGTTAACATAAGTTATCACCATGAATACCTGATAATATTTACAAGTATTGGCATTACTCGAATAAGATAATTAATGTAATCATGTTAACAATTTATAATCCGATTAGAACCTCCTTTATGTGTGGTTTCAAGTCAAGTAATAAAAAGAGTTTATGCTATACTTGTTTGAAATACCATTAGTGGATCCTCTAACCTTGACAATTATTTTATCCTTGTTTAATCCTTACATCAATATTACATCTCAAAAGTTCTCTTCAACTCCTTTTTATTTATTGTTTATAATTTTATATAGTTCATCTCCCTGTGATTCGATCCCGGTCTTACCGGGTTATTTATTACTTCGACACTCTTGCACTTGGAATAAGACATCAACTCTTTGATCATGTCAAGTTTTTGGCGCCCTTACCGGAGAGGTAAATTCCTGTATAAATTATAATATTTATTTTATTTTATGTTTTCACTTTTCACTTTTCTTGTATCTAACTTTTGTTTCTTTTATTTTGTTTATTTTGCTTTTGTTTTCTTCTTCCTTTTATTCTCTTCCTACACATGCATGAGATTTTGTTCACGTACATTAAGTGGTAAACTTTGTAGAGTATCCTCATCATTTTTAGAAAATATAGCCAAAGAAGATAACTAGTCGTTTCATAATAAGAATAATCGAGTTAGAACACTTAGAGACCACATGAATCTTATAAGAACAAGTGCACCATCATGTATAGTTTTCCCTCCTGATGCATCTATTTTCAATTTTAAGCCAGGCATTATTCAACTTTTACCTTCTTTATATGGGTTAGAAAATCCATTCTTGCATTTAAGAGAATTTGAGGAAGTCTGTAACACCTATAATGACTTAAATTGTAGCATGAACACCATCACATTAAAACTTTTTCCTTTTTCATTAAAAGATAAAGCTAAAACATGGCTATAAAATTTGAGACCAGGATCCATTCGTGCTTGGAATGAAATGCAACAACAACTTTTAAAGAAGTTTTTTCCGTCTCATAGAACAAACTATTTCAAAAGACAAATCACCACTTTCACTAAAAAACTAGGAGAAACATTTTACCAATGTTGAGATAGGTATCGAGGCTTGCTTAATAGTTGCCCTCATCATGGTTTTGAAACATGGAGATTGATTTCACATTTTTAAGAAGGGTTAACACCTAAAGATAGACAAATGGTGGAATTGATGTGCCATGGAACTTTTATAGATAAAGACCCTAATGAAGCAATGGAGTACCTAGACTTGCTAGTTGAAAATGCTCAAAATTTGGACTAGAATTGAAAAACAGTGGTCAATTAAAATCTATTCAAAACATACAACCCTGGTTGGAGAAATCACCCAAATTTCAGTTGGAAGAGTGATAACAATAATGCACAAACTTCACAACCACCATTTTAAACACACCATAATTTCAAAAATTCTTATGGATATGCACCTCCTTATGCTCCACCTTCTAGAAGAAATCTTGAGGAAACATTGCATGCATTCATTGAAAAGCAGGAGACAATCAATACTCAACTTGCTCAAACCATGACAGATTTTAAAGATGCTCTTGTAAAATTCACATCTGCTCTCAGTTTTCAAGAGAAAGGTAAGTTTTCATCTCAACCACAACAAAATCTCGAGGTTAGTTAAAACCAACTTTTGTAACTCTTTTACTTGTTGATAGATATGTAAAAGTGCCTAGAGGAATAATTACAGATGTGTTAGTACAAGTTGATAAATTCATTTATCCTGTGAATTTTATTGTCTTGGATACACAACCTGTTGAAGCATGTAATCAATTCCAATTATTTTAGAACGTTCATATCTTGCAACTTCTAATGCATTGATTAATCGTAGGGATGAACTAATGAAGCTATTATTTGGAAACATGACATTGGAGATGAATATTTTCAACATTTGCAACCAACCTGGAGATGATAATGATTTACAGGAAGTAGATCTTATTGAAGAATTAGTTTATGATCAATTTGAATCTACCTTGAGTAAAATAGAGTTTGATGAATCTGAAGAATTGCAAATGATTTATTCTCAGGAATAAATCAAGTATAAGAAAGGCACCAACAATGTTGTTGCAAATCATTTGTTAAAACTAATAATAGATTCGACATATGACATCCCACCAATCGATGATTACTTTCCTAATGAATCCTTACTTTCTCTTAGTTCAATGCCTTGGTTTGCTAATTTTGTCAATTTTTTTGTTTTAGGATATTTGCCAGCTGATGCGAACCTCGTGATCACGTGGTCACGCAACCCACACGCAAAGACACCAATTCCCGGAAAGCCAAGTAAATCAGGTTTGATAGGAGTGTGACACAAAGATAACTTGTACCTAGGCACCAACACTATTGAAAACGGAGACCCCCACCCAACGAATATTGATTCGCGAACGAGAAGTATAAGGATGACGTCACAAAGATAGTTGTTCTTCGATAAGTCATTTTCAGTTCTTTAGAGAACCAAGGAAGGGAGATTATCCCACCAACACACAATAAGTGCAGCAAAGAAGTTTATTGATCTGAAAATTACATAACCTTACATGTTTGGTTATGCCTTTATTTATACTAACTCTAGACTTAAGAAAACCCTAATGGACCCCTCTTAGGTGGATTTATATGAAGCCCACTTACAATTGACCCAAATAAGTAATAATAACCCAAAAACTAAGAAGAAAATAATAAAAATAATAAAATTCTGAAAATTATCATGCTAAATATGCTAGAATCAGATTTGTCATCTTTAAGAAGTCCCAAATAAACTAGGACAAATCTGATTTGGAAAATTTGTGTTGCTGCCCCCCTTTGATGTCCTTGATTAGCTTGGATTTCCTTGTTTAACTTTTACAAATAAGAAAACAAATTTCCTCCTTTGTTGCTGATTTAATTACTTTCCTTCCTAAGTTAGGAAAAGCATTAAATAGTCCTCCTCTCTTTAGGAATAAGATATGGCCAACTTCCTTACTTAATTAAGAGAATCAATTGCTGACTTTTTATCCTTGTAGCATTAGGAAAAACAAGCCTAACAAGGCTGGTATTGGGCCGGACACATCAACCCCATGTTCCACACGAATTGGGCTCTTCTTGGACCTGAACTAGATGGATTAAAGGCTGCCTTTCATGCTCCTTAAATGTCTCAAGCCCATCTAAGTCCATTTTGCTCCATATGTTCTGAACAAGCCCATTCAATGCTTCTTTATGCTTCTTTAAGCTTCTTTGCCCTAGCTCCTGTGATTGGCCCAATTGGCACCTCCAATGGGTCGTTGGTATTATTATGCTTGGTGTTGGGCTGATCCGTATCATCCCCTCGCTCTTCAAAAGGATTCGACCTCGAATCATCACCTACATCAAACAGAGTAAGATCAGAAACATTAAAGGTAGCTCTAACACCATACTCACCTGGCAAATCAACTTTATAAGCATTGTCATTGATCCTCTCAAGGATCTGAAATGGCCCATCTCCTCGTGGTTGTAGCTTTGATTTCCTATGGGCCGGAAATCTCTCTTTGCGCATATGCACCCAAACCCAATCGCCGGGCTGAAAGACAACATGTTTGCGCCCCTTATTGGCTTTGGTCGCATACACACGATTCCTCTTTTCAATCTGTTGCCGCACACTCTCATGAAGTGTGTTCACCACCTGTGCTTTACGATTACCATCCAGACTAACCCTTTCATCAATTGACAAAGGAATCAAATCCATTGGAGTTAAAGGGTTAAATCCATACACAATTTCAAATGGTGAAAATTCAGTAGTAGAGTGCACACTACGATTATATGCAAACTCTATAAATGGCAAACAATCTTTCCAATTCTTTAAGTTCTTTTGAATGACAGCACGCAGAAGTTGTGTTAAGGTCCTATTAACTACTTCGGTTTGTCCATCTGTTTGGGGGTGACAAGTAGTTGAAAACAACAGTTTAGTACCCAATTTTCCCCATAACACCTTCCAAAAATAGCTAGGGAACTTAACATCTTTATCAGAAACAATGCTCTTAGGGACCCCGTGAAGCTGTACTATCTCCCTAAAGAACAAATCAGCAATGTTAGTTGCATCATCAGTTTTATGACATGGAATGAAGTGTGCCATCTTTGAAAACCTATCAACAACTACAAAGATGGAATCCTTACCCCGTTTTGACCTAGGTAAACCTAAGACGAAGTCCATTGAAATGTCTACCCATGGTTCTTTCGGTACAGGCAAAGGGGTATACAAGCCATGTGGTTGAGTCCTAGACTTTGCTTTTCTACACGTTATGCATTTATCACATATGCGTTGCACATCTTTTTTCATTTTAGGCTAATAAAAATGCTCATGCAACACATCCAAAGTCTTAACAACACCAAAATGCCCCATCAACCCGTCTCCATGTGCTTCACGTACAAGCAATTCACGTATAGAACTTAATGGAACACACAAACGATTCTCTTTAAACAAATATCCATCAAGTCTATAAAACTTTCCAAAAGCCAAAGTTTCGCAAGCATCGTAAACATTTGCAAAATCACTAGCATCCTTGTACAATTCTTTTATGTGTTCAAATCCTAGAAATCTAGCATCCAAAGTAGATAAAAGAACATAGCTGCGCGAAAGTGCATGAGCCACAATGTTTTCTTTCCCTTGCTTATACTTGATCACATACGGAAAGGTTTCAATAAATTCAACCCATTTGGCATGTCACCTACTCAACTTACCTTGCCCTTTCAAGTGCTTCAATGATTCATGATTAGAATGTATCACAAACTCCTTGGGCCACAGGTAATGTTGCCACATCTCTAAAGTTCTTACCAAGGCATAGAGCTCCTTGTCATATGTAGGGTAATTCAAGGCTGCCCCATTAAGTTTTTCGTTGAAATACGCAATGGGCCTCCTATCCTGCATTAACACAGCTCATATACCAATACCTGACGCATCACATTCAACTTCAAAAGCTCTCGTAAAGTCTGGCAAAGCTAAAACAGGTGCCGAACAAAGTTTATCTTTCAACAAATTAAAAGCCTCATCCTATTCATCATTCCATTTGAATCTAACAGATTTTTTCACAATTTTCAGTTAAAGGTGCAGCAATAGTACTAAAATCCTTCACAAACCTTCTATAAAAACTAGCAAGTCCATGAAAACTCCTTACCTCACTTACCGATTTTGGTGTAGGCCAATCCCGGATGGCCTTAACTTTCTCCTCGTCCATCTCGATACCCTGCGCAGTTACGACATAGCCAAGAAACACAATTTTTTCCATGCAAAAGGTACACTTCTTAAGATTAGTATATAATTGCTCACTACGCAACACACTAACTACATTACGCAAATGATCAAGATGCTCATTTAAGTTCTTGCTATAGACGTACGCAATACATGATTCATTAAACGCATAAACGTGCTAGGTGCATTTGTAAGTCCAAACGGCATGACTAACCATTCATACAAACCATGCTTAGTCTTAAATGCAGTTTTCCACTCATCACCCTCTTTCATCCTAATTTGATGGTACCCACTTTTTAAGTCAATCTTAGAGAAAATACATGATCCATGTAACTCATCTAACATGTCATTAAGCCTAGGAATAGGATGTCGATACTTTACCGTTATGTTATTTACGGCACGACAATCGACACACATCCTCCATGTACCATCCTTTTTAGGCACAAGTAACACTGGCACAGTACAAGGATTCATACTCTCACGAATGTACCCCTTCATCATCAACTCATCTACTTGCCTTTGAAGCTCCTTCGTTTCCTCGGGGTTGCTTCTATAGGCTGGACGGTTAAGAATTGAAGCTCCGGGCACAAGATCAATTTGATGTTCAATCCCCCTTAATGGTGGTAATCCATTAGGGATGTCTTCAGGGAATACATCATCAAACTCCTGCATCAAAGAAACAACCACACTAGGAATAGCATAATCAAGATCGTTAGTGTTAAAATAAGCCTCCGTATACACAAGTAAGATCATTGGCTTATTAGTGAAAAATGCAGATCTGATTTGAGATCCCTTTGCATAAAAATTGGGTTGTTTCTTTAATTTTTCCACAGTATTATCATCACACAAGCTTACTTTCTTCACTCCTCGACTTTTACCTCCACTCTCAACCGGTTTAATTAATGATTTAGGTTTAGCCGAATCTAATGGTTTTCTCTCACCATTGTCCTCACGTGAATTTTCACTCTTCCCATCCTCACATTCCTTTTTTAATTTCATTTGATCATCATACACTTGTTTTGGAGAAAGAGGTACAAGAGTGATGATGATTTTACCATCCTTTACAATAGTGAACCTATTTCTAAAGCCATCATGAATCGCTTTCCGATCAAACTGCCATGGACGCCCCAAAAGTAAGTGACTAGCATGCATTGGGACTACATCACACAAAATCTCATCGGAATACTTCCCAATAGCAAACGCAATCACAACCTGCTTAGTAACCCTCACTTCACCACATTCATTCAACCATTGCAATCTATAAGGCCTCAGATGCTTAACACAACTCAGATTCAATCTCTTCACAAGAGTATCACTAGCAACATTAGCACAACTACCTCCATCAATTATCATGCTACATACCTTCTTTTGGATGTGACATCGAGTGTGAAATATATTTTCCCGTTGCTGATCTATATCATCGAGCGCACGCCTTATAACCAAGGCCTCCCCCTCAACAGGATATGCAATCTCCTCATCACTACAATCCACCAAAGGTGGCATCTCTTCACTTTCAGATTTGTCACTTTCAGATTCAACCTCCCCATTGTCTCTTGTAAGCATAACTCTTCGGTTTGGACACTGAGATGCAATGTGCCCCTTCCCTAAACACTTAAAGCATTTAATATCTCTATCACGAGTAGGTTGAGATTCAGATTTACCTTTCCCATCCGTATGAGTATCCTTTTTGGCCTTAGATGGTTCAACCTTTGCATAAGGCTTTGGTTGGACAGCCCCCTCTCTTTTCAAATTCGGCCTCCATATTAAGGAAGATGAAGCCGAATTGGTCTGAAAACGTGTACTGCCCCTTCTCTTTATTTGCCTCTCCACCTTCGTTGCCATATGGACCATGTCCTCCAATTCCACATAATGTTGTAATTCTACAACATTCACAATGTCCCTATTCAGCCCATTTAGATATCTAGCCATGGTAGCTTCCCGATCCTCAATCACATTGGCCCGAATCATGGCAATCTCCATCTCCTTGAAATACTCATCCACGGACCTAGAACCCTGATTCAAACCCTGCAATTTCAAATACAAATCTCTATAATAGTGGTTAGGCACAAATCACCTTCTCATCAACACTTTCATCTTCTCCCACGACGCTACCGGCCTCTCTCCACTCCTTCTTCTACTAATAACATTCTGATCCCACCATATCAGTGCATAATCTGTGAATTCGATGACTACTAATTTAACTTTCTTCACTTCCGAATAGTTATGGCAATCAAAAATCCAATCCACCTTTTTCTCCCACTCCAAATATGCCTCGGGATCGTTTTTACCTTGAAAAGAAGGTATTTTCAGTTTGATGGCATCCAAATCACCATCTAAATCAGCATGTCCCCCAACACTACGCAAATTTTCCCTTTGGCCGAAGTGGCCCCTAGTTCTATTTCCATAATCCCTTCGGTTTCTAGGCTGCCGAAAACCTTCCCGATGGCCTATGGCCTCATCCTCAAAACCACCATCACCAATATCATCAACGAAGTCCTCAAAATCCTCATAATCAACCCACCTTGGCCTTTTGGCCCTACCGCCATTGTTTGCTTTCGGTTCAGCCCCAAGCTTCCTCATATTTTGGGTGCTTGTACCAGCCTCGTTACCACGTTTCTCTACCCTATCAAGTCTGTCACACACATTTCCCATCACAAAATTCATCCTCTCCATCATCTGCGTCATGGCTTGCATTTGGAACGTAAGTTCTCCCTTGGGATGGGGTGGTGTGTTGTTTTGATCTGACATGATAGCACCTGCAAAAATTGGTTAGTGGTAAAAAAAAAAAATTATCCTCACGTCGCTCGTGTTTCGCTCAAACACTCTTAATATCCTCACACGCTCACACCTCTCGTCTCACCTTCCGTGGTTCTTGCGAAACTGAAACCAACACCAAATAGAACCAATTTGGCAGCGCAATCCAAATATAAATATGACTCAAGAAGGAATAAAAACTAGAAAACAAGCAAAACGAAACTGCGATGATAGTCTTGCGAGTAGCAAGCGAGTCTATTCGAAATATGAATGAAACTGAAGACTCAAAAAAAAAACAGAAACAAAAAATATGCAAAATGATGAAACAACACCCAAATATGTTGTATATGATGAAGATAAACTGCAAGAAATGAAAACAACAGAAAGCAAGCAAATTTCAAAAGTTGACGCAAAACAGACTCGTTTACGAAGATTTAAGTCCGAATCTGGAACCTAAAGTAAATGACGTCCAATTGAGTTAAAATTTCAGATATAGTGTGATATCAACCCAAATAGACAGAATATAATGTTTGAGCAATTTACGATAAGGTTTGATATACTGACGCAAAAATGTTATGAATCAGACCTGATTAGACCCGAATTTGAAACCCAAAGCAAAAGATATCCAATTGACCCCAAATTTGATATCTGGTGTGATTAGGAGCCTAGTAATCAGATTATAAAATTTGATCTAATTCCGAGTTGATTTGATCCAATTTTCTCTTGTTTAGTTTTCTGCGGCAAAATCCAATATCTTTTTTTGAACGATTTTTTTTTTGCTTTTCTCTTTTCTCTTTTTTTTTTTGTTTTCGATGCTACTGATATATTTTAAACAATAACATAATGAAATAACAATTTTTTTTATATGCCGCGAATTCAAGGAGAAGAAGAAATTTTTTTTTTTTGTAAGTTGACGTATGTATTAAAAGAAGAAGATACAAACATTATAAGGGGCATACCCCAAATTTAAAATGATAACAGAAACATAAAACAACAAATGGCTACAGGCTAGCCACCAACCATAAAACTGAAACCTCACTAGATTCGTTAGGGAAACCAATACAACCAGCTAACTATAAGAATCTATGGTATTCACCCTCCAAGCTCGTTGGATCCTTTTATTTTCATTTGTTGGTACGACATTCCTTATCAAATCAAGCTTATCACAAATGATACATTCGATTTGATTAAAGACCAAATTCGAAGTTCTAGACATTCCAGCAAAGATCCTTGCATTCCGTTCTTGCTATACATGACACACTGTAGCTGCAAAACTCAGTTTACGAGAAAAATTGACGAAACTATTGCCATGCCAAGAGACAGTGGCCCATCGAATCCATTCATCCCAGCCTTTTGTCATTCTTGGAATGTCGAATCTGTCACAAACATCCCACCAGATCGCTTTAGTATAGGAACATTCAAAGAACAAGTGGTTGTGATCCTCATTGTTGCGGAGACAGAGTGAGCATCTATTGGGACCATGTATACCAAATCGATGAAGTTTATCTTGAGTTGTGAGTTTCTGTTGGACAACCATCCATAGAAGAAATGAATGTCTTGGAACAGCATTCTTGAACCACACAATGTCATGCCATTCAACCATCTGACGATGACGTCTTAGTTGTTCCCAAGCTACTTTGACCGAGAATCCAATTAAACTATCTCATCCTTTTGCCCCATCTTAGGATTAGAATTGGAAGGAATAGCTTCTATAATGGGGTGCCAACCAATAGTTGGGTGATAGGAGTTTTCCATTCTGAGTTATGAATTAGCATATTCACTTTCGCGTTCTTGGCCATACCTGAATCATAGATGAATCTTTCCCCGTAAGAATCCGCGAGTGGGCTGTGAGGATGCCAATTGTCAAACCATAGAGAGGTTGTCATTCCATCTCCTATGATGTACTTCATCTTCGGCCATGCTAAGGATCTGAGCTTTAGAATCTTTCCCCAAGCCCAAGAGCAATTCTGTGGCGTCTTGATTGTCCAGAAATTCCTACCTCGCAACAGATTGGATCTGATCCAAGTAGACCATATTGAGCCATCTGAGTCATTGCACAGGTTCCAAATGTGTTTCAACAAAGCAATTTTGTTCCATTCTGTTATCCTTTTTATTCCTAGCCCCCCCTCCTTTTTTGGAAGACATAACTGATCCCAAGCCACTTTAGCCCCAGTAGCTCTCATATTTGAACCTGACCAAAGAAAGGATTTCATAATTTGCTCCACATTTTTAATTACTTGCCCAGGTAAGAGAAAAAGAGATGCCCAATAGACCTGTATGGAAAATAAGACTGAATTAATCAGTTGTACCCGTCCTGCATACGAGAGTGTTCTACAAGTCCAATGTCGAACTTTAGAGGTGATTCGATCCACGAGGCCCTTACAATAAACAGCCTTTAGTCTGGACGAGAGAAGAGGTACTCCCAAATATTTCATAGGGAGCTCCCCCTCTCTAAACCCAAGAATATGAATAATTTGTTCTCTCTCAGCATTTAACACACCGCTCAAGAAGATGTCACTTTTGTTTGGATTTAGATACAGACTTGATAGGTCTCGAAACTTTGTGAGCATAGTTCTGATCATACGAATTGAGTTTACATCCCCGTTGCTAAAAATCATCAAGTCGTCAGCAAAACAAAGATGAGAAATTTTGTCCTTCTTGCATCTCCAGTGGAACTTGAATTCTTGGTTGGCACTCATCTTGCAGAATAGCCCCGAAAGGATTTCCATACATAGGACAAACAAATATAGGGACAATGGATCCCCTTGTCTCAGCCCTCTTCCCCCTTGAAAGTAACCTGCAAGCTCACCATTGACGTTGATAGAGAATTGACATGATGTAACACAAACCATGATCCAATCAATTACTGTTCTAGGGAATCCCATTTTTATTAACATAGCGTCAACGAAATCCCACCGCACAGAGTCATAAGCCTTCATCAGATCAACTTTCATAGCACAACGAGCAGGTCCCGTAGATTTATGATAGCCTTTCATTAGTTCCTGAGACAAAAGAATGTTATCACTGATTCTCCGTCCTGAGATAAAAGCAGTCTGATATGGACTAACTAAGGATGGCAAAACAACTTTGATTCTCCCAGCTAGAATCTTAGCGATGCATTTGTACACTGTATTGCAGCAAGATATAGGACGAAAATCTGTCAACCTTGTAGGATTAGCAACTTTAGGAATAAGGGAAATGGATGTAGCATTCATTTCTTTAAGCATTCTACGAGTCTGAAAGAAGGATCTAATAGCGTTGATTACATCTTCCCCAACTATGTGCCACATTCTTTTGAAGAAACCTGCGTTAAAGCCATCCGGACCAGGGGCTTTGTTGTTCTTCAAACTAAACATAGCATGCTTAATCTCCTCCCTTGTTACATCTTGTGCGAGTAGATGTTGTTGCGTTGAAGACAGTTTCAAGTTAATTGTCGATTCCATCACTTCCTCGTTCAGAACCCTAGGCATCTGATCCACTCCTAACACACGATGGAAGTATGCAATTACTTCTGATTTGACTGCCTCGTGTCCTTCGACAACCTCTCCATCGTCCCTTGTAAGTGATAGAAGCTTATTTCTATTCTGTCTTCCATTTACTGATTTGTGAAAGTAGCTAGTATTCTGATCCCCCAAGCTAAGCCATTGTATCCTTGCCTTTTGTTTGAAAAAACTCTCTTCAGCCCTTACGGTAGAAGCGTATTTACAAACAACATCCCTTTCTCGCATGCACAAAATTGGATTCTCATGCGCTGTATGCAGAGCCTGTTGAGCCTTATCCATTTCATTTTTTGCATCTTTAACTCTATCTGAAATGTTGGAGAAGTGAGCCATATTGAAAAGTTTCAATTCCTGCTTTAGCTTTCTTAGTTTGCAACACAGCTGATACATTGGACAACCCCTCGAATTCTGATCCCATACCTTCTTCACCAAGGGCATGAACTCGTCATGATCCATCCAGATATCGAAGAATCTGAATGGTTTCTTTATGTTCTGATCATTTTATGTTCTGATCATTGCCAATAACCTTTACTACCATAGGAGAATGGTCTGACATACCCGAAGGCAAAAATCTCACTTCTGATAATGGAAAGTTCAGATTCCACTTCTCATTGACAAGCACTCTTTCTAGTTTCCGCATAATCAGATTCTCAAGACATTGGTTCGACCAAATATAATGCATACCTGAATACCGAAGATCATCTACTTTCGCTTCTCGAATACATGTATCCAATCTGTCCATAGTACCAGCCCACGTAGTAGACCCTCCTAACCTATCTGACTGGTTGCAGATAGCATTAAAGTCACCCATAAGAATCCATGGGGTTAACTCCCATCCATCACTACGACTCACTATATCAGACCATAATGCCTCATGTAAGGAAGCATTATTGTCTCCATAAATAATTGAAGTATTGAAACTGATATTGGTAGCTAAGATAGTGACAGAAACATGAATAGCCTGGTCTGACATTCCAACAACATCCACCTTCACCGTATGAGCATTCCAACAAACCCAAATACGACCACGACAAGAGAAATCATAATTATACAAGAAGGACCAAGAACGCAGATGAAGTTTAGAAACATTATCTTTATTCTTGTCTTTAACTAGAGTTTCAACCAAACCAAAAAAAGCTATCCTCTCTTGATGGATGAGTCGACGCAATTCTGAATGCTTCATAGGATCATTCAAACCTCTAATATTCCAACATCCAATAATCATAGGAAAATAGAGAGGAGTACAAACAGCAACACAAAGATTACCTTGACGTGCCTCCTGGAGAGGAGCCAGATTTCTGATTCTTCTTTGAAGAGGCTTTTGAACCCTTTTTCTTTTTCTCTAGAGAGTCTCTAGCCTTAATAGCTAACTGATTAACAGTTTCCCTTTCGGTGGAATTCAGGGTTTGAGGGGTTGTCAGGATCGTTGACGTTAACTCCTTCTCGGTTTGTTCCCCATCTGTATCACCTCCCATTGCATCCATATCTTGATCTAAAGCAGTACTTGCAGCCCCTTGCTCCTGTTTCATGTCTTCTCGTAAACTCTTCAAGACAAGAGGAGAGGAAGGATTTTCATCTTTATGACAAGCAGCATTGCGCATATCTGATGTCGCATGATCATTCATATTACAATCAGACATATGTATACCAGATGTTGAACAACCATTCTCATTACAATTACCCACTTTAGATGCCAAGGGAGCATTCTTTCCACTCACAGAACCCTTGTTTCGTTTACCAACTACCTGCCACTGAAACTGATTCTGCTTGTTATCCGCAGATTTAGAGTTCATAGCTCCTAGATTCCTCTTACCCTTTACCACCACTTTAAGATTATCAATAATATTAGTAGCACATAGCTTTGTGGTGTGTCCAAAGACATTGCAATTACTGCACTTTGACGGTATCCATTCTTATTCAGCTGAAATTGTTATGAATAACCCATTTGGACAGCAAAGATCATATTCCTTAACCAACGTCTTCGAAGCATCTATCTCAACGCAAACTCTTGCGTAACTAAGCCTTTTACGCAACAATGTCGTATGATCCGCATGAAGGGGGACTCCAATAGCACTCGCTACACAGCTCAACCCCTTAGTAGTCCAATACTCGAGAGGGATATTATACAGTTTAACCCATACCGGAACTCTGGCAAAATCATCTTTCAAAAATTGCATGTTCGGTTGCCAAAGTTTAAGCACCAAAGGCCTGTTTGCCATGTGCCATGGGGCTCGTTCCAGCACATTAGTGGCATGATCGACAGAATCAAAGGTGAAGATGAAGAAACCATTATCCGAAGACAAAACTTCTGATAGACCGTAGGAGCTCCATATTCTTTTGGCAATAGAATTAACCACAGGATACGGTAATTTCTGCCCCATAAAATGACCAACTAGGGTGGATTTCTAAAATTCGCAGCCATCTTCAAACACATCAAGTGGAGGAGCTACTGTCACACGACTATCAGTCATAGTAGGGGGAGCAAAGTGCAGATTACGGACTGAACTAATGCCAAGGGTCTTGCTACCCTCATTGTCATCAACATCAGAACCCTTCAAAGCATTTAAAAAATTCAATTTGGGTCTAAGTTTTAGTTGTTCTTGTTGATGAGACCCTACCTTCACCTCATCAACTTTTGAACCCAACACATGGTTCATTTCTGGAACAACATTAGAAGCTTGGACAATAGAGTGTTTCTCTATACTACCATCACAATCAGCTTGAAACTGAGAAATCCTCATCCCATGGCTATTCAACATATCTTGCAGTTCTAATCTTAATGTATGTCCAGACTTAACTTGATTGTGTTGTTCAATGTTAGAGCTAACCATTGGAACATTTTCCACAGAAGAACATAGAGACATTATGGTAGCATACAAATACTAGAGAGAGCAAAGTTCTAATAAGATAAACTGAGTCCAAGAAGCAACCTAAGCTCAGAAATAACAGCAACCTAACTCATAAACAACAAGATGCAGATTAGTTCATGAAGGAAGAAGAGAATTACAGAATTACAAGGCCAATATCTCCCAGCACACTTGTTGTAACAATAATCCGTTCGGTCAAGATGTAGGGTAGGTTCTGAAGAACAACATACTCAAAAATGATAACGATCCAACGGTGAACAAAGGAGATCAAGCCACGACAAACCACTCTGAAAACTAGTAAGAAAAATGAAACTTTTCCAAAGAACTGTGATTTAATCTTCACATATGGAAAAGGCCTTCATGTCTATAAGAGAAATCATGAAGAAAATCCATTCACTATGCTGCAACTTCACCACTTCTCCATAGTTCCAAAACTGAAAATGCAGAATAGTAGAAATATTGCGAGATCAATATCTCTTACGTCGTTGATTGGATAACAAATCCGTTCGGTCAATGTTGAGAGAAGGTTGGAAGGCACAACATAGTCAGAAATGAGAACAATCCAACGGTGGAAGGAGTAGATGTAGCTCCGACAACACCACACTATCTCTCTTTCTCTCTTTTCTCTCTCTCTCTCTCTCCACCCTTTTTAGTGTAAGCTTTTCATTCAACTTCAAAAGCTCTCGTAAAGTCTGGCAAAGCTAAAACAAGTTGAAGAAGAAATTGGATACTAAGGAATTTTTTTTGCGGAATCAACAAGAAACAAAAATTTTAGAAGGATATAACCTGATTAATGGAGCCAAGCTCTGATACCAAATGATGCGAACCTCATGATCACGTGGTCATGCAACCCACACGCAAAGACACCAATTCCCGGAAAGCCAAGTAAATCAGGTTTGATAGGAGTGTGACACAAAGATAACTTGTACCTAGGCACCAGCACTATTGAAAACGGAGACCCCCACCCAACGAATATTGATTCGCGAACTAGAAGTATAAGGATGACGCCACGAAGATAGTTGTTCTTCGATAAGTCATTTTCAGTTCTTTAGAGAACCAAGGAAGGGAGATTATCCCACCAACACACAATAAGTGCAGCAAAGAAGTTTATTGATCTGAAAATTACATAACCTTACATGTTTGGTTATGCCTTTATTTATACTAACTCTAGACTTAAGAAAACCCTAATGGACCCCCCTTAGGTGGATTTATATGAAGCCCACTTACAATTGACCCAAATAAGTAATAATAACCCAAAAACTAAGAAGAAAATAATAAAAATAATAAAATTCCGAAAATTATCATGCTAAATATACTAGAATCAGATTTGTCACCCTTAAGAAGTCCCAAATAAACTAGGACAAATCTGATTTGGAAAATTTGTGTTGCTGCCCCCCCTTGATGTCCTTGATTAGCTTGGATTTCCTTGTTTAACTTTGACAAATAAGAAAACAAATTTCCTCCTTTGTTGCTAATTTAATTACTTTCCTTCCTAAGTTAGGAAAAACATTAAATAGTCCTCCTCTCTTTAGGAATAAGATATGGCCAACTTCCTTACTTAATTAGGAGAATCAATTGCTGACTTTTTACCCTTGTAGCATTAGAAAAAACACGCCTAACAAGGATGGTATTGGGCCGGACACATCAACCCCATGTTCCACACGAATTGGGCTCTTTTTGGACCTGAACTAGATGGATTAAAGGCTGCCCTTCATGCTCCTTAAATGTCTCAAGCCCATCTAGGTCCATTTTGCTCCATAAGTTCTGAACAAGCCCATTCAATGCTTCTTTAAGCTTCTTTGCCCTAGCTCTTATGATTGGCCCAATTAGCACCTCCAATGGGTCGTTGGCATGATTACGCTTGGTGTTGGGCTGATCCGTATCAACTCATCTAAGTGCCTTTGAAGCTCCTTCATGTCTTCAGAGTTTTTTTTTTTTGGTAAGTTGACGTATGTATTAAAAGAAGAAGATACAAACATTATAAGGGGCATACCCCAGATTTACAATGATAACAGAAATATAAAACAACATATGGCTACAGGCTAGCCACCGACCATAAAACTGAAACCTCACTAGATTCGTTAGGGAAACCAATACAACCAGCTAACTAACAAATTAAGAATCTATGGTATTCACCTTCCAAGCTCGTTGGATCCTTTTGTTTTCATTTGTTGGTGCGACATTCCTCATCAAATCAAGCTTATCACGAATGGTACATTTGATTTGATTAAAGACCAAATTCGAAGTTCTAGACATTCCAGCAAAGATCCTTGCATTCCGTTCTTTCCATACATGATACACTGTAGCTGCAAAACTCAGTTTACGAGAAAAATTGACGAAACTCTTGCCATGCCAAGAGACAGTGGCCCATCGAATCCATTCATCCCAGCCTTTTGTCATTCTTGGAATGTTGCATCTGTCACAAACATCCCACCAGATCGCTTTAGTATAGGAGCATTCAAAGAACAAGTGGTTGTGATCCTCATTGTTGGGGAGACAGAGCGAGCATCTATTGGGACCATGTATACCAAATCGATAAAGTTTATCTTGAGTTGTGAGTTTCCGTTGGACAGCCATCCATAGAAGAAATGAATGTCTTGGAACAGCATTCTTGAACCACACAATGTCATGCCATTCAACCATCTGACGATGACGTCTTAGTTGTTCCCAAGATACTTTGATCGAGAATCTGTGATTTGGCGAATCCAACCAAACTATCTCATCCTTTTGCCCCATCTTAGGATTAGAATTGGAAGGAATAGCTTCTATAATGGGGTGCCAGCCAATAGCTTGGGTGGTAGGAGTTTTCCATTTTGAGTTATGAATTAGCACATTCACCTTCGCGTTCTTGGCCATACCTGAATCATAGATGAATCTTTCCCCGTAAGAATCCGCGAGTGGGCTGTGAGGATGCCAATTGTCAAACCATAGAGAGGTTGTCATTCCATCTCCTATGATGTACTTCATCTTCGGCCATGCTAAGGATCTGAGCTTTAGAATCTTTCCCCATGCCCAAGAGCAATTCTGTGGCGTCTTGATTGTCCAGAAATTCCTACCTCGCAACAGATTGGATCTGATCCAACTAGACCATATTGAGCTATCTGAGTCATTGCACAGGTTCCAAATGTGTTTCAACAAAGCAATCTTGTTCCATTCTGTTATCCGTTTTATTCCTAGCCCCCCCTCCTTTTTTGAAAGACATACCTGATCCCAAGCCACTTTAGCCCCAGTAGTTCTCATATCTGAACCTGACCAAAGAAAGGATTTCATAATTTGCTCCACATTTTTAATTACTTGCCCAGGTAAAAGAAAGAGAGATGCCCAATAGACTTGTATGGAAAATAAAACTGAATTAATCAGTTGTACCCGTCCTGCATACGAGAGTGTTCTACAAGTCCAATGTCGAACTTTAGAGGTGATTCGATCCACGAGGCCCTTACAATAAACAGCCTTTAGTCTGGACGAGAGAAGAGGTACTCCCAAATATTTCATAGGGAGCTCCCCCTCTCTAAACCCAAGAATATGAATAATTTGCTCCTTCTCAGCATTTAACACACTGCTCAAGAAGATGTCACTTTTGTTTGGATTTGGATACAGACCTGATAGGTCTTGAAACTTTGTGAGCACAGTTCTGATCATACGAACTGAGTTTACATCCCCGTTGCTAAAAATCATCAAGTCGTCAGCAAAACAAAGATGAGAAATTTTGTCCTTCTTGCATCTCCAGTGGAACTTGAATTCTTGGTGGGCACTCATCTTGCAGAATAGCCCCGAAAGGATTTCCATACATAGGACAAACAAATATGGGGACAATGGATCCCCTTGTCTCAGCCCTCTTCCCCCTTGAAAGTAACCTGCAAGCTCACCATTGACGTTGATAGAGAATTGACATGATGTAACACTAACCATGATCCAATCAATGACTGTTCTAGGGAATCCCATTTTTATTAACATGGCGTCAACGAAATCCCACCGCACCGAGTCATAAGCCTTCATCAGATCAACTTTCATAGCACAACGAGCAGGTCCCGTAGATTTATGATAGCCTTTCATTAGTTCCTGAGACAAAAGAATGTTATCACTGATTCGCCGTCCTGAGATAAAAGCAGTCTGATATGGACCAACTAAGGATGGCAAAACAACTTTGATTCTCCCAGCTAGAATCTTAGCGATGCATTTGTACACTGTATTGCAGCAATATATAGGACGAAAATCTGTCAACCTTGTAGGATTAGCAACTTTAGGAATAAGGGAAATGGATGTAGCATTCATTTCTTTAAGCATTCTACGAGTCTGAAAGAAGGGTCTAACAGCGTTGATTACATCTTCCCCGACTATGTGCCACATTCTTTTGAAGAAACCTGCGTTAAAGCCATCCGGACCAGGGGCTTTGTTGTTCTTCAAACTAAACATAGCATGCTTAATCTCCTCCCTTGTTACATCTTGTGCGAGTAGATATTGTTGCGTTGAAGACAGTTTCAAGTTAATTGTCGAGTCCATCACTTCCTCGCTCAGAACCCTAGGCATCTGATCCACTCCTAACACACGATGGAAGTATGCAATTACTTCTGATTTGACTGCCTCGTGTCCTTTGACAACCTCTCCATCCTCCCTTGTAAGTGATAGAAGCTTATTTCTATTCTGTCTTCCATTTACTGATTTGTGAAAGTAGCTAGTATTCTGATCCCCCAAGCTAAGCCATTGTATCCTTGCCTTCTGTTTGAAAAAACTCTCTTCAGCCCTGACGGTAGAAGCGGATTTACAAACAACATCCCTTTCTCGCATGCACAAAATTGGATTGTCATGCGCTGTATGCAGAGCCTGTTGAGCCTTATCCATTTCGTTTTTTGCATCTTTAACTCTATCTGAAATGTTGGAGAAGTGAGCCATATTGAAAAGTTTCAATTCCTGCTTTAACTTTCTTAGTTTGCAACACAGCTGATACATTGGACAACCCCCCGAATTCTGATCCCATACCTTCTTCACCAAGGGCATGAACTCGTCATGATCCATCCACATATCAAAGAATCTGAATGGTTTCTTTATGTTCTGATCATTGCCAATAACCTTTACCACCATGGGAGAATGGTCTGACATACCCGAAGGCAAAAATCTCGCTTCCGATAATGGAAAGTTCAGATTCCACTTCTCATTGACAAGCACTCTATCTAGTTTCCGCATAATCAGATTCTCGGGACATTGGTTCGACCAAGTATAATGCATACCTGAATACCGAAGATCATCTACTTTCACTTCTCGAATACATGTATCCAATCTGTCCATAATACCAGCCCACGTAGTAGACCCTCCTAACCTGTCCGACTGGTTGCGGATAGCATTAAAGTCACCCATAAGAATCCACGGGGTTGACTCCCATCCATCACTACGACTCACTATATCAGACCATAATGCCTCACGTAAGGAAGCATTATTGTCTCCATAAATAATTGAAGTATTGAAACTGATTTTGGTAGCTAATATAGTGACAGAAACATGAATAGCCTGGTCTGACATTCCAACAACATCCACCTTCACCGTATGAGCATTCCAACAAACCCAAATACGACCACGACAAGAGAAATCATAATTATACAAGAAGGACCAAGAATGCAGAAGAAGTTTAGAAACATTATCTTTATTCTTGTCTTTAACTCGAGTTTCAACCAAACCAAAAAAAGCTATCCTCTCTAGATGGATGAGTCGACGCAATTCTGAATGCTTTATAGGATCATTCAAACCTCTAATATTCCAACATCCAATAATCATAGGAAAATAGAGAGGAGTACAAACAGCAACACAAAGATTACCTTGACGTGCCGCCTGGAGAGGAGCCAGATTTCTGATTCTTCTTTCAAGAGGCTTTTGAACCCCTTTTCTTTTTCTCTAGAGAGTCTCTAGCCTTAATAGCTAACTGATTAATAGTTTCCCTTTCGGTGGAATTCAGGGTTTGAGGGGTTATCATGATATCGGTTGGTTCCCCATCTGTATCACCTCCCATTGCGTCCATATCTTGATCTAAAGCAGTACTTGCAGCCCCTGGCTCCTGTTTCATGTCTTCTCGTAAACTCTTCAAGACAAGAGGAGAGGAAGGATTTTCATCTTCATGACAACCAGCATTGCACACATCTGATGTCGCATGATCATTCATATTACAATCAGGCATATGTATACCAGATGTTGAACAACCATTCTCATTACAATTACCCACTTTAGATGCCAAGGGAGCATTCTCCCCACTCACAGAACCCTTGTTTCGTTTACCAACTACCTGCCACTGAAACTGATTCGGCTTGTTATCCGCAGATTTAGAGTTCATAGCTCCTAGATTCCTCTTACCCTCTGCCACCACTTTAAGATTATCAATGTTATTAGTAGCACATAGCGCTGTGGTGTGTCCAAAGACATTGCAATTACTGCACTTCGACGGTATCCATTCGTATTCAGCTGAAATTGTTATGAATAACCCATTTGGACAGCGAAGATCATATTCCTTAACCAACGTCTTCGAAGCATCTATCTCTTTTTTTTTTGGTAAGTTGACGTATGTATTAAAAGAAGAAGATACAAACATTATAAGGGGCATACCCCAGATTTACAATGATAACAGAAACATAAAACAACAGATGGCTACAAGCTAGCCACCGACCATAACACTGAAACCTCACTGGATTCGTTAGGGAAACCAATACAACCAGCTAACTAACAAATTAAGAATCTATGGTATTCACCCTCCAAGCTCGTTGGATCCTTTTGTTTTCATTTGTTGGTGCGACATTCCTCATCAAATCAAGCTTATCACGAATGATACATTCGATTTGATTAAAGACCAAATTTGAAGTTCTAGACATTCCAGCAAAGATCCTTGCATTCCTTTCTTGCCATACATGATACACTGTAGCTGCAAAACTCAGTTTACGAGAAAAATTGACGAAACTCTTGCCATGCCAAGAGACAGTGGCCCATCGAATCCATTCATCCCAGCCTTTTGTCATTCTTGGAATGTCGCATCTGTCACAAACATCCCACCAGATCGCTTTAGTATAGGAGCATTCAAAGAACAAGTGGTTGTGATCCTCATTGTTGCGGAGACAGAGCGAGCATCTATTGGGACCATGTATACCAAACCGATGAAGTTTATCTTGAGTTGTGAGTTTCTGTTGGACAGCCATCCATAGAAGAAATGAATGTCTTGGAACAGCATTCTTGAACCACACAATGTCATGCCATTCAACCATCTGACGATGACGTCTTAGTTGTTCCCAAGCTACTTTGATCGAGAATATGTGATTTGGGGAATCCAACCAAACTATCTCATCCTTTTGCCCCATTTTAGGATTAGAATTGGAAGGAATAGCTTCTATAATGGGGTGCCAGCCAATAGCTTGGGTGGTAGGAGTTTTCCATTCTGAGTTATGAATTAGCACATTCACCTTCGCGTTCTTGGCCATACCTGAATCATAGATGAATCTTTCCCCGTAAGAATCCGCGAGTGGGCTGTGAGGATGACAATTGTCAAACCATAGAGAGGTTGTCATTCCATCTCCTATGATGTACTTCATCTTCGGCCATGCTAAGGATCTGAGCTTTAGAATCTTTCCCCAAGCCCAAGAGCAATTCTGTGGTGTCTTGATTGTCCAGAAATTCCTACCTCGCAACAGATTGGATCTGATCCAAGTAGACCATATTGAGCTATCTGAGTCATTGCACAGGTTCCAAATGTGTTTCAACAAAGCAATCTTGTTCCATTCTGTTATCCGTTTTATTCCTAGCCCCCCCTCCTTTTTTGAAAGACATACCTGATCCCAAGCCACTTTAGCCCCAGTAGTTCTCATATCTGAACCTGACCAAAGAAAGGATTTCATAATTTGCTCCACATTTTTAATTACTTGCCCAGGTAAGAGAAAGAGAGATGCCCAATAGACTTGTATGGAAAATAAGACTGAATTAATCAGTTGTACCCGTCCTGCATACGAGAGTGTTCGACAAGTCCAATGTCGAACTTTAGAGGTGATTCGATCCACGAGGCCCTTACAATAAACAGCCTTTAGTCTGGATGAGAGAAGAGGTACTCCCAAATATTTCATAGGGAGCTCCCCCTCTCTAAACCCAAGAATATGAATAATTTGCTCCTTCTCAGCATTTAACACACCGCTCAAGAAGATGTCACTTTTGTTTGGATTTGGATACAGACCTGATAGGTCTTGAAACTTTGTGAGCACCGTTCTGATCATACGAATTGACTTTACATCCCCGTTGCTAAAAATCATCAAGTCGTCAGCAAAACAAAGATGAGAAATTTTGTCCTTCTTGCATCTCCAGTGGAACTCGAATTCTTGGTTGGCACTCATCTTGCAGAATAGCCCCGAAAGGATTTCCATACATAGGACAAACAAATATGGCGACAATGGATCCCCTTGTCTCAGCCCTCTTCCCCCTTGAAAGTAACCTGCAAGCTCACCATTGACGTTGATAGAGAATTGACATGATGTAACACAAACCATGATCCAATCAATGACTGTTCTAGGGAATCCCATTTTTATTAACATGGCATCAACGAAATCCCATCGCACCGAGTCATAAGCCTTCATCAGATCAACTTTCATAGCACAACGAGCAGGTCCCGTAGATTTATGATAGCCTTTCATTAGTTCCTGAGACAAAAGAATGTTATCACTGATTCGCCGTCCTGAGATAAAAGCAGTCTGATATGGACCAACTAAGGATGGCAAAACAACTTTGATTCTCCCAGCTAGAATCTTAGCGATGCATTTATACACTGTATTGCAGCAAGATATAGGACGAAAATCAGTCAACCTTGTAGGATTAGCAACTTTAGGAATAAGAGAAATGGATGTAGCATTCATTTCTTTAAGCATTCTACGAGTCTGAAAGAAGGATCTAACAGCGTTGATTACATCTTCCCCAACTATGTGCCACATTCTTTTGAAGAAACCTGCGTTAAAGCCATCCGGACCAGGGGCTTTGTTGTTCTTCAAACTAAACATAGCATGCTTAATCTCCTCCCTTGTTACATCTTGTGCGAGTAGATGCTGTTGCGTTGAAGACAGTTTCAAGTTAATTGCCGAGTCCATCACTTCCTCGTTCAGAACCCTAGGCATCTGATCCACTCCTAACACACGATGGAAGTATGCAATTACTTCTGATTTGACTGCCTCGTGTCCTTCGACAACCTCTCCATCCTCCCTTGTAAGTGATAGAAGCTTATTTCTATTCTGTCTTCCATTTACTGATTTGTGAAAGTAGCTAGTATTCTGATCCCCCAAGCTAAGCCATTGTATCCTTGCCTTCTGTTTGAAAAAACTCTCTTCAGCCCTGACGGTAGAAGCGTATAGACGAACACCATCCCTTTCTCGCATGCGCAAAATTGGATTCTCATGCGCTGTATGCAGAGCCTGTTGAGCCTTATCCATTTTGTTTTTTGCATCTTTAACTCTATCTGAAATGTTAGAGAAGTGAGCCATATTGAAAAGTTTCAATTCCTGCTTTAGCTTTCTTAATTTGCAACACAGCTGATACATTGGACAACCCCCCGAATTCTGATCCCATACCTTCTTCACCAAGGGCATGAACTCGTCATGATCCATCCACATATCGAAGAATCTGAATGGTTTCTTTATGTTCTGATCATTGCCAATAACCTTTACCACCATAGGAGAATGGTCTGACATACCCGAAGGCAAAAATCTCGCTTCCGATAATGGAAAGTGCAGATTCCACTTCTCATTAACAAGTACTCTATCTAGTTTCCGCATGATCAGATTCTCAGGACATTGGTTCGACCAAGTGTAATGCATTCCTGAATACCGAAGATCATCTATTTTCGCTTCTCGAATACATGTATCCAATCTGTCTATGGTACCAGCCCACGTAGTAGACCCTCCTAACCTGTCCGACTGGTTGCGGATAGCATTAAAGTCACCCATAAGAATCCACGGGGTTGACTCCCATCCATCACTACGACTCACTATATCAGCCCATAATGCCTCACGTAAGGAAGCATTGTTGTCTCCATAAATAATTGAAGTATTGAAACTGATTTTGGTAGCTAATATAGTGACAGAAACATGAATAGCCTGGTCTGACATTCCAACAACATCCACCTTCACCGTATCAGCATTCCAACAAACCCAAATACGACCACGACAAGAGAAATCATAATTATACAAGAAGGACCAAGAACGCAGAAGAAGTTTAGAAACATTATCTTTATTCTTGTCTTTAACTCGAGTTTCAACCAAACCAAAAAAAACTATCCTCTCTTGATGGATGAGTCTACGCAATTCTGAATGCTTTATAGGATCATTCAAACCTCTAATATTCCAACATCCAATAATCATAGGAAAATAGAGAGGAGTACAAACAACAACACAAAGATTACCTTGACGTGCCTCCTGGAGAGGAGCCAGATTTCTTATTCTTCTTTGAAAAGGCTTTTGAACCCCTTTTCTTTTTCTCTAGAGAGTCTCTAGCCTTAATAGCTAACTGATTAACAGTTTCCCTTTCGGTGGAATTCAGGGTTTGAGGGGTTGTCATGATATCGGTTGGTTCCCCATCTGTATCACCTCCCATTGCGTCCATATCTTGATCTAAAGCAGTACTTGCAGCCCCTTGCTCCTGTTTCATGTCTTCTCGTAAACTCTTCAAGACAACAGGAGAGGAAGGATTTTCATCTTCATGACAACCAGCATTGCACACATCTGATGTTGCATGATCATTCATATTACAATCAGGCATATGTATACCAGATGTTGAACAACCATTCTCATCACAATTACCCACTTTAGATGCCAAGGGAGCATTCTCCCCACTCACAGAACCCTTGTTTCGTTTACCAACTACCCTGCCACTGAAACTGATTCGGCTTGTTATCCGCAGATTTAGAGTTCATAGCTCCTAGATTCCTCTTACCCTCTGCCACCACTTTAAGATTATCAATGTTATTAGTAGCACATAGCGCTGTGGTGTGTCCAAAGACATTGCAATTACTGCACTTCGACGGTATCCATTCGTATTCAGCTGAAATTGTTATGAATAACCCATTTGGACAGCGAAGATCATATTCCCTAACCAACGTCTTCGAAGCATCTATCTCAATGCAAACTCTTGCGTAACTAAGCCTTTTACGCAACAATGTCGTATGATCCGCATGAAGGGGGACTCCAATAGCACTCGCTACACAGCTCAGCCCCTTAATAGTCCAATACTCGAGAGGGACATTATACAGCTTAACCCATACCGGAACTCTTGCCAAATCATCTTTCAAAAATTGCATGTTCGGTTGCCAACGTTTAAGCACCAAAGGCCTGTTTGCCATGTGCCATGGGGCTCTTTTCAGCACATTAGTGGCATGATCAACCGAATCAAAGGTGAAGATGAAGAAGCCATTATCCGAAGACAAAACTTCTGATAGACCGTAGGAGCTCCATATTCTTTTGGCAATAGAATTAACCACGGGATACGGTAATTTCTGCCCCACAAAATGACCAACTAGGGTGGATTTCCAAAATTCACAGCCATCTTCAAACACATCAAGTGGAGGAGCTACTGTCACACGAC
Source organism: Populus nigra (assembly GCF_951802175.1). Classification (NCBI taxonomy): domain Eukaryota; kingdom Viridiplantae; phylum Streptophyta; class Magnoliopsida; order Malpighiales; family Salicaceae; genus Populus; species Populus nigra. Next base: position 6,651,542 of record NC_084866.1, on the reverse strand, counting down.
CATCAGTCATAGTAGGGGGAGCAAAGTGCAGATTACGAACTGAACTAATGTCAAAGGTCTTGCTACTCTCATTGTCATCAACATCAGAACCCTTCAAAGCATTTAAAAAATTCAATTTGGGTCTAGGTTTTAGTTGTTCTTGTTGATGAGACCCTACCTTCACCTCATCAATTTTAGAACCCAACACATGGTTCATTTCTGGAACAACATTAGAAGCTTGGGCAGTAGAGTGTTTCTCTATACTAGCATCAGAATCAGCTTGAAACTGAGAAATCCTCATCCCATGGCTATTCAACATATCTTGCAGTTCTAATCTTAATGTATGTCCAGACTTAACTTGATTGTGTTGTTCAATGTGAGAGCTAACCATTGGAACATTTTCCACAGAAGAACATAGAGACATTATGGTAGCATACAAATATTAGAGAGAGCAAAATTCTAATAAGATAAACTGAGTCCAAGAAGCAACCTAAACTCAGAAATAACAGAATTACGAGGCCAATATCTCCCAGCACACTGATTGTAACAAAAATCCGTTCGGTCAAGACGTAGAGTAGGTGCCGGAGAACAACATACTCAAATATGGTAACGATCTAACGGTGAACAAAGGAGATCAAGTTACGACAAACCACTCTGAAACTAGCAAGAAAAATGAAACTTTTCCAAAGAACTGTGATTTAATCTTCACATATGGCAAAGGCCTTCATGTCTATGACAGCCATAACAGAAATCATGAAGAAAATCCATGCAATATGCTGCAATTTCACCACTTCTCTATAGTTCCAGAACTGAAAATGCAGAATAGTAGAAATATTGCGAGATCAATATCTCTTACCTCGTTGATTGGATAACAAATCCGTTCGGTCAATATTGAGAGAAGGTTTGGAAGGAACAACATAGTAAAAAATAAGAATAATCCAATGGTGGACGGAGTAGATGTAGCTCCGACAGCACCACTCTCTCTCTCTTTCTCTCTTTTCTCTCTCTCTCTCTCCTCCAAACACAATCAATACTTTGTGTTGCTGTTTTATTTTAAAATCATTTTCAAAACGCTAACATGGTTAATGATGCTTTAAGTTGGAAAAGGGGCGATAGTAAGTAATATGGAGGAACAAGGGCGAGATGACCTAACAGAGTTGAAGAAGATGAATTTACAGCTAATTGTGGGGTCGGAAGAGTCCTCATGTCTTCAGAGTTGCTTCTATAGACTGGACAATTAGAAATCAAAGCTCCGAGTACAAGGTCAATTTGATGTTCAATTCCTCTTAATAGTGGTAATCTACTAGGGATGTTTTTAGGGAATACATAATCAAACTCCTACAACAAAGAAACAGCCACGCTAGGAATAGCAGAATCAAGATCATTAATGTTAAAATAAGCCTCCTTATATAGAAGTAAGATCATCAGCTTGTTAGTGAAAAACACAGATCTGATTTCAGCTCCTTTTGTATAAAAATTAAATTGTTTCTTTAATTTTTCCACACTATTATCATCACACAAGCTTACTTTCTTCACTCCTCGGGTTTTACCTCCACTCTCAACCAGTTTAATTAATGATTTAGGTTTAGCCAAATCTGATAATCTTCTCTCACAATTGTCCCCGCATGAATTTTCACTCTTCTCATCCTCACATTCCTTTTTTAGTTTCATTTGACCATCATACACTTGCTTAGTAACCTTAACTTCACCACATTCATTGAACCATTGCAATCTATAAGGCCTATCTTAATACAACTGAGATTTAATTTCTTCATAAGAGTATCACTAGCTATATTAGCAAAACTATCTCCATCGATTATCATGCTACATACCTTGTTTTGGATGTGATATCGAATGTGAAATATGTTTTCTCATTGCTGATCTACATCACCTTATTTGATTTGCATGTTCAGCGCACACCTTATAACCAAGGCCTCCCCCTTAACAGGATACGCAATCTCCTCATCACTACAATCCACCACAGGTGGCATCTCTTCACTTTCAGATTCGTCATTTTTAGATTCAACCTCCCTATTGTCTCATGTCCTCCAATTCCACACAATGTTGTAATTGTATAACATTCGCAATGTCCCTATTCAGCCTATTTAGAAATCTAGCCATAGTAATTTTCTTATCCTTAATTACACTGGCCCGAATCATTGTGATCTCCATCTCCTTGAAATACACATCCATGGACCTAGAATCCTGATTTAAATCTTGTAATTTCATATCCAAATCTCTATAAACTAGGTTAGGCACAAATCGCCTTCTCATCAACACTTTCATCTCCTCCCACGACGCTATCGAGCTGATGTGGATCAGCCCCAAAACAACAGCAAGGACCCATTACATGTTCCAAATGCTTGGTCTAAGACAAAGGCATTGAATGTATTGATTTTGAAGGTTTCAACCAAGTCAGAATTGAAAGGTCCATTAGAGTATCAAAAGGAGACCCTAGTACATCTTATCCATATGCAAGAGGGGCCCAATACAACTTTATTTGGGCCATTAGGTGAGGACAACAAAGGAAACAAAAGAATCATACTACAACTTGGAAACAACATGGGTAACTATCTTTTCCTTATGTTTCTATGATTAAGGGGCTGCATGGAAAGCTATAAATAAGCCTTGAATCAGTTTTGTAAAATTTTACTTCCTTCTCTTCTTCTCATGGCATAACATGGATTTAATATTAGGATTTTATTTTGTTAGCTACAGCCCAAGGCTTATTCGGGCTTATTTTATACTTTGTTTTCAGCTAGGATCCAAGGCTTGTTTGGATGAAGTTATGGGCTTTTTAGTTTAGGGTTTTGGGTTAGTTTTGAATCGACATCATATAAGTCCACATAAGGGGTCTATTAGGGTTAATTTTTCAAGAACTATTTAAACTAATGTAACCAAAATTTTGGCAGCCTTTAATGATGATTACTTCTAAATTTTTCAGTTTTAACGTGTGAGAGTGATTCTCGCATTCTTAAGTTCTTGAACGAACTGAATCTGACTTATCGAAGATTAACTAGCTTTGTGGCATCATTCTACTTATTCCATTAGTGCTGGTGCTTTGGGGTAGGTTTCCATTGTGTCACACTCCTATCAGACCTATTTCGGCTTTCTAGGATCAGATCTCAATCTTGATTGTAGGTTGCATGACCATGTGATCACGAGGTTCACATCAGTTGGTATCTAAAACAAGGTCATATCCTTATGTTATTTTTATGTTTTATAGTGTTCCTTTAAGTTTTTCAGTGTTTGCGTCAATCTTCTTGTTCTGTGTCTGCGTCATCTAAGCAAAAAAACAAAGAAAAAAAAAGGTTACATTTCATCTTGTTTTTGTCTTTAATCATATCAGTATATTAAAAAGAAGAGAGAGAGAGAGAGAGAGAGAGAGAGAGAGAGAGAGATTATATGAAATTTAAAGGACGATTTAATTTTTACCACAGAAACACAACTCTTGGTGAACCATAAGCAAACCACCTCCGAATAAATTTCAACTTCATATTCAGTCTATTGGAGGTGAGATAGCATCATATGTCAAATTTGGGATTATTTTAATATCGTTTATTTGAGGTTTTAATTCAAGGTTGAATTCTACCACAGAAACACTACTCTTAGTGAACTATAATCAAACCATATTAGAATCAATGGAAACTTAATATTCTATGTATTGGGGATGATATCACATTATATGTCAAATTTGGACTTATTTTGATATAGTTTACTTGAGGTTTTAATTTGAGGTTCAATTCTGCCGCTGAAACACTTCTCTTAGTGAACCATAAGCAAAACACCTTAGAATCAATTCAAACCATAAGTAAACCATATTGATTGCAATGGTTAAATGATAGTGGTGAAGTGAAAGTGACTAAATAGGTTGTCGTTCCATTTTCGATTGGAAAATATGTTGATGAAGTTCTGTGCCACGTGGGACAAATGCAAGCAAGTCACATCTTGTTGCGAAGACCATGACAATATGATAGGAAGGCATTTCATGATGGGGTTAAAAATAAACCATCACTCTTGTACCTCTTACACCCAAACAAGTGTATGATGATCAAATAAAGCTAAAAGTGAGCATGAGGTGATGGGGAGAGAAAATCAAGGTGAGGAACAAGGGAAGAGAAGAACATCAGATTCAGCAAGAACCCAAACCACTACAACCCATTCGGCCACCCATCGAAACACAAACAGATATTCGGCCAACACTCTAATCAAATTAGACCATTCGACCACTACTCAAAAACACCCAAATCTGGCTGAGAGTGGAGGTAAGACAATAGGAGTGAAGAAAATCAGGAAAGGTGATGAGAATTGTGTGGAAAAACTAAAGAAACAACCAAATTTTTATGCTAGAGAGGGTGAGGTCAGATCTGCATTTTTCACTAACAAGCCAATGATTTTACTCGTGTACAAAGAGGCTTACTTTAATACTAATGATATTAATCATTTTGTGCCTACTGTTGCTATTTTTTTGTTGCAGGAGTGTTCCCCGACGATACTCTTAACGGATTACCACCACTGAGGGGGATAGAATATCAGGTTGATTTTGTACCCGGAGCTTTAATTCCTAACCAACAAGCCTATAGAAGCAATCCTAAGGAGACAAAGGAGCTTCAAAGGCAAGTTGATGAGCTGATGGAAAAGGGATACATTCGTGAAAGTATGAGCCGTGTGTTGTACTCATGCTACTTGTGCCTAAGAAGAATGGAATATGGAGGATATGTGTTGATTGCTGAGCCATCAACAACATAACATTAAAGTATAGACACCCCATTCCTAGGCTTGATGACATGTTAGATGAGTTATACGGATCCTGTATTTTCTCTAAAATTGACTTGAAAAGTGGGTACCATCAGATTAGGATGATAGAAGGTGATGAGTGGAAAACGATATTTAAGATGAAGCATGGTTTGTATGAATGGTTAGTAATGCCGTTTGGACTTACAAATACACCTAGTACGTTTATGGGTTTAATGAATCATGTGTTGCGTGCATTCATAGGTAAGTTTGTGGTTGTGTATTTTGATGGCATTCTAAGCTATAGCAAGAGCTTAAGTGAGCATCTTGATCATTTGCGTAATGTACTTAGTGTGTTGCGTAGTGAGAAATTGTATGCTAATAATAAAAAGTGTGCCTTTTGCATGGAGAAAATTGTGTTTCTTGGTTATGTTGTAACTGCTCAGGGTATCGAGATGGATGAAGAGAAAGTTAAGGTCATCCGGGGTTGGCTTACACCCAAATCAGTAAGTGAGGTAAGGAGTTTTCATGGGTTAGCTAGTTTTTATAAGCATTTTATGAAAGATTTCAGTACAATAGCTGTACCCTTGAAGATGGATTTAAATGGAGAGTACAAGAATTGGCTTTTGTTCTTTTGAAAGAGAAATTATGTTTTGCATATGTTTTGGCTTTACCTGACTTTACGAAAGCATTTAAAATAGAATGTGATGCGTCTGGAATGAGAATAGGTGCTGTTTTGATGCAGGATCGAAGACCTATTACATATTTCAATAAGAAGTTAAATGGAGCGACCTTGAACTATCCCACTTACAACAAAGAACTCTATGCATTGGTAAGAGCACTTGAGACTAGGTAGCATTACTTGTGGCCAAAAGAGTTTGTAATCTATTGGGATAATGAGTCTTTGAAACACCTGAAAGGTCAAGGCGAATTGAATAGGAGTCATGCAAAATGAATTGAATTCATTGAAACTTTTCCTTCCATAAACAAGTATAAGCAAGGCAAAGAGAACATCGTGTTATAATTCAAAAGAATTTGAAAAGTTGGGAAGAATGTTTGCCTATTGTTGAATTTGCTTATAATAGAACTGTGCATTTAATTTTTGACTATGTTGTTCCTTCCAACCTTCTCTCAACATTGACCGAACGGATTTGTTATCCAATCAACGAGGTAAGAGATATTGATCTCGCAATATTTCTACTATTCTGCATTTTCAGTTCTGGAACTATAGAGAAGTGGTGAAATTGCAGCATATTGCATGGATTTTCTTCATGATTTCTGTTATGGCTGTCATAGACATGAAGGCCTTTGCCATATGTGAAGATTAAATCACAGTTCTTTGGAAAAGTTTCAATTTTCTTGCTAGTTCCAGAGTGGTTTGTCGTAGCTTGATCTCCTTTGTTCACCGTTGGATCGTTACCATATTTGAGTATGTTGTTCTTCGGAACCTACTCTACGTCTTGACCGAACGGATTTTTGTTACAATCAGTGTGCTGGGAGATATTGGCCTCGTAATTCTGTTATTTCTGAGCTTAGGTTGCTTCTTGGACTCAGTTTATCTTATTAGAATTTTGCTCTCTCTAATATTTGTATGCTACCATAATGTCTCTATGTTCTTCTGTGGAAAATGTTCCAATGGTTAGCTCTCACATTGAACAACATAATCAAGTTAAGTCTGGACATACATTAAGATTAGAACTGCAAGATATGTTGAATAGCCATGGGATGAGGATTTCTCAGTTTCATGCTGATTCTGATGCTAGTATAGAGAAACACTCTACTGCCCAAGCTTCTAATGTTGTTCCAGAAATGAACCATGTGTTGGGTTCTAAAGTTGATGAGGTGAAGGTAGGGTCTCATCAACAAGAACAACTAAAACCTAGACCCAAATTGAATTTTTTAAATGCTTTGAAGGGTTCTGGTGTTGATGACAATGAGGGTAGCAAGACCCTTGGCATTAGTTCAGTCCGTAATCTGCACTTTGCTCCCCCTACTATGACTGATGGTCGTGTGACAGTAGCTCCTCCTCTTGATGTGTTTGAAGATGGCTGTGAATTTTGGAAATCCACCCTAGTTGGTCATTTTGTGGGGCAGAAATTACCGTATCCTGTGGTTAATTCTATTGCCAAAAGAATATGGAGCTCCTACGGTCTATCAGAAGTTTTGTCTTCGGATAATGGCTTCTTCATCTTCACCTTTGATTCGGTTGATCATGCCATTAATGTGCTGGAAAGAGCCCCATGGCACATGGCAAACAGGCCTTTGGTGCTTAAACGTCGGCAACCGAACATGCAATTTTTGAAAGATGATTTGGCAAGAGTTCCGGTATGGGTTAAGCTGTATAATGTCCCTCTCGAGTATTGGACTATTAAGGGGCTGAGCTGTGTAGCGAGTGCTATTGGAGTCCCCCTTCATGCGGATCATACGACATTGTTGCGTAAAAGGCTTAGTTACGCAAGAGTTTGCGTTGAGATAGATGCTTCGAAGACGTTGGTTAAGGAATATGATCTTCGCTGTCCAAATGGGTTATTCATAACAATTTCAGCTGAATACGAATGGATACCGTCGAAGTGCAGTAATTGCAATGTCTTTGGACACAGCACAGCGCTATGTGCTACTAATAACATTGATAATCTTAAAGTGGTGGCAGAGGGTAAGAGGAATCTAGGAGCTATGAACTCTAAATCTGCGGATAACAAGCCGAATCAGTTTCAGTGGCAGGTAGTTGGTAAACGAAACAAGGGTTCTGTGAGTGGGGAGAATGCTCCCTTGGCATCTAAAGTGGGTAATTGTGATGAGAATGGTTGTTCAACATCTGGTATACATATGCCTGATTGTAATATGAATGATCATGCGACATCAGATGTGTGCAATGCTGGTTGTCATGAAGATGAAAATCCTTCCTCTCCTCTTGTCTTGAAGAGTTTACGAGAAGACATGAAACAGGAGCAAGGGGCTGCAAGTACTGCTTTAGATCAAGATATGGACGCAATGGGAGGTGATACAGATGGGGAACCAACCGATATCATGACAACCCCTCAAACCCTGAATTCCACCGAAAGGGAAACTGTTAATCAGTTAGCTATTAAGGCTTGAGACTCTCTAGAGAAAAAGAAAAGGGGTTCAAAAGCCTCTTCAAAGAAGAATCAGAAATCTGGCTCCTCTCCAGGAGGCACGTCAAGGTAATCTTTGTGTTGTTGTTTGTACTCCTCTCTATTTTCCTATGATTATTGGATGTTGGAATATTAGAGGTTTGAATGATCCTATAAAGCATTCAGAATTGCGTAGACTCATCCATCAAGAGAGGATAGCTTTTTTTGGTTTGGTTGAAACTCGAGTTAAAGACAAGAATAAAGATAATGTTTCTAAACTTCTTCTGCGTTCTTGGTCCTTCTTGTATAATTATGATTTCTCTTGTCGTGGTCGTATTTGGGTTTGTTGGAATGCTGATACGGTGAAGGTGGATGTTGTTGGAATGTCAGACCAGGCTATTCATGTTTCTGTCACTATATTAGCTACCAAAATCAGTTTCAATACTTCAATTATTTATGGAGACAACAATGCTTCCTTACGTGAGGCATTATGGGCTGATATAGTGAGTCGTAGTGATGGATGGGAGTCAACCCGTGGATTCTTATGGGTGACTTTAATGCTATCCGCAACCAGTCGGACAGGTTAGGAGGGTCTACTACGTGGGCTGGTACCATGGACAGATTGGATACATGTATTCGAGAAGCGAAAGTAGATGATCTTCGGTATTCAGGAATGCATTATACTTGGTCGAACCAATGTCCTGAGAATCTGATCATGCGGAAACTAGATAGAGTACTTGTTAATGAGAAGTGGAATCTGAACTTTCCATTATCGGAAGCGAGATTTTTGCCCTCGGGTATGTCAGACCATTCTCCTATGGTGGTAAAGGTTATTGGCAATGATCAGAACATAAAGAAACCATTCAGATTCTTCGATATGTGGATGGATCATGACGAGTTCATGCCCTTGGTGAAGAAGGTATGGGATCAGAATTCGGGGGGTTGTCCAATGTATCAGCTGTGTTGCAAATTAAGAAAGCTAAAGCAGGAATTGAAACTTTTCAATATGGCTCACTTCTCTAACATTTCAGATAGAGTTAAAGATGCAAAAAACGAAATGGATAAGGCTCAACAGGCTCTGCATACAGCGCATGAGAATCCAATTTTGCGCATGCGAGAAAGGGATGGTGTTCGTCTATACGCTTCTACCGTCAGGGCTGAAGAGAGTTTTTTCAAACAGAAGGCAAGGATACAATGGCTTAGCTTGGGGGATCAGAATACTAGCTACTTTCACAAATCAGTAAATGGAAGACAGAATAGAAATAAGCTTCTATCACTTACAAGGGAGGATGGAGAGGTTGTCGAAGGACACGAGGCAGTCAAATCAGAAGTAATTGCATACTTCAATCGTGTGTTAGGAGTGGATCAGATGCCTAGGGTTCTGAACGAGGAAGTGATGGACTCGGCAATTAACTTGAAACTGTCTTCAACGCAACAGCATCTACTCGCACAAGATGTAACAAGGGAGGAGATTAAGCATGCTATGTTTAGTTTGAAGAACAACAAAGCCCCTGGTCCGGATGGCTTTAACGCAGGTTTCTTCAAAAGAATGTGGCACATAGTTGGGGAAGATGTAATCAACGCTGTTAGATCCTTCTTTCAGACTCGTAGAATGCTTAAAGAAATGAATGCTACATCCATTTCTCTTATTCCTAAAGTTGCTAATCCTACAAGGTTGACTGATTTTCGTCCTATATCTTGCTGCAATACAGTGTACAAATGCATCGCTAAGATTCTAGCTGGGAGAATCAAAGTTGTTTTGCCATCCTTAGTTGGTCCATATCAGACTGCTTTTATCTCAGGACGGCGAATCAGTGATAACATTCTTTTGTCTCAGGAACTAATGAAAGGCTATCACAAATCTACGGGACCTGCTCGTTGTGCTATGAAAGTTGATCTGATGAAGGCTTATGACTCGGTGCGGTGGGATTTCGTTGACGCCATGTTAATAAAAATGGGATTCCCTAGAACAGTCATTGATTGGATCATGGTTTGTGTTACATCATGTCAATTCTCTATCAACGTCAATGGTGAGCTTGCAGGTTACTTTCAAGGGGGAAGAGGGCTGAGACAAGGGGATCCATTGTCGCCATATTTGTTTGTCCTATGTATGGAAATCCTTTCGGGGCTATTCTGCAAGATGAGTGCCAACCAAGAATTCAAGTTCCAATGGAGATGCAAGAAGGACAAAATTTCTCATCTTTGTTTCGCTGACGACTTGATGATTTTTAGCAACGGGGATGTAAACTCAATTCGTATGATCAGAACAGTGCTCACAAAGTTTCAAGACCTATCAGGTCTGTATCCAAATCCAAACAAAAGTGACGTCTTCTTGAGCGGTGTGTTAAATGCTGAGAAGGAGCAAATTATTCATATTCTTGGGTTTAGAGAGGGGGAGCTCCCTATGAAATATTTGGGAGTACCTCTTCTCTCATCCAGACTAAAGGCTGTTTATTGTAAGGGCCTCGTGGATCGAATCACCTCTAAAGTTCGACATTGGACTTGTCGAACACTCTCGTATGCAGGACGGGTACAACTGATTAATTCAGTCTTATTTTCCATACAAGTCTATTGGGCATCTCTCTTTCTCTTACCTGGGCAAGTAATTAAAAATGTGGAGCAAATTATGAAATCCTTTCTTTGGTCAGGTTCAGATATGCGAACTACTGGGGCTAAAGTGGCTTGGGATCAGGTATGTCTTCCAAAAAAGGAGGGGGGGCTAGGAATAAAACGGATAACAGAATGGAACAAGATTGCTTTGTTAAAACACATTTGGAACCTGTGCAATGACTCAGATGGCTCAATATGGTCTACTTGGATCAGATCCAATCTGTTGCGAGGTAGGAATTTCTGGACAATCAAGACACCACAGAATTGCTCTTGGGCTTGGGGAAAGATTCTAAAGCTCAGATCCTTAGCATGGCCGAAGATGAAGTACATCATAGGAGATGGAATGACAACCTCTCTATGGTTTGACAATTGGCATCCTCACAGCCCACTCGCGGATTCTTACGGGGAAAGATTCATCTATGATTCAGGTATGGCCAAGAACGCGAAGGTGAATGTGTTAATTCATAACTCAGAATGGAAAACTCCTACCACCCAAGCTATTGGCTGGCACCCCATTATAGAAGCTATTCCTTCCAATTCTAATCCTAAAATGGGGCAAAAGGATGAGATAGTTTGGTTGGATTCACCAAATCACAGATTCTCGATCAAAGTAGCTTGGGAACAACTAAGACGTCATCGTCAGATGGTTGAATGGCATGACATTGTGTGGTTCAAGAATGCTGTTCCAAGACATTCATTTCTTCTATGGATGGCTGTCCAACAGAAACTCACAACTCAAGATAAACTTCATCGGTTTGGTATACATGGTCCCAATAGATGCTCGCTCTGTCTCCGCAACAATGAGGATCACAACCACTTGTTCTTTGAATGCTCCTATACTAAAGCGATCTGGTGGGATGTTTGTGACAGATGCGACATTCCAAGAATGACAAAAGGCTGGGATGAATGGATTCGATGGGCCACTGTCTCTTGGCATGGCAAGAGTTTCGTCAATTTTTCTCGTAAACTGAGTTTTGCAGCTACAGTGTATCATGTATGGCAAGAACGGAATGCAAGGATCTTTGCTGGAATGTCTAGAACTTCGAATTTGGTCTTTAATCAAATCGAATGTATCATTCGTGATAAGCTTGATTTGATGAGGAATGTCGTACCAACAAATGAAAACAAAAGGATCCAACGAGCTTGGAGGGTGAATACCATAGATTCTTAATTTGTTAGTTAGTTGGTTGTATTGGTTTCCCTAACGAATCTAGTGAGGTTTCAGTTTTATGGTCGGTGGCTAGCCTGTAGCCATCTGTTGTTTTATGTTTCTGTTATCATTGTAAATCTGGGGTATGCCCCTTATAATGTTTGTATCTTCTTCTTTTAATACATACATCAACTTACCAAAAAAAAAAAAGAACTGTGCATTTGACCCTGATTTTTCTCCTTTTAAAATTGTTTATGGTTTTAATCCACCAACTCTTATGGATTTAATTCCTTAACCTTTTGAAGAAAGGGTAAGTTTAGATGGTGAAAAGAAGGCAAAGATAGTGAGACAACTTCATGAGGGAGTTTGATTGCAAATAGAGAAAAAGAACAGACTTGACGCTTCTAAAGCAAATAAGGGATATAAACTGGTTGTCATCCAACCTAGTGATTGGGTTTGGATGCACAAGCGTAAGGAACGATTTTCATGGAGTTGTCTATTTGAGGTGAGTAGGCTGGAAAGGAAATCAAAATTACAGTCTCGTGGTGATGATTCATTTCAGGTTTTAGAAAGAATCAATGACAACACATACAAATTTGACCTTCCAGGTAACTATGGTGTTAGTGTTACCTTTAATATTGCTAATCCTTGTGTTTCGCTTAAACACTCTTAATATCTTCACGCTCACATCTCTAATTTCACCTTCTTATGGTTCTTGCTGAACTAAAACCAACACCAAATAGAACCAATTTAGAAGTGCAATCCAAATATGTATATATGACTCAAGAAGCAATAAATACCAGAAAACAAGTGAAACGAAACTGCGATGATAATCTCGCGAGTAGCAAACGAATCTATCCGAAATATGAAGGAAACTAAAGACTCAAATAAAACCAAAATGAAATATGTAAAACAATGAAACAACAACCAATGTTAGATATGTTGAAAATATACTGCAAGAAATGAAAACAACAAAAACAAAGCGAATTTCAAAAGATGACGCAAAACAAACCTATTTACGATGAGTTAAGTCTGAATTTGGAACCTAAAGTAAATGATGTACAATTGAGCTGACATTTTAGATATAGTGCGATTTCAACCCAAATGGATAGAATATAAAATTTGAGTAATTTACAATAAGGTTTGATATGCTGACGTAAAAACATTATGAATCAGACCTGATTAGACTCAAAATTGAAAAGCAAAGCAAACAATATCCAATGGACCCCCCAATTAATATGTGGTGCAATTAGGACCCCAATAATCAGAGTATCAACTTTGAGCTAATTTCAAGTTGATTTGATCTAATTTTCCCTTACCTGTCTGGTTATGCCTTTATTTATACCGACTCTATACTGAAACAAACCCTAATGAACCCCTTATATGGACTCATATGAGGCCCACTTACAATTAAACCCAAATAATATAAATAAAACCCTAAATTAAGAAGAAAATAATAATAACAATAATAAATCCGAATTTAATATCCTAAATATGATAAAATCAAATTTGTTGCCCTATAGACAATGTTATTAAACCTGGCCCGACTCGGAACTCGATCGACCCAGCGACTAGACCGGGCCGAGTTTACTAAAAGACCGGCTGGGGCAACAGCCCGGTCAAACCCGGGCGATTCGACGGGTCGACCCATGACCCGGGCGAACCCGAACGAGACCCGATTTTTTTTTTAAAATGTGGGATTTGAAACCCATTAGTATATAACTATATATGCTCTATGTTCCCAAGAAAAAAATCATGTATTTCCAATGTGGGATAAAAATCTTTTGGTTTAAATAAATACTTCAACTTAAAAGGATAACATAGTATCTTTTCAATGTGGAATTTGAAGCCCTTTAGTATATATACTCTATGTTCCTAAGAAAAAAATCATGTTTTTTCAATTTGGGATATAAAACCTTTTGGTTTAAATATTTCAACTTAAAAGGATAACATAGTATCTTCTCAATGTGGGATTTATTTATTTTTTTGGTAAGTTGACGTATGTATTAAAAGAAGAAGATACAAACATTATAAGGGGCATACCCCAGATTTACAATGATAACAGAAACATAAAACAACAGATGGCTACAAGCTAGCCATCGACCATAACACTGAAACCTCACTGGATTCGTTAGGGAAACCAATACAACCAGCTAACTAACAAATTAAAAATCTATGGTATTCACCCTCCAAGCTCGTTGGATCCTTTTGTTTTCATTTGTTGGTGCGACATTCCTCATCAAATCAAGCTTATCACGAATGATACATTCGATTTGATTAAAGACCAAATTCGAAGTTCTAGACATTCCAGCAAAGATCCTTGCATTCCGTTCTTGCCATACATGATACACTGTAGCTGCGAAACTCAGTTTACGAGAAAAATTGACGAAACTCTTGCCATGCCAAGAGACAGTGGCCCATCGAATCCATTCATCCCAGCCTTTTGTCATTCTTGGAATGTCGCATCTGTCACAAACATCCCACCAGATCGCTTTAGTATAGGAGCATTCAAAGAACAAGTGGTTGTGATCCTCATTGTTGCGGAGACAGAGCGAGCATCTATTGGGACCATGTATACCAAACCGATGAAGTTTATCTTGAGTTGTGAGTTTCTGTTGGACAGCCATCCATAGAAGAAATGAATGTCTTGGATGTGGGATTTAAAGCCCTTTCATATATAAACTTTATGTTTCCATGAAAAAAATCTTGTTTTTTCAATGTGGGATAAAAAAACCTTTTGGTTTAAATACTTTAACTTAAAAGGATAACAAGTATCTTTTCAATGTGGGATTTGAAACACTTTCGTATATATACTCTATGTTCCCATGAAAAAACTTATGTTTTTTTTAATGTGGGATTTGAAACCCATTAGTATATATACTTTATGTTCCCAAGAAAAAAATCATGTTTTTTCAATGTGGGATAAAAAACCTTTTTGTTTAAATATTTCAACTTAAAAGGATAACAAGTATCTTTTCAATATGGGATTTGAAGCGCTTTCATATATATACTCTATGTTCCCATGAAAAACGTTAAGTTTTTTCAATGTGGGATTTGAAACCCATTGGTATATATACTTTATGTTCCTAAGAAAAAAATCATGTTTTTTCAATGTGGGATAAAAACCTTTTTGATTTAAATACTTCAACTTAAAAGGATAACATAGTATCCTCTCAATGTGGGATTTGAAGCCCCTTCGTATATATACTTTATGTTTTCATGAAAAAATTTATGTTTTTTCAATGTGGGATTTGAAACTCATTAGTAAATATACTCTATGTTCCCAAAAAAAAAATTATGTTTTTTCAATGTGGGATAAAAAAACCTTTTGGTTTAAATACTTCAACTTAAAATGATAACAAGTATCTTTTCAATGTGGGATTTGAAGCTCTTTCGTATATATACTCTATATTCCCATGAAAAAAGTTATGTTTTTTCAATGTGGAATTTGAAACCCATTAGTATATATACTCTATGTTCCCAAGAAAAAAATCATGTTTTTTCAATGTGGGATAAAAAAATTTTTGGTTTAAATACTTTAACTTAAAAAGATAACATAGTATCTTCTCAATGTGGGATTTGAAGCCCTTTCGTATATATACTCTATGTTCCCATGAAAGAAGTTATATTTTTTCAATGTGGGATTACCTATTAGTACTTACCAAAAAAAAAGGATTACCTATTAGTATATATATTCTATGTTCCCAAGAAAGAAGTTAAGTTTTTTCGATGTGGGAGAAAAAACTTTTTTGGTTTAAATACTTCAACTTAAAAGCTTAACATAATATCTTTTTAATGTGAAATAAAAAACTTTCTAAAATATTCTTTTAAACTTTATTGTTTACAATATGTGTAACCTATATTTACATGAATTTTTTCATATGAAATATTAAAACTTTATTTTTTTTAATTTTTCCGGGTTGACCCATGAAACCCTGGACCCGGCCCCTTGGCCGGGTCAACACCCGAGCCGGGTTTAATAACTATGCCTATAGAAGTCCTATATAAGCTAGGAGAAATCTGATTCGAAAAATTTGTGTTGCCGCCCCCTTTAGATCCTCGATTAGCTTGAATTTCTTTATTTAACTTGGACAAATAAGAAAATAAATTTCCCCCTTGTTGCTGATTTAATTACTTTTCTTCCTAGGCTAGGAAAAACATTAAATAATCCTTCTTAGCCTAAGCTCGAATCAAATTGCTGACTTTCTATCCTTATATCATTAGGAAAAACAAGCTTAACATGACTAGTATAGGCCCGAACACATCAACCCTTGTTCCACAGGAATTAGGCTCTTCTTGGACCTGAATTAGAGGCTATCCTTCATGCTCCTTAGATGTCCCAAGCTCCTCTAGGTCCATCTTGCTCTATATGTTCTGTATAAGCCCATTCAATGCTTCTTTGCCCTTGCTCTTGTAATTGGCCCAATTGGCACCTCCAATAGGTCATTGGCATGATTACACTTGGTGTTTGGCTGATCCTTATTAATACCAAAGAGGCAAGTAAAAGTAGTCTTTTCTTGATCTTCGAGTGTAATAACAATTTGATTATAACCACTATATTCATCAAGAAAGTAATAGTAAGACTTACCTGCAAATCTCTCAAGAATTTGATCCATGAAAGGTAAAGGAAAGTGATCTTTATGTGTGTTCAAGCTTAGCTTGGATTGGACTAGTTATCCAAAATATGATAGATTACTCCAGCATCTAAAAGCTTTCAGATTTCAACCTTTACCACCTTTATCATAGGCAGATTCAAACACTTTTTGCATCTCTTTTGTTAGCTTTAAGTTCTCTTCCAAAAGTATATGATGCATATAAGTGAAAAGGTTAATTCCTTTAATGCCAACCAAGGTCCATACAATTAGGGTTTTATGGTCACGAAGCACATGAACAAGCTTTTCTTTTGTATATTTGTTCAGTTCTTTGCAATAATCACAAGTAACATCTAATTGTTACCTAAAAATATATACTTTAAGTGATCGGGTAAAGGTTTCAATTCAAGTCTAGATGCCTGCAAAATAACAGGTAAAAACCTCTTATAGGAGATAAGTAAATCATAAAATACGTTATACCTGTGTGACATAGCTTGAAAAGCTTGCAATACCATAACCGAATGAACCAAATCATTATCAATAGCTAGCTCTTTTTTTTTTACAAGTCAAATCCAGACTTTGGCTTATTGTCACAATCAAGTGAAATCACATGGCACTGAAAATATTTAATTTAATTATTTCACCATCAAACTCCATAGTTATATTCCCATATGCATATCAATTTTAGTTCTGATTGTTCTAAGAAATGGTCTTCCTAAAACAATGGGTGATGAATTAAATAAGTTTTCATCTTTCATATCAATAATGTAAAAATCAACAGGAAATACCAGACCTCTAACTTGCACTAACACATCCTCAAGCACACCAATAGGATATTGGGTATGTCGTTGGTTGCCACCTTGATTTTATGATGCAAAACCACCTTCTTGATTTCTATATCTCAAGTTGGGATGATCCCTCCATCCAGAAGTATTAGAATAGGGATCATACTTGTGTTGTGAGTGTGAGTTCCTTTCCATAATGTTAACTTCTTGAAATGTTAGGCATGACTCAATATCATGTCTTTGCATCACATAAATTCCACAAGTCTTAACCTGTGAGTTACATGTCACCAAACAACACATCGAAGAGATAAGAGTATCTAATATTTGCTTAAAATTAGAAGAATTTACCTCACTAACATGTTTAATAGATATGTTTAACGGCCTATTAAATAGATTGTTGAGTATTGGCAGTCATGTTGGATATCAATTTTCTAGTTGCTTCAGGAGTTTTTTCCACAAAAGCTCCTCCACTAATTATATCTATCATGCTCCTATCATGGAGATTAAGTTCCTTATAAGAGTATTAATGATAAGTTGCTCAGAAATTTAATGTTAATAGCAATTAAGCTCATAGTTTATTAAACCTTTCATAATACTCATGCAAGTATTCCCCATTCATTTGCCTTATTCCATAAATTTCTTTTCTTATACTTCCAAACCCTAGATGCAAGAAAGTATTTTTCAAGGAAATATCTTTGCATCTCTTCCCATAAGGTAATGGATCCAAGTGGCAGATAATACAACCAATCATTTACCAATTTCTTCTAAAAGAAAGGAAAGGCTATCAATTTTAGTTATTCCTCTATGATCCCTAGCAGGTTTGATACTTGAACAAACAACATGAAATCCCTTAAGATTCTTATGGGCATCATCATTTGCAAAGCCATAAGAAGAAGTAAATGAATAAGACCAGACTTAAGTTAAAAAAAAAAACATCAATTTGTGAAAATTTAATGCAAAGTGGTTATTGGTTGTTATTGGTTCTAGTTTGGAGCAGTAAGCTCCTTAAGAGTGTGAGGATGTTGGATGGTCATATTAAAGTGTTTGTTGATGGAATTTGTTGGTGGTACTCTTTTTAAAATATGTGATATGAAGTCTTCTTGCTGTTCTCTTTTAGCTCATTTGCCAAATGATGCATATTTGGTGATGCAAAACTTATACTTGTAATGGACTTTATGTAATCCCTCACAATATTTATCATATCATTTTCTTGATCGAATAATTGTCGAAGAGATTGATTTAGTGCCTCTATTTATGCTTGGTAAAAATCTTTCTAACTCTTCCTTGCTAGGTTGTCTTTCTTCTTCAAAATTACAATACAACCCACAATAATAAGCTAAACTAAACAACATAAGCTGGATTCAAGCAAAAAATGATTAGTTTCCCTGACAATAATGCCAAAATTTTGATGAGTCAAAGTTGTGCAAATTTAAACCTTTGAAATTAATGATATGTGGTATAGAAAGTAAAGGTATCGTCTTTTAGAGATACATGTGTTAGAACTTAATTACTCAATCAAAATAAGATATTTAAGTTTAGATAAAAGCAAACGAAGTACTAATGCACTAAATATACTAATATGATAAAATTAACTAACAATTTAAATGATAAGTAATTAAAAGTGGGGTTTGTTTATGATCTAAACTAACTAGAAACAACTTATAAAGCTAATAATTAAAGAAATCAATTCTAAAAAATAAGAGGCAAACCGACAAAATGTAAGAAATAGAGAGAAAAATGTTTTAACTTCAATTATATAAAGTATTTCTCAATGTTAATAAAATATCAATCATTGAATTTAGATATATTTTCTAATATAAGTTATGATAATAAATAAATAAAAAATGAAAAAAAAATTTTACATATCTGATACGGTTCAGGTTCATCCTTGTATTTCTTATAGTAATCATTCAGTTACGTGTTTGAAATTGGTTGTTGATATGGTTCAACTTTGGGCTTTTCATGATGGAGTTTTACCTAGGGATGCATACGGTCAAATTGAGATTCTTATGGATGATGGGTTGTGACACGACCAAAAGATTGATGTGTTTTTCCAAGTGTAGGAGTGTCGAAGTAATAAATAACCCGGCAAGACCGGGCTCGAACCACAGGGAGGTTAATTGTATAAATTATAAACAACAATAATACAATAACAACAATAATAAGTTAAAGAGAGCTTTGAGATATGATATTGATGTAAGGATTAAACAAGGATAAAAAGTAATTGTCAAGGTTAGAGATTAACTTAAAAGCATAAGCAAGAGATGAAAGAAAGAAACGTATTTAAACAAGGAAAGGAAATGAAAAGCATAAGCAAGAGATTAATATAAGCAAAACTTAAGCATTACAAAATATAAAGAGAGAGCAAGAGTATGATCTTGATCTGAACACCAAAATGCCTAAATACATGGCAAATGCCTCCTTTTATAGGCCAAAATTCGAAACTATTGATTTGTTGACTAATTGATGAGTGGGTGGCCACATCTCGACTTGGTGACAATTCTTATCTTCTTGTCTGCCAAAAACGTCATTGATGACGTCATAATTTGAACAAACTTAAATCATGAAAGTTCTAGGAAATTGTCTCATCTTTCGAGGATAAACATTTGAGATCATTTTGACTTCTAGAACTTGAGATATGGGCTGCACACTGAACAGTATCTGGGCTGCAGGATAGATTCGGACTTCTTTGTTGTTGCTACAATTTGGACTTGAAAACGGCCTTTTTAAATCTTGGGCTCCATATGAAAGTTGTAGGCCTATGTCTTATCTTTCCATCCATATAAAATGGACCTAAATCCAAGATCTGCAGCTCCAGATATGACCTAATTACTGAACAGTGTTCCAGTTTGGACTGCACCAGCATCTCTTTTCTAAGTTCGGCCATCTCTTTGTCCTTTCAATTTCAGTACTTTAACTCATCAATCAATTCTTTCATTTATGTGATAGGCCTGCATTTAAGATGAACATTTACCATAAATTAAAGGTATCTTATAGTATTAGATATGTTATTATAAAACATGCTTTAGTTAAGGAGTTATTGATACTTCAAGTGCAAAATGATGATAAAAAACCTTGATAAAAATGCACTTTTAAGTACTAATCAGGTTGGATCATTTTCTTGTGGGTAATTCAGTCAAATTAGGACAGGTTATGCATGAGATGTTTTTGGATAGCAAAGAAAGTTTTTTTGAAGTGTATTTTGGATCTAATTTAATCTCTATTAATGAATATGGATTTGGGTCACATGAGGTCCAAAGTTGGCTTGAGTTAATTAAGATGTTAGGTAATTTGGATTGAATTTGTTTCCGATTTCTAATTCTACAAGTAGTTAAATCAGCAAAATATTATTCTAAAATTCAAGGAAATTTTGTTCATTGCCTTTTCTATTATTTAGAAGAATATTTATCAACAAAGGAGAAAGTTTTCTAGTTAACAAAGGATGCTAGAGGGTTGCTAGATTTGATTATCAACAAAGGAGAAAGTTTTCTAGTTAACAAAGGATGCTAGAGGGTTGCTAGATTTGATTTCTTAAGTTATGAAGGATTGATTAATAATTCTCCTAGTCTAGGAAGAAAACTAAATTGGCAAGTATAAAAGAAGTAGATTTTCTTCATTAATTGTCCATGTAAACCAAGGAAACTAAGCACAATAAGGCAACAAGACTTCAGAATTAATTCCACATTCATATCAAGTTGGACTTCTTAGGATGACAAATCTGATTCTAGCATTTTTAGGATATTAATTTTGAATTTTTATTATTTTCTTCTTAATCTTTGGTTTATTATTACTTACTTGGGTCAATTTTTTAAATGGATTCAAATCAACCCACATATGCGAATCCATTAGGGTTATTTGAAGCATTATATAAGTGTTTTTTGTATGTTGAAAAGCAAGGAGCCATGTATTTATAAAATAAACTTGTGTTTTGTAAGATGCAATACGTAGTCTTTGTTGGGATAGAGATTACATCTGACTTTGTGGTGTCATTCAATTCAATTCCAATAGTGTTGGTGTCTTGGGAGAGGTTTTCATTGTGTCACACTTCTCAAACTTGATTTTTGATTTTCTTGGGGAAGTATCATCTTCGTTGAGAGTTGCTTGACCACGTGATTAAAAGATTCGCATCAATATCCTTACTTTCTAGTTAACCTAACATTTGTGCATCAATCAACTTTAATCATATAATAACTTTCATTAAGTATGCAAGATTTAATTTTATGAGCATTTAGATTAAGATAGGTGTAATTGATTCATGATAATTAAAATGCATGTAGAGTTAATTTAATCAAGACTTATATTTTCCATGTAACAAATAATCAAACATGGGTTTGAAAATTAGATACTTCTACTACTTAAGTTAATTAGTCATGCATCCTACATAAACTAATCAATAACAATAAATTTAAAACCAAAAATATATGTTCCTAATCATATAGAATTCCAGTCATCAATCATCGAGTTTAATTATATAAAAATATAAGATATTCCAATATCTCAATGAGATATAGAATAATTTAAAGTACAAATCCTTATGATAATCTAAAATACAAGAATACTAATCTCTTAAAATTAAAAACTGAGCTTGTAACAAATTTAGAAAAGAAAAAAGATAATTCTAAAAATAATAGAATCATTTTTTCTCTTCTCCTACATTCTATGTGATTTCCTTTTTTTTTTTTAAGGCTAGGGTTGGTTACATATGTGTAAGAAGGTGGAGAAGTTTTCTAGTTAATAAATAATTTATAAATATATTACTTTAAGGTTTCTTGACACTAATCTAATTCTAATGACTTGTGCACGGACTTTGACCTTCTAAAGAGGTTTTCTGGTCATGTGGGACCATTTTAATGTCATCAATAACCTGTCATATCATTATCTCAATATGAAAAGATGACTTGGACTTGCGCTAGATTGCTGGTAGATTTCAAAAACAACTTCAAATATGTTGTTTTCTCTCATCTAGATGGGTTATGCCAACCATATACGGTTCAAAGGGTACACGTGATCTAGTTTGACAAATGTTCTTTCACCAATTCTAATCCCACTACGATTTCTTGTGCAAGCTAGATTCCTAATGCAATTTGGATTCACACTTCTTATCTCCAATTATTCATTCCAATATGCTCTTTCTGTCTTTTTCCCTCTAAATATGGAGGGAAAAAGTATATTTGGGTACAGTTGGTTCACTTTGAGTTGGCTGATTTTTATTTTTTTAGTTAAATTAAGGTGTTTTTGAGTTGGTAAATGATTTATAAAGATTTAAGGATGTTTCTTAGGGTTTTTATTTGTTAAAATAGGTTGCAAAATGGATTTTTAAGCCAAATTCCCTACCTCCACCTTGATTTTTATGCCACTACAGTGGTGTCCATATTCAGTAGGTGGCCTAGTCTGCGAAAAGTCGCCACCACTGTTAGGTCACATGTAGCCCGCTTCTGAGGAAAAAAAAATCTTACGAAAACGCCTGTTATTTAAAATCCAAGACTCATATTGCCACCTAGGCTTTCAAACCTGGCTTTTTTTTTCATTTGATTTTTTTCTTAATTTTTTTCTAATCTTATCATTCAACATTGAGTTTTTATTGGCTTTTTTTTTTAATTTCTAATTAGTACTTAAAAGTGTATTTTTATCAAGGTTTTATATCATCATTTTGCACTTGAAGTATTAATAACTCCTTTAACTAGAGCATGTTTTATAATAACATGTCTAATAATATAAGACACCTTTAATTTATGGTAAATGTTTATCTTAAATGCAGGCCTATCACATAAATCAAAGGATTGATTGATGAGTTTAAGTACTGAAATTGAGAAGACAAAGAGAGGGCTAAGCTTAGAAAAGAGACAATGGTTCAATCCAAACTAAAACACCATTCGGTTATTGGATCATAACTAGAGCTGTAGAACTTGGATTTAGGTCTGGTTTATATGTATGGAAAGCTAAGACATAGGTTTAGTTTCATGAGGAGTTCAAGATTTAAAAGTGTTCTTTTCGAGTTCAAATGGTAGCAACAACAGAGAAGTCAGAATTTATCTTGCAACCCAGACACTGTTCATTGTTCAGCCCATATCTCGAGTTTTAGAAGTCTGAATGGGCTGATTCTTATTTTGTTGGAAAGTTGAGACAATTTCCCAGAACTTTCATTAAGACTATATGTTCAAATTTTGATGTTAGCAATGATGTTTGTTCAGACAAGAAGATAAGGATTGTCACCCACTCAACAATTAGTCATCAAATCAATAGTTCTGAATTTTAGCCTATAAAAGGAGGCATTTGCCATGTATTTAGGCATCTTGGTTTTCAGATCAAGATCATTTTATTGCTTTCTCTCTTTAGAATGTTCAAGTTTTATTTCATGTTATAGTAGTTTCTTGTTTATGTTTTTCATTTCCTTTACTATACTTAGTTAACTATGTTCTTATCTTGTCTATTTATGTTCTTCTTTTTCATTATGTTTAGCTAAGAATAAGTAATGATGTAAGAATAAGTACAGTATAAACTTAACATGGACTTTAATGTTTGATACTAACATGTTTTGTATTTATTATCTTACTCACCCTTAATATCTTACTTGTTAAATGGTTAATCTAGATTTGTGTTGAACAACCCTTGGTACAACAAATACTTGGCACTTTCATAACCCAATTGTATAGTATAACCGACACCTGTGCTATGAAAGGAACTTGATTTGTTGTTAACATAAGTTATCATCATGAATATCTGATAATATTTACAAGTATTGGCATTACTAGAATAAAATAATTAATATAATCATGTTAACAATTTATAATCAGATTGGAACTTCTTTTGTGTGTGGTTTCCAGTCAAGTAATAAAATGAGTTTATACTATACTTGTTTGAAATACCATTAGTGGATCCTCTAACCTTGACAATTATTTTGTCCTTGTTTAATCAATACATCAATATTACATCTCAAAAGTTCTCTTCAACTCCTTTTTATTTATTGTTTATAATTTTATATAGTTCATCTCTCCGTTGTTCGACCCCGGTCTTGCTGGGTTATTTATTACTTCGACACTCCTGCACTTAGGATAAGACATCAACTCTTTGATCGTGCCAAGTTTTTGGCGCCGATGCCGGGGAGGTAAATTCTTTTTTTTTGGTAAGTTGACGTATGTATTAAAAGAAGAAGATACAAACATTATAAGGGGCATACCCCAGATTTACAATGATAACAGAAACATAAAACAACAGATGGCTACAAGCTAGCCACCGACCATAACACTGAAACCTCACTGGATTCGTTAGGGAAACCAATACAACCAGCTAACTAACAAATTAAGAATCTATGGTATTCACCCTCCAAGCTCGTTGGATCCTTTTGTTTTCATTTGTTGGTGCGACATTCCTCATCAAATCAAGCTTATCACGAATGATACATTCGATTTGATTAAAGACCAAATTCGAAGTTCTAGACATTCCAGCAAAGATCCTTGCATTCCGTTCTTGCCATACATGATACACTGTAGCTGCAAAACTCAGTTTACGAGAAAAATTGACGAAACTCTTGCCATGCCAAGAGACAGTGGCCCATCGAATCCATTCATCCCAGCCTTTTGTCATTCTTGGAATGTCGCATCTGTCACAAACATCCCACCAGATCGCTTTAGTATAGGAGCATTCAAAGAACAAGTGGTTGTGATCCTCATTGTTGCGGAGACAGAGCGAGCATCTATTGGGACCATGTATACCAAACCGATGAAGTTTATCTTGAGTTGTGAGTTTCTGTTGGACAGCCATCCATAGAAGAAATGAATGTCTTGGAACAGCATTCTTGAACCACACAATGTCATGCCATTCAACCATCTGACGATGACGTCTTAGTTGTTCCCAAGCTACTTTGATCGAGAATCTGTGATTTGGTGAATCCAACCAAACTATCTCATCCTTTTGCCCCATTTTAGGATTAGAATTGGAAGGAATAGCTTCTATAATGGGGTGCCAGCCAATAGCTTGGGTGGTAGGAGTTTTCCATTCTGAGTTATGAATTAGCACATTCACCTTCGCGTTCTTGGCCATACCTGAATCATAGATGAATCTTTCCCCGTAAGAATCCGCGAGTGGGCTGTGAGGATGCCAATTGTCAAACCATAGAGAGGTTGTCATTCCATCTCCTATGATGTACTTCATCTTCGGCCATGCTAAGGATCTGAGCTTTAGAATCTTTCCCCAAGCCCAAGAGCAATTCTGTGGTGTCTTGATTGTCCAGAAATTCTGTGGGAGGTAAATTCCTGTATAAATTATAATATTTATTTTATTTTCTCTTTTCACTTTTCTTGTATATAACTTTTGTTTCTTTTTTTTTGTTTTGTTTTCTTCTTCCTTTTATTCTCTTTCTACACGTGCATGAGAGTTTGGTTACGTACATTAAGTGGTAGACTTTGTAGGATATCTTCATCATTTTCAGAAAATATGGCCGAAGAAGATAACCAGTCGCTTCATAATGAGAATAATCGAGTTAGAACACTTAGAGACCACATGAATCCTACAAAAACTATACACTTTCATGTATAGTTTTTCCTCCTGATGCATCTCACTTCAATTTTAAGTCAGGCATTATTCAACTTTTATCTTCTTTTCATAACTTAGATCTAGAAAATCCATAATTGTATTTGAGAGAATTGAAAGAAGTTTGTAACACTAATAATGACTCAAATTGTAGCATGAACACCATTAGATTAAAGCTTTTTTCTTTTTATTAAAAGATAAAGTTAAAACATGGGTATAAAATTTGAGACCAGGATCCATTTGTACTTGGGATGAAATGCAACAACAATTTTTAAGGAAGTTTTTTCCGTCTCACAGAACAAACTCTTTTAAAAGACAAATCACCACTTTCACTCAAAAACTGAAAAAGTATTTTCTCACTTTGCCTCCAAATGCGATTGCAAAAATTTATTATGCTAGGTGTGAAAGATTAAGGTTGTTAATGAACCATAGAATTCTTGAAGATATTCGTTGGATGATTGAAGCAAATATCTGATTATCAAGTGAGTCTTCCAATTCTTTTATTTTATACATGCTTGGGACAGGTAAAAGCACTTTTGCAAAGCAACGTCGTGCCAAACGACTGAAAGTTTGTCACCGATGTGCGAGATGCAATTATAATGCACAATGTCGTTCTTTAGGAATGCCATTTATAAACCGTGAAGATAAAATACAATTCATTAAGGATGGACTGAGTAAGGAGTCTTTAGATAATAATCTTCTATCAAATCTTGAAATGCATCATAGTGGAGATGTGCATCATGCAATTCATGATTTATGGCCCCATTTTCATAAAGAACATGATCGACTTAGTCTTAGGAATCTGACTAAAAAAGACCATGTTTTTTTATTTTTAAGAAAACTGGATGGGAAGCTTATCCCCAACCCATAAAAGGCGTTTAAGTTGTTCTTGGACGTAAAACCAAGAGAAGATGTGAGCCACAACCACAAATACACATTGTACATATGGGTACAAGAAAAATATAAGAAATAACAAACATGAAACATATTTAAACAAATATAATAAATAACAAAACAAAATAATATGTTATTAATAAAATCAAAAGACACAAGGTTTCACAAATGAAGGCTCAAATCCAATCTAAGCTTTTTACGACTTTCCAAAGTTGATCAATTTATACGACTGATGAAGGGATCAATTATAGGGATGAAAGATTGGATTTGAGCCTTCATTTGTGAAACCTTGTGTCGTTTTGTTTTATTATTTTGTTTTGTTATTTCTTATACTTGTTTAAGTGTGTTTCAGGTTTATCAGTGTTCGTTGTTTCAGGTGATGCCTTCTATACTCTATGTTTCTACCTTAGAACATTGAGGACAATGTCTTGTTTTTGTTGGGGAAAAAGAGTAGTCGATACCTAAAAAAAATTAACTAACTGTGTTTTTTATTTGCAAAACCGTTGTTATTAAGATGGCAGAGTCAAGGAGTTCTTTTGTTAAAGTGACTCTTGAGACGCATCTTAGTAAATATTCTTAACAATGTCTATCATAATACTTCTTGAAATATTCAAGTTTACAAACTCTCACATTATTATCAATTGATTCTGCTTATATACTAATTTAACAAGTATTCTTAAACCTTTATTTTCACACACACACTTTAACACATGATTATGGGTCGCACATTGGATTATTACATTATTTATGTTCTTTTGTTAAAAGTAACAACTAAGGGAAATGGATAGTATATAATTTGCAAAAAAACAAAAAAACAAAAAAATAATGATAAAAACATAGATAAGTTGTTTTTACACCTAATACCCTAAAGTCAACTGACTTGGGAGATATTGGCCCAACGCTTGTTACATGGGTTGAGGAGAAAAGCTTAAGGGAATCAAACATTGCATTATCTACGTATCAGTATCTGCAACCCGAGTTATTAAGCTCGAAGGGGTGTCTCAACACCTAATGCCCTAATACTAACTGGTCTGGAAGTCATTGGCCAAAAGCTATTACATGGGTTAAAGATGCATTGTGTTTTAAGTTATATGTATATATATTAAATAAAAGAAAAAAGAAAGAAAAAAGATAATAATCTCAACCCAAGAAAGTTAACCTTAGAAAAACATTAGCACATAATATTATTTTCTTCTAATAAAAGCCCCATCATCTATGTTTTCATATATTGAGCACATAAAAAAAAGGTTTATTAATATCTTATTTCAACAGTATGAAGTAGATATATAAATTTAATGAGAGTTTGTTTATTTGGATAGATTAATGGAAGTTGAATGATGAATACCTTGCTTTGTGGAACTTGCAAATTATTTTTCTATTTTAACGCTTTAATTACTAGAGACTAGCAATAAGCTGGTTGGGGGGTGTGATTAGTACTTAAAAATGTATTTTTATCAAGGTTTTATATCATCATTTTGCACTTGAAGTATAAATAACTCCTTAACTAAAGCATGTTTTATAATAATATGTCTAATAATATAAGATACATTTAATTTATGGAAAATATTCATCTTAAATGCAGGCCTATCACATAATTAAAAAAAATAGTTAAAAAAATTATTAAACCTATTGAAATCCATTATGTGGATCGCGTGTTTGGCAAGTTAAATTGGATTGATTGAGAATTTAACTTCATAATTTATTTTCGTTTGCTATATACAGGGTAATTGAGGTCTTAAACAAACATCCAGATATTTGATCCATGCTCGATTTTATGAGTGTCTATTTTTATCATTATATAATTAAGTAAAAATAGCTTAAAAGAATAAAGTTATTAAACTTAGTGAAGTCTATGACCAGGGTCACGGGTTTGGCGGGTTAAGTCATGAAACTTGGATCGATCTAATATGTCACAATCTCAATATTTAAAATAAAGATGTCATATTAATTTTTTTTTTAAAGTCAAACCATATTTTTTCTAGTCATCCAAATTGTCTTCGAACTCGCTAAGTCAACTGGAACATGTCGAGGTAACTCTCACACAAAGTTTTAGCAACGGGGATGTAAAGTCAATTCGTATGATCAGAACGGTGCTCACAAAGTTTCAAGACCTATCAGGTCTGTATCCAAATCCAAACAAAAGTGACATCTTCTTGAGCGGTGTGTTAAATGCTGAGAAGGAGCAAATTATTCATATTCTTGGGTTTAGAGAGGGGGAGCTCCCTATGAAATATTTGGGAGTACCTCTTCTCTCATCCAGACTAAAGGCTGTTTATTGTAAGGGCCTCGTGGATCGAATCACCTCTAAAGTTCGACATTGGACTTGTCGAACACTCTCATATGCAGGACGGGTACAACTGATTAATTCAGTCTTATTTTCCATACAAGTCTATTGGGCATCTCTCTTTCTCTTACCTGGGCAAGTAATTAAAAATGTGGAGCAAATTATGAAATCCTTTCTTTGGTCAGGTTCAGATAGGAGAACTACTGGGGCTAAAGTGGCTTGGGATCAGGTATGTCTTCCAAAAAAGGAGGGGGGGCTAGGAATAAAACGGATAACAGAATGGAACAAGATTGCTTTGTTGAAACACATTTGGAACCTGTGCAATGACTCAGATGGCTCAATATGGTCTACTTGGATCAGATCCAATCTGTTGCGAGGTAGGAATTTCTGGACAATCAAGACACCACAGAATTGCTCTTGGGCTTGGGGAAAGATTCTAAAGCTCAGATCCTTAGCATGGCCGAAGATGAAGTACATCATAGGAGATGGAATGACAACCTCTCTATGGTTTGACAATTGGCATCCTCACAGCCCACTCGCGGATTCTTACGGGGAAAGATTCATCTATGATTCAGGTATGGCCAAGAACGCGAAGGTGAATGTGCTAATTCATAACTCAGAATGGAAAACTCCTACCACCCAAGCTATTGGCTGGCACCCCATTATAGAAGCTATTCCTTCCAATTCTAATCCTAAAATGGGGCAAAAGGATGAGATAGTTTGGTTGGATTCACCAAATCACAGATTCTCGATCAAAGTAGCTTGGGAACAACTAAGACGTCATCGTCAGATGGTTGAATGGCATGACATTGTGTGGTTCAAGAATGCTGTTCCAAGACATTCATTTCTTCTATGGATGGCTGTCCAACAGAAACTCACAACTCAAGATAAACTTCATCGGTTTGGTATACATGGTCCCAATAGATGCTCGCTCTGTCTCCGCAACAATGAGGATCACAACCACTTGTTCTTTGAATGCTCCTATACTAAAGCGATCTGGTGGGATGTTTGTGACAGATGCGACATTCCAAGAATGACAAAAGGCTGGGATGAATGGATTCGATGGGCCACTGTCTCTTGGCATGGCAAGAGTTTCGTCAATTTTTCTCGTAAACTGAGTTTTGCAGCTACAGTGTATCATGTATGGCAAGAACGGAATGCAAGGATCTTTGCTGGAATTTCTAGAACTTCGAATTTGGTCTTTAATCAAATCGAATGTATCATTCGTGATAAGCTTGATTTGATGAGGAATGTCGCACCAACAAATGAAAACAAAAGGATCCAACGAGCTTGGAGGGTGAATACCATAGATTCTTAATTTGTTAGTTAGCTGGTTGTATTGGTTTCCCTAACGAATCCAGTGAGGTTTCAGTGTTATGGTCGGTGGCTAGCTTGTAGCCATCTGTTGTTTTATGTTTCTGTTATCATTGTAAATCTGGGGTATGCCCCTTATAATGTTTGTATCTTCTTCTTTTAATACATACGTCAACTTACCAAAAAAAAAAAAAAGAGGTAACTCTCACACAATTTAATTTGAGAAGTATGGTCAAGAGATTTAAAGTTTGACCTTTTGAGTCAAGTTTAATAACAATGTCAAAGAGTTTTTCCTAGCCTAGAAAATATATTTTCACATAAATGCTTTTTTAGTTCGACCCATAGCTAGCTTAGGTCAATTATCTAGTATTAACTATTTTTTAAAAAAGAATTCAACCTACTTTTGAAAAAAAAAAAATGGGGCTAATAATTAGGGATGACTATAGGTACTCATGGATATGATTTTATACTATTCATACCTGAACCCAAACTCAAACCCAAATTAACATGAAGGCGTGGACAATGGCAAGTGGCTGCAACACAAAGGTTAAGTGGTCGTGGCAGGTGGTTTTTGATGGTGTCTAACAAGTCACTCACCCTCTCAAGCCAAGATATCAAATCTGAAGGTCAATTGCCGAATAAAAAAGACATCAAAAGAAGGAAAATTTATATCCAACTCTAGCACCATCATCGTCTACTAAACTGATTCAAGAGCAAGGCCTCTACGTCTCTTCTTCTTCACCTCTTTCGATTATTTGACCACCTAGGCTAATTAAGGGTTTTGCCTTTTTTTTAAAAAAAAAATTAGGGTTTCCTCCTAAAACAGCTGACAAAAAAGAAAAGAAAGAGATAATTAGGGACTGAGATGAAAAATGTTGGCTTAAGCTTTTGTCTATTTCTTTTTAGAAAAAGAAGATGTTGAATTGAAAATTGTGCTTTTGGTGCAAAAATTAAAAAAATGAGGAATTTTGTGTTGGCTAAGCAACCATATACTAAAAGAAAAGAAAGAAAAATAAAGAGTTCTTGCTTTTTGCTATTGCATTATATAGTTAAATGTAAGCGGTGCGTGAAACAATGGAATGAAAGAAAGAAAAATCTAGAAAACTTAGTTTTTGTATTTGAAATATATTACTACTATTTTTTTTTAGTTAAACACAAACACAAATTAATTTCACCAAATAAATTTGGATGGTAAATTAAGACAAATGAGTTTTAAGAGTTTGATTATGTGTATTACTTTGTATGGTACATTTTGTTGTCATAATAATATAATATATAATTATACGGATAGATTAAAAGATATTTTTTAAAAAATATAAAAAACAAATTTATAACTATTTCTTATATAATTATTACAGAGATTATGGATAAAAGATATCAATAGGTTTATGTATAAATTGAAGTTATATCAATATTTTAACAAAAATGAAACACTTGTACTAATAATAATAATAATAATAATAATTTACTACTTCACTAATTTTAAAGGCAATGGATTATGCACTAGGAAAAAAGTCTAAGGCAAACTCTATTTTCAAAAGGAAAAGAGTGGATGCTTATAAACCAATTAGAATTTAAGGGCAAACTTTATGTAGATTTGGTTCTATTAAGGACTTTTTTTTGTACGATCAAAAGCTTCTTAGTATAATGCATTATTATTATTATTATTATTATTATAAAAGACTTACAATTCTATTTCTAAAAAGATGATATTGATGGAAGAATTTTATAAAATTTAAAGATAACGGGAGGAATTAAGGATGATTATACTATTAGTACATCAATATTAAATATATTTTTTTTTGTGATTTTTAACTTTTTTTTTGTTTAAGAATACTGACCTTTTTATAAAAAAAATCCAATTAAGTACTTCATTCACATTTCATCAACTTTTTTTTATTTGACGAATGTGTTATTTTTTCGATATTGATACTCCTTTTATTTTAATCAATAGAGTACACATTTTTTTTTCTCATTTTGATATACTAAATGTTTTTTATTGTTCCAATTAAGTAATGAGTTTTTTTTAGTTAAAATACCCTTCAAGAAAGGAGTATATTTAATAAATGAAAATATATTAAATTCAAAATAAAATATTTTAAAATGAAATCAAAATAAATCTTTTTAAGGTATAAACCATAGTTTTTAGAGCCGGCTCGGTCCAAGATCCGGGTTTTGATTGGGTCACTAGGTCGCCCGGGTCAGTTTTTTTTTTAAAATCAAAACGACGTCGTTTTAGTAAAAAAAACGAAGGTCAACGAGTTGCAATTAGGTTTTTGACCGGATCTTGCTGAGTCAACCTATCGGATCAGCTGGGTCACACTAGGTTTTTCCTTTCCTTGTTTTTTCTTTAACTCGGGTCGGTTCTAGCCCTGGGTTGGCCGGGTCCCGGATCGATTTGCCAGGCTGGGCCGAGTTTTAAAATTATGGTATAAACTCTTTTTATTAATACTAAGTCATGCAAAAAAAAAAAAAACTAAAAACTATTCTATGATTAATTAAGAGTAGCAAATAGATTATTACTGCAATTAAAATATTTATTATTTTAACAAGATAAACAAATATCATGTGGTTGCAATATAAAAAATAAAAAAAACTAATGGATTGTTTATAGAATTACTGGATTGGCAGAATTGAAAAGGTTAATATACCATAAAATGAGAAAAAAAATTAAAGTTTATGTATTCAATGGAGAAAAACTAAAAGTTGTAGTACTAACGAAATTTCAATTTTCTTTAGTAAATGGATCGATTAATGAAATTTGGATAGAAGTAGTTGATTAAAATTATAAAAAAAATTAATGTACTTAAATGATTAAGAATTTATATACTCTACTGAAAAAAGAAGAAGTTAAATTGATGTGTTAACAGTGCAATTATCCCTTTGCCTAATGTGAAATTGGTGTCTTAACAGTGCAATTATCCCATATGGCTATTAGGAATTGAAACTGCATTGGGCCCTTCCCTCACGAGCAAGCCCATCAAGGCTCACCGCCTTAAAAAAAAAGGAAAAATAAAGGAAAAGGGCAAGGATAAGGGCAAAGTAGTCAAAAGAAAAACACCCTCAAATTGGTACATAGTTAAGCAAGTCCATCTCTCTGGCTCCCACACAGTGCTCTATCTATCTATCTAAACAAACAGAGTGTTCCTTACACTCCTCCAGCACAAACAACAAAAGATCCGAGGAGTTTAGGGATAAGAAACCCTAACCCTAAGTCAATCTACCTCTTTTCTCTCTAATCAAACGTCGTTATTTTCAGGTATTCATTCTTTTCATTATTTTTTCTTTATCAGCTAACAATCTCATTTGTTTTTTTTCCCGTAACGTTTCGTGCTCCTTTTGCGCTTGTTCTTTTCTTTCTGTAATCAGATCCGTTGGTTTTTGTTCCTTTTTTCTTCTTTTAATACCTTGTTTTTTTGAATTATCCGATAATTAATGATGGATTAATGTACAAAATCTGTTTTTGATTGGATGAACAATTGCTGTTTATCGTAATTTTATTACGATTTTGTGGGGGCTTAAGGGATATGGATTGATGATTATATTTATGTTTTTGTAAGTATATAGAGATGTTTTTATTGGGTTTATTGGAGAATTTGATATGGTTTTATTTAGATTAGTGTGTATGTTTTCCGGTTTGATAGGGGTGTGGATTTAGTGCGAAAAAGTATTGACCTTTGCTTTTTTGTTATTTCTTTTTCTTAATACGGGAAAGATGGGCACGGAATATGTGGTTTTTTGGGTGAATAATTAATGGGGTTTTAGTCTCTTTGATGATTACGTTATTGGGTCATGGAGAGTTATATGTCGTTTACTGTTTGCAGTTATGGCTGGTTTGGCACCTGAAGGATCCCAATTCGATGCTCGTCAATTCGATTCTAAGATGAATGAGTTGTAAGTTTTTGTATTCTTTTTTTTTATTATTATTATGATATGCTTACTGAATAGCGTATGCGATTTATTAGCTTCTGCTTATCCTTAATCTCCTGGTGTTTTCAACATCTGAGATATTGAATTTTTTTAACTTGATGTGTGCAGGCTCACAACTGATGGGCAAGATTTCTTTACTTCATACGATGAGGTGTATGACACTTTTGATGCTATGGGTTTGAAGGAGAACCTTCTGAGGGGTATTTATGCATATGGTAAGTTGCATTAAAACTGCAATCCTTTCATGTAAAATTACAATTTTGGAAAATTTTCTGATTGCCTGAGTATCAAAAGCAAGCAGTGAAACTATCCTGTGCATGATAAGATCAATTCAAATTGTTTTCATTGATTCATGGAACATATTCAGAATCCAGATGTTTGGCTTAATTGAGTTTATCGTACCTCATACACTCCCACCTATCAAGTGTTGGCTATAATTTGTTGTTATTTTTCTGAAATTTTATATGACGAATAACATTTATTTTGAAGCTACTTTCTTGTCCTCAAAAATAATTTTTATATAGTAGGAATCATGTCTGTGCTTGACAAATTTAAAATCTCATGGTGTGATCCAAATTTGTTTGAAGGTTTTGAGAAGCCATCTGCAATTCAACAAAGGGGGATTGTCCCATTCTGCAAGGGACTTGATGTAATCCAGCAAGCACAATCAGGAACTGGAAAAACAGCTACTTTTTGCTCTGGAATTTTGCAGCAGCTTGATTATGATGTAGTTGAATGCCAAGCACTGGTTCTTGCACCTACTCGAGAACTAGCACAACAGATTGAAAAGGTTATGAGAGCACTAGGTGATTATCTGGGTGTCAAGGTTCATGCTTGTGTTGGTGGAACTAGTGTTCGTGAGGACCAGCGCATTCTCTCAGCAGGGGTTCATGTTGTAGTTGGTACCCCTGGTCGTGTGTTCGACATGTTGCGGAGACAATCACTTCGGCCTGACTATATCAAGATGTTTGTATTGGATGAAGCAGATGAAATGCTCTCACGAGGTTTCAAGGATCAGGTTCCAACCTTTAATTTGCACCTGCATTCTTTCTTAATACTTTCTGTTACTGTTTACATGATGCCATCATTTGAAGATGCACATGTGCATCTCTTGGAATTCTTTTGCTCTAATGATTGGACTTTTTTTTTATTACAGATATATGATATTTTCCAGTTGCTGCCCCCTAAGATTCAAGTTGGGGTTTTCTCCGCCACTATGCCACCTGAGGCACTAGAAATTACAAGGAAGTTCATGAATAAACCTGTGAGGATTTTAGTGAAGCGTGATGAGCTTACGCTTGAGGGTATCAAGCAATTCTATGTTAATGTTGACAAGGAGGAATGGAAGCTTGAGACGCTTTGTGATCTATATGAGACCTTGGCAATAACCCAAAGTGTTATCTTTGTGAACACTAGGCGTAAGGTAGATTGGCTTACAGACAAGATGCGCAGTCGTGATCACACAGTCTCTGCCACTCATGGAGATATGGACCAAAACACAAGGGACATTATTATGCGGGAATTTCGCTCTGGTTCCTCTCGTGTGCTGATCACTACTGATCTGTTAGCTCGTGGTATTGATGTCCAGCAAGTATCACTTGTGATCAATTATGATCTGCCAACACAGCCAGAGAACTACCTCCATCGTATTGGTCGTAGTGGACGTTTTGGAAGGAAGGGTGTTGCTATAAATTTTGTTACCAAGGATGATGAAAGAATGCTTTCTGACATCCAGAGATTTTATAATGTGACAGTTGAGGAGCTACCGTCAAATGTTGCTGATCTTCTTTGAAGCAATTTTGGTTCACCAAGTTAAAAGACTTTTGAGTTTGGAAGTTCAAATTATTATCCTCGTTGTAGGTTTGGGGCCTCTATTTAGCTTGGATTTGACTTACCCTTCAGACTTGGCTCTCTGTGCATTTTAGATTGGGGCGAATCCCATTGTGTGCAGAATAATCCATTGTGTTAAATTTTTGCAAGTTTGTTTTCGCATTTTCCTTTGTGTCGGAGTAAAGTTTGCAGAAGTACTGTAGTGTCTGTCGTAGAATTTGGTTCCGTGCTTGGTTTTTTATTTTATGCAAGGGAATTTCCTGTAGGTTAAAACAATTGATTAAGCTATTACTTCAGAATATTTGACTCTCCATTACTGTTCTTTTCGGCAATTTTAAGTCGTGTTTCTTGATTCTTTCTCCTTTGACCGGTAAGTTATCCTTTCCTTCCCCCTACCTGCCTGAAGGCATGTCACGCCCCATAGAAAAACTAGATGGGAGGTAATCAGATACTCGTACAGGCATATCCCAACTGGTTTGGTGTTACAACAGTGTTTTACTAAGTGTGTGGTCAAGTTGTGGTTCGAAAAAATATGCTTGATTAAATTTGCTAAATTTGTGAGATGAATTTTTATTTATAAAATAAATTAAAAAATACATAAAAATAAAAATAAAAATATAATTATATGCGAAGCTAAGTGTAAAATTTAGTTTTTTTATCAGTTTTTTTTTCTTAATAATTGAGTAATTTTTAGACCTTACTCAATTTTTCAACAAGAGCCCTGCCGTCCCTTCGGTCGCCTTGAGCTGCTAGCGAGCATCCTTCTTTGCTTTCTTTGAAGCGTGCATTGGTCACATAGATGACTTCGTTAAGGAAAGCTGCTTGAAAAGTGCTCATCTCTTCGCTCTCCTCCTTCTGCTAATGCGAATATCCCATTCTTGGTTCTTAAAGATATGTCTCCTGCCCCTGTTATGTTAGCGTCTCTAATCTTGGTTGGAGCTCTCACTCAGCCTGTCAGCTCAACCAGCAGCCTACCGCAATATCAACTCGGTAAAGCGAGGAATCCTATTCAGAGTGATATTACCAAAGCACGGCCTTGCCCGAATATTTCTATACCTTCTGCAATTCTTAGACTGGCATGTATGCATGTGAAGTGCCAACAATATTAATTTACATTTTTTCGCTGGGTTATATATCTTTGGAAAGATAACATTTTGGAAGCATGTATATAAGTTATTTATCAGTCTTCCATAGAAATTTGTGTTTTATGGTGTGTGCGTATGATCTCTTACCTGGGTTTATTGATTAGGTACTTAACTATAGACTTCGATATTTTTAACTTAAGTTTAGGAAGTGTAAATCCCTATTTTAATTGGCAAAGTCTGGGTTTTGTCGAGATCATGGGCGGAGGCAATGCAAAATCTTGGGTAAGCTATAGCTCACATCAAGATTTTATTAATATTTTTTGATTAGTTTCATGTAAAAACAATTTGTAATTCTTAATTGAGTTATTAAAAAATTCTGAAAATTTACGTGGAGCCTTCTAATATGATGCTTTAACTTAATTTAAAATTTCAGAATTTTTAGAGAAATTCAGAAATTTACTAAAAAATAATAATTTAACCAGTTTTACGTTATTGGGTGTAATTTTCAATCCGACCATCAGATTGAGCTGAAATTTTACGAGGGATCTTAAAATATATTGAATAAAATCTGGTTTAAATTTTAGGATGAACAGAGTTTGATAGTGCTAAAAAAAACCGTCAAATAAAAGCAAAACGACTCATTAAAGATAAAATAGTTATTTGCCATTAAAAAATAATAAAAAATCAATTCTTCCTTCCTTTTATATGTTGCCGACTGGACAAGAGCAGAATAGAAAAAGAAAGAAAAAAAAAAGACGAGAGAGAAAGAGAGAAAAGGAATGGAAAAACACATAAAAAAATCAAAGGAAAAAAATAAAAAAAGTGAAAGAATAGCTTTGTAAACTTACAAAGTTCAACTTATAAAACACTAACCTAAGGAAGAATCAAATGAAGAAAGGAGGAATTGAGAGAGGGAAAAAATTTAATTACTTTGTCATGAAATTGTTATTTTATCTTGGCTGAGGGGTTGTTACAATATTAATTTAGATTTAATTATAAATGAATTATATTTCATAAAATATCGAAAGATGTAATTTTAATAGTGAATTTATTTTTACTTCCACTTTAATTTTATGTATTTTTAAATTTAATTTTTAATATTTTAGATAATATATTTAAATAAAAATTTTATCGTTAACTTTAAAAATTTATATATATAAATTAATAATTTATCTTAAAAAAAATTTATATATTTATTCAATAGCTTAGAATAAAAAAAATTTCTAGCTCCGCTTTTCATCAAGATGATGCTGCACCTTATCATTGATCGTGCTAGGCACATTGATATCTTCTCAGGGATTAAAGGTTGAATAGTCTCAAGACTTGTAGTAAAAAGCGTGGCCTATTGACCAGTTTGCAAAACGAGATGGCTAGCACGTTACGCCTGCCCAACCACCATTCTCGACTTGCTTGCTTGGCTTGTTTAAAATTGTGATTATAATTTTTTTTAAATATATTTTATTTAAAAATATATTAAAATATTTTTTTATTTTTTAAAAATTATTTTTAAAATCAATATATCAAAATAATTTAAAAATATTAAAAAAATATTAATTTGAAGAAAAAAATAAAAAAAATTTAAATTTTTTTTAAAATATTTTAAAATATAAAAACAAATAAACATAAGCTCAAAAATTCTCTATTACAGTAGCTTATAACTCTGAGTCGCGTTGTTGTGAACACTGAATACAACCTTGTCATTATTTCGAGCTTGTTGCTCCATGTGTAAGCAACATATTATTATTTGGAGTCTTCTCGTAGTGTGTGTTGCTTTTAAGTCTCATAAATGGCAATGGAAGATAACGCAGCGATACCTGTTTCGTTGATCGACATACATCCTCTTTCTGAAATGAAAATGGATCGCGGTTCAGAAATAGACACTTCCAACAAAAATTATGGGAGTAAATATGGTGCCTGGAAACTCTCGGCCCTGTTATGGCCGTTACGTGACGTACAGAGTGGGTTCATACCAATGGTGAACATATTATTATTAGAACTGTCTGAGCAAAACTTATGTATACGAACTTATGTATACATACAGTTTCAAGACTCCATCTAGCGAATCCATTACATCAAACTCTACGAAAATTGATTTTTTGAACAAGAAGTCAGTAGTATAATATGGGGATATTTTGGATTTCTCTCTGTATACAATCAGATACTAATAATACTAGTCCATTCTCCCGCGGCACAGGATATGTTTTTTCAAACTCAAAAAAAATAAAAAATTCTAAGTGATACCGTGTTTTTCCAAAAGAAAAAAAAAAGGTAATCATAAATGTAAGATTTGAAAAAATGAAACGATAATTTTTTTTAAAAAAATATTAAAATAATTATATATTAGATTGATCTAAATTAATTTCAGGTTAATTATTAAAACTTGTGACTCAAATTATAAAACTACGGCAACTCTATAAAAAAAAATTGAAAGAAATAATAATGTCCAATCCCAAAGCAACTCAGTATTAAAAAATAAAATAAAAAATAAAAATATTTAATTAAAAAAAGACGAATAAACTCGGGTCAACCTATTAAGCATTGAATCTAGATCATCTATCTTAATAGATTTAATAATTTTTTATTTAATTACATAGCAAGCATGTGAGTGAGACACATATTCTATAAAATAAAAAAATTAAAAAGAAAAAATAGGACAACGTGTGGGACTAAAAAAAAACCTATTTTTTAAAAAGTTAAATAACAAAAAAATCAAATCAAGTAAAAAAAAGACATTTAAATAACAAAATTTAAAAAAACAATGAGCTGAAAATACATTAAGTAAAAAAAATTTAAAAAATTAATAATCAAGTTTGGCGCATAGACCCACCTGTGCATTTGGCCTATAAAAAGAGAAATTGAAAATAAAATATTTAATTAAGAAATTTTTTTAAAAATATCTGAGTGAACCTATGTCAAACCCGCGATTAAGGTCATATATCCCACTTAATTTAATAATATGCTATTTCTTAAATTATTTTTCATTTAATTACACCACAATCAAGTACATGAGATTCTTTTTTATGCGAACCTCGTGATCATGTGGTCACGCAACCCACACGCAAAGACACCAATTCCCAGAAAACCAAGTAAATCAGGTTTGATAGGAGTATGACACAAAGATAACTTGTACCTAGGCACCAGCACTATTGGAAACGGAAACCCCCACCCAACGAATATTGATTCGCGAACGAGAAGTATAAGGATGACGCCACGAAGCCAGTTGTTCTTCGATAAGTCGTTTTCAGTTCTTTAGAGAACCAAGAAAGGGAGATTATTCCACCAACAACACAACAAGTGCAGCAAAGAAGTTTATTGATCTGAAAATTGCGTAACCTTACATGTTTGGTTATGCGTTTATTTATATAGACTCTAGATTTAAAGAAAC
This sequence comes from Populus nigra, assembly GCF_951802175.1. Classification (NCBI taxonomy): domain Eukaryota; kingdom Viridiplantae; phylum Streptophyta; class Magnoliopsida; order Malpighiales; family Salicaceae; genus Populus; species Populus nigra. The sequence continues at coordinate 6,611,349 of NC_084866.1, read as the reverse complement.
TCTAATGGACCCCCCTTAGGTGGACTTATATAAAACCCACTTACAATTGACCCAAATAAGTAATAATAACCCAAAAACTAAGAAGAAAATAATAGAAATAATAAAAATCTGAAAATTATCATCCTAAATATGCTAGAATCAGATTTGTCACCCTTAAGAAGTCCTATATAAACTAAGAAAAATCTAATTTGAAAAATTTGTGTTGCTGCCCCTTTTACTTTGATGTCCTTGATTAACTTGGATTTCCTTGTTTAACTTGGACAAATAAGAAAACAAATTTTCTTCTTTGTTGATGATTTAATTACTTTCTTTCCTATGTTAGGAAAAGCATTAAATGGTCCTCCCCTCTTTAGGAATAAGATATTGCCAACTTCCTTACTTAATTAGGAGAATAAATTGTTGACTTTTTATCCTTGTAGCATTAGGAAAAAAAAACAAGCCTAACAAGGCTGGTATTGGGCCGGACATATCAACCCCTTGTTCCACATAAATTGGGCTCTTCTTGGACCTGAACTTTATAAGCATTGTCATTGATCCTCTCAAGGATGTGAAATGGCCCATCTCCTCGTAGTTGTAGCTTTGATTTTCTATGGGCCGCAAAATCTCTCCTTGCGCATATGCACCCAAACCTAATCGCCGGGCTGAAAGACAACATGTTTGTGCCGCTTATTGGCTTTGGTCGCATACACATGATTCCTCTTTTCAATCTGTTACCGCACACTCTTAAGGAGTGTCTTCACCACCTGTGCTTTATGATTACCATTCAAACTAACCCTTTCATCAATAGGCAAAGGAATCAAATCCATTGGAGTTAAAGGGTTAGATCCATACACAATTTCAAATGGTGAAAATTCAGTAGTAGAGTGCACACTATGATTATATGCAAACTCTATAAATGGCAAACAATCTTCCCAATTCTTTAAGTTCTTTTGAATGACAGAACGCAGAAGTGTGTTAAGGTCCAATTAACTACTTCGGTTTGTCCATCTGTTTGGAGGTGACAAGTAGTTGAAAACAACAGTTTAGTACCCAATTTTCCTCATAACACCTTGCAAAAATAGCTAATGAACTTAACATCTTTATCAGAAACAATGCTCTTAGGAACCCCATGAAGTCATACTATTTCCTTAAAGAACAAATCAGTAATGTTAGTGGCATCATCAGTTTTATGACATGGAATAAAGTGTGCCATCTTTGAAAACCTATCAACAACTATAAAGATTGAATCCCTACCCCGTTTTGACCTTGGTAAACCTAAGACGAAATCCATCGAAATGTCTACCCATGGTTTCTTAAGTACAAGCAAAGGGGTTTACAAGCCATGTGGTTGAGTCCTAGACTTTGCTTTCCTACAAGTTATGCATTTATCACATATGCGTTGCACATCTTTTTTCATTTTAGGCCAATAAAAATGCTCATGCAACACATCCAAAGTCTTAACAACACCAAAATGCCCCATTAACCCGCCCCCCATGTGCTTCACGTACAAGCAATTCACGCATAGAACTCAATGGAACACACAATCGACTCCCTTTAAACAAATATCCATCAAATCTATAAAACTTTCCAAAAGCTGAAGTTTCGCAAGCATTGTAAACATTAGCAAAATCACTATCATCCTTGTACAATTCTTTTATGTGTTCAAATCCTAGAAATCTAGCATCCAAAGTAGATAAAAGAACATATCTGTGCGAAAGTGCATCAGCCACAATGTTTTCTTTTCCTTTCTTATACTTGATCACATACGGAAAGTTTTCAATAAATTCCACCCATTTGGCATGTCTCCTACTCAACTTACCTTGCCCTTTCAAGTGCTTCAATGATTCATGATCAGAATGTATCACAAACTCCTTGGGCCACAGGTAATGCTGCCACGTCTCTAGAGTTCTTACCAAGGCATAGAGCTCCTTGTCATATGTAGGGTAATTTAAAGGTGCCCCATTAAGTTTTTCGCTGAAATACGCAATGAGCCTCTTATCCTGCATTAACACAGCTCCTATACCAATACCTGACGCATCACATTCTTTTTTTTGGTAAGTTGATGTATGTATTAAAAGAAGAAGATACAAACATTATAAGGGGCATACCCCAGATTTACAATGATAACAGAAACATAAAACAACAGATGGCTACAGGCTAGCCACCGACCATAAAACTGAAACCTCACTAGATTCGTTAGGGAAACCAATACAACCAGCTAACTAACAAATTAAGAATCTATGTTATTCACCCTCCAAGCTCGTTGGATCCTTTTGTTTTCATTTGTTGGTACGATATTCCTCATCAAATTCAACTTTAAAAGCTCTCGTAAAATCTGGCAAAACTAAAACAGGCGCCGAACAAAGTTTATCTTTCAACAAATTAAAAGCCTTATCCTGTTCATCATTCCATTTGAATCCAACAGACTTTTTCCAAATTTCAGTTAAAGGTACAACAATAGTACTAAAATCCTTCACAAACCTTCTATAAAAACTAGCAAGTCCATGAAAACTCCTTACCTAGCTTACCGATTTTGGTGTAGGCCAATCCCGGATGGCCTTAACTTTCTCCTTGTCCATCTCGATACCCTGCGCAGTTACGACATAGCCAAGAAACACAATTTTTTCCATACAAAAGGTACACTTCTTAAGATTAGCATATAATTGCTCACTACGCAACACACTAAGTACATTACGCAAATGATCAAGATGCTCATTTAAGTTCTTGCTACATATCAAAATGTCATCAAAATACACAACAACAAACTTACCTATAAACGCACGCAATACATGATTCATTAAACGCATAAACGTGCTAGGCGCATTTGTAAGTCCAAACGACATGACTAACTATTCATACAAACCATGCTTAGTCTTAAATGCAGTTTTCCACTCATCACCCTCTTTCATCCTAATCTGATGGTACCCACTTTTTAGGTTAGTCTTAGAGAAAATACATGATCCATGTAACTCATCTAGCATGTCATCAAGCCTAGGAATAGGATGTCAATACTTTACCGTTATGTTATTGAAGGCACGACAATCAACACACATCCTCCATGTTTCATTCTTTTTAGGCACAAGTAGCACTGGCACAGCACAAGAACTCATACTCTCACGAATGTACCCCTTCATCATCAACTCATCTACTTGCCTTTGAAGCTCCTTTGTCTCCTCGGGGTTGCTTCTATAGGCTGGATGGTTAGGAATCGAAGCTCCGGGCACAAGATCAATTTGATGTTCAATCCCCATTAATGGTGGTAATCCATTAGGGATGTCTTCAGGGAATACATCATCAAACTGCTGCATCAAAGAAACAGCCACACTAGGAATGGCAGAATCAAGATCGTTAGTGTTAAAATAAGCCTCCTTATACACAAGTAAGATCATTGGCTTATTAGTGAAAAATTCAGATCTGATTTGAGATCCTTTTACATAAAAATTAGGTTGTTTCTTTAATTTTTCCACATTACTATCATCACACGAGCTTACTTTCTTCACTCCTCGGTTTTTACCTCCACTCTCAACCGCTTTAATTAATAATTTAGGTTTAGCCGAATCTGATGGTTTTCTCTCACCATTGTCTGCACGTGAATTTTCACTCTTCCCATCCTCACATTCTTTTTTTAATTTCATTTGATCATCATACACTTGTTTTGGAGAATGAGGTACAAGAGTGATGGTTTTACCATCCTTTACAATAGTGAACCTATTTCTAAACTCATCATGAATCGCTTTCCGATCAAACTGTCATGGACGCCCTAAAGTAAGTGACTAGCATACATTGGGACTACATCACAAAAATCTCATCAGAATACTTTCCAATAGCAAATGCAATCAAAACCTGCTTAGTAACCCTCACTTCACCACATTCATTCAACCATTGCAATTTATAAGGCCTAGGATGCTTAATACAACTCATATTCAATTTCTTCACAAGGGTATCACTAGCAACATTAGCATAACTACCTCCATCAATTATCATGCTACATACCTTGTTTTGGATGTGACATTGAGTATGAAATATATTTTCCCGTTGCTAATCTACATCATCTTTTTTGATTTGCATGTTCAGCGCACGCCTTATAACCAAGGCCTCTCCCTCAATAGGATATGCAATCTCTTTATCACTACAATCCACCAAAGGTGGCATCTCTTCACTTTCAGATTTGTCACTTTCGGATTCAACCTCCCCATTGTCTCTTGTAAGCATAACTCTTCGGTTTGGACACTGAGATGTAATGTGCCCCTTCCTTAAACACTTAAAGCATTTAATATCTCTATCATGAGTAGGTTGAGATTCAGATTTACTTTTCCCATCAGTATGAGTATCCTTTTTGGCCTTAGGTGGTTCGGCTTTTGCATAAGGCTTTGGTTGGACAGCCCCCTCTCTTTTCAAATTCAGCCTCTATATTGAGGAAGATAAAGCCGAATTGGTCTGAAAACGTGTACTGCCCCTTCTCTTTATTTGCCTCTCCACTTTCGTTGCCATATGGACCATGTCCTCCAATTCCACACAATGTTGTAATTCTAGCACTGTCCATTTAGAAATCTAGCCATAGTGGCTTCTCGATCCTCAATCACATTGGCTCGAATCATGGCAATCTCCATCTACTTGAAATACTCATCCACGGACCTAGAACCCTGATTCAAACCCTGCAATTTCAGATACAAATCTCTGTAATAGTGGTTAGGCACAAATCGCCTTCTCATCAACACTTTCATTTCCTCCCACGATGCTACCGGCCTCTCTCCACTCCTGCTTCTACTAATAACATTCTGATCCCACTAAATCAGTGCATAATCCGTGAATTCGATGACTACTAATTTCACTTTCTTCGCCTCCGAATAGTTATGGCAATTGAAAATCCAATCCACCGTTTTCTCCCACTCCAAATATGTCTCGGGATCGTTTTTACATTGAAAAGAAGGTATTTCCAGTTTGATAGCATCCAAATCACCCATCTAAATCAGCATGTCGCCCAACACTACGGAAATTTTCCCTTTGACCGAATTGGCCCCTAGTTCTATTCCTATAATCCCTTCGGTTTCTAGGCTGTCGAAAACCTTCCCGATGGCCTATGGCCTCATCCTCAAAACCACCATCGCCAATATCATCAACGGCCTCCTCAAAATCCTCATAATCAGCCCACCTTGGCCTTTCGGCCCTACTGCCAGTGTTTGCTTTCGGTTCAGCCCCAAGCTTCCTCATATTTTAGGTGCTTGTACCAGCATCATTACCACATTTCTCCACCCTATCAAGTCTGTCACACACATTTCCCATCACAAAATTCATCTTCTCCATCATCTGCGTCATGGCTTGCATTTGGAACTTAAGTTCTCCCTCGGGATGAGGTGGTGTGTTGTTTTGATCTGACATGATAGTACCTGTAAAAATTGGCTAGTGGTAAAAAAAAATTATCCTCACGTCGCTCGTGTTTCACTCAAACATTCTTAATATCCTCACACGCTCACACCTCTAGTCTCACCTTCTTGCGCTTTTTGCGAAATTGAAACCAACACCAAATAGAACCAACTTGGCAGCGCAATCTAAATATATATATGACTCAAGAAGCAATAAAAACTAGAAAACAAGCAAAATGAAACTGCGATTATAGTCTCACGAGTAGCAAGCGAGTATATCCGAAATATTAACGAAACTGAAAACTCGAATAAAAAAAACAGAAACAAAAATATGCAAAATGATGAATCAACACCCAAATATGTTGGATATGATGACAATAAACTGCAATAAATGAAAACAACAGGAAGCAAGCGAATTTTAAAAGTTGACGCAAAACAGACTCGTTTACGACGAGTTAAGTTCGAATCTGGAACCTAAAGTAAATTATGTCCAATTGAGTTACAATTTCAGATATAGTGCGATATCAACCCAAATATACAGAATATAAATTTTGAGCAATTTACGATAAGGTTTGATATACTGACGCAAAAACGTTATGAATCAGACCTGATTAGACCCGAATTTGAAACCCAAAGAAAACGATATCCAATTGACCCCAAATTTGATATGTGGTGCTACTAGGACCCCAGTAATTAGAGTATCAAATTTGAGTTAATTCCAAGTTGATTTGATCCAATTTTCTCTTGTTTAGTTTTCTGCGGTAGAATCCAATAAACATCTTTTTTGAACGATTTTTTTTTTGTTTCTCTTTTTTCTCTTTTTTTTTTGTTTTTGATGCTACTGATATATTTTGAACAATAACTGAATGAAATAACAATTTTTTTTTATACGTCGCAAATTCAAGGAGAAGAACTTGGACACTAAGGAATTTTTTTGCGAAAACAACAAGAAACAAAAATTTCAGAAGGATATAACCTGATTAATGGAGTCATGCTCTGATACCAAATGATGCGAACCTTGTCATCACGTGGTATGCAACCCATATGCAAAGACACCAATTCGAAAATAATAGAAATAATAAAAATCTGAAAATTACCATCCTAAATATGCTAGAATCATATTTGTCACCCTTAAGAAGTCCTACATAAATTAGGAAAAATCTAATTTGGAAAATTTGTGTTGCTGCCCCCTTTCCTTTGATGTCCTTGATTAGCTTGTATTTCTTTGTTTAACTTGGACAAATAAGAAAACAAATTTTCTCCTTTGTTGCTGATTTAATTACTTTCCTTCCTATGTTGGGAAAAGCATTAAATAGTCCTCCCCTCTTTAGGAATAAGATATGGCCAACTTCCTTACTTAATTAGGAGAATAAATTGCTGACTTTTTATCCTTGTAGCATTATAAAAAAAAACAAGCCTAACAAGGCTGGTATTGGGCCGGACATATCAACCCCTTGTTCCACACGAATTGGGCTTTTCTTGGACCTGAACTAGATGAATTAAAGGTTGTTCATCATGCTCCTTAAATGTCCCAAGCCCCTCTAGGTCCATCTTGCTCCATAAGTTATGAACAAGCCCATTCAATGCTTCTTTAAGTTTCTTTACCCTAGCTCGTGTGATTGGCCCAATTGGCACCTCCAATGAGTCGTTGGCATGATTACGCTTGGTTTTGGGCTGATCCGCTTCACTTTTTGTATCAAATAAAAAAAAACAAACAAGATAGGGTTATGGGAAAAAAGGATTTTTTAAATAATAAAGAATGATTTTTTATCATTATTTATATCTATAAAGGGTTGAAAATACATTAAGAAAAACATATTAAAAAAAAACAATTTGGTCAAATAACCAATAAATGGTCCAAAAATTCAAAATCAACTTGAATTAAAAAAATGTTTTCAAGGTCAAATCCACCATCTCAAGTCATAGCAAGGTAAAAAAACACCCTAGATAAACTCTTTTCATCGAATGCATCCCATTGACACTAATAATGGCCTTTTCTGTGGCCAAAATCAGTATCAATTAATATTTTTTTTCTCTACTATTAGAATCAAGTGACTTTCTTTCTCCTATCTTAAACTAGAGACTAAAAAAAATTAAAAAAAATGAAGTAATAGGTTATAAATATGGTCTCAAAAGGACTCAATTGTGAACAAAAAAGTTTGAGGACTAAAATGGTAAAAAATTTACTGCTCTAATCCACAATGAAATTAAGAGGATCCATAGTATTTTTTTTTTGTTACAGTGAGAAACGCCACAAGCTTTAGTTTTTTGTTGTAATTATATTTCTAATAAATACAAATGTATAATAAATATAAATTGAAACTAGTAGTGACATATGGTATTATTCATTCTAACTAGTCAAACGCTCAAAATATGAACATGCAAAAACCAATAAAGACAAGAAAAAAGAGATTTTTCCTAGGAAAAAAATGGTTGTTCGTTCCCATTAAACATGTCATGTAAGATTCACTTGTCAATAAATGGGTTTTTTTGCGCAATAACATTGTTTAAATAGAATTTTAGTAAAATGATATTGACTAAAAAAATATTTGGGAAATAACGTATTTTAAACAAAAAAAAGTGATTACCAATCACACTTTATTCAAATACACGACTCTAAATCATGGTTACCTAACAAAACCGATATTCAGAATCACGTGTTCAATTAGTATAAAAATCTAGCTTTCTCTTTCCCACCTATAGTTGCTGCTCACCTACCAAAAACCTTTTATTGTGCCTCACGCCCCAAATCGATGAAAACAGCCACATATCCTCCATCAAAACACCAAAATCTTCTTTCCCTCATTTCCTTGCATCTTTCTAGTGTTTTTTCAAAAATAAATCATCAACACAATCTCCTCCTCCCCGTTTGTGTGGTGTTTCAAATTCAGATTTGAGCTTAATTTGTCTTTTACACCAACAAGTATAATTTTCAATTCAACCATTAGATCAAGTTAAAATTTTTGCCAAAAGTTTTCAGAGATCTTTTTCTATCTTAGATTAAAATTTCAAGATGATCGAAGTTTGGTAATGCTTTCTGATAAATGGTTGAACTTGTTGTCCATATTTTTCTATGTATTTCGTAATGACATCCATAGTGGTTTGCCATTGATAAAGGATGCAATCAATATAGTATGGTTAGACTTGATAGCAATATAAAAGAACAAGTGATGAAAGCATTTCTTAATAAGGTACAACATGTGTTGAGAGAAAGAATGAGAAGTAAGCATTCCAAGCAAACAAAAGATGAAAAAGGGTTCTCTTTGAACCAAGAGATTGGGTTTGGGTGCATATGCACAAAAGGAGTTTTCTTAGACATAGAAAATCAAAGTTGATGTTTAAAGGAGATGGTTTACTCAGATTCCTTGAAGGAGTCAATGCCTACAAAATGAATCTACAAGATGAGTATAATGTTAGTGATATATTCAAAGTTTTTTTTTTATCTTTTTTTGTTTGATGTAGGTGATGATTCGAGGTCGAATTCTTTTGAGGAGAGAAAGCATGATGCGATCATGGTTATAACATCAAAGGATCCATTATGAGTGTTTATTGGGTCTATTCTAAGGTCTTAATCAAAGTGGATCTAAGAGGAGTTTAATGGGTTAAGTCAAAAGACTTGGTTTAAAAGGTTCAAATTTGCCAATCTGGACCTTTGTTTATTTTTTGGGTCATATTACAAGAAGATTTTGGATGTGATTCCAATTGGGTTAGAAACTTGACATCTTTAACTTTCCAATGATATATGGTAGGCTTGCTAATTCATCCGAAAGAGAGAGAACGACATGTTTAAAGTTGAGCCTAAAATTTACCAACAAAATGCATTAACAGAAAAAAATAGATGAGATATTGTTAGGTTTAAAAAAAAACACAATAAATGGCTTTAACATTTCTTTACATTAATGTAATATTTTTTGTTGTTTTTTTACCATGCAAACCTTATGATCACGTGGTCATGTAACTCATAACCAACATTGAGATTTGATCCTGAAAAGCCAAAAGAGGTTTAATAAAAATGCGACATAATAAAAACTTATCTCAAGACACAAACACTATTGGAATGAAGTCGAATGATGCCACAAAGCTAGTTAATATTTGATAAGTCAGATTCAGTTCGTTAAAGAATGCAAGTAAATCATCTAGCATGTCATCAAGCCTAGGAATGAGATGTTTGTACTTTATCGTGATGATGCGAACCTCGTGATCACGTGGTCACGCAACCCACACGCAAAGACACCAATTCCCGGAAAACCAAGTAAATCAGGTTTGATAGAAGTGTGACACAAAGATAACTTGTACCTAGGCACCAGCACTATTGGAAACGGAAACCCCTACCCAACGAATATTGATTCGTGAATGAGAAGTATAAGGATGACGCCACGAAGCCAGTTGTTCTTCAATAAGTCGTTTTCAGTTCTTTAGAGAACCAAGGAAGGGAGATTATCCCACCACCAACACACAACAAGTGCAGCAAAGAAGTTTATTGATTTGAAAATTGCGTAACCTTACATGTTTGGTTATGCTTTTATTTATACTGACTCTAGACTTAAAGAAACCCTAATGGATCCCCCTTAGGTGGACTTATATGAAGCCCACTTACAGTTGACCCAAATAAGTAATAATAACCCAAAAACTATGAAGAGAATAATAAAAATAACTAATTTGTCATTAAATACCACCAACCCTCCATTTCTTTTGTAACTAGGATGAATAAGGAATCCTTATAAGAAAAGGATTCTAGAACATTAATGAATATTTGCCACACTTGAAAATTATATTGCAGCCCATTAAAGATCCTTGTGGAACTAGAAAACTCCCAAAACAAGCTTCCACATCCTCGTAGAAAAAGGATCCTTGCCAAATTAGGAAGTCCATAATTTAAAATTTGTAAGTGTGGCAACAATTCATTAATGATCAAGAATCCTTTTTTTATAAGGATTCCTTATTCATCCTAGCTACACAAGAAAATAAAGGGTTGATGCTTTTTAATGAAAGATTAGTTATTTTGATTATTTTCTTTCATGTTTGAGCTTAATTAAAATTTTATTTTGAGCTGGGATTCAAGGCTTGTTTGGATCAAGTTATGGGCTTTTTTCAATTTAGAGTTTTTGGGTTAGTTTTGTATAGGGTCCAATTCTTCTCATAAGGGTAGATCCATTAGGGTTAATTTTCCAAGAACCATTTAAACTCATGTAACCAAAATTTCAGCAACCATTGATAAATAATACTTTTGAATTTTTTAGTTTTAACGTGTGAGAGTGATTCTTGCATACTTCAGTTCTTGAACGAACTGAATTTGACTTAACGAAGATTAACTGGCTTCGTGACATCATTTTACTTCATTCCAATAGTGTTGGTGCCTTGAGGCAGATTTTCATTGTGTCACACTCCTATCAGACCTATTTTGGCTTTCCAGAATTAGATCTTAATCTTGATTATGGGTTGCGTGACCATGTGATGATGAGGTTCGCATTAAGAATAATGGAACATGGGGAATGTGTGTTAATTATCGAGCCATCAACAACATCCCATTCCCATGCTTGATGACTTGTTAGATGAGTTACATGGATCTATTTTCTCTAAAAATGACTTGAAAAGTGGGTACTATCAAATTAATATGAAAAAAGGTGATGAGTGGAAAACAATATTTAAGACTAAGCATGGTTTGTATGAATGGTTAGTAAAACAATGATGTGAACGTCTTGAACACGTTGTCAAGCAACCTACACGTAAAGTCATCAATTCCCGGAAAAACCAAGTAAATCATGTTTAATAGGGGTGTGACACAAAGATATCTTGTATCCAGACACTAGCACTATTGAAAACGAAAACCCCCACCCAACGAATATTGATTCAGGAACGAGAAGTATAAGGATGATGCCACGAAGTCAATTGTTCTTTGATAAATCATTTTCAATCCTTTCGAGAACCAATGAATGGAGAATATCTCACCAACTCACACAACAAGATGTAGCAAAATTTTTTTTATTAATTTGAATTATGTGTCCCTCCATGTCTGGTTATGGCTCTATTTATATTGACTCTAGAATAAAATGAAACCTAATGACCCCCTTATGTGGACCTATATGAGACGCACTTACAATTAAAGAAATAAGAATGAAATAAAGCCTGATATTGTTGTTGTATAAAATAGAGAAAATGAAAGCTAAATAATTTGATTTCCCCTAGTTTATAAGTTGTTATAGCTGAGTAAACCATCCTTGCATGTATAGGACTAGTTGCTGCTATTATAAGTCCCTTTTAGACTAGGAAAATCTTATTTGATTTGGGCCCCGTTTATTTGCTGGAAAATAGTTTTCTTTTGGAAAGTGAATTCCGGGAAAGTGAATTATTTTTCAAAGTTTGGTAGTATAATGAAAAATAAGTTGGAAAATACTTTCCAGTATTTGGTTATGTCATGAAAAATAAGCTGAAAAATAAATTATTAATGTTTTATTTTTTTCAAATTTATTAAAATAATGAGGAACAAATCTTACAAATTAAAGAGTTGAATGAGAATGAAATTGAAAAAAAAATATAATTTCATAAATTATCTCAAATAAAATAAATAATAATAAAAATAATAGAGATCAAATCTAAAAAATAAAAAAAATTGAAAGATGAAGAAATAAAAATAATAATAATTAACATTTTGTAAATTATTTCAAATAAAATAAATAACAATAAAAAAGAATGAGGACCAAATTTGATAGATAAAAAATTTCAATTAAAAAAATGATAAGGGAAAAGCAAATAACAATTATAAAAATGAGGACCAAAGTTAATGTAAAAATTAAATTCTAAAGGATGAAATTGAAAAACAAATATTCAAAACAAAATATATCTAGCAATCCAAAGTTTGAGGACCAAATTTGATATAATCAGCAAATAGTATCATATTTCTAAATTTTTCACAACTTTCGAAAAGTGTTTTCCGCCTAAAATAAAAGGAAAGCACTGTCCTAGAAACCAAGCGAAATTTTTCTTTGACTGGAAAGTGTTTTCCGTTGATCAACTTTTCTAATGGCAAACAAACATAGGAAAGTTTAGAAAGTGATTTCTCGAAAACAACTTTCCGGGAAACAAACACACCATTGGATTCCTTCGCTACCTCCCTTTGAGTCCCTTGATTAGCTTGGATTTTCTTGTATAACTTGGACAAATAATAAGGCTAATTTCCCCTTTTGTTGTTGATTTAATTACTTTCCTTGTTTGTTTAGGAGAATAAATTGCTGACTTTCAATTCTTATAACATTAGGAAAAACAAGCCTAACAAGGTTGTTATAGGGTCAGACATCAACCCTTTGATTTACATTTATTGGGCTCATTTTGGACTTGGATTAGATGAATTGGAGGTTGTCTTTCATGCTCTCTAGGCGTTCCAAGCTCCTCTAGGTCTATCTTACTCCATATGTTCTAAACAAACTCATGCAATGCCTCTTTAAACTTCTTTGCCCTAGCTCTTGTAATTGGCCCACTTAGCATCTCCAATGGGTCTTTGGCATTGGTATCCTCGTCATCCCCTAAAATTCAAGGACTTAAATCAACAAAATATTATCCTAAAATTCAAGGAAATTTCGTTCATTATTTTCCATGTTATTTAGAAGAATATTTATCAACAAAGGAGAAAGTTTCCTAGTCAAGAAAGGTACCAGGGGGACAGCCAGATCTGATTTTCTAAGCTAGAAAGGATTAATTAATGATTCTTCTATTCTAGGAAGGAAACTACATTGGCAGGAGGCTAGAAGACAAGGAACCAAGGAACTAATTCCACATTTTCTAATAGGGAGATTTTCTTCATCAATTGTCTATATAAAACAAGGAACCAAGCACAACAAGGCTAGAAGACTACAAAACTAATTCCACATTTAGATTAGATTTTCTAATCTATTTGGGACTTATTCGGGGTTGCAAATCTGATTCTAACATTTCTAGGATATTAATTTTAGATTTTTATTATTGTGTTCTTAATTTGTGGCTTATTATTACTTTTGTGGGTCAATTTTGTAAGTGGACTCAAATCAACATTATATAAGTGTTTTGTAAGTTGAAAAGCAGGTAGCCGTAGATTTATGAAATGAACTTATGTTTTGCATGATGCAACACATTATCTTTGCTAGGACAAAGATCAAATCTAACTTATTAAGGTACAACTGACCTGGAGGCGTCATTTGATTCAATTCCAATAGTGTTGGTGCCTTGAGATAAGTTTTCATTGTGTTACACTTCTCAAACCTGATTTCTAGCTTTCTTGGAAAAGTATCATCTTCGTTGAGGGTTGCTTGACCACGTGATCATGAGATTCGCATAAAAAATGACAGCAATGCTTCCTAATTATGCAAGGAGATTATTTTTTTTTTTGGTAAGTTGACGTATGTATTAAAAGAAGAAGATACAAACATTATAAGGGGCATACCCAAGATTTACAATGATAACAGAAACATAAAATAACAGATGGCTACAAGCTAGCCACCGACCATAAGGAGATTATTTCAACAACTTCATTTATGTTTCCTAGTATTAGAAGGATTCTAAGAGGTGGCAAAAAAGGGAATTAATACTAGTAATTACTTCACTTTTTTAAAAAAGAAAAAAAAAACATAAGTCCGAGATCATAATCCTTCTATAACTTGGAAACAACATAGATGGCTACCTTTCTTTTAGTGTTAATTGGCTGCGTGGAAGGCTATAAATAAGACTTGAATCAGTTCTGTAATATTTCTTTTCCTTCTCTTCTTCTACGTTTCTTTTAATGTTAATTGGTTGCATGGAAAGTTATAAATAAGCCTTGAATCAGTTCTGTAATATTTCTTTTCCTTCTTTTCTTCTCATGGTAGAACAAGAATTTAATATTATGGGATCTATTAGGGTTAATACTTTTTAAAAAACTATTTAAACACAAGTAACCTAAATTTCAACAGCCATTGATGAATAACACTTCTGAGTGATACTAACCTCGTGATCATGTGGTCATGCAACCCACATGCAAAGACGTCAATTCCTAAAAAACCAAGTAAATCAGGTTTGATAGGAGTGTGACACAAAAATAACTTGTACCTAGGCACCAGCACTATTGAAAACGGAAACCCCCACCCAACAAATATTGATTTGTGAACGAGAAGTATAAGGATGACACTACAAAGTCAGTTGTTCTTTGATAAGTTGTTTTTTAGTCTTTAGAGAACCAAGGAAGGGAGATTATCCCACCAACACGGCAAAAGAATTTTATTGATCTGAAAATTGCGTTGCCTTACATATCTCGTTATGCTCTTATTTATACTGACTCCAAACTAAAATAAACCCTAATGGACCCCTTATTTGGACTTATATAAGGTCCACTTACAATTAAACCCAAATATAACCCAAAACATAAAGAAATAAAAATAACATAAAGTCTGGTATTGTTTTGTCGCGTATAACTTGAGAACATAAAACCTAATTAATCTTATTTGGTTTCCTTGCTGCCACCCCTTTCTTTTCCTTGATTAGATTGAATTTCGTAGTATCACTTGGACAAATAACAAAGCAAATTTCCTCCTTTATTGCTGATTTAATTACTCTCCTTCCTAGGTTAGGAAAAACACTAAATAATCCTCCCCTCTTTATAAATAAGAGTTGGCCGACTTCCTTACTTAATTAGTAGAATAAATTCCTAACTTTTTATCCTTGTAGCATTAGAGAAAAACAAGTCCAACAAGGTTGTTATGGGACCAAACCATCAGCCCTTTATTCCACAAGAATTAGGCTTTTTTTGGACCTGGATTAGAGGTTGTCCTTCATGCTCCTTAGATCTCCCAAGCTCCTCTAGGTCCATCTTTCTCCATATATTACGTACAAGCCCATTCAATACTTCTTTGCCCTAACTCTTGTAATTGGCCCAATTAGCAAATCTAATGGGTTGTTAGCATGATTATGTTTGGTGTTAGGCTGATCTGACTGAATTTTTCAATTTTATTGGTGAGGTGACATATGTCATTGTCTTAAGTCACCTTGTATCTTCAAAATAAGTCAAAAGTTAAACTCATTCAAGAATCGCCCACTTTTAGGACTGTGAAAGACGTGAGATCCTTTTTAGGACACACTGTTTTTTACCGGAGATTCATTCATTCATTCATATAGTACTATTTCCAAACCATCGTGTAACATATTGTCATAAGACATCCAATTTCATTGGACTTCAAAATGTAAAGAAGCTTTTGAAAAGGTTAAAGGTTTGTTGACCACTAAGCTAATCATGCAAGCTCCTAATCAGTCTTTATAATTTGAATTGATGTGTGACGCTAGTGATTTTATGGTAGGGGTTGTTTTAGGGCAAAGAAAAGATAAGAAATCTTATATTATTTATTATGCTAGCAAGATTTTGAATGAAGATCAATGGAATTACACAACCACCAAAAAAGAACTTTCAGTTGTGGTTTTCGCATTAGACAAATTCAGGTCTTATTTGGTTAGATCTTTTGTTATTATTTTCACTAATCATGCAACATTAAAATATTTGCCCACCAAATAATATGTCAAGCCATGTTTGATCCGATGGATCCTCCTACTCCAAGAGTTTAATGATACGCTTCAAGAAAGGGTTGAACAAGAAAATTCAAATTCTAGCGTAATTGTGCCTCCTATCTCGTTTTACGCTATCAAGCATAACTCTCAATTCATCTATTAGATCAAGATAAAATTTAACCAATAGTTTTTAGATATATTTTCCTACACTTTGTTAAAATTTCAAGTCAATCAGAGTGTTACAAGACATTGCGATACAGGTCTGAAGATGCACTATCGATTTTGTTATTTGTTGCCTTTTTCTAATTTTGAAACTTTTTATAATTCTACAAGGATCTTTAATGCGCAACAATATATATTCTAAGTGTGATAATTCCTTTAATATTTCAAAATCCTTTTCTTACAAGGATTTTTGGGTTCATTTTTTCTATTGCATATTTTTATGCTAACATGAATAATTCGCAATTCAAATGTTGGATTGGACAAAAATTTTACCAAACGTTTTCAAAGGTCTTGTTTTATATCGTGTTAAGATTTCATATCAATCCAACATTAGGAAGACCTTGCAATAAAGTCTAGAAGCTATTGTGTGAGATTTATATTAGATTTCTAATTGGTTTAGGATTCTTTTTTCTATTTTATTTAGGATTCTTTTATTATTTTTTTCAAAATTGTTTAGGATTGTTTTCATCTATTATAAATAGGGTTATTTAGATTATACCTTTTTTTAGCTTTACAACCAAAATGTTTTGAATAAACTTGTGTTTTGCGTGATGCAATACTTTTCTCTTTGGTTAAACGAAGAACAATTAAACTTATAAAAGTATAACTAATTTTGTGGTGTTCTTCTAAATGATTTTTAGATAAAATCCCTTGTAGTTTTATCTTTATATTAGAAGTGAACAAGTTGTATTGTTCTCAATAATATTTTGAATATTAACTTTATACAAGTTTTTTTTATCCTTATATTAGAGTGAGTAATAATAAATTATTATCCCTAAAAATCTATTTTTTATATTTTTTGAAATAAAGGCTAGAAATCCTTTGAAATTTACAAACTTATTGTAAAATCCATGCAATATTTAAAAAAAAAAACATTCTAGAATATTTTAGATATTTGTTTTTTAAAATGTTCAAATAATTTTTCAGGATTTTTGGCCATATACAAAAAAAAAGATAGTATTTTATTTTATTATATATATATATATAATAAAATAAAATACTATATATATTATTTGTTTTAATTTTTATAGCATTTTTTAGGCCTTGTTTGACATATTTCTTTGTAATAAAATTACCAAAACAGGCCTAAGAAAGTGTTTGTCAAACATATCCTTAAACAAAAAAAACTCTTTAGCAAAAAGATTGTCATCCAAACAAGACCTTAGCCATGAGCTGATTTTGAAACAATTGAGTTGACCCAAAATCGTTCGTTCGATTGTAAACCAAATCAAAGATTTGAGTTTGATCCGAAAACATCCCAGAAAAAAAACAAAGCCAAAAATAAATTGAACACCAAAAAACGCAAAAAAACTCAAAATCTCAAAGTCCAACGAACTGTTAATGCAAAGAGATGGACTGAAATGGATGGAGACCCTAGAGCTAAGGTAATGTTCTTCCTAAGAACAGAAAGAACACTACCTCAGAAAACCCAGCCACTTTTAAGCCTTATAAACAGGCATTTTAGGCCTCTAAACACAGTTGTTTTAGTCCTCACAAACCACATTATTAATATCAAGCATAGTTTAATCAAAAGAACTAACAAAAAACATCAAATCATTATAATAATGCGTTAGAGTCCAACTTTATAACTGCAGCCCCAATGACAGCCAACAAAAACATCAAATTTTGATTTAAAACTGACTTCCAAAACACACTTGTAACCCCAACCATGCTCAAGAACCAAGACCATACACTTACAAATCAGAAAAAAACATCAATAACCCTACTACCAGTTTTCCAAATAAATTTATTTCATTTAATCTAAACATCCAAGCATATTTTAACATCCATGATATGATACAAGTAAGGTCAGATTCGGATTTTAGCGTAAAATTTTCTGTCGTCCAGTTTTACTCTATTGAACATTACTCGAAATTCTACCGTTGGATCAAGCTAAAACTTTACCAAATAGTTCCAAACGTATTTTTCCATGTTGAAGTAAACGTTCAGGTGAATTGAAGCTTAGGAAGGGCTTGTGATATAAGTCAGAATAGCCTGTATGAATTTTTTTCTTTACTCCCTTTTGACTTGTGGACTTCTTATTTGGCAAGGATCGTTTTCCTACAAGGATGCGGGAACTTGTTTTAAGAATCTCTTAGTTCTACAAGGATCTTTAATGGGCTGCAACATAGTTTCCAAGTGTGGCAAGAATTCATTAATGTTTCAGAATCTTTTTCTTACAAAAATTCCTTATTCATCTTAGTTAAATAAGGAAATAAGGGTTCGTGATATTTAATGACATATTAGTTTCTAGGATCATTAGGCAAATAAAGACTTAGGACTTATAGGCTTTATCTTTATTTTTGGTAGTTACAGCCTATAACTTATTTGTGCTTAATTAATACTTTGTTTTCAGCTAAGATCCAAGGCTTTGTTGGATACGGTTATGGGCTTTTCAGTTTAGGAATTTTGGGTCAGTTTTGTATGTGGGCCAAATCAATTCACTAGGGTAGATTCATTAGGGTTAATTTTTCAAGAACTATTGAAACTCATGTAACCTAAATTTCAACAACCATTGATGAAAATTACCTTTGAATTTTTAAGTTTTAACAAGTAAGAGTGATTTTTGTATTTTTCTGTTCTTGAAAGAATTGAATCTGAATTATTGAAGATTAACTAGCTTATGACGTCATTCGACTTCATTCTAATATGCCTTGGGGTAGGTTTCCATTGTGTCACCCTCCTATCAGACCTATTTTGGCTTTCCGGGGTTAGATCTCAATCTAAATTGTGGGTTACGTGACCATGTGATCACGAGGTTCGCATCAATCCAACAACATTAACAGGCAACTCCAAACAGGATTAAACAAAGAAAAAATATGACATTTTGTACATTAATCAAAATCAAAGCTTAAATCAATATAATACAACAAATGTTCAAAAATAACATAAAATATGAAAGAACATGCTAGATGTGTGTGCCTCATGGACATCATCTACTAGGTTGAATGAATGTTTTATAACTTCCAAGCTCAAACAATGATTGTTGCACTATGGTTCCTTCTTTTTCAAGCTTGTTCCAACTCAGAATGGAAAACTCCTACCACCCAAGCTATTGGCTGGCACCCCATTATAGAAGCTATTCCTTCCAATTCTAATCCTAAGATGGGGCAAAAAGATGAGATAGTTTGGTTGGATTCGCCAAATCACAGATTCTCGATCAAAATAGCTTGGGAACAACTAAGACGTCATCGTCAGCTGGTTGAATGGCATGACATTGTGTGGTTCAAGAATGCTGTTCCAAGACATTCATTTCTTCTATGGATGGCTGTCCAACAGAAACTCACAACTCAAGATAAACTTCATCGATTTGGTATACATGGTCCCAATAGATGCTCACTCTGTCTCCGCAACAATGAGGATCACAACCACTTGTTCTTTGAATGCTCCTATACTAAAGCGATCTGGTGGGATGTTTGTGACAGATGCGACATTCCAAGAATGACAAAAGGCTGGGATGAATGGATTCGATGGGCCACTATCTCTTGGCATGGCAAGAGTTTCATCAATTTTTCTCGTAAACTGAGTTTCGCAGCTACAGTGTATCATGTATGGCAAGAATGGAATGCAAGGATCTTTGCTGGAATGTCTAGAACTTCGAATTTGGTTTTTAATCAAATCGAATGTATCATTCATGATAAGCTTGATTTGATGAGGAATGTCGTACCAACAAATGAAAACAAAAGGATCCAACGAGCTTGGAGGGTGAATAACATAGATTCTTAATTTGTTAGTTAGCTGGTTGTATTAGTTTCCCTAACGAATCTAGTGAGGTTTCAGTTTTATGGTCGGTGGCTAGCCTGTAGCCATCTGTTGTTTTATGTTTCTGTTATCATTGTAAATCTGGGGTATGCCCCTTATAATGTTTGTATCTTCTTCTTTTAATACATACGTCAACTTACCAAAAAAAAAAGTTGAGTGGTGATCACTTGCTTTCAATGAATGCATGCAATGTTTTCTCAAGATTTCTTATAAGAGGTGGAGCATAAGTAGGTACATATTCATCTCATTTTGGAAATTATGGTGTGCTTGAAATGGTGGGTGTGAAGTTTGTGCATTATTGTTACCACTCTTCCAAATGAAATTTAGGAGTTGTATGTTTGCGAGTATGGGTTATGATTGAACCTTTGGAAACTGTTTAAAGCATGGGCTTGTTCATGGAGGCATTCTTTGAAAGAAGGCAAAATTGGACAGTCATTGGTTGAGTGCTCATTGGTTTCATATATTTGACACACAATGTTTTGAACAGATTTTAATTGACCACTCTTTCTCAATTCTAGTACCTCGACTTTCTAGCTAAAGATGCAAACTTGGCTTAGAGATCATGATCTTCCCTAAGGTTGTACATATCTCCACTAGATGCATGAGGTTGAGTTTTACTTTGTGCCTTATAAGTGCCTGTAATGTCCTAATTTTGAGCATTTTCAGCTAGTAAGTCTAGGTACTCTATTGCTTCATTAGGGTCTTTATTTTCAAAAGTTCCATTGCACATCAATTCCACCATTTGTCTATCTGTAGGTGTTAACCCTTTATAAAAATGTAAAACCAATCTCCATATTTCAAAACCATGATGAGGGAAAGTATTAACCAAGTCTCGATACCTATCCCAACATTGGTAATATGTTTCTGATGCAAACCTCGTGATCACACAACCCACACACAATGACACCAATTCCCGAAAAGCCAAGTAAATCAGGTTTGATAGGAGTGTGACACAAAGATAACTTGTACCTAGGCACCAGAACTATTGGAAACGGAGACCCTCACCTAACGAATATTGATTCGCGAACGAGAAGTATAATAAGGATGTCGCCACGAAGATAGTTGTTCTTCGATAATCTCCTTTTCTCTATCCCTTCTCCTTTGAATCTTTAAATTTTCCCACCATAAAAGAGCATAATCCGTAAACTCAAATGGTACCACCTTGCACTTCCTTTCTTCATAATATTCATACCATTCAAACACCTTTTCAACCTTCTGAATCCACTCCAAGTATTCCTCGGGTGAACTACTTCCTCTAAACAGTGGAATCTTAAGTTTGAGACCATTAGGAGGATTATAATTCTGCCTTCTTGGTCTGCCCCTATCGTCGGCCTCATCATCCCCATTTCGATCTTTGTCAGCTTTTATAATATCATTTCATGGCACCCTAAATGCTTGCCTCTGTTGGGGTTGCAAATTATTTCTTTGCTTCAAATGCAACCATTCAATTGTTCACGAATTCCAGTAATTTCATCCCGAATCTTAGCATGAGATTATTGTAAGCCCATAACCTGTGCTTGTTCCAAACTTAACCCTCTTGACAAATCTTCTTTATCTCCAGCCATAATTAAGTTCATCAACCTTAATTCCAGCAAGCCTTTCTTCTGTTTTTGGCTCCTGCCTTAGATCGCAACTGATGCTCTGATACCAGATGATATGCCGTGAATGATTCGAAAATCGACAACAATAAATCTGACGAAAATGGATGAAGGATGGCTCTGGTTGTGTTATCTTTCTTTTGGTGTTTAGGCTGGATTGGTGTTTAGACTAGAATGATACTTTGATAAGTCGATCTGGACGCCACAAAGATCGATCTAGGATTTCGACGCCACACTCTTTGTTATTGAAGAGTGATAAGTTAGGCAGGGTTCTTCAAATCAATTTGGAAGAACAACTCTTAATTCTGTGAATAAAGTTTCAAATCTTGGCCAAAAGTCCTTTATTACATATTCTGATACTATATTTATAACTGTAACATCCCTCCAAAGTTAGGAAAAATTCAACATGGCAGAAGTCAAGTCCAAAAAACAGACTTTGACAAACTAATCTAGACAAATTAACTAGCACATGTTCTTACACAAAAGTCCAATGCAATCATGGTTGGACAATCTAGAAAGACCACGTTCTAAACTTGAAATCCACCTAGATTAGTCTTGTTTTCACATGCAATGGATAGCTTCAAATTCGGGTTCAAAATCATTTGTTGTTCTGACCACAAACACAATCAATTCCTTCACTTATTTGCATATCAACTGAAATTCAAGTAGCTCAGCATCAAAAAAACCATTAAAGGCTTTTCCATCTCCAAGTTCCAATTGTAGGAAAATAAACATCCTTGAACCAATTTCAAACTGCTTGCTAATATTTAACTTCAACGCAACTTTAATCATTCCAATTTGACTCGTCAAGGCCCTTTGTAGTTGTTTCACTCTCGCTCTTGTCATTGGACCATCTGAATCCTCTTGCATATTAGATTTAGCTTTACAAGATGAATTATAATTCTCATGATGCACATCATAACTTATGTTAACAATAAATGAAGTTAAGTAGAACAGGTGTTGGTATATACCATACGGTTGGGCTATGAAAGTGTCAAGTATTTGTTGTACCAAAGGTTATACAACATAAATCTAGATTAACGATTTAAGAAGCAAAGTTTTAAAAGTAAATAAGATAACAAATACAAAACATATTAGTATCAAACATTAAAGTTCATGTTGAGTTTATACTATACTTATTCTTATACCATTAGTGTAACCTTTTCACCTTGACATAATAAGCTTAGCTGAACATTATGAAAGAGAGAAACATAAATAAACAAGATAAGAACATAAATAAGATATAAGTTAACTAAGTAAAGGAAAGGAAATGAAAAGCATAAACAAGAGATTAATATAAACAAAACATAAGCATTACAAAAATATAAAGAGAGAGCAAGAACATGATCTTGATCTGAAAACCAAGATGCCAAAATGCATGGCAAATGCCTCCTTTTATAGGCCAAAATTTGAAACTATTGATTTGATGACTAATTGTTGAGTGGGTACCCACATCTTGACTTGGTGACAATCCTTATCTTCTTGTCTGAACAAAACGTTATTGTTAATATCAGAATTTGAATAGAGTGTCCTCATGAAAGTTCTAGGATATTGTCTGAGCTTTCCAACAAAAAAAGAATCGATGCATTTGGACTTTTAGAACTCGAGATATGGGCTGAACACTAAATAGTGTCTTGGCTATAGGACAAATTCTAACTTCTACGTTGTTGCTAAGATTTGGACTTAGAAATAGAAGAATTGAGTCTTGGACTCCCTTGAATGTTTTAGGCCTATGTCTTAGCTTTCTAGCCATATAAACCAAATTGAAATCGAAGATCTACAGCTCGAGATATGACCAAATGACTTAACAGTGTTCCAGTTTGGACTGAACTAGCATCTTTTTTCTAAGCTGAACCCTCTCTTTGTCTTCTCAATTTCAGTAGTTGAACTCATCAATCAATCCTTTGATTTATGTGATAGGCTTAGAAATGAGCATTTAAAATGAACAAATGACTAAACAGTGTTCTAGTTTGGACTGAACCAGCATCTTTTTTCTAAGCTGAACCCTCTCTTTGTCTTCTCAATTTCAGTAGTTGAACTCATCAATCAATCCTTTGATTTATGTGATAGGCTTAGAAATGAGCATTTAAAATGAACAAATGACTAAACAGTGTTCTAGTTTGGACTGAACCAGCATCTCTTTTCTAAGCTTAACCCTCTCTTTGTCTTCTCAATTTCAGTAGTTGAACTCATCAATCAATCCTTTGATTTATATGATAGGCTTAGAAATGAGCATTTAAAATGAGCATTTACAATAAATTAATGCTATCTTATTTTATCAGACTTGTTATTATAAAACATGCTTAAGTTAGGGAATTTAATGATACTTTTAAGTGCAATATGATGATATAAAGCCTTAGTGAGAATGCACCTTTAAGAACTAATCAGCTTAGCTTAGAAAAGAGATGCTGGTTCAATTAAAACTAGAATACCATTCAGTCATTGGGTCATATCTAGAGCTGTGGATCTTGGATTTCAGTCTGGTTTATATGGATAGAAAGCTAAGACATAGGCCTAAAACATTCATGAAGAATCCAAGACTCTATTCTACCATTTTGGAGTCCAAATCTTAGCATCAAAAGAGAAGTCAAAATCTGTCCTACAGCCTAGACACTGTTTAGTTTTCAGTTCATATCTCGGGTTGTAGGATTAAAAATGAGCTCATTCTTCTTCTAGTGGATAGCTGAAACATATTCCTACATTTTCATGAAGACCACTTTGCCAAATCTGGATTGAAGAAATGTCATTTCATCCAGAAAACAAGCCATACCTAAACTACCAAGTCCACTAAGTCATTAGTTGGCCACTAATTCAATAGTTAATTACCAAATGAATAGTTCTTTTTGGCCTATAAAAGGAGGCATTTGTCATTTATTTAGACATCTTGGTTTTCAGATCAAGATCATTTTCTTCCTTTCTCTCTTTGTAATGTTCAAGTTCTATTTCATGTTATATTTTCATTAATCTCTTGTTTATGATTTTGCATTTCCTTTACCACTCTTAGTTAACTTATATCATAATTATGTTCTTATCTTGTTTATTTATGTTCTTCTTCTTCATTATGTCTAGCTAAGTTAATATTGTCAAGGTGAAAAAGTTTCACTAATGGTGTTAGAATATGTATAATATAAACTCAACATGGACTTCAATGTTTATATCCAAGAAAGTTTGTTATTAATATGTCTTATCTTTTTATCTTACTAATTCTGCGTACCTTACTTGATTAATTTAAATTTGTGTTGTATAACACTGGGTACAAAAATGCTTGATCCTTCATAGTCTTCGGTCGACATCATTGATATGAGAGGAATTTGATTTGTTGTTAACATAAGTTAGCATCATGAATTCCTGAAAATATTTAAAAGTATGGTGTTATTATAATATGATCATGTTAAAAATTTATAATGAGCTATTAAGGATAAATCATCCGATTGGAACCTCCTTTGTGCGTGGTTTCTAGTTGGGTAATAAAATGAGTTTATATTATACTTATTTCTAATACCATTAGTGGATCTTCTAACCTTGACAATTGTTTTTTTTTAATCAGCACATTAATCTCACATGTGAAAGATCTCTTTAACTCTTTGTTAAATTATATATATTATTTATAATTTATATAGTTGACCTCCATGTGGATCAACCCCGGTCTTGTCGGGTTATTTATTACTTTGGCACTCCTGCACTTAGGATAAGACATCAGCCATTTGATCATGTCAATGGGTAATTTGGGTCTGGATGAAATCCATGGTTCAACCGTATCATACAGCTACCAGGAAAACAATATTCTCATAATTATTTTCTTGACATTATTTTCTGGTGGGGTCTTGTTATCTCAATGACTTTTGGTTTCAGCTCGATTGACCTGAAATGTATCTTAGTAAATCTCTTCAACTAGAATTGTCCAAAGGCATCTTATCTGTTTTGATTGAATTGGGAACATATTGATTGGAGGGTTGACATCTGATACTTCTCGAAGTTGAACATTTTGACATTACTTGATGCCAAAGAATAAAGAAATTCTTGATGGTAGGGTTTCTCTCCTCATCTTCTTAATTGCAAGGTTAAAATTGAGATTCCCTGCTATCATAACTCAAAGATTGTTTTTGTCAACTTTGGTTTCATTGTGGATTTTTTCTGTAAAATTTCAAAAACACTTCAATCCTTTTGGGTTAGATGATATGCATGCATCTTTACCAGATTTGAAATATAGACACATTTTCGATGTTCCATTATCATAAGGTGCCTTTGTTAGCTATCCCAAGCATTCTTAATCCTCTAATGTGAACCTCGTGATCACGCAACCCACAATCAAGATTGAGATCTAATCCCGAAAAATCAAAATAGATGTGATAGGAGTGTGACACAATGGAAACCTGTCCCAGGGCACTAACACTATTGGATTAAGTAGAATGACGCCACGAAGCCAGTTAATCTTCGATAAGTCAGATTCAATTTGTTGAAGAACTGAAAAATACAGGAATCGCACTCACACGTTAAAACTGAAAAATTCAGAAGTAATAATCATCAAGGCTGCCGAAATTTTGGCTTACATGAGTTTAAATAGTTCTTAAAAAATTAACCTTAATGGACCCCTTATGTGGACTTATATGAGGTCCACTCAAAACTGACCCAAAACCCTAAACTAAAAAGCCCATAACTTAATCCAAACAAGCCTTGGATCCTAACTGAAAACAAAGTATTAATTAAGCCCAAACATGAAAGAAAATAATAAAAATAACTAACTTGTCATTAAATACCACCAGCCCTTCTTTTCTTGTGTAGCTAGGATGAATAAGGAATCCTTATAAGGATTCTGAAACATTAATGAATACTTGCTACACTTGGAGATTATATTGCAGCTCATTAAAGATTCTTGTGGAATTAGAAAATTCCCAAAACAAGCTCCCATATCCTTGTAGGAAAAGGATCCTTGCCAAATAGGAAGTCCACGAGTCAAAAGAAAGTAAATAACAGAATTTGTATAGCCTGTTCGAACCTATATTGCAAGTCTTTTCCGAAGATGGATTCTCCTGAAAATGTACCCCAACATAGACAAACACCTTTTGAATCTTTTGGTAAAGTTTCAGCTTGATCCAACAATTAGATTTGAAGTTATACTTAATAGCATAAAACTGAATGGTATAAACTTTTATGCTAAAATCCGAATCTAATTGAACCATATCATCCTTTTCTTCTATGGATGGTTGTCCAACAGAAACTCACAACTTAAGATAAAACTTCATCGGTTTGGTATACATGGTCCCAATAGATGCTCACTATGTCTCTGCAACAATGAGGATCACAACCACTTGTTCTTTGAATGCTCCTATACTAAAGCGATCTGGTGGGATGTTTGTGACAGATGCGACATTCCAAGAATGACAAAAGGCTGGGATGAATGGATTCGATGGGCCACTGTCTCTTGGCATGGCAAGAGTTTCATCAATTTTTCTCGTAAACTGAGTTTTGCAGCTACAGTGTATCATGTATGGCAAGAATGGAATGCAAGGATCTTTGCTGGAATGTCTAGAACTTTCTGTTTTTTTCGATTTCAAAGCAATAGGCTTGAGTAAAAACTCAAGGTTTTGTTAAAAAAAAATTCTTATTTTCAGCACTTACTTTATCAGCATGAATTATAAGTAGTTTTGTCTGCAATGTCATAATTCTTGTGAAAAGTTCTTCTATATTTTGAAAATGTCATTTATTGGTACAAGTTGCTTACTTGCTTGATTAGAAAAGACTTTTAAATGCACATGGGCTAGCTTTTGGCTATGAAAGAAAAGGATTTATAAGTTCAAATAGTGTTTCAAGGTTCTAAAAACTCAAGGATTACTGTCATTACGTCTTTCATCGTGTTTCTTCAATTTTCCCTTTTTGATTGCTTTGGTGGGGCATTATTATTTTGTTTTGACCTTTAACATAGTCATTTTTATCCTTTTCATTTGGGCATGCCCCCAAGCATTTTGAATTTCTCGAGCTCTTTTGCTTTTTCATGACCTTTCTTTGGCCTTTGATCTTTAAATATTTCTGTTTGCACTCCAATATAGGGTGTGATCCCAGTTTAGATCATCCATTGATCATCAACATTGTCATTTGCCCTTAGTATGAGGTGTGATCCTAATCAGGGTTCTTACAAAGAAAAACTATTTCAGGCTCAAATGGGAACCACAAATGATATATTTTAGAGTGTGAAGGAATAACAAAGATGGCCTCCCATTATTTCAAGCACAAGTAGTTAGAACCGATAAGTTTTGTCCTTGTTCAGCATAACTGTTTATATGAATCAGCGACAAGCAGATTTGCATGCGATTATACAAACAACTAAAATTTAGCCCAAGAGATATGGGATGCAAGCTTTTTGTGTATTTTTCATTTTTCATTTCTTGGTTCAGAATTGTTTGGTCACCTCAAAATAAGAATCATTTGAATGAATCGTTTGTCATCCTATAAATACGATGTTGAAACGTTGTTTTGAGCAAACATCAAATTATTTCTGAAATTAAAATATGCGTTTATTTATTTATTTTTTTGTAAAGATTTTCATAAAACAGATTTGGTCATAATATTTTGAAAGGGTGAGAAAAGTTCTTAGCATCTTGATGCATCTTGGAGTTCAACCATTTTGATAAATTTTCATTATATTAATTTGAGTAAAGAGGAAAAATAAAATGCCAAATGATACCTTCACAATAACATCTCTTTATTTCAAAACAATAATAACATAGACAAAAGATATTGAAAATGAAAGTCTTGTATTGACTGCATATGTCATGTAGGCACATCGCATTCGTAGGTATCCTCTAGTTTTTCAAGTGCATTCTTAGCTACCATATTATTAGTTTTTTACTTTTTATGGTCACACTCCCCTTTTCCCATAAAATGACCATTAATGAAGACTTTCATAGTCCATCCTTCATCTTAAGAATCCTCAAACTTGACTTTGAGACCTTTCTTCTTGCATGTTTCATGCAGCTCAGTTGAAGGATACCCTAGTGTGTCTGGGCAAATGAATGGTTTCATCACAACCTTTAATGGTTCACATACTATGTCAAGGGATTGTTCATTGTCCTCACATATACAACTCCTATAACTACTTCTACCAGATCAACTAGGGATTTTAGTGTTTCATTGAGTCCATGGTACAAAGGATAGTTAAGATGTCATTTGAGAATCTTCTAATTTGTTCCTTCAGGTGGCACTTTTTACAGTGCAGATATCGATGTAAGTTGTGTTTGAGGCTATTTGGGCTAACTTTTTTATATCCCTTTTAACTACCCTGAGTTGTGTAAGGATACCTAATGACAAGTACGGGTACTAGGAGCACTGTTTTTTTTTTTTTTGTAAGAATGAAGTGCAACACGAAATCCCCTATATATTCTAGATGCCTAGAAAATGGCTCCTTATCAATGAAAGCGTCTGTGACCATCTCATCTTTATTGACTCAAGGGAATTCTTTGGTCATTCATTTTCCATGACTTCTCTTTGTGTTATTTCAATCATTAGGTGATCCTACTCCATGTTGACATCTAAAGTTATGTAACTCTTGAAGAAGGTGTTGTTGTTCCCATAATAGGCTTAATAAGTCATCCCTTTCACTTCTTACTACTACTAAGGATAGTTTTAGACTTGTGTCGACTACTTCAGGGTTCTCAGCATACACTAACCTTAGAGAGGCACTGTCTATCTTCTGATGTTGAGAAGAAGAGAATTATGATACCGTCGATACTTGAGATCCTGATGCGAACCTCGTGATCACACAACCCACACACAAAAACACCAATTCCCGGAAAGCCAAGTAAATTAGGTTTGATAGGAGTGTGACACAAAGATAACTTGTACCTAGACACCAGCACTATTGGAAACGGAAACCCCCACCCAACGAATATTGATTCGCGAATGAGAAGTATAAGGAAGACGCCACGAAACCAGTTGTTTTTCGATAAGTCGTTTGCAGTTCTTTAGAGAACCAAGGAAGGGAGATTATCGCATCAACACACACACACAAAAAGTGCGGCAAACAAGAAGTTTTATTAATCTGAATTGTCTAGCCTTACATGTCTACTTATGCCCTTATTTATAGTGACTTCAAACTAAAATAGACCTAATGGACCCCTTATGTGGACTTATATGATGCCCACTTACAATTAAACCCAAATAATATAAATAAACCTTAAACTAAGAAGAAAATAATAGTAACAATAATAAATCCAAAATTAATATCCTAAATATGCTAGAATCAGATTTGTCACCATTAAGATGTCCCAAATAGACTAGAAAATCTGATCTAAAGGTAGAATTTATTCTGAAGTCTTCTTTCCTTTTGGTAGCTAAGATGAATAAGGAATCCTTGTAAGAAAAGGATTCTGAAACATTTATGAATCATTGACACACATGAAAACTATGTTCCAGCCCATTAAAGATCTTTGGAGAATTACAAGATTCCCAAATAAGCTGCAACATCCTTTTAGGAAAATAATCCTAGCCAAATAGGAACTCCACAAGTCAAAAGGAAGTAAATAACAAAATTCATACAACCTCTGTTGACCCGTATTGAATGCCTTCCCGAAGTCCGATTGATCTGAAAGTTTAACTCAAGGTAGGACAACATGTCAGAAGACTCCACGTAAAATTGCATCTGATCCAACGATCGGATTGAGAATTATGACTGTTACCGTAAAACTGGATAGTTGCACTTTTTACATCAAAATCCGAATTTGACCTTTCCTGGATCGTATCAGATCCCAATTACAAAATGAGTTTTTCTGTTGAATGTTTTGAAGCATTTTCTGGTATCTTCGTAGCGAGGGCATGTTGAGCTTTTCCAAACATATATGTAAAGGTGGATATCTCCTTCATTACGATGTCCATGTCTTTATCCTCTTGTGTGGATATGGGATTTGGATCTTGGGGACCTATATTTATTCTACAGATGAAAAACATATAATGTTGCAATATGATATGCTTGTGAAGAAGAATAGGTAAATTAAATGTAGGTTTGCCTTTTAAAGGTGACACATAGTTGTTACTCTTGCATGATGAACAAGAATTTTGATTATTTCCCGAACTATATAATGAAATTTCCCGAGTGATGGCCATTATATCACATACAAGTCCTGAATTCAAGATGTTATATGAAGGTATTGCCTTGATGCAAAATATGTGTAAGAAGAATACACCATAAAAGCAGGTTCTACTTTTTTTATATAAGATAAAGGATAGGTTTACTGCTTGGTTTCTAAAAAGGGTCTCATGTCTCAGAGATCACCCTTGTGAAGACAATATGGGGGCTACAATGAGATGTTATGTGTACCATCATCATCAGTCTAAGCACTTGATAAAGAGTTGAGGTTTACACAAACTTAAACCTTGACTAAAAATCATAAGGTAAGTTGCTAGTCTCCCACTTAACTTAAATCAAAATTTTTCAGTGTAAGCTTAATATAATTGATGCATGGCCTATACATGTCATGATGTAAAAAAGAATGCATGATAAAACTCTTATACAAAGTATACCATCCATAGTTGAAAAATTAAAAAATTTCAATCTTATCATAGCATAAACAAACAAAACAAAACTTAGGTCAAGGGTCCTGATACTGTTCAACCTTGTGATACGACCCAAGTAAGGTCAGATTCGGATTTTGGCGTAAAAAGCGCAACAATCCAGGTTTACGGCAACAGTTATAATTCTCAATCTGATCATTGGATCGGACTAAACTTTTATGTGGACTCTCCAAACATGTTTTCCTACAATGGGTTAAAATTTCAGGTCAATCGGACTTCGGTAAAGCACAACAATACTGGTCCACAGAGGCTGTATGAATTTTATTATTTACTTCCATTTGACTTGTGGACTTCCTATTTGGTTAGGATTATTTTCCTACAAGGATGTGGCAGCTGGTTTTGGAAATTTTCTAGTTCCGCTAGGATCTTTAATGAGCTGCAGTATAATCTCCAACTGTGGCAAGTATTCATTAATGTTTCAGAATCCTTTTCTTATAAAGATTCCTTATTCATCCTAACTACACAAGGAAAGAAAAGCTAGTGGTATTTAATGACAAATTAGCTATTATTATTACTTTTCATATTTAGGCTTAATTAAAACATTATTTTGAGCTAGGATCCACGACTTGTTTGGATTAGGTTATGGGCTTTTTAGATTAGGGTTTTCGGGTCAGTTCGGAGTGGACCTCATATAAGTCCACATAAGGAGTCCATTAGGGTTAATTTTTCAAGAACTATTGAAACTCATGTAAGCCAAAATTTCAACAGCTTTTGATGATAATTACTTCTGACTTTTTCAGTTTTAACATGTGAGCGATTCTTACATTCTTCAGTTCTTGAACGGACTGAATCTGACTTATCGAAGATTAACTGGCTTCGTGGCGTCATTCTGCTCAATCCAATAGTGTTGGTGCCAAGAGCTGATGGTCCATTTCGGATTATAGAGAAGGTGAATGACAATGCGTATAAGGTAGATCTTCCTGGTGATTACAACGTATCAGCTACTTTTAATGTGAAAGACTTGACTCTATACTTGGATGACGACGGCAATTCTGATTTGAGGACAAATCATTTTAAACCCGGGGCTGATGATGTGCATCATGCGAATTATAATCCATCTCGTAAAGTTAAATCTAATATGCAAGAGGATTCAGAAGGTCCAATGACAAGAGCGAGAGTGAAACAACTACAAAGGGCATTGACAAGTCAAATTGGAATGATTGAAGCTGCGTCGGAGCTAAAAATTAGCTATCAGTTTGAAATTGGTTCAAGGGTGCTTATTTGCCTACAATTAGAACTTCGAGATGGGAAAAGCCCTTAATAGTTCTTTTTATGCTGAGCTACTTGAATTTGGGTTGATAATGCAAATAAGTGAAGGAATTGATGTTAATATCATTCTAGTTTATACCAATTCCCGAAAAGACACCAAGGTAGGACAACATGTTAGGACAACATGCAAAGACACCAATTCCCGGAAAGACTCCAAGGTAGGACAACATGTTAGGACAACACGCAAAGACACCAAATCCCGGAAAGCCAAGTAAATCAGGTTTGATAGGAGTGTGACACAAAGATCACTTGTACCTAACCACCAGCACTACTGGAAATGGAGACCCCCACCCAACGAATATTGATTCACGAACGAGAAGTATAAGGATGACGCCACGAAGACAGTTGTTCTTTGATAAGTCGTTTTCAGTTCTTTAGAGAACCAACGAAGGGAGATTATCCCACCAACACACAATAAGTGCAGCAAAGAAGTTTATTGATCTGGAAATTGCGTAACCTTATATGTTTGGTTATGCCGTTATTTATACTGACTTTAGACTTAAAGAAACCCTAATGGACCCCCCTTGGGTGGACTTATATTAATCCCACTTACAATAGACGTAAATAAGTAATAATAACCCAAAAACTAAGAAGAAAATAATAAAAATAATAAAAATCCAAAAATTTTCATGCTAATAAATATGCTAAAATCAGATTTGTCACCCTTAAGAAGTCTTAAATAAACTAGGAAAAATCTGATTTGGAAAATTTGTGTTGCTGCCCCCCTTGATGCCCTTGATTAGCTTGAATTTCCTTATTTAACTTGGACAAATAAGAAAATAAATTTCCTTCTCAATGTTAAGCTAATTTGTCATTAAATACCACTAGCCCTTCTTTCCTTGTGTAGCTAGGATGAATAAGGAATCTTTATAAGAAAATGATTTTGAAACATTAATGAATATTTGCCACACTTGGAGATTATATTGCAGCTCATTAAAGATCCTTGTGGAACTAGAAAAATCCCAAAACCAGCTGCCATATCCTTGTAGGAAAAGAATCATAACCAAATAGAAAGTCCACTAAAGCGATCTGGTGGGATGTTTGTGACAGATGCGACATTCCAAGAATGACAAAAGGCTGGGATGAATGGATTCGATGGGCCACTGTCTCTTGGCATGGGAAGAGTTTCGTCAATTTTTCTCGTAAACTGAGTTTTGCAGCTACACTGTATCATGTAAGGAAAGAACGGAATGCAAGGATCTTTGCTGGAATGTCTAGAACTTCGAATTTGGTCTTTAATCAAATCGAAAGTATCATTCGTGATAAGCTTGATTTGATGAGGAATGTCGCACCAACAAATGAAAACAAAAGGATCCAACGAGCTTGGAGGGTGAATACCATAGATTCTTAATTTGTTAGTTAGCTGGTTGTATTGGTTTCCCTAACGAATCTAGTGAGGTTTCAGTTTTATGGTCGGTGGCTAGCCTGTAGCCATATGTTGTTTTATGTTTCTGTTATCATTGTAAATCTGGGGTATGCCCCTTATAATGTTTGTATCTTCTTCTTTTAATACATACGTCAACTTACCAAAAAAAAAAATAGAAAGTCCACGAGTCAAAAGGAAGTAAATAACAAAATTCATATAGTATTTGTTGACCAGTATTTTCATGTCTTTCCAAACCCTGATTGACCTGATATTTTAACCCAAGGTAGGACAACATGTCTGGAGAGTCCACATAAAATTATAGCCTGATCCAACGGTCAAATTGATTGGGACCACATAAAATTGCTCATCGTCAGATGGTTGAATGGCATGACATTATGTGGTTCAAGAATGCTGTTCCAAGACATTCATTTCTTCTATGGATGGTTGTCCAACAGAAACTCACAACTCAAGATAAACTTCATCGGTTTGGTATACATGGTCCCAATAGATGCTCACTCTGTCTCCGCAACAATGAGGATCACAACCACTTGTTCTTGGAATGCTCCTATACTAAAGCGATCTGGTGGGATGTTTGTGACAGATGCGACATTCCAAGAATGACAAAAGGCTGGGATGAATGGATTCGATGGGCCACTGTCTCTTGGCATGGCAAGAGTTTCGTGGCTTGTAGCCCAGCGGCAGAGGCAAGGTTTCCTTGCCTCTGTCTCCTGGGTTCGAGCCCTAGCGTGCACGCCTGTCACCCCCGCGGTGTCTTACATGCCTACTGGGCTTGCAGGGTGTTCAGTGGGTCCGGGGATTAGTTGTGGTGCGCGTAAGCTGGCCCGGACACCCCGGGTTACCAAAAAAAAAAAAGAGTTTCGTCATTTTTCTCGTAAACTGAGTTTTGTAGCTATAGTGTATTATGGCAAGAACGGAATGCAAGGATCTTTGCTGGAATGTCCAGAACTTCGAATTTGGTCTTTAATCAAATCGAATGTATCATTCGTGATAAGCTTCATTTGATGAGGAATGTCGTCCCAACAAATGAAAACAAAAGGATCCAACGAGCTTGGAGGGTGAATACCATAGATTCTTATAATTAGCTGGTTGTATTAGTTTTCCTATCGAATCTAGTGAGGTTTCAGTTTTATGGTCGGTGGCTAGCCTGTAGCCATCTGTTGTTTTATGTTTATGTTATCATTGTAAATCTGGGGTATGCCCCTTATAATGTTTGTATCTTCTTCTTTTAATACATACGTAAACTTACCAAAAAAAACAGTCAAATTGAGAATTATGATTATTGCTGTAAACTTGGATTGTTGCGTATTTTACGTCAAAATCCGAATCTGACCTTCCTTGGGTCGTATCACAAGGCTGAACTGTATCAAATGGACTCACAACAAATTATTACCTTAAATATAAAAACAATATAGTTTTTTCACCTCAAATAAATTTGAAATTATTCACCAACTGGTTGTATTGGTTTCCCTAACGAATCTAGTGAGGTTTCAGTTTTATGGTCGGTGGCTAGCCTGTAGCCATCTGTTGTTTTATGTTTATGTTATCATTGTAAATCTGGGGTATGCCCCTTATAATGTTTGTATCTTCTTCTTTTAATACATACGTAAACTTACCAAAAAAAAGAAATTATTCACCAACACCAAGGTTAAGAATATAAATATATACCAATATCAAAATTAGGAATACCCATAGCATCATTATTCAGTAATGTTGAAATTAGGAATATTATCACTAGGATTAGCAATAACTTTGAGCCCTAATATTCACTAGTGTCAATGTTATAAACCTCTTGCATGCAATACTTACCATCATTAGAGCTTAAAGTATTTCTAAGTTGAATATTCACATAGCACAACAAATCCGTAATAATTTAAGACAAAGCAACTAATGTAGCCTATTTTATATAGAATGCTTTATGAGTGATAATATCTTCCCTTTAACGTAAACAATCTCATACTACTAAATCTCTATAGATTAGTCAGGGTTTTTTAATCACCATAAAATTAGGTGGTGACTCCTTAAATTATATCTTTTCCTATAAAAAATAAAATATCATATATTTGTTATTTTTCACTTTTCCCACGAGACATGACTTATCCGTTACCTTTTTTTTTAGATATATTTGCTTCTGTAACTAATATCATATCTTTCAACTCACCTATGCTTTTTCCAATCCTAAAAGATAGGAGATAAAACGATGAGAGAGGCGATTGACCTAAAGAAAAAGAGGCTATCGGTCTAAAGCGATAGACTTGAGGTCACACTGAAAAAGAAAAGGCCACATAAAGAAGTCCATCATATGGTTCTAGTTCTCTTTTTCATGATTTGCTTAGCTCTCCTCACCATAGGCCACACTATCAAACCTTAACCTAGTTTTCATCTCATAGGCCAAAGGTTCCCTTCTTAAAAACCAATAAAACTACCCCTCACCACCAACTAGAAATATAACCCACCATCTCTCTTTTCAAAGACCTCGATAAGAAACTCAGCCATCAATATACATTTCCTCTCTTTAAAGATCCTAGAACACAACCCAAACATTAAAATTACATCCACTTGACATTGGTGAACCAACCCCAATCATCAATTAATCCTAGATTTTTTTTATTGTTTTTTGGAATTAATTGAAATATGACGTTGTTGCTCAACTTTTGTTTTTTGGGTGTTTAATTGCATTTAAGTTTTCTCTTTGATTCAAAATTTTTACTTTTTAGATTAATTTTTATCATAGGTTTTGAGTTATGTTTTCTTTTGTTATAGACATCAAAGTTTTTCACTAGCTTACTGGGTTAGACTATATAAATAGGATTACAAAATATATCATATGCTATACTGAGTTGGAGCCTAACACACAATCTAAATACTAACATCACATCCAATTGACATGGTGAACCCTACCCCAATCATCAATTAATCCTAGATTTGTTTTGTAATTAATTGAAATATGACATTGCTGCTCAACTTTTTTTTTAGGGTGTTTAATTGTAGCATTTAACTTTTCTCTTTATTTCAAAAATTTTGCTTTTTAGATTAATTTTTATCATAGGTTTTGAGTAATGTTTTCTGTTGTTATAAACATCAAATGTTTTTCACTAATTGGACTGCATTAGTGAAATTACAAAAATATCTTTTGCTAATAATGTAGTAAGTTTGTCTTAGTGATCCTATATTTATTTTATTTGATCCAGACTTCCTTTATTGTTTTCCATTTGATTCATTTAAGTTTACGAGCTTTTAAAGACTTGAATCTGGGTTTTGAGGATATCTGTTAAAGTTGTCAACTTTAAGCAAAATCTATAAAAGGTTTGTGTCTTTGATGTGGTTGCCTGTGCAATTTTATATTTTATGTTTGTTACAGTCCATTCCTAACTTTGAAAGGTTTGTCTCTTTTTTGTTGGGGTTTTTTAAACTTCCTTTTTTTGCCATTAATTTTTTGGGTAGATTTAATTATATTTTATGTTAGATTGTTTAGTCTTTCTTGTTCTTGGGTATAGAGTTATAGATTAAAGAACTTATGAAGGCTCTTGTTTTTGTGTTGATGGTGTTGACAATTTCTTATATTGGTGCTTAATCTTTTTTCAGTCTTCTTGACCCATTGATTTGCTTCTTCTTAATTGCTTGAGGACGGGATGTTTACGTTTGTTTCTACCTTTTGTCTCTTCTCCCTTTGCTGGTTTCGCTAGAAAATTGCCAGATAGTTATCTCTTTCATTTTTTGTTCTATTTGCTCTCTCATTCCTATTGTAATTGTTGATAATTATCTCTTCTCAATATCAGTTTTAAATAATATTTTTATTGTTAAAGGCAATATAAATGATAATTTTTATTAACAAAGCTTTTTATATTAGTGAAATATACATATGTATTACATTTACCAGCATAAGCTTTTAAACAAATCAATCCAAATTATTTGCTTTTTTGAGGTTTATTATAATATGAAAATTCAATTTTTTAGTTGTAAACAACTGGTGATTGAATATTATTGCAAGGAGGCTATGGTTATTGTTAGAAGTATTGTTATCAGGACGATGGCAAATTAAATTTTTACAATTTAACTTATTAGATGTTACAACATGTATTATTGTAATCTAAACAAGGGTTTTAAACTTTTGCAAAATCAAATGGATTCAAATGGAAGAACAAGCTATAAAAAAAACTCTATTGGTTTTGCAAAAGATGTTGGTAGGGCCAATCCTAGATTTATTGACATGTTGCAAATGATGTTGACTGTTACTTGGATTCAAACAACATTCAAGGCTTATAAGGTATGTTTATTATCTGTGCTACATATGCAACACATGGATACATAAAAGTATTGCATATAAATGAAAGGATGCATATATCAATGTATAATTGTTCATTTATACATTTCCTCGTGATGTAGGCTTGCAAAGCTCTTTGTCATTGTGGTTCAAGAATGCTGTTCCAAGACATTCATTTCTTCTATGAATGGCTGTCCAACAGAAACTCACAACTCAAGATAAACTTCATCGGTTTGGTATATATGCTCCCAATAGATGCTCCCTCTGTCTCCGCAACAATGAGGATCACAACCACTTGTTCTTCGAATGCTCCTATACTAAAGCGATCTGGTGGGATGTTTGTGACAGATGCGACATTCCAAGAATGACAAAAGGCTGGGATGAATGGATTCGATGGGCCACTGTCTCTTGGCATGGCAAGAGTTTCGTCAATTTTTCTCGTAAACTGAGTTTTGCAGCTACAGTGTATCATGTATGGCAAGAACGGAATGCAAGGATCTTTGCTGGAATGTCTAGAACTTCGAATTTGGTCTTTAATCAAATCGAATGTATCATTCGTGATAAGCTTGATTTGATGAGGAATGTCGCACCAACAAATGAAAACAAAAGGATCCAACGAGCTTGGAGGGTGAATACCATAGATTCTTAATTTGTTAGCTAGCTGGTTGTATTGGTTTCCCTAACGAATCCAGTGAGGTTTCAGTGTTATGGTCGGTGGCTAGCCTGTAGCCATCTGTTGTTTTATGTTTCTGTTATCATTGTAAATCTGGGGTATGCCCCTTATAATGTTTGTATCTTCTTCTTTTAATACATACGTCAACTTACCAAAAAAAAAAAAAACTCTTTGTCATTTCAAAGGGACAACATGATTACTAATCATCAACCAAAAGTATTGTCTCAAAAAAAGGCAAGCTACCATTAAAGTTTGTTATACTTCAGTAGGGAAGTTTGTTTTGTATAGTTCAACTTCCATTCTTGCATTTATTAATCCTTAAAATTCTCATAGCTTAAAATTCCTTTCCTTACCGTTTATCAAAAGGTTTAAGTATTTCACCATCTAAAATTTGTCCTTGACCATTTATATCTTAAACCATTAAATAATAATGCTTCATGATTTTTTTTTCAGTGACTAAAGGCTTTGTGGATAACCTTAATTTAAATCCTTTCACAATTCATAAACCTAATTGTAGATCTACAGTAATTCAAAAACCATGAGAAAATTGTTGCCAACATAGTTTAAAAAATAAATATAAGAGATAGATAATGAATTAACTTACCAATACTTTGTATAGCTTTAAATCAAGCATGTCGTGTTTCTATTTCTCATCCTTTTCATAAATATTGTTATGGGTCACTTCGAATGTCGTTCTTAATTTTGGAAGATTATATCTACTTTTGTTTTTTATTTTATGGTTAGGATGGGGTCTTTTTGGTTTCTTATGTCATTTCCTTCTAGGGTGATTGAGGTATTTGTGGGGAAAGTGCTTATTTTTTTTGTGTTGTTCTTTCTCTTCCCTTTAGACTTTGGTCTCTATCTTAGGGGTTGTGTAAGGTTATTTAAGCCTTTCTTTTTGCATTTTTTTTTTGTAAGAGAGTTGTTCTCGTGCCATTTTTATGAGTTTGGCTTTGTTCTAGGTTGGTTTGCTTTGGTCTTCAATGCATTTGCTTTCTCTAGTTTGTTTGGGTTGTTGAACTATTTGTGTTTCTTTGTCATGCTTTCATTGATGCTGAACATTCTTCCTATCTCTTTTCTAGCAATATTTGGTTTAGGTCTTCTTGCTTACATTGGAAAGGGCCTACTAGAATTGTTTCTTCCTTGTTTCAGGTTTGTTTTTTCTTGCTTCCTTATGCGTTTTTTTTTTTGTTACAGTAACGTGCCTTTGTTTCTTTCTTTTCTTTCACGTTAATTCTTTGGTGATGTATTGCTTGCAGTTTCCGTGTTTTTCTATGAGTTGTTGATCGATTTATTTCTATGCTCTCTGTTATCAACAAGATAACAGTCTTTCTTTCCTTTTTATTCCTTTGCACAATCATTAAGTTTGTCCTACTTATGGATCCGTTTTTTGATTGTCTAGCTGCATTGTCATTACTATTTCAGATTTCATAGTGGTTGGAATTCTAAATATATTGCTTCTTGAAACAAACTAATCTAATAATGTGCTAATAAATGGAGTTTAAAGTGTAGAATTTCCACTTTTTATGCTCCGTTTTTCAATCCTACATATTGGTACCCTTCTATTTTTTAGAATGTGCATCTTAATACCTTTACATGCATTGGTTTGAGGATGCTAAGGTTATTCTTAAAAAAAAAGATGAAAACTGAAAGTTTTCCACTAGAACTTGATTAATCTCAGATGCTATCTTGCTTGTTGATAGAGTGTTATCCTGGTCCATGAAGTTTGGAGCAAATAAATGCAATGAACTTCCTTTGAGTTGTTAATTGTGAAATTGAAATTGAAATTGAATATTAAGTTGAGTTATTAATTGTGAAATTCAAATTGAATATTAGCTTAATAGGTAGGAAGCAAAAAGTTAGAGAAGATTATTGGTGTCACTCAAGTATTTTGAGGTTTCTAGAAAAGGTGACTCGAAAAAAAAAAGGTATTTAAAGAGCTTTATAAAAATCCATGCTATATCATTTCATGGTCATTCCATTTCTTTTTTTTGGTAAGTTGACGTATGTATTAAAAGAAAAAGATACAAACATTATAAGGGGCATACCCCAGATTTACGATGATAACAGAAACATAAAACAACAGATGGCTACAGGCTAGCCACCAACCATAAAACTGAAACCTCACTAGATTCGTTAGGGAAACCTTTTTATTAACATAGCGTCAACGAAATCCCACCGCACCGAGTCATAAGCCTTCATCAGATCAACTTTCATAGCACAACGAGCAGGTCCCGTAGATTTATGATAGCCTTTCATTAGTTCCTGAGACAAAAGAATGTTGTCACTGATTCTCCGTCTTGAGATAAAAGCAGTCTGATATGGACCAACTAAGGATGGCAAAACAACTTTGATTCTCCCAGCTAGAATCTTAGCGATGCATTTGTACACTGTACTGCAGCAAGATATAGGACGAAAATCTGTCAACCTTGTAGGATTAGCAACTTTAGGAATAAGGGAAATGGAGGTAGCATTCATTTCTTTAAACACCATACTGGAACTCTGGCCAAATCATCTTTCAAAAATTGCATGTTCGGTTGCCAATGTTTAAGCACCAAAGGCCTGTTTGCCATGTGCCATGGGGCTCTTTCCAGCCATTAGTGGCATGATTGACAGAATTAAAGGTGAAGATGAAGAAACCATTATCCGAAGACAAAACTTCTGATAGAC
The DNA here is from genome assembly GCF_951802175.1 of Populus nigra. Lineage (NCBI taxonomy): Eukaryota > Viridiplantae > Streptophyta > Magnoliopsida > Malpighiales > Salicaceae > Populus > Populus nigra. The sequence goes on along the minus strand of NC_084866.1, from coordinate 6,570,101 downwards.
CGTAGGAGCTCCATATTCTTTTGGCAATGGAATTAACCACGGGATACGGTAATTTCTGCCCCACAAAATGACCAACTAGGGTGGATTTCCAAAATTCACAGCCATCTTCAAACACATCAAGTGGAGGAGCTACTGTCACACGACCATCAGTTATAGTAGGGGGAGCAAAGTGCAGATTACGGACTGAACTAATGCCAAGGGTCTTGCTACCCTCATTGTCATCAACATCAGAACCCTTCAAAGCATTTAAAAAATTCAATTTGGGTCTAAGTTTTAATTGTTCTTGTTGATGAGACCCTACCTTCACCTCATCAACTTTAGAACCCAACACATGGTTCATTTCTGGAACAACATTAGAAGCTTGGACAATAGAGTGTTTCTTTATACTACCATCAGAATCAGCTTGAAACTGAGAAATCCTCATCCCATGGCTATTCAACATATCTTGCAGTTCTAATCTTAATGTATGTCCAGACTTAACTTGATTGTGTTGTTCAATGTTAGAGTTAACCATTGGAACATTTTTTTTTTTTTTGGTAAGTTGACGTATGTATTAAAAGAAGAAGATACAAACATTATAAGGGGCATACCCCAGATTTACAATGATAACAGAAACATAAAACAACAGATGGCTACAAGCTAGCCATCGACCATAACACTGAAACCTCACTGGATTCGTTAGGGAAACCAATACAACCAGCTAACTAACAATTAAAAATCTATGGTATTCACCCTCCAAGCTCGTTGGATCCTTTTGTTTTCATTTGTTGGTGCGACATTCCTCATCAAATCAAGCTTATCACGAATGATACATTCGATTTGATTAAAGACCAAATTCGAAGTTCTAGACATTCCAGCAAAGATCCTTGCATTCCGTTCTTGCCATACATGATACGCTGTAGCTGCGAAACTCAGTTTACGAGAAAAATTGACGAAACTCTTGCCATGCCAAGAGACAGTGGCCCATCGAATCCATTCATCCCAGCCTTTTGTCATTCTTGGAATGTCGCATCTGTCACAAACATCCCACCAGATCGCTTTAGTATAGGAGCATTCAAAGAACAAGTGGTTGTGATCCTCATTGTTGCGGAGACAGAGCGAGCATCTATTGGGACCATGTATACCAAACCGATGAAGTTTATCTTGAGTTGTGAGTTTCTGTTGGACAGCCATCCATAGAAGAAATGAATGTCTTGGAACAGCATTCTTGAACCACACAATGTCATGCCATTCAACCATCTGACGATGACGTCTTAGTTGTTCCCAAGCTACTTTGATCGAGAATCTGTGATTTGGTGAATCCAACCAAACTATCTCATCCTTTTGCTCCATTTTAGGATTAGAATTGGAAGGAATAGCTTCTATAATGGGGTGCCAGCCAATAGCTTGGGTGGTAGGAGTTTTCCATTCTGAGTTATGAATTAGCACATTCACCTTCGCGTTCTTGGCCATACCTGAATCATAGATGAATCTTTCCCCGTAAGAATCCGCGAGTGGGCTGTGAGGATGCCAATTGTCAAACCAGAGAGAGGTTGTCATTCCATCTCCTATGATGTACTTCATCTTCGGCCATGCTAAAGATCTGAGCTTTAGAATCTTTCCCCAAGCCCAAGAGCAATTCTGTGGTGTCTTGATTGTCCAGAAATTCCTACCTCGCAACAGATTGGATCTGATCCAAGTAGACCATATTGAGCCATCTGAGTCATTGCACAGGTTCCAAATGTGTTTCAACAAAGCAATCTTGTTCCATTCTGTTATCCGTTTTATTCCTAGCCCCCCCTCCTTTTTTGGAAGACATACCTGATCCCAAGCCACTTTAGCCCCAGTAGTTCTCATATCTGAACCTGACCAAAGAAAGGATTTCATAATTTGCTCCACATTTTTAATTACTTGCCCAGGTAAGAGAAAGAGAGATGCCCAATAGACTTGTATGGAAAATAAGACTGAATTAATCAGTTGTACCCGTCCTGCATACGAGAGTGTTCGACAAGTCCAATGTCGAACTTTAGAGGTGATTCGATCCACGAGGCCCTTACAATAAACAGCCTTTAGTCTGGATGAGAGAAGAGGTACTCCCAAATATTTCATAGGGAGCTCCCCCTCTCTAAACCCAAGAATATGAATAATTTGCTCCTTCTCAGCATTTAAAACACCGCTCAAGAAGATGTCACTTTTGTTTGGATTTGGATACAGACCTGATAGGTCTTGAAACTTTGTGAGCACCGTTCTGATCATACGAATTGACTTTACATCCCCGTTGCTAAAAATCATCAAGTCGTCAGCAAAACAAAGATGAGAAATTTTGTCCTTCTTGCATCTCCAGTGGAACTTGAATTCTTGGTTGGCACTCATCTTGCAGAATAGCCCCGAAAGGATTTCCATACATAGGACAAACAAATATGGCGACAATGGATCCCCTTGTCTCAGCCCTCTTCCCCCTTGAAAGTAACCTGCAAGCTCACCATTGACGTTGATAGAGAATTGACATGATGTAACACAAACCATGATCCAATCAATGACTGTTCTAGGGAATCCCATTTTTATTAACATGGCGTCAACGAAATCCCACCGCACCGAGTCATAAGCCTTCATCAGATCAACTTTCATAGCACAACGAGCAGGTCCCGTAGATTTATGATAGCCTTTCATTAGTTCCTGAGACAAAAGAATGTTATCACTGATTCGCCGTCCTGAGATAAAAGCAGTCTGATATGGACCAACTAGGGATGGCAAAACAACTTTGATTCTCCCAGCTAGAATCTTAGCGATGCATTTGTACACTGCATTGCAGCAAGATATAGGACGAAAATCAGTCAACCTTGTAGGATTAGCAACTTTAGGAATAAGGGAAATGGATGTAGCATTCATTTCTTTAAGCATTCTACGAGTCTGAAAGAAGGATCTAACAGCGTTGATTACATCTTCCCCAACTATGTGCCACATTCTTTTGAAGAAACCTGCGTTAAAGCCATCCGGACCAGGGGCTTTGTTGTTCTTCAAACTAAACATAGCATGCTTAATCTCCTCCCTTGTTACATCTTGTGCGAGTAGATGCTGTTGCGTTGAAGACAGTTTCAAGTTAATTGCCGAGTCCATCACTTCCTCGTTCAGAACCCTAGGCATCTGATCCACTCCTAACACACGATGGAAGTATGCAATTACTTCTGATTTGACTGCCTCGTGTCCTTCGACAACCTCTCCATCCTCCCTTGTAAGTGATAGAAGCTTATTTCTATTCTGTCTTCCATTTACTGATTTGTGAAAGTAGCTAGTATTCTGATCCCCCAAGCTAAGCCATTGTATCCTTGCCTTCTGTTTGAAAAAACTCTCTTCAGCCCTGACGGTAGAAGCGTATAGACGAACAGCATCCCTTTCTCGCATGCGCAAAATTGGATTGTCATGCGCTGTATGTAGAGCCTGTTGAGCCTTATCCATTTCGTTTTTTGCATCTTTAACTCTATTTGAAATGCTGGAGAAGTGAGCCATATTGAAAAGTTTCAATTCCTCCTTTAGCTTTATTAGTTTGCAACACACCTGATACATTGGACAACCCCTCGAATTCTGATCCCATACCTTCTTCACCAAGGGCATGAACTCGTCATGATCCATCCACATATCAAAGAATCTGAATGGTTTCTTTATGTTCTGATCATTGCCAATAACCTTTACCACCATGGGAGAATGGTCTGACATACCCGAAGGCAAAAATCTCGCTTCCGATAATGGAAAGTTCAGATTCCACTTCTCATTGACAAGCACTCTATCTAGTTTCCGCATAATCAGATTCTTGGGACATTGGTTCGACCAAGTATAATGCATACCTGAATACCGAAGGTCATCTACTTTCGCTTCTCGAATACATGTATCCAATCTGTCCATAGTACCAGCCCACGCAGTAGACCCTCCTGACCTGTCCGACTGGTTGCGGATAGCATTAAAGTCACCCATAAGAATCCATGGGGTTGACTCTCATCCATCACTACGACTCACTATATCAGACCATAATGCCTCACGTAAGGAAGCATTATTGTCTCCATAAATAATTGAAGTATTGAAACTGATTTTGGTAGCTAAGATAGTGACAGAAACATGAATAGTATTTAATCTTCACATATGGCAAAGGCCTTCATGTCTATGACAGCCATAAGAGAAATCATAAAGAAAATCCATTCACTATGCTGCAACTTCACCACTTCTCCATAGTTCCAGAACTGAAAATGCAAAATAGTAGAAATATTGCGAGATCAATATCTCTTACCTCATTGATTGGATAACAAATCCGTTCGGTCAATGTTGAGAGAAGGTTGGAAGGAACAACATAGTCAGAAATGAGAACAATCCAACGGTGGACGGAGTAGATGTAGCTCCTATAGCACCACACTCTCTCTCTTTCTCTCTTCTCTCTCTCTCTCTCTAGGGTTTTTTATGTTCCGATTTTCTTTAAGTTCAATATAATGATATAAAACATAAATGAAAATGCACTTTTAAGTGCTGATCAGCAACCAGCTTATTACTGGTCCGTAGTAATTAAAGCGTTCAAGTAGAAAAACAATTTACAAACTAAAAAAACAAAAACAAGGCATTCATCATTTTACGTCCATTAATCTATTCAAATAAACAAACTCTCATTAGATTTATATCTTTGCTCCATACCTCTTAATCAAGATATTAATAAACTTTTTTCTGTGTTCAATATATTAAAACATAGTTGTGGGGCTTTTTTTGGAAGAAAACAAAATTTGTTCTAATGTTTTCCCAAGGTTGGGATATATATATATATATATATATATATATATATATATATATATATATATATATATATATGATACGTAAAATTTGTGTTGCTGCTGCCTTTGATGTCCTTGATTAGCTTGGATTTCCTTGTTTAACTTGGAAAACAAAGAAAAAAAATTTCCTCCTTTGTTGCTAATTTAATTACTTTCCTTTTTAAGTTAGGAAAAACATTAAATAATCCTATCCTCTTTAGAAATAAGATCTGGCCAACTTTCTTAATTAGGAGAATAAATTGCTGACTTTTTATCCTTCTAGCATTAGAAAAAAAACGAGCCTAATCAGGCTAGTATTGGGCCGCACACATCAGCCCCTCGTTCCACATGAATTGAGCTCTTCTTGGACTTGAATTAATGAATTAAAGGTTGTCCTTCATGCTCCTTAAATGTTCTAAGCCCCTCTAGGTCTATTTTGCTCTATATGTTCTAAACAAGCTCATTCAATGTTTTTTTAAGCTTCTTCGTCCTAGCTCTTGTAATTGACCCAATTGGCACCTCCAATTCGTTGGCATGATTACGCTTGGTGTTTGGCTAATCCTCATCAGAGTACCATTATCTGCTATTTGACCGGGGTTGGATAGAGACTGGCAAAACAAAAGTCACACAAAAAAGAAACACAAAAACAATGTTAGAAAAACAAAATAATCAATCTTTTTAAATAGGATCGTCCAAACCAATGGATTCATTTTCACTAGGAAAATTATCAAAGTAAGCTTTCAAACGATGTCCATTTACCTTAAAAATATTGTCATTTTTTGGATTCTCAATAACAAAGGCCCCATAAGGATACACTTGTTTCACAAACATCATTAGGCACTATCTTGATCTTAGTTTTCTAGGAAATAAGTGGAGTTGAGAATTATAAAGCAAAACTTGTTGACCAACATTAAATGTTTTTCTCAAGACTTTCTTGTCATGAAACTCTTTGATTCTTACTTTATGAATTTTTGAATTCACATATGCATAATTTTGTATTTTCTCAAGCTCATTTATTTGTAACTTACGTAGGTTGGCTAGCATCATCAAGGTTTGAATTGAAAGCTTTAATAGTCCAATAAGCTCTATGTTCAAGTTCTATAAGTAAGTGACAAGGTTTTTCATAAACTAGCTTGTAAGGTGACATACCTAATGATGTTTTAAAGCAGTTCAATAAACCCAAAATGCATCATTAAGTCATAAGGACCAGTCTTTTTGATTAGGGTTCACTGTTTTTCCTAAGATTTGTTTGATCTCTCTATTAGCAAGTTCTACTTGTCCATTTGTTTAATGGTTGATAAGAGGTTGTAATTTTGTGTATGATTTCATATTTCTTTATTAAAGATTCAAATAGCTTGTTGTAGAAATGTGTACCACCATTACTTATCATGCTCGAAGGATTCCAAATCTGTTGTGGACCAGCCCAGAAACACTAGCAAGGACCCATTACATGTTCCAAATGGTCCCATGACTCGGCCCAAGACAAAGTTAGAATGCATTGGTTTTGAAGGTTTCAACCAAGTTAGAATTAAAAGGCCCATTAGAGTATCAAGAGGAGACCCTAGTACATCTTATCCAAATGCAAAAGGGGCCCAATACAACTTTATTTGGGCCATTAGGTGAGGATAACAAAGGAAACAAAAAAAATCCTATTTACTAAACAGTGTCTGGGCTGCAGGACAGATTTAGACTTCTTTATTGTTACTATAATTTGGACTTGAAAACAGCCTTTTTAAATCTTGGACTCCTCATGAAAGTTTTAGGCCTATGTTTTAGCTATCCATCCATATAAGGCATACCTAAATCCAAGATCTACAGCTTCAGATATGACCCTATAATCAAATAGTGTTCCAGTTTCGACTGAACCAGCATCTATTTTCTAAGTTTGGCCCTTTCTTTGTCCTTTCAATTTCCGTACTTAAACTCATCAATCAATCCTTTCATTTATGTGATAGGCCTGCATTTAAGATGAACATTTACAATAAATTAAAGGTATCTTATGATATCAGACTTGTTATTATAAAACATGCTTTAGTTGAGTTAATGATACTTCAAGTGCAAAATGATAATATAAAACCTTGATAAAAATACACTTTTAAGTACTAATCACACCCCCCAACCAGCTTATTACTAGTCCCTAGTAATCAAAGCGTTAAAATAGAAAAACAATTTGCAAATTCCACAAAGCAAGGCATTCATCATTCAACTTCCATTAAAGCAAACTTTCATTAAATTTATATATTTGCTCAATACCTCTTAAACAAAATATTAATAAACCTTTCTTTTTATGTGCTTCATGTATCAACACATAGTTATAGGGCTTTACTTGGAAGAAAACAAAATTTTTGTTCTAATGTTTAAGGTTAACTTCCTTAGGTTGGTATTATTATCCTTTTCTTCTTCTTTTTTTTTTCCTTTTTTGTTTTTAATATATATATATATAACTTAAAACGCAATGCATCTTTAACCCATGGAACGAGCTTTCAGCTAATGACTCCCAGACTAGTTGGTCTTAGGGCATTAGGTGTTGAAACACCCCTACAAGCTTAGTAACTCGGGTTGCAGATACTGATACGTAGATAATGCAATGTTTGATTCCTTTAAGCTTTTCTCCTTAACCCATGTAACAAGCCTTGGGCCAATAGCTCCCAAGTCAGTTGACTTTAGGGTATTAGATGTTAAAACACCCATTCGGGCTTAATTGCTTAGGTTAGGAGGCTACGAAACCAAACTTATCTACGTTTTTATTATCATCAATATTATCAATTTGTTTTTTTTTTTTGCAAATTGTATACTATCCATTTCCCTTAGTTGTTACTTTTTTTTTTGGTAAGTTGACGTATGTATTAAAAGAAGAAGATACAAACATTATAAAGTTTCCCTTAGTTGTTACCTTTAACAAAAGAACATAAATAATGTAATAATCTAATGTGAAACCACAATCATATGTTAGAGTGATAGAGTATAGAAGACATCACCTGAAACAACGAACACCGACAAACCTGAAACACACTTAAACAAATATAAGAAATAACAAAACAAAATATTATGCTATTAATAAAACCAAAAGACATAAGTTTTCATAGACGAGGCTCAAATCCAATCTAAGCTTTTTACGACTTTTCTTAGTTGATCAATTTATGCGACTCATGGAGGGATCAGTTACAGGGATGAAAGATTGTAGTTGGTCAATCAATTGTTCAGTAGTAGCAGCAGAGATTATGATTTGTCCTGCCGAAAATGTTAGAAATTCCTTTTCCACAGCTTGATTAATAAAAGACAATAAATTATCATAAAAACCATTAACAAACAGACCTATAGGTTTATGGTGAATGTGCAATTGGGCCTAAGAGGAAATATGAAAGATCTCTTCCAATGTGCTCAGACCACCTGGTAAGGCAATGAAGGTGTCAGCATGGTTAAACATTGCATTCAATCGATCAGACATTGTGGAGACCTGTAGTTTCTTTCCAATTGTTTTTCCAATGATGTCTCCTTTTGCTAAAGCTTTGGGGACGACCCCCAAAACTTGACGACCTCCTAAAAATGCAAACATTGACACACCCCCTATTAACCCAAGACTGCCTTCTCCATACACTAAATGAATCTTTCTCTCAGCTAGTACCTGACCAAGATGATTTGCTAATTCTAAAAACTCATTTTCTTTTCCAGGACTGGATCCATCGACAACACAAATATTTCTGATGTGATGACTTGAGGAACCTGTCATTTCTACACACTTCTGTATTTGTTGAATGTATAGGTTGAGTAGAAATGAAAGGAAGGAAGAGAAGATTTTATAGATGAGAAATTGAAAATGCAATCATACCACCTATATATAGGTCAGTTGGAGTCTCTCTCTCTCTCTCTCTCTCTCTCTATTTATTTATTTATTTTGAAAAAATATATGTATGTACAGGTAGTTGTTATTGTGGCTCACATCTTCCCTTGGTTTTACGTCCAAGAACGGCTTAAACACCTTCTATGGGTCGGGGATAGGCTTCCCATCCAATTTTCTTAAAAACTGGCAAACAAGGTCTTTTATAGTCATATTCCCAAGAATAAGTCGATGTTCTTTATGAAATTGTGGCCATATATCATGAATTACACGATGCACATCTCCACTAAGATGTGTCTCAAGGGTCAATAGAAGATTATCTAAAGACCCATTACTCAGGCCATCATTAATGAATTATATTTTATCTTCACAGTTTACAGATACCATTCCTAAAGAACGACATGTTGCATTATAAGTCCATCTGGCACATCTATGATAGACTTTCAGTCATTTTGCACGATGTTTCTTTGCAAAAGTGCTTTTACATGTTCCAGGCATGTATGAGATGAAAGAATTGGAGGACTCACCTTTGCTTCAATTAGCAAGCGAATATCTTCAGGAATTTCATGATTCATTAACAACCTCAATCTTGCACACCTAGCACGGTAAATTTTTGCAATCGCATTTGGAGGCAAAACGGGAAAATACTTTTTCAATTTTTCAAGAGTGGTGGTCCATTTTCAAATGAGAATTGGAGAAGAGATTCAAAGAAGGGAGAAAGAGCAAAGAAATGCATAAATATATACATATATCAATTATTATGGGAAACTGAAAGAACCGACTTAAGTCACGGAGTACCGTTATCCGCCATTTGACTGGGATGAGAGAGACTAGCAAAACAAAATCCACACCAAAACAAAACACAAAACAATATGAGAAAAACAAAATAATCAACCTTTATCTATAGGATTATTAAAACCAATGGATTCATTTTCAATAGGAAAATTATCAAAGTAAGCTTTCAAATGATGTCCATTTACGTTAAAAACATTGTCATTCTTTGGATTCTCAATATTAAAGGCCCCATAAGGATACACATGTTTCACAATAAATGGACTACTCCATCTTGATCTTAGCTTTCTAGGAAATAAATGGAGTCAAGAATTATAAAGCAAAACCTTTTGACCAGTATCAACTTTTTGATAATTTTCACAAATTTTACAGAATGCATGCGTGTCCTTGAATATGGTGGCCAATAAAATTCATTTTGTAAAATTTTTTCAGTCGTCTTTTTTGACGAGAAATGACTCCCACATGCCTCAGAATGATAAAGTTTAATAACACTACTTACGTCATTGTCCGCAATGCATCTTTGAATTATTTGATCAGGACAATATCTGAATAAATAGGGGTCATTCCAATAAATTTTTTCACTTCATTCAAAAACTTTCTTTCTTGGGTACTCCATTGAGTTGGCAAATCTCTTGTAATAAGAAAATTGATTTTTTTTAGCAAACCAAGGCATTGAACTAAGAGAAAGTAAGGATTCGTTAGGAAAGTAATAATCGATTGGTGTGATGTTAGATATCAAATCTATTGTCACTCTTGACAAAAGATCTGCATGAACATTTTCGATGCCTTTTTCATCTGTGATTTCTTCCTGAGGATAGATCAATTGCAATTCTTCAGATTCATCAAACTCAGTTTTACTCAAGGTAGATTCAAGTTGATCATAAACTAATTCTTCAATAAAATCTACATCTTGTAAACCATTATCATGTCCAGGTTGCTTACAAATGTTGAAAATATTCATCTCCAACATCATGTTTTCAAATGATAGCTGCATAGGTCCATTCCTATAATTAATCAATGCATTAGAAGTTGCAAGAAACGAACGTCCTAAAATAACAGGAAATGAATTACATGCTTCAACAGGTTGTGTATCCAAGACAATAAAATCGACATGGTAAATGAATTTATCAACTTGTACCAACATATCCTCAACTATTCCTCTAGACACTTTTACAGATCTCTATCAGCAAGTAAAAGAGTTACAAAAGTTGGTTTTAACTCCCCTACATTGAGACTTTGAAAAACTAAATATGAAAGTAAATTCACACTAGCCCCAAGATCAAGTAAAGCTCTCTTAATTTTATGTTCTCTAATAAAGTAAGAAATTATAGGACAACCAGAGTCTTTATATTTTCAAAGCATTATTAAAAATTATGGTGTGCTTGAAACGGTGGCTATGAAGTTTGTGCATTATTGTTATCACTCTTCCAATTGAAATTTGGGTGATTTCTCCAACCAGGGTTGTATGTTTGCGAGTATAGGTTATGATTGGGCCTTTGGAAACTGTTTAAAGCATGAGCTTGTTCATAGAGACATTCCTTAAAAGAAAGCAAAGTTGGACAGTCATAGGTTGAATGTTCATTAGTTTCACAGATTTGACACACAATGTCTTGAACATATTTTAGTTGACCACTCTTTTTTAATTCTAGTGCCTCGACTTTTCTTTTTTAATTTTAGTTGCAAACTTGGTGTGGAGGTCATGATCTTCCCTAAGGTTGTACATACCTCCACTTGATGTATGAGGTTGAGTTTTACTCGGTGCCTTATAAGTGTCTGTAGTGTCCCAATTTTGAGCATTTTCAGCTAACAAGTTTAGGTACTCCATTGCTTCATTAGGGTTTTTATCCTCAAAAGTTCCATTGCATATCAATTCAACCATTTGCCTATCTCTAGGAAATGTAAAACCAATCTTCATAAAATGTAAAACCAATCTTCATGTTTAAAAACCATGATGAGGGCAAGTATTAAGCAAGTCTCGATGCCTGTCCCAATATTGGTAAAATGTTTCTCCTAGTTTTTGAATGAAAGTGATGATTCGTCTTTTGAAAGAGTTTGTTCTGTGAGAGGGAAAAAACTTCTTTAAAAATTATTGTTGCATTTCTTCCCAAGCACAAATAGATTCTGGTCTCAAATTTTGTAGCCATGTTTTAGCTTTATCTTTTAATGAAAAAGGAAAAAAGCTTAAATCTAATGGTGTTCATGCTACAATTTGAATCATTATAGGTGTTACAAACCTCCTCAAATCCCCTTAAATGCAAGGATGAATTTTCTAAATCTAAGCCATGAAAACAAGGTAAAAGTTGAATAGTGTTCTCACTCGATTATTCTCATTATGAAGCGACTGATTATCTTCTTCGGCTATATTTTTTGAAAATGATGAGGATACCCTAAAAAGTCTACCACTTAATGTACGTGACCAAACTCTCATGCACGTGTAGGAATAAAGGAAGAAGAAAGCAAAAGAACAAAACAAAACAAAACAAAAGAAACAAAGTTAGATACAAGAAAAGTGAAAAGAGAAAATAAAATAAATATTATAATTTGTACAAGAATTTACCTCCTCGACAACGGCGCCAAAAACTTGACACGATCAAAAGATTGATGTCTTCTCCCAATCGTTGCCACTTGGAAACTATATTGCAGACCATTAAAGATCTTTGTAGAACTAGGAGATTTCCAAAACAACCTGTCACATCCTTTTAGGAAAAGAATCCTAGCCAAATAGGAAATCTACAAGTCAAAATAAAGTAGATAACAAAATTCATGGAGCCTCTGTTGACCAGTATTGCGATGCCTTCCTGAACTCTGATTGACTTGAAATGTTAACCTAAGGTAGGAAAATATGTCAAGAGACTCCACATAAAATTTTAGCTCGATACAACGGTCAGATTACGAATTATAACTGTTGTTGTAAAATTGGATAGTTGCACATTTTACGTCAAAATCCGAATTTGACCTTGCCTGGATCGTATCATACTAACTTTTGATAATTTTCACAAGTTTTGCAACATGCATCTGTGTCCTTGAATATAGTGGGCCAATAAAATCCACATTGTAAAATTTTTGCAGTCATCTTTTTTTTATGAGAAATGACCCCCACGTACCTCATTATTGGAAATGCATCTTTGAAATATTTGAATAAGGATCATCCTAATAAAAAATTTTCACTTCGCTTAAAAACTTTCTTTTGTCTTGGATACTCCAATGAGCTGGTAAATTTCATGTTACAAGAAAATTAACAATATTAACAAACCAAGACATTATAACAATAGAAAGTAAAGATTCTTTAGGAAAGTAATCATTGATTAGTGTGATGTCAGATGTGAAATCTATTGTCAATCTTGGCAAATGATCAGCAATAACTTTTGTGGTGCCTTTCATGTCCTTAATTGTGATATCAAATTCTTGAAGTAACAAAATCCAACATACCAATCTAGTAGAATCCTTCTTAGAAAAAAGATATTTTAATGTTGCATGATCACTAAAAACAATAATAGGTCAGCCAACAAGATAAGATTTAAATTTTTCACATGATAATATTGCGAGTAATTCCACTTCAGTAGTGTAATTCATTTGAGCACTATTTAAAGTTCTACTTGCATAGTACATTATATAAGGTTTCTTATCTTTTCTTTGACCCAAGACAGCACCCATGACATAATCACTAGCGTCAAACATTATTTCAAAAGGTAATGACCAATCAGGAGGTTGAATGATAGGAGTAGAACTAAGCAAGTTTTTAAGTTTAACAAAGGCTTCTTTACAATGTTCACTCCATTCAAAAACATTATCCTTTGTTAAGACGTTACATAATGACTTAGATATTACATTAAAATCTTTGATGAACCTTCTGTAAAAACCAGTATGTCCTAAGAATGATCTAATATTTTAAATAGATTTTGGTTTTGGCAAGTTGGCATTTAACTCGATTTTAAACTTGTCAACCTCAATTCCTGTTGATGAAACAACGTAACCAAGTACAATGTCGTTTGTTACCATTAAATGACATTTTCCCCAATTTAGCACAAGATTCTTCTCTTCACACCTCTCAAAACCTTTTCCAAGTTAGTTAACACAATCATCAAATGAATCACCAAAAACAGAAAAATCATCCATAAAAATCTTAAGAAAACGTTTAACTATATCACTAAATATACTAAGCATGCATCTTTCAAATGTAGTTGGTGCATTACATAATCCAAAAGGCATCATTCTATATGTAAAAGTACCAAATAGACATGTGAAAGTAGTTTTCTCTTGATTTTCAAAAGTAATTTCAATTTGGTTGTCACCTAAATAGACACCTAAGAAACAATAAAATTCATGACTAATAACTCTTTCTACGATTTGATCCATGAAAGGTAAATGAAAATGATATTTTATAGTCATTGAATTAAGTTTTCTAGAGTCAATGTATATGCGCTAGCCAGTAATAGTCCTAGTTGGAATTAACTCATTTTTCTCATTTGCTATCATAATGACTGCAGACTTCTTCGGTGTAACTTGGGTAGGACTTACTTATTTGCTGTTAGAAATATAATAAATGATTCCATTATCTAGAAACTTAATGACTTCATTCTTCATTACGTCTTTCATATTAGGATTAAGCCTTCATTGCATTTCTTTAGAGGGTTTAGCATTTTCCTCAAAATAAATCCTGTGTGCAAATCAAAGGGCTAATTCCTTTTATTTCAGTTATGGTCCATTCTAATTCATTTTTGTGTATTTTCAGAGTTTGTAATAACTTACTTTCTTGATGTGCATTAAGTTTGGAAGAGATTATTACCCGAAAAGTTTCATTTTCTCCCAAAACTAAGTACTTGATATCAAATGGTAACGACTTTAAATTAGGTTTTGGTGGTTGAACACTTGAAGTTTTAGACTCAATTGATCGTGGTGGCAATTCTTTAATTTTTGGTCTCCAACTACTTCCCTTTGATTCTTCTTGAAAATAAACCATTTGCAAATTTCAGATTCATTAAACTCAATTTCACTAGAAATAGTTTCAAATTGATCATAAACTAATTTTTCAATAAATTTTAATTCTTATAAATCCTTATCATCTCTAGGTAGCTTACAAATATTAAAAACATTCATTTCCAATATCATGTTTTCAAAACATAACTTCATCAGTCTATTCTTACAATTAATCAATGCATTAGAAGTTGCAAGAAATGAACACCCTAAAATAACTAGAATTGAGTTACATATTGCAACAGATTGTGTATCTAAGACAATAAAATTCACGTGATAAATGAATTTATCAACTTGTATTAACATATCTTCAACTATTCATCTAGGCACTTTTACAGATCTATCAGCAAGTAAAAGAGTTATAGAAGTTGGTTTTAACTCACCTAGATTTAGACTTTGAAAAACTGAATATGGAAGCAAATTCGCACTAGCTCCAAAATCAAGTAAAGCCTTTTCAATTTTATATTCCCCAATAAAGCACGGAATTATAGGACAACCAAAGTCTTTATTGTTTTGAAAGTGTAAACCTTTTCATAGCATTATTGTTTTAAAGAATAACACTTACTTGTTCGGCTAAAATAACTTTCTTTTTCACATTCAATTTTCTCTTCATAGTGCACAAGTTTCTCAAAAATTTAGCATAAGAAGGAACCTATTTAATAGCATTGAATAAAGGTATATTGATCCTTACCTATTTGAAAGTTTTAAAGATTTCGAAATTGTGATTGCTTTTCTTTGTTTGGTCATGGCATTAGGAAATGGAAATGCTGGTAGGGAATCAATCTTTTCTTTGCAAAATTCAGGTTCAACTTTTTCCTTGCCCTTAGAGATTGATT
Organism: Populus nigra; assembly: GCF_951802175.1. NCBI lineage: Eukaryota > Viridiplantae > Streptophyta > Magnoliopsida > Malpighiales > Salicaceae > Populus > Populus nigra. Next base: position 6,554,895 of record NC_084866.1, on the reverse strand, counting down.
CGTCATCTTTCTCACAAGGTTCAAGAATGGATTTTTCAATAACCTTACCACTGTAGAGAGTAATGATTAATTTGACTTGTTCCATCTGTTAGCATTTAGAGTTACTTGCACTTGAATTGTATTCCCTTTGGGATTTTGCCGTGCTTGAGATGGAAACTTACATTTGTTTTAAAAACTTATAGCAGATGTGAGTGTTGATTATCTTTTGCTTTTCAATAAATGCATGCAATGTTTCCTCAAGATTTCTTTTAGGAGAGGGGGTCATGAGAAGGTGTATATCCATGAGAATTTTAAAAATTATGGTGTGCTTCAAATGATGGTTGTGAAGTTTGTGCATTATTATTACTATTCTTCCAACTGAAAAGTGGATGATTTCTCCACCTAGGGTTGTATATTTGCAAGTATGGATTATGATTTGGCATTTGAAAACTGTTTATAGCATTGACTTATTCATGGAGATATTCCTTGAAAGAAGACAAAGTTGGACAATAATTGGTTGAGTGTTCATTCGTTTCTCAGATTTGACACACAATTTCTTGAACAGATTTTAATTGAGCACTCCCTTTCAATTCTAGTTCCTTGAATTTTCTAACTAAAGATGCAAATTTGGCTTGGAGGTCATGATATTCTCTAAGGTTGTACATGCCTCCACCAGATGTATGTGTTTTATTGTTTCATTAGGGTTTTTATCTTTAAAAGTTTCATCGCACACCAATTCCATCATTTGCCTATTTTTAGGTGTTAACCCTTCATAAAAATATGAAACAAATCTCCATGTTTCAAAAGCATGACGATGACATGTGCTAAGCAAGTCTCTATACCTATCCTAACACTAGTAAAAATATTTCTCCTAATTTTTGAGTGAATGTGGTGATTTGTCTTTTGAAAGAGTTTGTTATATGAGAAGGAAAAAACTTCAAAACTATTGTTGCATTTCATCCCAAGCATGAATGGATCCTAACCTAAGATTTTGCAAATATGTTTTAGCTTTATCTTTTAAAGAAAAAGGAAAAAGCTTTAGTATGATGGTATTCACGTTATAAGTTGAGTCATTATAAGTGTTACAAACTTTTTCAAATTTTCTCAAATGCAAGTTTGGATTTTCTAGGTCTAAGCCATGAAAAATAGATAAAAGTTAAATAATACCTGGTTTAAAATTGAAGTGAGATGCATTAGGAGAGAAAACTATATATGATGGTGCACTTGTTCTTGTTAGATTCATGTGGTCTCTAAATATTCTAACACGGTTATTCTCATTATGAAGTGTTTGGTTATCCTCTTCTGCCATGTTTTCTGAAAAGGATGAAGATTTTTTTTTTTGGTAAGTTGACGTATGTATTAAAAGAAGAAGATACAAACATTATAAGGGGCATACCCCAGATTTACAATGATAACAAACATAAAACAACATATGGCTACAGGCTAGCCACCGACCAAAAACTGAAACCTCACTAGATTCGTTAGGAAAACCAATACAACCAGCTAACTAACAAATTAAGAATCTATGGTATTCACCCTCCAAGCTCGTTGGATCCCTTTTTTTTTCATTTGTTGGTGCGACATTCCTTATCAAATCAAGCTTATCACGAATGATACATTCGATTTGATTAAAGACCAAATTCGAAGTTCTAGACATTCCAGCAAAGATCCTTGCATTCCGTTCTTGCCATACATGATACACTGTAGCTGCAAAACTCAGTTTACGAGAAAAATTGACGAAACTCTTGCCATGCCAAGAGAGAGTGGCCCATCGAATCCATTCATCCCAGCCTTTTGTCATTCTTGAAATGTCGCATCTGTCACAAACATCCCACCAGATCGCTTTAGTATAGGAGCATTCAAAGAACAAGTGGTTGTGATCCTCATTGTTGCGAAGACAGAGCGAGCATCTATTGAGACCATGTATACCAAACCGATGAAGTTTACCTTGAGTTGTGAGTTTCTGTTGGACAGCCATCCATAGAAGAAATGAATGTCTTGGAACAGCATTCTTGAACCACACAATGTCATGCCATTCAACCATCTGACGATGACGTCTTAGTTGTTCCCAAGCTACTTTGATCAAGAATCTGTGATTTGGCGAATCCAACCAAACTATCTCAACCTTTTGCCCCATCTTAGGATTAGAATTGGAAGGAATAGCTAGATGAAGATTTCTTACAAAGTCTACCACTTAATATGCGTAACCAAACTCTGAAGGTAGAATTAATTCTGAAATCTCCTTTCCTTTATTTGTAGCTGGATGAATAAGGGATCCTTGTAAGAAAAGGATTCTAAAACATTTATGAATCCTTACCACACTTGGAAACTATATTGCAACCCATTAAAGATCTTTGTAGAATTAGAAAATTCCCAAAATAAGCTACCATATCCTTTTAGAAAAAGAATCCTAGCCAAATGGGAAGTCCACAAGTAAAAAAGAAGTAAAAAATAAAATTCGTACAACCTCTGTTGACCCGTGTTTCGATGTCTTCCCGAACTCATTTGAACATATATTCTTCATGAACGTCATTTCTAACATCAGCATTTGAACATATATTCTTCATGAATTCATTTGGATTTCTAGAACTCGAGTTATAGGCCAAACACCAAACAGTGTTTGAGTTGCAGGACAAATTCAGATTTCTCTTTTGTTGTTAAGATTTGAACATAAAAAAGGCAGTTTTGAATCTTGGACTCTTCATGAATATTTTAGGACTATGTTTTATATTTCCATTAAGATAAATCAGACCTAAATCCAAGGTCTACAACTCCAGTTATGACCTAATAGCTGAATAGTGTTCTAGTTTGAATTGAACCAGCATCTCTTTTCTAAGCTTAGCCCCTGTCTTTGTCTTCTCAATTTTAATAGTTCAACACATCAATTAATACTTTAAATTGTGAGATATGCTTGTATTTAAAATTAGCATTAACCATAAATTAACAATATCTTATATTATCAGACTTGCTATTATAAAACATGTTTAAGTTAGGGAATTTAATGATACTTTAAGTGCAATATGTTTTTTTTTTTTGGTAAGTTGACGTATGTATTAAAAGAAGAAGATACAAACATTAAGTGCAATATGTTGATATAAAACCTTAATGAAAATGTACTTTTAAGTACTAATCAGTTCCCTGTAACACTTTGATTATCTACAAAGAAGATATTGTTATGTGTTTGATTTGTGAAGTTTATCTCCTTCGCAATATGGTTGTTATGGATATTAATAGCAGGCTTCGTATTGCATAGGGATTATCTGATGATATCTTTGTAACTTGATTTGCTCCTTTTTAGGTTTAGAGGATTGTCCTCTTTGGTTTTATTCTAAGGTATGCCCCAGGAAAAAAAATACTTTAGGATAGGTGGGTTTTGTTTGCCTTTTTTTCTTTTAACTTTAAAGGGCTTTCCCTTTTGTTGTGTTTTGTTTTTAGTTAATATATTTACTTTATTAAAAAAAACAAAAAGGAAAAAGGATAGTAGAAAAAGGTAGTTAATCTACACTTAAGTCACTCAATTTTATTTTATTTTTTCTAATTTATGATCCTTTTAATTTTATTTTATTTTCTATTAGGTCGTAAACTTCACTTTTTACATTTAAGTCCCTAGAAATTGAGAGAAAAGAGAGAAATTCTTCACACATTTTAAGAAGAGAGGAAACTCATGGGTGGCGAAATTTTAGTCACTAATAAATTTGATTTTGGTATATATAGATTTGGCTTTGAGAGAAAAACTTAATAAAGTTAGGCTACACCTTTATTAATATAAGAAAACATAGAAGAGATCTCTAGAATATTTTTAGCTTCAATTTGATTTTGAGTTTTTAGATTGAATATAATGTGTTTTGTTATTAGAAACAAGGTTATATAAGTTCACTGGATGTTTCTTTCTTCTTCTTCTTTTTTTCATGTTTCTAGTTGAAAATATGATTTAAAATCTAGATCACCATAGCCATCTCTAGTGACAAAAAAAAAAATAGACGACGTGTTGTGTACCTTAGTAAGCAACGTGTCATCCATTATTTTTTAAAAAATCTGGTTGTTCGTCTTTGAAGGAAAAAAGTAAAAACCAGGTTGTTGGCTTAAGCTTCTAGGCCTGTGCAATCTAGGTTTAGATATGAGTCAGGTATGCGAGCCTATTCTTCTAACTCATGAGCGTCTGACCTTTTATTTTTTTATTTCATTATTTTTTTATTATCTTTTTTATATTTTATAATTAGATTATTTTTAAATAAATCTATTTAAATGATGTTTAAATAATTATCCAATTAAACCATTATTTTTAAATAATATTATCATATTTATGATAATTTTATCATTTTTTATGGTAATATTAACAATTTATTTTTGAGTAATTATATATGAACATAATATGTATAATTTTTCAAATGTGGATGAAATATCTCATATATATATATATATATATATATATATATATATATATATATATATATATAATTGTTTTATTCTTATTTTTATAGCTTATGCTTCTTGGCAGCTATCTGGCATTGAATGTATTGAGATATAAAAATATTTTATGATGAGCGTGCTTGAAAACCTTGTTTAGATTTGCCTAAGATCTTTGAAATTCATTTAATACACTCACATCAAAATGATTATTTTTTATTTGTTTTATTAAAAATTAAATTTTAAAATTATAATAAGTTTTTTTCTTAATAAAAATACTTCAATAAAAAGAGTATAGAAAAGAATACATTAATAAGGGAAAGGGGTTTTAATTAAAGATATGCCTTTTTATACTGATTTCAAATTGTTATTTTTTTTATATCGATTTTAGTTGCTTTCATTTTTTATGAAATAAACAACATAGCTAAACTTTTTTTTTATATAAAAAAATACATTAATAACATAATAAATTTTATAAAAATATTTATATTTTTTCTATAGAATTTTAATTATTACTTTTCTTATAAAAATTTTACTTTATTTTTATATAATTAAATATTTTCAAATGTTACAAGATAAAATATTTTCATGTACATTTATTTTTCAGGTTTCTCTTTAGTTTTTAGTTAGGGATAAAATTTTGTTTACAATTTATTATTTATATAATTTCAATTTATTTTATTAAATTCACAAATCAACTCTCTGATAACGCGATTACTTCGCTAGTCCTTACTTTACAAGACAGCTAGAACTGCCCATTTATGTCTTATCTTTAATTTGCATGTGTTTCCTTCTCTGCTCTGCTCATATATATATTAAAAAGGGGAAATGAGAGAATATGCAGTCAAGGGCGGAGCCAAAAAAATTTCCTACCCTGGGCTATTAAATAAATATATATTTTTTTAAGATTAATTATTAACTAATCTACATGAATTTTTAAAGTTACTAGTAAAGTTTTAATTCAAATACACTATCCAAAATATTAAAAAATAAATTTGAAAGTACATAGAATTGAAGTGAAAGTAAAAATAAACTCACTATTGAAGTTACATCCTTCGATGTTTTGTGAAATATAATTAATTTATACACTACCAGAAATTCGCTTAATACCAACGAATTGCCAACGGAATAATTCTATCAGTAATTTGGGGTCGCCATTACCGACAGACTTTACTCCGTCAGTAATTTCGTCTGTAACTACCAATGGCCAACATTCGTACGGAATATTGAGAATTAAAAAAAGAGCGGTTATTAGGGGTATTATTTACCAACGGAATCACTGAGGGATTCAAAACGTCAGCTCTATACGATGACGTGACTGATTCACCGATGGCCATGCCAACGAACTCACCGAGGGATTCAAAACGTCAGCTTCGTATGGTGACGTGACCAATTCACCGATGAAAATACCGACGGAATCGCCGATGGATTCAAAATGGCAGCACCGTATGGTAACGTGTCCTGTTTGCCGATAGATTAGTCGACGGCTTCACAAATAGAATAATCCTTCGGGGAAGCCGTCGGCAAAAGTTAATATATCCCTTCAAACTCGACCCTATCTTCCCCTATTTCTCTTTCTTCCTCATCTCAACTCTCCCCAACTGCAAACAACCAGCGCCCCCCAAAAAAAATCTCCCTCTTCTCAGCACAATATGTCATATATCTTGAAGTCTTCTTATCACAACATTCGTGTTCTAATTTACCGATGGATTTTTATCAGTTTTTGTAAGTAATTCTATCTTTTAAAATTTTAACATTTCAATATCACGATTTTTATTGTTTTTTTAGTATATGTATTTTGTTAGTAGATATACATGTTTTATTGTTATTTCTCAAACAAACTTGTAATATACGAATGTATAATTTTATACTTATTATGGTTTGTTTTAGATTTTGTAAGATTGTATTTGTTTGTAAATTGTTGAAATTTTATTGAATTACCGAATTACATGTGTTGTTTTGAAATAATTAATAGTTGTTTAATGAGTCCGTTTTAATTTTATCATCAATGGTATTGCGGAGTTGTAATTTCTATAATTTGATATATAAGTATTAATTTGTATGTACGTTGATAATTGATAATGAATATTTAATATTTATGAGAAGTTATAATTGGTTTGTTGGATAATCTCGAGGTAAACCAATATTTTTGCAAATATATTTACCTAACATAGTTAATTAATACATGTTGTCATCATAATTTTATAAAAATTCAATAGAAGTCATGGATGATCATTCATGGATGTATCGAGATTCACCCCAATGATTGCGAAGGATGAATTATTGTAACGAGGTTCAGGGTTTTATTAATTTTGCAACCTCTATTGCTAGAAATTTTATTAGAGGCGGTATTAGGTGTCCGTGCAGGAAGTGTCAAAATAAAAAGTATCTGCATCCAGATATTGTAACGATGCATCTTCTATACAAAGGGTTTTATAAAGAATTACCAGTGTTGGTATGCACACGAAGAAGTATTTGCTAGTAAGAAGAGAATGAAAGAAAAGGGTGGTTGGGTTAACTTCTAGTGCTAGCAACGTGCATGAAGCGGCAAATGACAACACTAATCCTTACAGGAATATGGTTATGGATGTAATGAGAATGAATCAAGGTAATGTCAGTCAATGTCCAATTGTAGAAGAAGAACCTAATGCAGATGCAGCTAGGTTTTTTTATTTGTTAGATTCTGACAAACCATTATAGGATGGCTGCACGAACCACGGTAAATTATTGGTCATAGCATAGGTGTTCACCATCAAGTCAAATCACGGGTTAAGTGAGGCCGGGTATGACAAGATTATTGAATGGACGAGAAATATTTTACCTGAAGGGAACAGGCTGAAAAAGAACTTCTATGTTGCGAAGTCCATGATGAAACCCATCAGTTTAGGATACCAGAAAATTGACATGTGCCTTAACTTCTGCATGTTATACTACCTTGAAAATGTTGAGATGACCGAGTGCATGACATGCAGGCATTCCCGTTACAAACCTAGAACTGGTAAGGCAAAGACTCTAGTGGCATATAAAAAACTTAGATACTTCCCAATCACATGTAAATTGCAGAGGTTATTCATGTCACTAAGGACTGCTGAGCATATGACATGGCAACAATCACATGATGCGGTTGATGGAGTGATTGTGCATCCTTCTGACGGCGAAGCGTGTAAACACTTTAACAGTGTGCATCCTCACTTTTTAGCTGAATCAAGGAACGTGCATCTTGGGTTGTGTATAGACGGATTCAACCCATTCATGATGCGAACCTTGTGATCACGTGGTCACGCAATCCACAATCAAGATTGAGATTTGATCCTGGAAGCCGAAATAAGTCTGATAGGAGTGTGACACAATGAAAACCTGCCCCAAGACACCAACACTATTGGATTGAGTAGAATGACGCCATGAAGCCAGTTAATCGTCGATAAGTCAGATTCAATTCGTTCAAGAATTGAAGAATGCAAGAATCACTCTCACATGTTAAAACTGAAAAATTCAGAAGTAATTATCATCAAAGATGCCGAAATTTATGTTACATGTGTTTAAATAGTTCTTAAAAGTAACCCTAATTGATCTACCCTTGTGGGCTGAACTAACCCAAAAACCCTAAACTAAAAAGCCAATAACTTAATCCATACAAGCCTTGGATCTTATCCGAAAACAAAATATTAAGTAAGCCCAAACAAGCCTTGGGCTGTAGCTAACAAAATAAAATAATAAAAATAACTAATTTGTCATTAAATACCACTTCTCTCCTTGTGTAGCTAGGATGAATAAGGAATCCTTATAACAAAAGGATTCTGAAACATTAATGAATCATTGCCACACTTGGAGATTATATTGCAGCTCATTAAAGATCCTTGTGGAATTAGGAAATTCCCATAACCAGCTGCCACATCCTTGTAGGAAAAAAATCATAACTAAATAGGAAATCCACAAGTCAAATGGAAGTAAATAACAAAATTCGTACAGCCTCTTTTGACCAGTATTGTGGTGTCTTCCCAAACTCTGATTGATAGGAAATCTTAACCCATAGTAGGACAACATGTCTGGAGAGTCTACAAGAAAGTTTAGCTCGATCAAACCGTCGGATTGAGAATTATAATTGTTGCCGTAAACCTGGATTGTTGCGCTTTTTACGCCAAAATCAAATTCTGACCTTACTTGGATCGTATCACAAGGCTGAATTGTATCACTTCGGGTCATTTGCTGCTTCTTATTCTTGTTGGTCGGTCATACTGACGATTTATAACTTGCAATCGAGGATGTGTATGAGGCTGGAGTTCATGTTTTTATCTATGGTCATACCAGGTCCGAGCAGCCCGGTCCGAAATATAGATGTTTGTCTTCGATTGTTGATTGATGAGTTGATGCAGTTGTGGTCTTCTAGAGCTTTGACTTATGATATCTTGAGGAAACATAAATTTTTTTTATGAGAGTGGCTTTGACGTGGACCATCAATGATTTTCCAGCTTATGGAATGGTTTCTGGTTGGAGCACGCATGGAAAACTAGCATGTCTATACTGTATGGAAAACAACAAGGCATTCACGCTAACAAACGGGGGTAAAACTTCTTTTTTTTACTGTCACTGTCATTTCTTGCTATTGAATCCCAGGTACAGAAAGAACAGAAAAGATATCTTTGTTGGCAGAGTTGAAAAGGATGTTGCACCCCCGCGTCTTTCTGGTGAAGAATTGCATAATGTTGTATCAGAGTACAGTGACATTGTGTTTGGTCTCCAATCAGGTAAGCAAAAGTTCCCTGGTTTTGGTTTGACCCATAATTGGGTAAAGCGAAGTACCTTTTAGGAGCTTCCTTATTGGAAGATCAATATTCTCCGCCATAACCTTGACATCATGCACATTGAAAAGAACGTGTTTGAGAACATTTTCAACATCGTCATGGATGTGAAGGGGAAGACAAAGGACAACATCAAGGCTAGATTGGATTTAACGTTGTTATGTAACCGTAAAAATATGGAGTTGGTTTGTGATGGGTCACGGGTCGCAAAACTAAGAGCAAGCTTCGTGTTAGAGAAAAACGCACAACTACTAGTCTACAAATGGCTTAAGAGTTTGTGTTTTTCTGATGGACATGCCTCGAACATATCAAGGCTGGTTATTATGGAGGAATGCAGATTATATAGAATGAAGAATCATGATTGCCACGTGTTTATGCAAACACTCATCCTATTAGCTTTTCGTGATTTGTTACCAAAGGGGATATGGGATGCACTCACGGAGATCAGTCATTTCTTTAGAGATATATGTTCTATCAAGTTGAATGTTGATCACATTGAGAGGCTTGAAACGAATATTGTCGAGACACTATGCAAACTTGAGATGATATTCCCTCAATCATTTTTTGACTCAATGGAGCATCTCCCCATACATCTACAGTTCAAAGCAAAAGTTGGAGGACCAATCCAGTATAGATATTACAGTTGCAATGTAATTCATATATAAAAGTATTTTATTTGATTTTCTTAATTGAAAATATTTGATTAATTCAATGCAGGTACTTGTTTAATCTCAAGAAAAAGGTTAAGAACAAGGCGCATCTGAGAATACCAAATATTGTTAAGGCCTATATTGTTGAGGAGATCCCAACATTTATCTCGTACTATTTCGAACCTCATCTGAGAACGATAATCAATCGTGTTCCACGGAATGATGATGGCAGTGAAGTGTCTTCCAGTGGGAACTTGTCAATATTCTCTTATCTTGGACGACCCACACATAAAAATGTCGTAAGAGGAAGATATTTGTCAGAAATAGAGTTCAAACAAACACACAATTATGTTCTATTTAACTGTAATGAGCTGAGACCTTTTATTCAGTAAGTTTATATATGTGTAATACTAATTAAACTTTGTCAATAATATACTGTTAATTATATATTGTAATATAATACACCATTACCACTTGCAGGGAACATCGACAATATTTATTGTCCAATAACTCATAGCTGACCGAATCCCAAATCTTTCAATTATAAGATGAACAATTTGCCACATGGTTCAGAACACATGTAAGCACTATCACAAACTCATTCTCACTTGCAAAATTATTGTATGTATGTCATTACGTGATTCTCGTTTACTGTTCATTGATATACATTATATACAAGGTTTATCAAATGAGAAGAAGTGCGGCTAAGTCATTGTCTTCACTAAACATGGGCCTTGAAAGAAAAGTTTAGTGCTACAACTGGTATTTTGTCAATGGATATTTTTCCATACTGAAGAATAAGAGCATGGAAGAAAGACATACAACAATGGTGTTTGTGTTAAGGGATCGACTAGTAGTGAGTTAGAAGTTGACTACTATGGTAGATTAGAAGAGGTCGTTGAATTGCAATATCATAGTGAGCAGAATAGAGTGTTTTTATTCAAATGCTATTGGTATGACACGACTGAGAGAGGAATCAGAGTTGATCCGCACTATGGTCTGGTCGAAATCAACTCAAAAGCTAGACTCCACAACGTAAACGATGTCTTTGTTTTTGCAAAGCAATGTCAACAAGTTTATTACATGTACAACCCTTCTTTTAGAAAGGATCGATCATGAGTGGATTGGTTGTCCGTTTTAAAAACGAAACCCAAGGGTCGTGTCGAGCTTGTTCAGGATAAGAATGAAGACACAAGTGTGTGAGATGAAGTCTCAAGCTAGTGAGTTGGTTGAACCATATCGAGTTGCTCCTTCGATTGACTTGGAAGAAAATTCAAATTTTTGTGTTCTCGATGATAGTCTTGTTGATGTTGACGCAGAGGAGTTGAAAGTTGTTTTGAGCTCTAGCAAACAAGCAAATATCGATAAAGATGATGATATCCATATTGAAGATTGTGATGAAGGTGATGACCATTTAATTAACGACGAAGAAGAAGAAAATTCTGACTAACTATCAGAATGAAACCCTATGTAAAACATTTTTTTCATGTAATATATATTATGTATTGTTTAAGCAGTGTTGTTATTGTTTTGTGCGACTTACAGTTTATCATTTAAGTGTTTGCAGGAAGGTAAATAGACAATCCAAAGATAATCTTTCTTGTACAATGCCACAATTACCGACGGACTAAGGTCCATCGGCATTTCACAGAGAGTTCAAAAATAATTACTTCAAATGCCACAATTACCGACGTCCATACCAACAGAATAAAGATCCTTCGGCATTTCACAAAGAGTTTGTAAATAATTACTTGAAAATGCCACAATTATCGACGCCCATACCGACGAATAAAAGTCCGTCGGCATTTCACAGAGAATTCGCAAAAAATTACTTGAAAATGCCACAATCACCGACGACTGTACCGATAGAATAAAGTTCATCGGTCAATTGTCGGCAGGTAATATTACAGACAAAATCACTGACGAATTGTGCGAATTCCAAAGAACGGTGCATTAAATGCATCTCTGACCGTGTGAGTTGGCTGACGGAATTACCAACAGACAGCGAAAAATATGGAGGATAATTAAAAATATTGGTGCGAAATTCAAAAATTACCGACGGATTTTCGAAACGTCACCGACAGAATAAATTAAAATAATATTTTTTTTATATCTGTCGGTAAAACTGCTTATAAATCCCATCGTCTGCCCCTTCAATTCATTTTCTCATCTCTTCCGTTCTTCACCTTCAATATCTAGCAAGTGTTCTTGTGAATTTTCATCAGATTAAAAGGTATGTGTTTCCTCTATTTCATTTTACTTTAAGAGTTTTTTTTGTTTTAGCTATTTTTTTTATATTTTTTGTTTTGGTGTATTTTTATAATGTAGATAAAGTCTTGAAATCAATACATTATTAAGGTATGCATGTTTCATTCCTAAATTCTATAGTTTTTTTATTTATTGAATATATTTTATTGTTGTATTGGCATAATTATTGAATAATTTGTTGAATTGTGATTGTTAATATTGAATTTACCTTAGAATTAGTAATTGAATATGTTGGAATAATTAGTAATTTTACTATATTATTGCATGAGTTGTGTTTAATTATTTGCATTAATTTTAATTGTTAGTCTAGAGTTTTTTTTGAATTTATTTAATATTTTTTATTCTTTGTATTTATATAATGATTGAATATGTTGTTAATGTTGAATTTACCTTGTAATTAGTATGAATGTTATATGTATAGATGTTATGTTATATACAATATTAATATAGATGGAGTCAATTGGTTGTGGCTTTTGTCAATATTTGCAGGTTTGTGGATCTGGGTAGTATCCAGTATAGGGGAGGTGCTGTCGAATTTTTTTTAACATTCGAATTTAATTATATAATTATTCGTATATAATTGTGTAGATGCGTAGAACAAAAACCAGAGCTGGTCGTTCATGTATGATCGCAGCTAGTTTTTCTAACAGCAAGGATGACGTATCCTTAGATGCCTCTCAAGAAGTGGCACCTACACCACTTGCACCGTCAACCGATGCTACCTCTTCCAGCGCGGGTTCACAGCGCAAAGGTGACGTCCCTTCATAGCAGAATCAGTTCACCTGCAAGTACGAGGCATAATGGAAGGACGACCTTTCAATTTAAGTTTGTTAAGGTTATAGTTTTTTCTTTTAAATTATAACATAATTTTTGAACAACTAATCAATATTTTATGAATTTAATTTATTTTCAGGTTCACAAACATTGAGGTCGCCCGAGTAATATCATCGACGTTTAAATCGTTGATGGAGATTCCATTATTTCAATGGAGTCAGGTATCTAGACATTCTGAATAGATAACTCAAATCGATGTATGGTTTAGCAGATTTGAGGTTGGTGTTAATTTCTAATTTCCAGCTTATTTCTAATAATTTATTAATATAATTGTAAACAAATTATCATTTTTATTTATCTAATTATTTATACACAGCACAAATTCGCCTGGGATAGGGCGCATGTCAAAGTCGTGAGGAGGGTATGGAAAAATCACGCGGCAACTAGGTAACATCGAAAACAATACAAGATTTTTTTAGGAAAAAATTTATGTTTCAACTTCTAATTTCTCGCTATGGAAGTAGGTTGCGTGATTTTTGGTATGAAGCACAAAAAAGACAAACAAAACCGACAGAGATTGGGGTCTCCAAGGCTGGAACGATGTGGCGATTTGGAGGGATTTCAAACCGATATACATCTCGGAAGATACATGACCGCGCTATCTTGAGCACGTGACGTCTGAGCGGTTCACACGACGCTCACAATCCGGTGCTGGCAACCAGAATCGGCCAATTCATGGCTCGGCGACAACGCGCACCGGCAACTCCGTTCTGTTTGCTGCACATGCGAAACAAATGGTAAGATTAATTTAAATGAAATATATCGTTAAATTAATTTGTTGTTAATTAATCTTTTTTCATTATAGGCTACGTTTCTTGAACGCGAGCCGAGACTGCCAAAAGGGGGGGCAACAGTTCGTTGACAACCGTGCTCAACACTTCGTGGTATGTTTGTTCAACCATTTTATTTTGTAAGTTATTATTTTTATTGAATTGAATATGATGATTACTTTTTTTATTTTCAGGATACCTATAATAGCCGGTTGAGGGAGAGATATGGGGAAGATCCTTTGACCCATCCGGAATTCGATCCGCATTTGTGGATGGAGGTTGGATCGTCTAGTGGACCCGATAAAAATAGGGTTTACGGGCTCTCCAACACTACGACCGAGAACTTGCGGACGGCCCGTAGTGTTTCAACTGTTGGGAGCTCCCAATCAGTATTGAGCACCCAATCTAAGGAGTTCGTAGCTCTGCAGCAACACACGGCTCAGCTCACCGAAAAATACGATCGCCTATCAGCGACGTATGCACAACTCAAAGCGGATAATGCACAACAAAAAGCGGAGCATGACCAGCTTCGCAAATTTGTCATGAACATGGCATCACAGAGTGGTGATACATGTGCGCCTCCTTCTTTTTGGCCGTATAACAACCAGCCTCCTCCTCCTCCTCCTCCTCCTCCAGCTCCTCCTCCAGCTCCATCATTATGTTAATTTGTAATGATTATTATTTAACTTTAATAGTTAATTTAATATTTTTTAAAATACATTTAGTTTGTAATGAATATTATTTAACTTTATTTCTTTTGTTTTTGATGTTTAATAAAAAATTTATTTGCATAATTGGTTTTTATTACCATTAATTTATATAATTTTATATTATGTATTCTATATAATTTAAAAAAAAACATATTTAAAAATAATCATAGAGGGTTTCACCGATGGAATATATCCGTCGGCATTTGACAGTAGCTGCCACAATCACCGACGAATTTATAGACGGATATATTCGGTCGGTATTTCGCACTCACCGTCAACTTTATCGACAGACTTAATCCGTCGGTATTTTATAGTGCCTGCCACAATGACCGACAAATGTACAGACGGATATCTTCAGTCGGTATTCCAAACATTCACCGAAAATTGTACCGACGATTTTCATCTATCGATATGTCACACTATCACCGACGGGCTAAATCCATCGGTATATTTCAAGCGGGAAACTTTTTTTTTTTTGCGCGCAATTTCCGTTTGTAAAACCATCGGTAAATGTTTTTTTATTTTTCCGATAGATATAGCGACAGAATGTGGTATTACCGATGAAAGGAAAGCTGACGGACATATTCCGTCGGTGAGGACGTCGATTAATAAATTACCGACGATACCTTAATCACATACTGACGGAATATGTCCGTCGGTAAAACTGTGAAATCTTGTAGTGATAATCGAATATGAATCGATATTGTAACAACCCTTCAACCGGGATAAAATAACAATCTCATGTCAACTGGAAAATAAAGTAATTAATTTTTTCCCTCTCTCAATTCCTCATTCCCTCACTTGATTCTTTCTTAGATTAGTGTTTTATAAGTTGGACTTTGTAAGTTTACAAAGTTATTCTCTCACTTTTCTTATTTTTTTCCTTGGATTTTTTTTATATACATTTTCCCCTTACTTTTCTCTCTTTCTCTCTTGCCTTTTCTTTTCTTTCTTTTCGTATTCTGTTTCTACCGAGTCGGCAATATATAAAAGGAAGGAAGAGCTTATTTGTTTTATTTTTTAATGGCAAATAATCATTTTACCTTTAATGAGTCATTTTGCTTTTATTTGACGGTCTTTTTTTTGTTAGCACTACCAAGCTTCGTTCATCCTAAAATCTTAACCAAATTTTATTCAATATATATTCAGATCCTTCATAAAATTTCAGCTCAATCTGATGGTCGGATTAAAAATTACATTCATTAATGTAAAACTAACAAATTGTGATTTTTCATCAAATTTCTGAATTTCTCCAAAAATTTTGAAATTTTAACCCAAGTTAAAGCATCATATTAGAATACTTCACATAAATTTTTAGAATTTTTTGATAACTCAATTAAAAACTAAAATTTTATTTTACATAAAATTAATAAAAAAATTATTGATAAAATCTTCAATAGCGCATCCAAACCTTTAACATGACTCTTCTCTTGAAAGTAGTGTTACATGGTGGAAGATGATGATGAAAGTGGTATGCGCTTCTTTGACAATAAGATTTGCTTTCATATCTGTTGATGGGAATCAACGTGGACGTAAGCTATCCTCTCAACCCCCACTCCTGAATGGGGAAAGTTTTCATTCCATATTATTGTAATGTCCACTTCCAAAATGGGAAAGGTTAACGACATATTTCGTTTGTACCCACAAACTAACATCATTAGAAGTACTTCCTCGATATTGCATGGCTAGATGAGATGGTGATTAGCTAGGCATATGATCATCATATACAGTCCATCTTCTACTATTATATAACTTTTGAGTTATGGATTGTATTTAGGTTCATGAACGTATGGAGAAATAAACTTGTTGCCGGTCGAATTAGTTAGGTATAGACTTCTTGTGAGGATTCAATTTAGTATTCATTAGGGTCATGCTATACATTTGATGCATTTAAAAAAATAGCATTCATAATTAGGATATAATTAGTATTCATTATTTTTTAAAAATAATGTGAGATTTTGGATATAATTAGGATTAGAATAAAGTGGAAATGTGAGTTTTTCTAAATTTTTTATTTTAGAAAACTTTCTTTTTGTTTTTTTACATGCACATAGACACTACTAATCTCGTAAAATACTATATTATATGATTGTTTATTTATTTATCATAATTATTCTTGATATTTGTGTGTGAATTAACAATAAAAATTATTTCACGTTGTGAATTTATTTCTAATTCTTTATGATATGCTTGGCATGTTTTAATTATCAGTTATGTGAACTTGATTTTGGGTCAAATGATTGGCTTAATCTTGTTGGTATCATTATGCTACATTCGATGCAATTAATGTGGTCAAATGATTTGGGTCAAATGATTTTAAAGATGTTATTGGAAAGAATGTAATTAACGAATTAATTGGATTTTGTTTACCTGCTTTACACAAGTATCAAATCTGATGATAATTAAACTACTCAATAGGGAATGTAGAAAAGGTATGACGTCCCGTAAACCGCGGTTTAGAATGATTGGTTAGAGCAATTGTCAATGATGCTTTGCAACATAATTTGCTTAATTAATGTAAAGCATATATACTTAAAGCTACTTTAGCGCCGTATTAGATCTTTGCGTGGGTTTGTATTTATGGGACTCTGTTGGTCTGTTATTGGATTTCCTTTTCTTCATCTTTTCCAAAGGTAAAGGCACCGGTTGTTTTAAGTTGAAGTACATGATTCTCGGGTGATTAATTAACTAACTCCAAAAGAATGACATCTTTAGCAGTTCTTGCAATCCATGAACCTGTTTAGGCCATGTTTGTTTCCCGGAATTTATTTTCTGGGAAACCACTTTCCAAACTTTCCTGTGTTTGTTTGCCATTATTTGCCATTAGGAAAGTTGATCAACGGAAAACACTTTCTGGTCAACGGAAAACACTTTCTAGTCGAAGAAAAATTTGGTTTGATTTCTAGGAAAATGTTTTTCCTTTGGCTGTGTTTGTTTTCCGGAAAGTGGTTTCCGGGAAACCACTTTCCAAACTTTCATGTGTTTATTTGCCATTGAAAAAGTTGGTCAACGGAAAACACTTTCCAGTCAAAGGAAAATTTGGCTTGGTTTTCAGGAAAGTGTTTTCCTGAAAAATTTGGACGGAAAACACTTTCCGGAAGTTGTGAAAAATTTAGAAATATCATTATTTGCTCAAATTTGATCTTCAAACTTTTGATTGCTATATATAATTTGTTTTGAATATTTATTTTTCAATTTCATCTCTTAAAATTTAATTTTTATATTAATTTTGGTCCTTATTTTTATAATTGCTATTTGCTTTTTCCTTATCATTTTTTTATTGAAATTTTTTATCTATCAAATTTGATCCTCATTCTTTTGATTTTTACTTATTTTATTTGAAATAATTTATGAAATGTTAATTATTATTATTTTAATTTCTTCACCTTTCATTTTTTTTTAATTTTTTAGATTTGATCTCTATTATTTTGATTATTATTTATTTTATTTGAGATAATTTATGAAATTATATTTTTTTTTCAATTTCATTCTCATTCAACTTTTTAATTTGTAAGATTTTTTTCTTATTATTTTAATAAACTTGAAAAAATAAAACATTAATAAGTTATTTTCCAACTCATTTTCCATAACATAACCAAACACTAAAAAGTGTTTTCCAACTTATTTTTCATTACACTACCAAACATCGGAAAATACTTTTCTGGAATTCACTTTCTCGGAATTCACTTTCCTAGGAATTTACTTTCCAAAAGGAAACTACTTTCCTGCAAACAAACGGGGCCTTAAAGGGACCGGTTGTTTTACCATACCATATATTTGCAGAAACCAGGTCATTACAACTAATATTTGCGCAATACTTTGAATAACATTTTCGTGCCCCAAAACATTCATGTAAAAAAATTATAAGTAATTTGTTTGACTTGATAGGATCATACACATGATCCATGACACAAAAGAGCAAGGCAATGTTACCAATTTTCCCAGATTCAAAAACAAAAACAAAAACAAAAAATATAAGTTAATGGGGGTTCGACACTTAAGAATATAAATTCCGAGTTAAAGTCTGGCTAGCCTTAATGATCAGGTCACTTAAACTGAAAATTTCCAATTCTTACCAGATATCCTGCTACAAGGTTAATGGTTAATTTGAGATTTGGTCGTTGCATGAATTAATTATTCAGAATTATTTAGTACTGTTGACCATTTCTTGACAATCTATAGTGTTTAATCTCAATTGTTATATATATATATATATATATATATATATATATATATATATATATATATATATATATATATAGGGGTAGAAACAATTGAGATCTAGAACTAATAATTGGCAAAAGTGTATTACAATATAAATTTTCTGAAACCTTAATTTGTGGGGACTCATCAGATTTCTAGCGCATCGAGAGTTCCTATTAATAGTGTCTAGGATATACTATCAATTTCTATGACTGTCTTTCGGTAACACAACTGAGAAAAACATGAGCTAGAAATGAAATAATTATCTGACTGTAAGATTTTATATATGTAAAGAATAACGGGAATTTCAATAGAAAGAGGTCAATTATTTAGTTTCTCTTTTAATTTAATTACGAGCCTACGCTAATTGTAATTTAAGTACTGGTATTATTGTCATACGTTTTAAGAGATTTCGAATTTGAACATCTTAATAATAAAAAATAAAAACCACTAGTGATATTTTTTCTTCTTCGAAACATGTCTCTCAAACCATATTGAGAGGACCATTTACATGTTTATATATTTTAGTATATTAATTGTTCTCTCTCAACCGTGTGTGTGTAGAAAGTGTTTGAGATTGTTGTAATATTATAGTTAAAATATTTTTTGCTTAAAATTATATTAATTTTTTTTATATTAATACATCAAAATAATATAAAAATATTTTAAAAATTAATTTTAAATAAAAAAAATAAATTTTAAAAAATACAATTTCAACCATGTTATAATAAAACTCGGGAATGAAACGTTACAGTTACGGCTAAAGGGGGGTTTATGACAACCAAAAGTTTGATGAACTTTTCATTTAAATCCGAAAATTTTGAAACGTTCTAAAACTACTATTGAGTTTAACAATTTTTCTTCAAAATCTATTGCAATAGCCCCGTTAGGGGGGGAAAGCTGCCATGTTTATAGCTTATTTAAAATATAGACTATATATTTAAACTATTTTGTAGACTTGCTATTGTCATTTATCTTGGAATTAGACTTGAGGGTGTCTTCCCTACAACTTTAAAAAATATTGTATTCAATTTTTTTTTCAGAATAAAAAAACTCATTCATGCTATATATTGCTTTACAGGTTCTCAAAGCTTAAATTATGTGGAAGTTTCGTGAGTTTTCTCTAATTAATTAGGCACGATTCTAATCCTCCAACCCAAAAAAGCATGAAAATACCCAAACAAGCCAGATTTACGCATGCCATTTAATGTACAAGACAGAGCACTGGCAGAGATAGGATATAGATTTAAAGGAGACAAAAAGAGAAAACATTTGGATTGGTAAGAGTAATTGAATAAATGTATGTGGTTAGGGTTGTATGGGGAGGCATCAAAAGATAATATTAATGCTTTATGTGGACTATCTGTCTACCTCTCTCTCTGTCTCTCTCTCTCTTCTTGTGTCATGCTATTGTATTATAATATTGGAGAGCAGCTAATCAGGGTTACACCCACATTTATTCCCTGCGTGAGGCAAGTCTCTTTCTGGTTCTATATAAAGGACTAACATGCCACCACTTAATCTCATCAAAGCAAACACAGCAAGGTTCCAGTTCTTTATGGAAAAGTTAGGGTCATAGCATAATAGGGTTTTGTTATTTTTTCTGGTGCGAGAGGCTACAAGGGTTGAGTCTGATGCTTAAAGATTCGAGGGTTTTAAGGGTAAGTGAGGTGACAGAAGAGAGTGAGCACACAGGGTACTTTCTTGCATGACGTTCATGCTTGAAGCTTTGCGTGCCCACCCTCTATCTGTCACCCCATCACCATAAGGCTCTTCCCCTTTCCTTGCCTGTCCTGCGTACTTATGTTGTGTGTGAATGAATTCTTAGTGTTTGAATATAATTTAATTGCGTTATTTTGTTGCATATATAAATATATATCAAGGAAATTAAGCATCACAGGTGTGCACGGGCTCTCATTTAGGCTGTTTCGTTCCATGGACTATTTGAAGATTCATGTTTTTATTTTTGCACTGCTAGTGCTAGCTTCATTCATCAGTGGTCAAACATACAATTCCTTGAAACTTTTGTAGTTATAAGGTCGAAATTAATAAATTGTCATTTTATTTCACTTTGATGCATAAAAGTAGAATCTTGGCCTTAAATCTTGATTGCAATTAACACTTGAAAGTAACTAATAATGATATTAATTTTACTTCTTTTTTTTCTCTCTCTCAGCTGATACTGGCATTAGTGCCCATTTGAATCCGAATGAAATATAGGTTAGCTTATGCTTGAAAACATGTGGTGGAGACCTAAGTTAAGAGTTCATCCTTTAATTAACCAGTCAATTTGGGATCCTTAATTCTTCTGCAGTTAATAAGCACCTACCAACATTTCTGTCAGTTGGATATTATATGTAGATTTGATTGTTCATCATGCTTTTGATGGCACATAAATGATCAACTACTGATCTCTATACATGCATGTTCTTTGTTTATATTGATGAATCAATCTTATTGTCCTGTAAGGAAATAGATAATCATGGGCAATATTCTAGTTCTACAGGAAAGTTTGACCAGTCACTTGATGTTTCATGAAACAGAAGCCGAAAACCCCACTGGAAATATACATATCTAGGTTTTATAGTAAGATATTCCAGCTCATGAAGTACTGTGCAGAATATATAATAAGGTATAATGTGGCGTCAGGTTCAAGGGAAGCAAATCTTATTAATGAAGGCTAAAGACACTAAAATATGACAATGATAGTATATAGCACGTAGTTAAAGTAAAATGCTACTAATTAATAGATTCAACTTGTGCAACAATTAATATAGTTAGAAGGGCTCATGATCAGAATTTAGCATCTCTTAACTTAATTTCTTTTTTTTGGTAAGTTGACGTATGTATTAAAAGATACACTGTAGCTGTACACTCAATTTACAAGAAAAATTGACGAAACTCTTGCCATGCCAAGAGACAGTGGCCCATTGAATCCATTCATCCCAGCCTTTTGTCATTCTTGGAATGTCGCATCTGTCACAAACATCTCACCAGATCGCTTTAGTATAGGAGCATTCAAAGAACAAGTGGTTGTGATACTCATTATTGCAGAGACAGAGTGAGCATTTATTGGGACCATGTATACCAAACCGATGAAGTTTATCTTGAGTTGTGAGTTTTTGTTGGACAGCCATTCATAGAAGAAATGAATGTCTTGGAACAGCATTCTTGAACCACACAATGTCATGCCATTCAACCATCTGACGATGACGTCTTAGTTGTTCCCAAGCTACTTTGACCGAGAATTTGTGATTTGGCGAATCCATCCAAACTATCTCATCCTTTTGCCCCATTTTAGGATTAGAATTGGAAGGAATAGCTTCTATAATGGGGTGCCAGCCAGTAGCTTGGCTGGTAGGAGTTTTTCATTCTGAGTTATGAATTAGCACATTCACTTTCGCGTTCTTGGTCATACCTGAATCATAGATGAATCTTTCCCCGTAGGAATCCGCGAATGGGCTGTGAGGATGCCAATTGTCAAACCATAGAGAGGTTGTCATTCCATCTCTTATGATGTACTTCATCTTCGGCCATGCTAAGGATCTGAGTTTTAGAATCTTTCCCCAAGCCCAAGAGCAATTCTATGGCGTCTTGATTGTCCAGAAATTCCTACCTCGCAACAGATTGGATCTGATCCAAGTAGACCATATTGAGCCATCTGAGTCATTGCACAAGTTCCAAATGTGTTTCAACAAAGCAATCTTGTTCCATTCTATTCCTAGCCCCCCCTCCTTTTTTGGAAGACATACATGATCCTAAGCCACTTTAGCCCCAGTAGTTCTCATATCTGAACCTGACCAAAGAAAGGATTTCATAATTTGCTCCACATTTTTAATTACTTGCCCAGGTAAGAGAAAGAGAGATGCCTAATAGACCTGTATGGAAAATAAGACTGAATTAATCAGTTGTACCCGTCCTGCATACGAGAGAGTTCTACAAGTCCAATGTCGAACTTTAGAGGTGATTCGATCCACGAGGCCCTTACAATAAACAGCCTTTCTAGACGAGAGAAGAGGTACTCCCAAATATTTCATAAGGAGCTCCCCCTCTCTAAACCCAAGAATATGAATAATTTGTTCCATCTCCAGCATTTAACACACCGCTCAAGAAGATGTCACTTTTGTTTGGATTTGGATACAGACCTGATAGATCTTGAAACTTTGTGAGCACAGTTCTGATCATACGAATTGAGTTTACATCCCCGTTGCTAAAAATTATCAAGTCGTCAGCAAAACAAAGATGAGAAATTTTGTCCTTTTTGCATCTCCAGTGGAACTTGAATTCTTGGTTGGCACTCATCTTGCAGAATAGCCCCGAAAGGATTTCCATACATAGGACAAACAAATATGGGGACAATGGATCCCCTTGTCTCAGCCCTCTTCCCCCTTGAAAGTAACCTGCAAGCTCACCATTGACGTTGATAGAGAATTGACATGATGTAACACAAACCATGATCGAATCAATGACTGTTATAGGTAATCCCATTTTTATTAACATAGCGTCAACGAAATCCCACCGCACCGAGTCATAAGCCTTCATCAGATCAACTTTCATAGCACAACGAGCAGGTCCCGTAGATTTATGATAGCCTTTCATTAGTTCCTGAGACAAAAGAATGTTATCACTGATTCTCCTTCCTGAGATAAAACAGTTTGATATGGACCAATTAAGGATGGCAAAACAACTTTGATTCTCCCAGCTAGAATCTTAGCGATGCATTTGTACACTGTATTGCAGCAAGATATAGGATGAAAATCTGTCAACCTTGTAGGATTAGCAACTTTAGAAATAAGGGAAATGGATGTAGCATTCATTTCTTTAAGCATTCTACGAGTCTGACAGAAGGATCTAACAGCGTTGATTACATCTTCCCCAACTATGTGCTACATTCTTTTAAAGAAACCTGCGTTAAAGCCATTCGGACTAGGGGCTTTGTTGTTCTTCAAACTAAACATAGCATGCTTAATCTCCTCCCCTGTTACATCTTGTGCGAGTAGATGTTGTTGCGTTGAAGACAGTTTCAAGTTAATTGCCGATTCCATCACTTCCTCGTTCAGAACCCTAGGCATCTGATCCACTCCTAAGACACGATAGAAGTATGCAACTACTTCTGATTTGACTGCCTCGTGTCCTTCAACAACCTCTCCATCCTCCCTTGTAAGTGATAGAAGCTTATTTCTATTATGTCTTCCATTTACTGATTTGTGAAAGTAGCTACTATTCTGATCCCCCAAGCTAAGCCATTGTATCCTTGCCTTCTGTTTGAAAAAAATCTCTTCAGCCCTGACAGTAGAAGCGTATTTACGAACAGCATCCTTTTCTCGCATGCACAAAATTGGATTCTCATGCGCTGTATGCAGAGCCTGTTGAGCCTTATCCATTTTGCTTTTTGCATCTTTAACTCTATCTGAAATGTTGAAGAAGTGATCCATATTGAAAAGTTTCAATTCCTGCTTTAGCTTTCTTAGTTTGCAACACAACTGATACATTGGACAACCCCCCGAATTCTGATCCCATACCTTCTTCACCAAGGGCATGAACTCGTCATGATCCATCCACATATCTAAGAATTTGAATGGTTTCTTTATGTTCTGATCATTACCAATAACCTTTACCACCATAGGAGAATGGTCTGACATACCCAAAGGCAAAAATCTCGCTTCCGATAATGGGAAGTTCATATTCCACTTCTTATTGACAAGCACTCTATCTAGTTTCCGCATAATCAGATTCTCAGGACATTGGTTCGACCAAGTATAATGCATACCTGAATACCGAAGATCATCTACTTTCGCTTCTCGGATACATGTATCCAATCTGTCCATATTACCAGCCCACGTAGTAGACCCTTCTCACCTGTCCGACTGGTTGCAGATAGCATTAAAGTCACACATAAGAATCCACAGGGTTGAATCCCATCCATCACTACGACTCACTATATCAGACCATAATGCCTCACGTAAGGAAGCATTATTGTCTCCATAAATAATTGAAGTATTGAAACTGATATTGGTAGCTAATATAGTGACAGAAACATGAATGGGTCTGACAGTCCGAAAACATCCATCTTCACCGTATCAGCATTCCAACAAACCCAAATACGACCACAACAAGAGAAATCATAATTATACAAGAAGGACCAAGAACGCAGAAGAAGTTGAGAAACATTATCTTTATTCTTGTCTTTAACTCGAGTTTCAATTAGACCAAAAAGAGCTATCCTCTCTTGATGGATGAGCCGACGCAATTCTGAATGCTTTATAGGATCATTCAAACCTCTAATATTCCAACATCCAATAATCATAGGAAAATAGAGAGGAGTACAAACAACAACACAAAGATTACCTTGACGTGCCTCCTGGAGAGGAGCCAGATTTCTTATTCTTCTTTGAAGAGGCTTTTGAACCCCTTTTCTTTTTCTCTAGAGAGTCTCTAGCCTTAATAGCTAACTGACTAACAGTTTCCTTTTCGGTGGAATTCAAGGTTTGAGGGGTTGTCAGGATCATTGACGTTAACTCCTTATCGGTTTGTTCCCCATCTGTATCACCTCTCATTGCGTCCATATCTTGATCTAAAGCATTACTTGCAGCCCTGTGCTCCTGTTTCATGTCTTCTCGTAAACTCTTCAAGACAAGAGGAGAGGAAGGATTTTCATCTTCATGACAAGCAGAATTGCGCACATCTGATGCCGCATGATCATTCATATTACAATCAGACATATGTATACCAGATGTTGAACAACCATTCTCATTACAATTACCCACTTGAGATGCCAAGGGAGCATTCTCCCCACTCACAGAACCCTTGTTTCGTTTACCAACTACCTGCCACTGAAACTGATTCTGCTTGTTATCCGCAGAATTAGAGTTCATAGCTCCTAGATTCCTCGTACCATCTGCCACTACTTTAAGATTATCAATGTTATTAGTAGCACATAGCGTTGTGGTGTGTCCAAAGACATTGCAATTACTGCACTTCAACGGTATCCATTCGTACTCAGCTGAAATTGTTATGAATAACCTATTTGGACAGCGAAGATCATATTCCTTAACCAACATCTTCGAAGCATCTATCTCAACGCAAACTCTTGCGTAACTAAGCCTTTTACGCAACAATGTAGTATGATCCGCATGAAGGGGGACTCCAATAGCACTCGCTACACATCTCAACCCCTTAATAGTCCAATACTCGAGATGGACATTTACAGCCTAACCCATACCAGAACTCTAGCCAAATCATCTTTCAAAAATTGCATGTTCGATGCCAACGTTTAAGCACCAAAGGCCTATTTGCCATGTGCCATGGGGCTCTTTCCAGCACATTAGTGGCATGATCGACAGAATCAAAAGTGAAGATGAAAAAACCATTATCCGAAGACAAAACTTCAGATAGACCGTAGGAGCCCCATATTCTTTTGGCAATAGAATTAACCACGGGATACGGTAATTTCTGCCCCACAAAATGACCAACTAGGGTGGATTTTCAAAATTCGCAGCCATCTTCAAACACATCAAGTGGAGGAGCTACTGTCACACGACCATCAGTCATAGTAGGGGGAGCAAAGTGCAGATTACGGACTGAACTAATGCCAAGGGTCTTGCTACCCTCATTGTCATCAACATCAGAACCCTTCAAAGCATTTAAAAAATTCAATTTGGGTCTAGGTTTTAGCTGTTCTTGTTGATGAGACCCTACCTTCACCTCATCAACTTTAGAACCCAACACATGGTTCATTTCTGGAACAACATTAGAAGCTTGGACAGTAGAGTGTTTCTTTATGCTAACATCAGAATCAGCTTGAAACTGAGAAATCCTCATCCTATGGCTATTCAACATATCTTGCAATTCTAATCTTAATGTATGTCCAGACTTAACTTGATTGTGTTGTTCAATGTTAGAGCTAACCATTGGAACATTTTCCACAGAAGAACATAGAGATATTATGGTAGCATACAAATACTACAGAGAACAAAATTCTAAGAAGATAAACTGAGTCCAAGAAGCAACCTAAGCTCAGAAATAACAGCAACCTAACTCATAAACAACAAGATGCAGATTAGTTCATGAAGGAAGAAGAGAATTACAGAATTACGAGGCCAATATCTCCCAGCACACTGATTGTAACAATGATCCGTTCGGTCAAGATGTAGAGTAGGTTCCGAAGAACAACATACTCAAAAATGGTAACGATCCAACGGTGAACAAATGAGATCAAGCTACGACAAACCACTCTGAAACTAGCAAGAAAAATGAAACTTTTTCCAAAGAACTGTGATTTAATCTTCACATATGGCAAAGGCTTTCATGTCTAGGACAACCATAAGAGAAATCATGAAGAAAAACCATTCACTATGCTGCAACTTCACCACTTCTCAATAGTTACAGAACTGAAAATGCAGAATAGTAGAAATATTGCGAGAACAATATCTCTTACCTCGTTGATTGGATAACAGATCCGTTCGGTCAATGTTGAGAGAAGGTTGGAAGGAACAACATAGTTAGAAATGAGAACGGTGGACGGAGTAAATGTAGCTCCGACAGCACCACTCTCTCTCTCTCTCTCTCTCTCTCTCTCTCTCTCTCTCTCTCTCTCTCTCTCTCTCTCTCTCTCTCTCTCTCTCTCTCTCTCTCTCTCTCTCTCTCTCTCTCTCTCTCTCTCTCTCTCTCTCTCTCTCTCTCTCTCTCTCTCTCTCTCTCTCTCTCTCATGGTATTTGATTGTTTTTTCATATAAAAACGATTTAGAAATATATATAAAATATAATTTTAAACAAAAAATATTAAATTAAAAAAAATGATGTTCCAAACGCTACCTTAATTAGAAAAACCTTCGGGGTACACGAACCCATCACCTTATCAGATGCTAAGGGTTTATTTGAAAATACGATGCAAAACACGTTTCTTTAAATTTTAAAATTTTTTTACTAAAAATTATATTTTTATATTTTCAGATTATTTTAATATATTAATATAAAATATAATTTTAAAAAAATAAAAAATATTATTTTAATATATTTTTAAATAAAAAACATTTTAAATTACAATCACCACCATAATTTTAGCTACCGCAATTTTAACCGGCCTCGACTCTCTTTCTCTCCTAGCATCATCAACATCATGTATCAACCTGCATTATCTATTGAGACTTGAACAGTAAACATAGCAGTGAAAAATACTAATGAAATCACAAAATTATCATTGATCACTTCAGATTGCATGAACTAAAATGAAGCGAATGGAGTGCCAGAGATTGAATGTGGTTATCCATGGAGGAAACTTGGTGTCGAATAGCAAGCGAAGGATCAACAGCAGAAAATAAAGGAGCGGTTATTCCCTACCGCTACCTCCTGCATTTGCCTCTGAATTCTCTCCGAATCTACCCGAAGTAACTCTGGTTCCTTTTTCAACCACTAATAATAACATAATCTCAGTTAGCATTCCCAAATAGCTTTCTCAATACTTGTGGAGGCGATCGAGAGTGAAGGAGAAGAAGACTCGTAACCGTCGATGACGTCTCTTGTCCGTTTTCTGTTATCTCCATTAGAAGATGAATTTAGGGTTTTGAACTTTTTTACAAAGGAAATTGCAGATCTGTTGAACTACACTTGTTTACCACAAAGCTCATCGAAAAGTCCGCTTTTTTCTTCTTCTTTTTTTTTTTTTTATCTAGAATAGGGAGGGAGGAAACTGGTGTTTGGGTTCCGATCACTGCTGACAGATCTAAATTGTTAAGGCCACGGCGCTGGGTCACTCATTGTGATTGTATGCTATTGCTCGTCGTTTGATCTAGCGGGATCCGCATCCGCGTATCCTTATCTTTCAAAGATTAAACGGCTAAAAGTCCATTTAAGGTGAATAATGGGATGGGCAAAATTATAAATAAGATTTTTTATATTTAAGAAACATTTTTTTTTATTTTTTATATATACGTGTGGATAATTAGAGTTTTAGACAATCTTCATTTTATATTTGGATATTTTATGAAGTAGAGATAATTTTTATTCTATAAAGTATAATTAACAAATATATCATACCTATTCTTGGAGCTTTTTGTTAAGTGGCAGGTTGTCACTCAAGTGACTCTTAACTTAAATCCACTTTGAAAGAGGTTATATATTTTGTTTTAAATATTTCACAAATAAAAAAAATATTTTATAGGTAAGGGAGGAAAATAATTGATGTGCATTATGGGAATTATACTCCATCTTGTAAAGCTAAATCTAATATACAAGAGGATTCAGATGGTTCAATGACAAGAGCGAAAGCGAAACAACTGCAAAGAGCCTTGACGAGTCAAATTGGAATAATTGAAGCTGCATCGGAGTTAAAAATTAACAATCAGTTTGAAATTGGTTCAAGGATGTTTATTTGCCTACAATTAGAACTTGGAGATGGGAAAAGCTCTTAATGGTTCTTTTGATGCCGAGCTACTTGAATTTGGGTTGATATGCAAATAAGTGAAGGAATTGATGCTGTTTATGGTCAGAACAGCAAATGAATTTGAACCCGAATTTGAAATCATCCATTGCATGTGAAAACAAGACTAATTTAGGTGGATTTCATGTTCAGAACGTGCTCTTTCTAGATTGTCCAACCATGACTGTATTGGACTTTTGTGTAAGAAGATATGATTGTTTTAAATTTGGTATGTTTATGTTAGAAAGATCAAAAAACATGTGCTAGTCAATTTGTCTAGGTTATTTTGTCAAAGTCTGTTTTTTGGGCTTGACTTCTGCCATGTTGTTGTTTTAAATTTGGTCTGTTTATGTTAGAAAGGTCAAAAAACGTGTGCTAGTTAATTTGTCTAGGTTATTTTGTCAAAGTCTGTTTTTTGGGCTTGACTTCTGCCATGTTGAATTGTTCCTAACTTTGGAGAGATGTTCCACTTATAAATATAGCATCAAAATATGTAATAAAGCACTTTTTGGCCAAGATTTGAAACTTAATTCACAGAATAAGAGTTGTTCTTCCAGATTAATTTTGTGAAGAACCCTACCTGACTTATCACTCTTCAATCACAAAGAGTGTGGCGTCGAAATCCTATATTGATCTTTGTGGCGTCCAGATCAGACTTCAGACACAAAAAGTGTGGCGTCGAAATTCAGAAGGTTGAAAAGGTGTTCGAATGGTATGAATATTTTGAAGAAAGGAAGTGCAAGGTGGCAGCACTTGAGTTTACGGATTATGCTCTTTTGTGGTGGGAAAATTTAAAAATTCAGAGGAGAAGGGATGGGGAAGAGGAGATTACAACGTGGGCAACTATGAAAAGAGTGATGAAGAAGAGATTTGTTCCTGATTACTATAAACAAGAGCTATACATCAGACTTCAGACTCTGCGACAAGGATCTTTGAGCGTGAAAAAGTTTGAGTTGCTGCTGATTCGATGTGAATTGATGGAACCCCAAGAGCAAACAATAGCTAGATTTCTTGGAGGGTTGAGGAAGGATATAGCTAATGTTGTTGAACTACAGCCGTACATCTTCCTTGAGGAAGTTATAAAGCTTGCAACTCAAGTAGAGAGGCAGCAGAAACGAGGAGGTGTCCGAACTAGTGTAACTACATCAAGCACAAATAGGCTGTTTCTACACCTACACGAACATGGAGCACACCTAAACGAGATGAGAAGGTGGAGTTTACTAAAGGGAATACCAGTTCTGATTCTTTGAAGGGCAAGGAGAAGGTGACAGAACCTCAACATTCTAGGAGGTCTCGGGACATCAAGTGCTTTAAGTGCTTAGGACATGGGCACATTGCTTCGGAATGTCCAAATAAAAAGGTGATGATTTTGCATGGAGAGCTGATTAGTGGAGATGAGGTTGAAACTGAAGATGAAGATGAGGGACATGTGGCTGAACAAGAAGAGGATTTTAAACCAGTGAAGGGAGATTTGTTGGTTGTACAACGGGTTCTGAATGCACAAATTGACATTAGTGATGAGCAACGCGAGAACATCTTTCATACTCGATGTCAGATTCGAGATAAGGTGTGTGGAATGATCATTGACAATGGAAGTTGCACTAATGTTGCGTCAACTACCTTGGTGGAGAAATTGGGTTTAACTACCCTTCCGCGTCCCAAGCCATACAGTTTGCGATGGCTGAATGAGAATGGGGAGATTCGGGTGACAAAGCAAGTCCGTGTACCTTTTTCCATTAAAACCTATCATGACGAGGTTTTGTGTGACGTTGCGCCAATGTCAGCTAGCCATTTGTTGCTGGGTCGTCCATGGTAGTTTGATAAGGATATGACCTACAATGGACGAAAGAACAGTTATTCTTTTATGCTGAATGGAAAGAAGGTGAACTTGTTACCATTGAGTTCTCAACAGGTTAGGGAGGATCAGATACGAAGCCAACAAAAGGAGGTGAAATCACGTAAGGGGTTGTTGTTAGCCAAAAAAGGAGACATCAAACAAGCATTAGCTTCGGCAAGGGTTGTTTTTATGTCTCTTAGCATGGCAAGAGTTTCGTCAATTTTTCTCGTAAACTAAGTTTTGCAGCTACAGTGTATCATGTATGGCAAGAACGGAATGCAAGGATCTTTGCTGGAATGTCTAGAACTTCGAATTTGGTCTTTAATCAAATCGAATGTATCATTCGTGATAAGCTTGATTTGATGAGGAATGTCGTACCAACAAATGAAAACAAAAGGATCCAACGAGCTTGGAGGGTGAATACCATAGATTCTTAATTTGTTTGTTAGCTGGTTGTATTGGTTTCCCTAACGAATCTAGTGAGGTTTCAGTGTTATGTTTCTTTTATCATTGTAAATCTGGGGTATGCCCCTTATAATGTTTGTATCTTCTTATTTTAATACATACGTGAACTTACCCAAAAAAATTACTACAAGTAGAAGGATTGGACTTACCAATACAAATTAAGGAATTGCTTGAAGAATTTAAAGATGTGTTTCCAGATAAATTACCTAAAGGGTTACCACCTATTCGTGGAATTGAGCATCAAATTGATTTGGTGTCGGGAGCTTCACTTTTTTTTTTTTGGTAAGTTGACGTATGTATTAAAAGAAGAAGATACAAACATTATAAGGGGCATACCCTAGATTTACAATGATAACAGAGACATAAAACAACATATGGCTACAGGCTAGCCACCGACCATAAAACTGAAACCTCACTAGATTCGATTCCTAACAGACCAGCATACATATGTAATCCAGAGGAAGCAAAAGAGATTCAAAAGCAGGTTGGTGAGCTCTTAGAGAAGGGCTATGTGTGAGAATCACTTAGTCCATGTTCTGTACCTACTTTGCTTTTACCGAAGAAAGATGGTACCGTGAGGATGTGTATGGACAGCTGCGCTATCAACAAAATAACAGTTAAGTATCGATTTCCTATACCCAGGCTTGGTGATTTGCTTGATGAGTTGCATGGTACTGCATTGTTTTCTAAAGTCGATTTGATGAGTGGTTATCATCAAATTAGAATGAAAGAAGGAGATGAATGGAAAACAGCATTTAAAACTAAACAGGGGTCATATGAATGGATGGTAATGTCGTTTGGGTTATCTAATGCGCCTAGTACATTTATGATGCTGATGAATCATGTTTTAAGGAAGTATATTGGGCTGTTTGTTGTAGTATATTTTGACGATATCCTGGTGTATAGCAAGACCTTTGATGATCATGTAAAGCATCTTAGAGTTGTGTTTGAAACTTTACGAGATTCTAAGTTGTATGGGAAACTCACAAAGTGTTACTTCTGTAAAGAAAGTGTCGTGTTTCTTGGATATATTATCTCTAGCAGGGGAGTTAAGGTTGATGAGGAGAAAATTGAGGCAATTTGGGACTGGCCAAAACCTGCTAGTATTGCTGATGTAAGGAGTTTCCATGGTCTAGCTTCTTTCTATAAGCGATTTGTGAAAGACTTCAGCTCTATTGTTGCTCCTATGACATAATGCTTGAAAAAAGGGGACGACTTTAGATGGAGTGAAGATGCCCAGAAAGCTTTTGAGCTAATTAAGGAAAAGTTGTGTACTGCTCTAGTTTTAGCACTGCCAAACTTTGCTAAAACATTCGAAATAGAGTGCGAAGCTTCCGGAGTTGGAATTGGGGCTGTCTTGCTGCAAGAAAAGAGGCCGATTGCATTCTTCAGTGAAAAGTTAAATGGAGCTCGTTTGAACTACTCTATTTACGACAAGGAGTTCTATGCTTTGATTTGGGCTCTAGAGGTATGGCAGCACTACTTGTTGCCTAAAGAATTTGTTATACATAGTGATCATGAATCCTTGAAGTATCTTAAGGGGCAAAGCAAGCTGAATCGCAGACATGCTAAATGGGTGGAGTTATGGAGTCATTTCCTTATGTCATAAAAGTACAAGAAAGGGCAAGTTAATGTGGTTGTTGATGCTCTTTCTAGGAGGTTTGCACTGATCTCTATGTTGAATGCAAAGCTGATGGGTTTTGAACAAGTGAAGGAACAGTATGCTAATGATTCCTACTTTGCTAATGTGGTTGTCGAATGTGCAAAGGGAGCTTGTGATGGGTTCCTTATGCATGAAGGTTACTTGTTCAAAATGGGCAGAATGTGTATTCCTTCAGGATCGTAATGGGAGGTGCTTGTGCGAGAGGCTCATGGTGGTGGACTTAGTGGTCATTTTGGGGAGAAGAAGACTTATGAGCTGCTGAGAGAACATTTTTTTTTGCCTAGCATGTTACGGGATGTGCACAAGGTGATTGAGAGATGTGCTATTTGCAAGAAAGCTAAGGGTAAAGAGAATGCATATGGACTGTATATGCCATTGCCTATTCCAGAGCAACCATGGATGGATGTTAGCATGGACTTTGTACTTAGGTTACCAAGAACACAACATGGGGCTACAAAATTTTCACCATTTGAGGTTGTGTATGGCTTTAATCCTTGTGTTTCTATTGATCTTGTTCATATTCCAATTGATGAGAGGACATCTATGGATGGAATTAGAAAGACATAATTGATGAAGAAACTACATGAGCAGGTTCGATTACATATTCAGGAGAAAACGAAAAAGTATGCTAAACAAGCTAACAAGGGGCGGAAGTTTGAACCTGGAGATCTTGTTTGGATTCATATTAGCAAGGGCAGATTCCCAAGCAAATGTAAGTCCAAGTTGATGCCGAGAGCTGATGGTCCATTTCGGATTATAGAGAAGGTGAATGACAATGCGTATAAGGTAGATCTTCCTGGTGATTACAACGTATCAGCTACTTTTAATGTGAAAGACTTGACTCCATACTTGGATGACGATGACGATTCTGATTTGAGGACAAATCATTTTCAACCCGGGGCTGATGATGTGCATTATGGGAATTATAATCCATCTTGTAAAGCTAAATCTAATATGCAAGAGGATTCAGATGGTCCAATGACAAGAGCGAGAGCGAAACAACTGCAAAGGGCCTTGACAAGTCAAATTGGAATAATTGAAGCTGCATCGGAGTTAAAAATTAACAATCAGTTTGAAATTGGTTCAAGGATGTTTATTTGCCTACAATTGGAACTTTTTTTTTTTTTTTTTTTTTTTTTTTGGTAAGTTGACGTATGTATTAAAAGAAGAAGATACAAACATTATAAGGGGCATACCCCAGATTTACAATGATAACAGAAACATAAAACAACAGATGGCTACAAGCTAGCCACCGACCATAACACTGAAACCTCACTGGATTCGTTAGGGAAACCAATACAACCAGCTAACTAACAAATTAAGAATCTATGGTATTCACCCTCCAAGCTCGTTGGATCCTTTTGTTTTCATTTGTTGGTGCGACATTCCTCATGAAATCAAGCTTATCACGAATGATACATTCGATTTGATTAAAGACCAAATTCGAAGTTCTAGACATTCCAGCAAAGATCCTTGCATTCCGTTCTTGCCATACATGATACACTGTAGTTGCAAAACTCAGTTTACGAGAAAAATTGACGAAACTCTTGCCATGCCAAGAGACAGTGGCCCATCGAATCCATTCATCCCAGCCTTTTGTCATTCTTGGAATGTCGCATCTGTCACAAACATCCCACCAGATCGCTTTAGTATAGGAGCATTCAAAGAACAAGTGGTTGTGATCCTCATTGTTGCGGAGACAGAGCGAGCATCTATTGGGACCATGTATACCAAACCGATGAAGTTTATCTTGAGTTGTGAGTTTCTGTTGGACAGCCATCCATAGAAGAAATGAATGTCTTGGAACAGCATTCTTGAACCACACAATGTCATGCCATTCAACCATCTGACGATGACGTCTTAGTTGTTCCCAAGCTACTTTGATCGAGAATCTGTGATTTGGTGAATCCAACCAAACTATCTCATCCTTTTGCCCAATTTTAGGATTAGAATTGGAAGGAATAGCTTCTATAATGGGGTGCCAGCCAATAGCTTGGGTGGTAGGAGTTTTCCATTCTGAGTTATGAATTAGCACATTCACCTTCGCGTTCTTGGCCATACCTGAATCATAGATGAATCTTTCCCCGTAAGAATCCGCGAGTGGGCTGTGAGGATGCCAATTGTCAAACCATAGAGAGGTTGTCATTCCATCTCCTATGATGTACTTCATCTTCGGCCATGCTAAGGATCTGAGCTTTAGAATCTTTCCCCAAGCCCAAGAGCAATTCTGTGGTGTCTTGATTGTCCAGAAATTCCTACCTCGCAACAGATTGGATCTGATCCAAGTAGACCATATTGAGCCATCTGAGTCATTGCACAGGTTCCAAATGTGTTTCAACAAAGCAATCTTGTTCCATTCTGTTATCCGTTTTATTCCTAGCCCCCCCTCCTTTTTTGGAAGACATACCTGATCCCAAGCCACTTTAGCCCCAGTAGTTCTCATATCTGAACCTGACCAAAGAAAGGATTTCATAATTTGCTCCACATTTTTAATTACTTGCCCAGGTAAGAGAAAGAGAGATGCCCAATAGACTTGTATGGAAAATAAGACTGAATTAATCAGTTGTACCCGTCCTACATACGAGAGTGTTCGACAAGTCCAATGTCGAACTTTAGAGGTGATTCGATCCACGAGGCCCTTACAATAAACAGCCTTTAGTCTGGATGAGAGAAGAGGTACTCCCAAATATTTCATAGGGAGCTCCCCCTCTCTAAACCCAAGAATATGAATAATTTGCTCCTTCTCAGCATTTAACACACCGCTCAAGAAGATGTCACTTTTGTTTGGATTTGGATATAGACCTGATAGGTCTTGAAACTTTGTGAGCACCGTTCTGATCATACGAATTGACTTTACATCCCCGTTGCTAAAAATCATCAAGTCGTCAGCAAAACAAAGATGAGAAATTTTGTCCTTCTTGCATCTCCAGTGGAACTTGAATTCTTGGTTGGCACTCATCTTGCAGAATAGCCCCGAAAGGATTTCCATACATAGGACAAACAAATATGGCGACAATGGATCCCCTTGTCTCAGCCCTCTTCCCCCTTGAAAGTAACCTGCAAGCTCACCATTGACGTTGATAGAGAATTGACATGATGTAACACAAACCATGATCCAATCAATGACTGTTCTAGGGAATCCCATTTTTGTTAACATAGCGTCAACGAAATCCCACCGCACCGAGTCATAAGCCTTCATCAGATCAACTTTCATAGCACAACGAGCAGGTCCCGTAGATTTATGATAGCCTTTCATTAGTTCCTGAGACAAAAGAATGTTATCACTGATTCTCCGTCCTGAGATAAAAGCAGTCTGATATGGACCAACTAAGGATGGCAAAACAACTTTGATTCTCCCAGCTAGAATCTTAGCGATGCATTTGTACACTGTATTGCAGCAAGATATAGGACGAAAATCTGTCAACCTTGTAGGATTAGCAACTTTAGGAATAAGGGAAATGGATGTAGCATTCATTTCTTTAAGCATTCTACGAGTCTGAAAGAAGGATCTAACAGCGTTGATTACATCTTCCCCAACTATGTGCCACATTCTTTTGAAGAAACCTGCGTTAAAGCCATCCGGACCAGGGGCTTTGTTGTTCTTCAAACTAAACATAGCATGCTTAATCTCCTCCCTTGTTACATCTTGTGCGAGTAGATGCTGTTGCGTTGAAGA
Source organism: Populus nigra (assembly GCF_951802175.1). NCBI lineage: Eukaryota > Viridiplantae > Streptophyta > Magnoliopsida > Malpighiales > Salicaceae > Populus > Populus nigra. The sequence goes on along the minus strand of NC_084866.1, from coordinate 6,518,217 downwards.
CAGTTTCAAGTTAATTGCCGAGTCCATCACTTCCTCGTTCAGAACCCTAGGCATCTGATCCACTCCTAACACACGATGGAAGTATGCAATTACTTCTGATTTGACTGCCTCGTGTCCTTCGACAACCTCTCCATCCTCCCTTGTAAGTGATAGAAGCTTATTTCTATTTTGTCTTCCATTTACTGATTTGTGAAAGTAGCTAGTATTCTGATCCCCCAAGCTAAGCCATTGTATCCTTGCCTTCTGTTTGAAAAAACTCTCTTCAGCCCTGACGGTAGAAGCGTATAGACGAACAGCATCCCTTTCTCGCATGCGCAAAATTGGATTCTCATGCGCTGTATGCAGAGCCTGTTGAGCCTTATCCATTTCGTTTTTTGCATCTTTAACTCTATCTGAAATGTTAGAGAAGTGAGCCATATTGAAAAGTTTCAATTCCTGCTTTAGCTTTCTTAATTTGCAACACAGCTGATACATTGGACAACCCCCCGAATTCTGATCCCATACCTTCTTCACCAAGGGCATGAACTCGTCATGATCCATCCACATATCGAAGAATCTGAATGGTTTCTTTATGTTCTGATCATTGCCAATAACCTTTACCACCATAGGAGAATGGTCTGAAATACCCGAAGGCAAAAATCTCGCTTCCGATAATGGAAAGTTCAGATTCCACTTCTCATTAACAAGTACTCTATCTAGTTTCCGCATGATCAGATTCTCAGGACATTGGTTCGACCAAGTATAATGCATTCCTGAATACCGAAGATCATCTACTTTCGCTTCTCGAATACATGTATCCAATCTGTCCATGGTACCAGCCCACGTAGTAGACCCTCCTAACCTGTCCGACTGGTTGCGGATAGCATTAAAGTCACCCATAAGAATCCACGGGGTTGACTCCCATCCATCACTACGACTCACTATATCAGCCCATAATGCCTCACGTAAGGAAGCATTGTTGTCTCCATAAATAATTGAAGTATTGAAACTGATTTTGGTAGCTAATATAGTGACAGAAACATGAATAGCCTGGTCTGACTTTCCAACAACATCCACCTTCACCGTATCAGCATTCCAACAAACCCAAATACGACCACGACAAGAGAAATCATAATTATACAAGAAGGACCAAGAACGCAGAAGAAGTTTAGAAACATTATCTTTATTCTTGTCTTTAACTCGAGTTTCAACCAAACCAAAAAAAGCTATCCTCTCTTGATGGATGAGTCTACGCAATTCTGAATGCTTTATAGGATCATTCAAACCTCTAATATTCCAACATCCAATAATCATAGGAAAATAGAGAGGAGTACAAACAACAACACAAAGATTACCTTGACGTGCCTCCTGGAGAGGAGCCAGATTTCTGATTCTTCTTTGAAGAGGCTTTTGAACCCCTTTTCTTTTTCTCTTGAGAGTCTCTAGCCTTAATAGCTAACTGATTAACAGTTTCCCTTTCGGTGGAATTCAGGGTTTGAGGGGTTGTCATGATATCGGTTGGTTCCCCATCTGTATCACCTCCCATTGCGTCCATATCTTGATCTAAAGCAGTACTTGCAGCCCCTTGCTCCTGTTTCATGTCTTCTCGTAAACTCTTCAAGACAAGAGGAGAGGAAGGATTTTCATCTTCATGACAACCAGCATTGCACACATCTGATGTCGCATGATCATTCATATTACAATCAGGCATATGTATACCAGATGTTGAACAACCATTCTCATCACAATTACCCACTTTAGATGCCAAGGGAGCATTCTCCCCACTCACAGAACCCTTGTTTCGTTTACCAACTACCTGCCACTGAAACTGATTCGGCTTGTTATCCGCAGATTTAGAGTTCATAGCTCCTAGATTCCTCTTACCCTCTGCCACCACTTTAAGATTATCAATGTTATTAGTAGCACATAGCGTTGTGGTGTGTCCAAAGACATTGCAATTACTGCACTTCGACGGTATCCATTCGTATTCAGCTGAAATTGTTATGAATAACCCATTTGGACAGCGAAGATCATATTCCTTAACCAACGTCTTCGAAGCATCTATCTCAACGCAAACTCTTGCGTAACTAAGCCTTTTACGCAACAATGTCGTATGATCCGCATGAAGGGGGACTCCAATAGCACTCGCTACACAGCTCAGCCCCTTAATAGTCCAATACTCGAGAGGGACATTATACAGCTTAACCCATACCGGAACTCTTGCCAAATCATCTTTCAAAAATTGCATGTTCGGTTGCCAACGTTTAAGCACCAAAGGCCTGTTTGCCATGTGCCATGGGGCTCTTTCCAGCACATTAATGGCATGATCAACCGAATCAAAGGTGAAGATGAAGAAGCCATTATCCGAAGACAAAACTTCTGATAGACCGTAGGAGCTCCATATTCTTTTGGCAATAGAATTAACCACGGGATACGGTAATTTCTGCCCCACAAAATGACCAACTAGGGTGGATTTCCAAAATTCACAGCCATCTTCAAACACATCAAGAGGAGGAGCTACTGTCACACGACCATCAGTCATAGTAGGGGGAGCAAAGTGCAGATTACGGACTGAACTAATGCCAAGGGTCTTGCTACCCTCATTGTCATCAACACCAGAACCCTTCAAAGCATTTAAAAAATTCAATTTGGGTCTAGGTTTTAGTTGTTCTTGTTGATGAGACCCTACCTTCACCTCATCAACTTTAGAACCCAACACATGGTTCATTTCTGGAACAACATTAAAAGCTTGGGCAGTAGAGTGTTTCTCTATACTAGCATCAGAATCAGCTTGAAACTGAGAAATCCTCATCCCATGGCTATTCAACATATCCTGCAGTTCTAATCTTAATGTATGCCCAGACTTAACTTGATTATGTTGTTCAATGTGAGAGCTAACCATTGGAACATTTTCCACAGAAGAACATAGAGACATTATGGTAGCATACAAATATTAGAGAGAGCAAAATTCTAATAAGATAAACTGAGTCCAAGATTGGAACTTGGAGATGGGAAAAGCTCTTAATGGTTCTTTTGATGCTGGGCTACTTGAATTTGGGTTGATATGTAAATAAGTGAAGGAATTGATGTTGTTTATGGTTAGAACAACAAATGAATTTGAACCCGAATTTGAAATCATCCATTGCATGTGAAAACAAGACTAATTTAGGTGGATTTCAAGTTCAGAACGTGCTCTTTCTAGATTGTCCAACCATGACTGCATTGGACTTTTGTGTAAGATGATATGGTTGTTTTAAATTTGGTCTGTTTTTGTTAGAAAGGTCAAAAAATGTGTGCTAGTCAATTTGTCTAGGTTATTTTATCAAATTCTGTTTTTTAGGCTTGACTTATGCTATGTTGTTGTTTTAAATTTGGTTTGTTTATGTTAGAAAGGTCAAAAAACGTGTGCTAGTTAATTTGTTTAGGTTATTTTGTCAAAGTCTGTTTTTTGGGCTTGACTTCTGCCATGTTGAATTTTTCCTAACTTTGGAGGGATGTTCCACTTATAAATATAGTATCAGAATATGTAATAAAGCACTTTTTGGCCAAGATTTGAAACTTAATTCACAGAATTAAGAGTTGTTCTTCCAGATTGATTTTGTGAAGAACCCTACCTGACTTATCACTCTTCGATCACAAAGAGTGTGGCGTCGAAATCCTAGATTGATCTTTGTGGTGTCCAGATCGACTTATCAAAGTATCATTCTAATCTATCCTCCATCTTATTTACCTTGAAATCACTATAATCCAGCCTAAACACCAAAAGAAAGACAACACAACACAACCAGACCCATCATTCATCCATTTTCATCAGATTCATTGTTGTCGATTTTCGAATCATTCACGGCACATCAATAATGTGTTGCAATGATGGGATAATGATGGTGGTGACAATGACTGAGTGATGATGTAATGTTAGTGGGATTGTAGAGGTAATAAAAGTGGTGTTGAAGTTACGAGTCAATTTTGGTTGTTGAAATAATTGAATAATATTATTATTGATTATTGTTATTGTAAACCATTTTTGATATTGTGACCTAAAGAAGAAATAATATTTATTTTCCAAACCTAAAAACTGATTTTTTAGGTAAAAAGAATTTTTTTAAGAAAAAACAAATAAGTTACCAAATCAAAAATTGAGATTTTCATCAAGATTAGCTAAAACAATCATTTTCAGGTCAAAACCGAGTTTGTTGGGTCAAAATTGATCGAAATCAATATGTCAGGGTCAAAACCAATTTTTACAGTTGTCATGACGTGTATGACCTCGAATGGCAGAGTTGTCTCCTGGAAACCAGTGGTATTTGGATTTAATCATAAAGTTATGATTATAGAGTTCAGAAGTCATCACCTAATATTATGGTTACTATAAAACCTAATAGTCTGCAGGAGTTTGAGTAAGATGATTAGTTGTGCAGGGAAAAGATACACCATCTTTAGTGCACCAAACTTAGGGTAAGTTGCATTGATGATTGATTGTTTTTCTAGGTTATATTTCTATTCATTGGTTTTATCTAAAGTTAAGGCAGATCTACCTTTGTGAGGAAGTCTCTATTTTATTGGGTTAAATCTTAATCGTTTTACGTCTCAAATTTAGCATCACATTTATTTTCTATTTTCTACCTTTAAAATGTAAGTTCATACCCCCAAATATAAAATTCTACAGCTAAATCCTAACATTCTGAATATTAAACAAAATAATTGTTATAAGATTTTTGATATTTTGGTCAAATCCTAATAAATGATCATAAACTAGTTACAATATCTATTTTGTGTTTGTTAAAACATGATTAAAAAAAATACAATTTGGTTTTAGAAAATATGCATGGAAATTTTTAGAATTTGACCGTATGTAATTAAAATATTTTATCTTTTTCTCCTTTTTTCTCCAAGTTCCACTGGAGATGCAAGAAAGACAAAATTTCTCATCTTTGTTTTGCTGATGACTTGATGATTTTTAGCAACGGGGATGTAAAGTCAATTCGTATGATCAGAACGGTGCTCACAAAGTTTCAAGACCTATCAGGTCTGTATCCAAATCCAAACAAAAGTGACATCTTCTTGAGCGGTGTGTTAAATGCTGAGAAGGAGCAAATTATTCATATTCTTGGGTTTAGAGAGGGGGAGCTCCCTATGAAATATTTGGGAGTACCTCTTCTCTCATCCAGACTAAAGGCTGTTTATTGTAAGGGCCTCGTGGATCGAATCACCTCTAAAGTTCGACATTGAACTTGTCGAACACTCTCGTATGCAGGACGGGTACAACTGATTAATTCAGTCTTATTTTCCATACAAGTCTATTGGGCATCTCTCTTTCTCTTACCTGGGCAAGTAATTAAAAATGTGGAGCAAATTATGAAATCCTTTCTTTGGTCAGGTTCAGATATGAGAACTACTGGGGCTAAAGTGGCTTGGGATCAGGTATCTCTTTCAAAAAAGGAGGGGGGCTAGGAATAAAACGGATAACAGAATGGAACAAGATTGCTTTGTTGAAACACATTTGGAACCTGTGCAATGACTCAGATGGCTCAATATGGTCTACTTGGATTAGATCCAATCTGTTGCGAGGTAGGAATTTCTGGACAATCAAGACACCACAGAATTGCTATTGGGCTTGGGGAAAGATTCTAAAGCTGAGATCCTTAGCATGGCCGAAGATGAAGTACATCATAGGAGATGGAATGACAACCTATGATTCACAGCCCACTCGCGGATTCTTACGGGGAAAGATTCATCTATGATTCAGGTATGGCCAAGAACGCGAAGGTGAATGTGCTAATTCATAACTCAGAATGGAAAACTCCTACCACCCAAGCTAGTGGCTGGCACCCCATTATGGAAGCTATTCCTTCCAATTCTAATCCTAAAATGGGGCAAAAGGATGAGATAGTTTGGTTGGATTCACCAAATCACAGATTCTCGATCAAAGTAGCTTGGGAACAACTAAGATGTCATCGTCAGATGGTTGAATGGCATGACATTGTGTGGTTCAAGAATGCTGTTCCAAGACATTCATTTCTTCTATGGATGGCTGTCCAACAGAAACTCACAACTCAAGATAAACTTCATCGGTTTGGTATACATGGTCCCAATAGATGCTCCCTCTGTCTCCGCAACAATAAGGATCACAACCACTTGTTCTTTGAATGCTCCTATACTAAAGCGATCTGGTGGGATGTTTGTGACAGATGCGACATTCCAAGAATGACAAAAGGCTGGGATGAATGGATTCGATGGGCCACTGTCTCTTGGCATGGCAAGAGTTTCGTCAATTTTTCTCGTAAACTGAGTTTTGCAGCTACAGTGTATCATGTATGGCAAGAACGGAATGCAAGGATCTTTGCTGGAATGTCTAGAACTTCGAATTTGGTCTTTAATCAAATCGAATGTATCATTCGTGATAAGCTTGATTTTTTTTTTGGTAAGTTGACGTATGTATTAAAAGAAGAAGATACAAACATTATAAGGGGCATACCCCAGATTTACAATGATAACAGAAACATAAAACAACAGATGGCTACAAGCTAGCCATCGACCATAACACTGAAACCTCACTGGATTCGTTAGGGAAACCAATACAACCAGCTAACTAACAATTAAAAATCTATGGTATTCACCCTCCAAGCTCGTTGGATCCTTTTGTTTTCATTTGTTGGTGCGACATTCCTCATCAAATCAAGCTTATCACGAATGATACATTCGATTTGATTAAAGACCAAATTCGAAGTTCTAGACATTCCAGCAAAGATCCTTGCATTCCGTTCTTGCCATACATGATACACTGTAGCTGCGAAACTCAGTTTACGAGAAAAATTGACGAAACTCTTGCCATGCCAAGAGACAGTGGCCCATCGAATCCATTCATCCCAGCCTTTTGTCATTCTTGGAATGTCGCATCTGTCACAAACATCCCACCAGATCGCTTTAGTATAGGAGCATTCAAAGAACAAGTGGTTGTGATCCTCATTGTTGCGGAGACAGAGCGAGCATCTATTGGGACCATGTATACCAAACCGATGAAGTTTATCTTGAGTTGTGAGTTTCTGTTGGACAGCCATCCATAGAAGAAATGAATGTCTTGGAACAGCATTCTTGAACCACACAATGTCATGCCATTCAACCATCTGACGATGACGTCGTGATAAGCTTGATTTGATGAGGAATGTCGCACCAACAAATGAAAACAAAAGGATCCAACGAGCTTGGAGGGTGAATACCATAGATTCTTAATTTGTTAGTTAGCTGGTTGTATTGGTTACCCTAACGAATCCAGTGAGGTTTCAGTGTTATGGTCGGTGGCTAGCTTGTAGCCATCTGTTGTTTTATGTTTCTGTTATCATTGTAAATCTGGGGTATACCCCTTATAATGTTTGTATCTTCTTCTTTTAATACATACGTCAACTTACCAAAAAAATAAAAATAAATAAATAAATAAAGTAATAAAAAGAAATTGCTATGCATAGACACATTTGTTTTTACAATATTTTACTCACACATCCCAGAATTACATGTTTACAAACCATATAAATTTAAAATTTAGCAATTATTTAAAAACACACACATATAAAATTCAAAAACTTGCGAAATGGTCCTTTCAAAGGTTGGAAATAGGTTGAAGAGATTGCTGGGAACTCAAAAGGCATACTGGAATTTTAGGACCATTAAAACAATGGCCGTGGGTAGAACCACACGCTGCTATCACTGGTAGAGACAAAAATAGGTGGATTTGAGCGACATTTCCTCCTTTTTCTTCCTGTGTTTTTGGTGAATATCATTGTCACCTGTAAAAGGAATAAAATGTAAGAAATAATTGATTTTTTTTTGTTTTGTCTTTATGGGTCTCTTAGTTTTTTTTTTAACTTTTTGGTTGTTTCAACAACCAACGATAGAAAAGAGGCGCAATAGAAGGAGATGGTGCTGAGAGAAGTAAGGAAGTTGTCGTGTATGGTGGAGATAGTTAATGGTGGTTATTGTTTTAGTCAGTTGAGAGAGGAGAGACCGTGAGCTATGCTGTGAGTCTAGTGAAAGGAGGCGACGTTGATGTCGTTGTTGCCTTTGTGGGTGATGAGAGGCTGGCGATGCTGCCACAAGGAAAAGAGAAGTGAGGAGGAGCTATTGTGTTGTCTCAGTTACTGTTTTGCTGATGGTGAAGCTATTGAGGAGTGGTTGATGATAGTTAAAGGTCGTGAGGAGAGAAAGGTTATCTTGTATGTTTTGTTATAATTTTATGGTTTCAAGTGTTTTTAGGTTACTAAAGTGATGAAAAATGGAGAGATGGAGGTCCTGGTTATGGTCAAAAGAGGAAGGTGTTAGTGGCTCTGCTACTTTGGCAGAGGAAAGGGTTTGGCTTAATCTGAAATGACCCATCTCCTCATGGTTGTAGCTTTGATTTCCTATCGGCTGAAAATCTCTCCTTGCGTATATGCACCCAAACCCAACTGCCAGGCTGAAAGACAACATGATTGCGCCCCTTATGGGCTTTGGTCCCATACACACGGTTTCTCTTTTCAATCTGTTGCCACACACTCTTATATGCACTCAAACCCAATCGTCAGGCTAAAAGACAACAAGATTGCGCCCTTTATTGGCTTTGGTCGCATACACATGATTCCTCTTTTTAATCTGTTGTCGCACACTCTCATGAAGTGTCTTCACCACCTGTGCTTTACGAATACCATCCAAATTAACCCTTTTTATCAACAGGCAAAGAAATCAAATCCATAGGAATTAAAGGGTTAAATCCATACACAATTTCAAATGGTGAAAATTCAGTAATAAAATGCACACTACAATTGTATGCAAACTCTATAAATGACAAACAATCTTCTCAATTCTTTAAGTTATTTTGAATAACAGCACGCAGAAGTTGTGTTAAGGTCCTATTAACTACTTCGGTTTGTCCATCTATTTGGGGGTGACAAGTAGTTGAAAACAACATTTTAGTACCCAATTTGCTCCATAACACCTTCCAAAAATAGTTAAGAAACTTAACATCTCTATCAGACACAATGCTTTTAGGGACCTCGTGAAGTTGTACTATCTCCCTAAAGAACAAATCAGCAATGTTAGTTGCATCATTTGATTTTATGACATGGAATAAAGTGTGTCATGTTTGAAAACCTATCAATAACTAGAAAAATTGAATCCCTACCCCGTTTTGATCTAGGTAAACCTATGACAAAGTCCATCGAAATATCTACACATGGTTCCTTAGGTACATGCAAAGGGATATACAAGCCATGTGGTTAAGTCCTAGACTTTGTTTTCTTACAAGATATGCATTTCTCATATATGTGTTGCACATCTTTTTTCATTTTATGCCAATATAAATGTTTATGCAACACATTCAAAGTCTTAACAACACCAAAATACCCATCAACTCGCCTTTATGTGCTTCACACAAGCAATTCACGCATAGAACTTAATGGAATACATAAACAATTCTCTTTAAACAAATATCCATAAAGTTAGAACAACCTAAAAGCTGAAGTTTCACAAGCATTATAAACATTAGCAAAATCACTATCATCCTTGTACATTTCTTTTATGTGTTCAAATCCTAAAAACCTAGCATCCAAAGTAGATAAAAGAATATACCTACGGGAAAGTGCATCAACCACAATGTTTTCTTTTCCTTTCTTATACTTGATCACATACGGAAATGTTTCAATAAATTCAACCCATTTAAGATGGCCTACTCAACTTACCTTACCCTTTCAACTGCTTCAATGATTTATGATCTAAATGTATAACAAACTCCTTACGCTATAGGTAATGCTGCCAGGACTCTAAAGTTCTTACCAAGGTATAGAGCTCCTTGTCATATGTAGGGTAATTCGAGGCTGCCCCATTAAGTTTTTTGCTGAAATATGCAATAGGCCTCCTATCCTGCATTAACCTCTCATACCTATACTTGAAGCATCACATTCAACTTCAAAGGTCTCGTAAAGTCTGGCAAAGCTAAAATAGGCACCGAACAAAGTTTATCTTTCAACAAATTAAAAGCCTTATCTTGTTCCATTTAAATCTAACGACTTTTTCACAATTTCAGTTAAAGGTGCAGTAATAGTACTAAAATCCTTCACACCTTCTATAAAAACTAGTAAGTCCATGAAAACTCCTTACCTCACTTACCGATTTTGGTGTAGGCTTAATGATGCGAACCTCGTGATCATGTAGTCACACAAAAACACCAATTCCTAGAAAGCCAAGTAAATCAGTTTTGATAGAAGCGTGACACAAAGATAACTTGTACCTAGGCACCAGTATTATTGGAAACGGAGACCCCCACCCAACGAATATTGATTCATGAACAAGAAGTATAAGGATGACGCTATGAAGACAGTTATTCTTAGATAAATCGTTTTCAGTTCTTTAGAGAACCAAGGAAGGGAGATTATCCCACCAACACACAACAAGTGTGGCAAACAAGAATTATTAATTTGAATTGTCTAACCCTTACATGTTTGGTTATGCCTTTATTTATAATGACTCTAGACTTAAAGAAACCCTAATGGACCCTACTTAGGTGGACTTATATGAAGCCCACTTACAATTGACCCAAATAGGTAATAATATCCCAAAGACTAAGAAGAAAATAATAAAAATCCAAAAATTATCATCCTAAATATGCTAGAATTGGATTTGTAACCGTTAAGAAGCCCCAAATAAACTAGGAGAAATCTGATTTGGAAAATTTGTGTTGCTGTCTCCTTTGATGTCCTTGATTAGCTTGAATTTCCTTGTTTAACTTGGACAAATAAGAAAAACAAATTTCCTTCTTTGTTGTTGATTTAATTACTTTCCTTCCTAGGTGATGCGAACCTCGTGATCATGCAACCCACAATCAAGATTGAGATCTGGAAAGCCGAAATAGGTCTGATAGAAGTGTGACACAATGGAAACCTGCCCTAAGGCACCAACGATGTTGGAATGAGTAGAATGACACCACAAAGCTAGTTAATCTTCAATAACTCAGATTCAATTCATTCAAGAACTGAAGAATGCAAAAATCACTCTCACACATTAAAACTGAAAAATTTAGAACTAATAGTCATCAAAGGCTGCTGAAATTTTGGTTACATAAGTTTAAATAGTTCTTGAAAAATTAACACTAATGGACCCTTTATGTGGACTTATATGAGTTCTACTCAAAAACCCTAAATTGAAAAGCCCATAACTTGATCCAAACAAGCCTTGGATCCTAGCTGAAAACAAAGTATTAATTAAGTCCAAACAAGCTTTGTGTTGTCGCTAACAAAATAAAATAAAGCCTCTAATATTAAATCCATGTTCTCCCATGAGAAGAAGAGAAGGAAGTATAATATGACAAAACTGATTCAAGGCTTATTTATGCAGCCCATTAATCATAGAAACAAAAGGAAAAGGTAGTCACCTATGTTATTTCCAAGTTGTAGTAGGATTCTTTTGTTTTCTTTGTTGTCCTCACCTCATGGCCTAAATAAGATTGTATTAGGGCCCTCTTGCATATGGATAAGATGTACTAGGGTCTTCTCTTGATACTCTAATGGACCTTTCAATTTTTACTTGGTTAAAACCTTCAAAATCTGTGCATTCAATGCATTTGTCTTGGATCGAGTCATTGGACCATCTGGAACATGTAATAGGTCCTTGCTGGTGTTTCTAGGCTGATCCACATCATCCCCTCTCTCCTCGAAAGGATTTGATCTCGAATCAAAATCTGTGTCAAACAACGTAAGATCACCAACATTAAAGGTAACATTAACACCATACTCACCTGGAAGGTCAATTTTGTATGCGTTGTTATTGATTCTCTCTAAAACCTGAAATGGACCATCACCACGAGGATGTAATTTTGATTCTCTCTGACACCATCGATACGGACCTCGTGATCGCACGGTCACGCTACCAACACGCAAAGACACCAATTCCTGAACATTGATTCGAGAACAAGAAGTAAATCAGGTTTGATAGGAGTGTGACACAAATATAACTTGTACCTAGGCACAAGCACTATTGTAAACGGAGACCCCCCACTCAATGAATATTGATTCGCGAACAAGAAGTATAAGGATGATGCCACGAAGATAGTTGCTCTTTGATAAGTCGTTTTTCAGTTCTTTAGAGAACCATGGATACAATTGACCCAAATAAGTAATAAAAACCCAAAGACTAAGAAGAAAATAATAAAAAAATAATAATAATCCAAAACTTACCATCCTAAATATGCTAGAATCAGATTTGTCACCGTCAAGAAGTTCTAAATAGACTAGGAAATCTGATCTCAAGGTAGAATTTATTCTGAAGTCTTCTTTCCTTTTTGTAGCTAGGATGAATAAGGAATCCTTGTAAGAAAAGGATTCTAAAACATTTATGAATCCTTGCCACACTTGGAAACTATGTTGCAGCCCATTAAAGATCTTTGTAGAATTAGAAGATTCCTAAAATAAGCTGCCATATCGTTTTAGGAAAAGAATCTTAACCAAATAGGAAGTCCACAAGTCAAAAGGAAGTAAATAACAAAATTTATACAGCCTTTGTTGAACCGTGTTTCGATGCCTTTCCGAACTTCGATTGACCTGACATTTTAACCCATGGTAGGACACCATGTCAGAAGACTCCATGTACAATTTCAGCCCGATCCAACGATCGGATTGTAAATTATAATTGTTGCTGTAAAACTGGATAGATACACTTTTTAAGTCAAAATCCGAATTTGACCTTTTCTAGATCGTATCAGGTTTCATTCTAGTAGTTTTGGTGTTTTGGTTCAAGTAAAAATTGTCTCAAGATTTTATCAACCAAATCTGATTTTAGCTTTCTTGTATGTGGTTAGGTTCTTACCCTTCGGGTTCACATCAATTAACATCAGAATAAGGTGTTAAGATCAAATTATATCCTTTTATCTTTTAAGTTTTCATATTTGTTTAGTGTTCTTTCTTCAAAACTGATTATTTGGGGGGGGGGGGGGTCTTTGAATTTCATTACTATCAAATGAAAATTAGTAGCTCATATATGAAAAATAACGAAATCACAAAAAAAATTGATTATGTTGTAAACTTGAAATTACAAAAGATTGAATTCAGGAACTAAGAGATATACATCTCCAATCTCATTCTCTTTGGTTTCTTTAATTTATTTTTTAGTGTCAAATCTTAATTTTAAGGTTGTTTGGACATTCAAGAAAACAAAGGTAATTCTTTTTTGGATAAAGTAAATGTATTAACCAAAAAGTAACAAAACAACATAAAAAAGCTCGAATAGGAAAACAAAATCCGCCTAACCTAAGTCCATATAAGAGGTTCATTAGGGTTCATTTTTCAAGAACTATTTAAACTCATGTAACCCAAAATTTCAGTAGCTTTTATGATAATTACTTCTGAATTTTTTAGTTTTAACGTGTGAGTGATTCTTGCATTCTTCAGTTCGCACGAACTGAATCTGAATTATCAAAGATTAACTAGCTTCGTGGCGTCATTCTACTCAATCCAATGGTGTTGGTGCCTTGGAGCAGGTTTTCATTGTGTTGCATTCCTATCAGACCTATTTCGGCTTTCCGGGATTAGATCTCAATATTGATTGTGAGTTGTGTGATCAGGAGGTTCGCATCAGTTGGTATCAGAGCTAGGCTCCGAAACAAGGTCACATCCTTATGTTGTTTTTGTTTTCTTAGTGTTCCTTTAAGTTTATCAGTGTTTGCGTCCATCTTCTTCTTTGTGTTTGCGTCATCTAAGCAAAAAAAAAAAGGTTATATTTCATCTTGTCACTATCTCTAATCGTATCAGTATATTAAAAAGAAAAAAAAAAGAGGGGGTGGGGATTAAGTGAAATTTGAAGTATCATTCAATTTTTGCCATAGAAACACAACTCTTGGTAAACCATAAGCAAACCACCTCGGAATCAATTTAAACTTCATATTCAGTCTACTAGGGGTGTGATCACTTCATTTGTCAAATTTTCCCTTATTCTGATCTTGTTTGCTTGAGGTTTTAATTCGAGGATCAATTTTACCGCAGAAACACTACTTTTAGTGAACCATAAGTAAATCACCTTAGAATCAATTGAAACTTCATATTCTGTGTATTGGGGATGAGATCGAACTACATATTAAATTTGGGCTTATTTTGATAACGGCTTCTTGATGTTTTAATTGGAGGTTCAATTTTACCACAAACTTATCATACACGGGGTTTGGGTACCTAGACATAATAGAACGACCTAGAAACTGAGATTTATTGTTTTCTTGGTATCCTAATACTATATTTGAAACTCAAGGTCATTTGAATTGCGTTTTCTTTAGGTTCCAGAATCGGGTTTTGTCTTGCTGTAACGGGTTTGTTTTGCGTTGTCTTTCAAAACTTGTTTTGTTTCTGTTGATTTTGTTCCTTTCAGTATATTTATTATCATATTTGGGATATTTGGCTATTGTTTGAGTCATTCTCATCAATTTCATATTTGCTTGTTTTCGATCAATTCTGGTCCAAACGATAGTCAGATTTATAATTTCAAGTTTAAATCAATGTTCTTCCTGTTATGAAACTCTATTCTTGTATTTGTCTTATTTTTATTTTTGTTTTTTTTCCTCCCTATTTGTGTCATGTATTCACCAAGGGAGAGGGAACAGAGGAGGATTCTAGATCAACGATGCAAAAAACTAAGCCATGGTTTGGGGGCTTTAGAACGAGAAGTTGATAAGTGTAGAAGATTATTCTATGATCTTCAAGCTTCATAGGAAAAGGAGGTACAATGCCAAAAAAAGAAAGACGAAGGAGAGCCATTGTGGTTATCATTCAAAAGTATGTACGCAAGTGGTTAGTACAGCGTGCTTATTTGAAATTCTCGTCGGTCACTAATTCTATACAGTAATAAGGGAATTCTGAAGGCTACTGAAGTTGCTACTCATCCTATTCAAGATTCGAGGGCGAATCTTCTTGAAGAGGGAGGGAATGATACGGTTCAGCCTTGTGATACGATCCAAGTAAGGTCAGATTCGGATTTTGGCATAAAAAGCGCAACAGTCCAGGTTTACGACAACAGTTATAATTCTCAATCCGACCGTTGGATCAGGTTAAAAGTTCATGTGGACTCTCCAGACATGTTTTCCTACTATGGGTTAAAATTTCAGGTCAATCGGATTTCTGCAAGGCACCACAATACTAGTCTATATAGGCTGAATAAATTTTGTTATTTACTTTCATTTGACTTGTGGACTTCCTATTTGGCTAGGATTCTTTTCCTACAAGGATGTGGCAGCTGGTTTTGAGAATTTCCTAGTTCCACTAGGATTTTAATGAGCTGCAGTATAATCTTCAAGTGTGGTAAGGATTCATTGATGTTTCAAAATCCTTTTCTTATAAGGATTCCTTATTCATCCTAGCTACAGAAGGAAAGAAAAGCTAGTGGTATTTTCTATCATGTTTGGGCTTAATTAAAACTTTGTTTTGAGCTAGGATTCAAGGCTTGCTCAGATCAAGTTATGGACCTTTTAGTTTAGGGTTTTTGGGTCAGTTTTAAGTGGACCTCATATAAGTCCACATAAGGGGGCCATTAGAGTTAACTTTCCAAGAACTATTTAAACTCATGTAAGCCAAAAATTCGGCAGCTTTCATGATAATTACTTCTAAATTTTTTAGTTTTAACGTGTGAGATTGATTTTTGCGTTCTTCATTTCATGAACGAACTGAATCTGACTTATCGAAGATTAACTGGCTTCGTGGCATCATTCTACTCAATCCAATAGTGTTGGTGCCTTGTGGCAGGTTTCCATTGTGTCACACTCCTATCAGATCTATTTCGGCTTTCCGGGATCAAATCTCAATCTTGATTGTGGGTTGCATGACGACGTGATTACGAGGTTTGCATCAATACATTTAATGATATCACTATAAAACAACCAAAACATTATAAAGAGCCTCACCATGGAGCTGAGAATTCATCTACCTCTAAATTTAGTATACTGCATTAGCTAGCATCAATCTGATTATCAAAGATTTATGAGAGCTACATATGCGAACCTCTTGATTACGTAGTCAAGCAACCCCCAACAAAGATGATACTTTCTCAAAAAAGCTGAAAAATCTGGTTTAAGAAGTGTGATA
The DNA here is from genome assembly GCF_951802175.1 of Populus nigra. Taxonomy (NCBI): domain Eukaryota; kingdom Viridiplantae; phylum Streptophyta; class Magnoliopsida; order Malpighiales; family Salicaceae; genus Populus; species Populus nigra. The sequence continues at coordinate 6,502,159 of NC_084866.1, read as the reverse complement.
CAATTAAAATTTGTCTCAATGCACCATCACTATTAGAATTAAATTGAATGACGTCACAAGGCCACTTATACCTTGATAAGTTAGATTTGATATTTGTTCCAACAAAGATAACGTGTTGCATCGTGCAAAACCTAGCTTATTTTATAAATCTATGACTACGTGTTTTTCAGCATACAAAACACTTATGTAATGCTTTAAATAGCTCTAATGGATCCTCATATATGGGCTAATTTGAGCCCACTTATAAAATTGACCCAAATAAGTAATGATAAACCAAAGACTAAGAAGAAAATAATAAAAATCTGATTTTCCACCCATAAGAAGTGATAAGATCAGGGAAACGAAAAAACAATCAGATTTGGATTCTGACATAAAATGCGCAACTGTCCAATTTTACAGCAATAGTCAAAATTCTCAATCCAACCGTTGTATTGAGCTGAAAGTTTACATGGCATCTCCTAACATGTTGTTCTACCTTGTGTTAAAATGTTAGGTCAATCGGACTTCGAAACGACATTGCAATACGGGTCAACATAGGCTGTATGAATTTTGTTATTTGCTTCATTTTGACTTATGGACTTCCTATTTGGCTAAGATTATTTGATAGGTCATTTTCAGTTCTTTAGATAACCAAGAAGGAGAGATTATCCCACCAACACATAACAAGTGCTGCATTTTACGTCAGAATTCGAATCTGATTGTTTTTTCGTTGCCCGGATCGTATCTTCGTGGTTGTAGCTTTGATTTTCTATGTGCATATGCACCCAAACCCAATCACCGGGCTGAAAGACAACATATTTTCACCCCTTGTTGGCTTTGCTCGCATATACCCAATTTCTCTTTTCAATCTCTTGCTGCACTCTCATGGAGTGTCTACACCACCTGTGCTTTACGATTACCATCCAAACTAACCCTTTCATCAACAGACAAAGGAATCAAATCCATGGGAGTTAAAAGGTGAAATCCATACATAATATCAAATGGTAAAAATTCAGTAGTAGAATGCACACTACGATTGTATGCAAACTCTATAAATGGCAAATAATCTTCCAAAGTCTTTAAGTTCTTTTGAATGACAGCACGAAGAAGTTGTGTTAAGGTCCTATTAACTACTTTGGTTTGTCCATCTTTTTGGGGGTGGCAAGTAGTTGAAAGCAACAGTTTAGTACCCAATTTGCCCTATAACACCTTCTAAAAATAGGTAAGGAACTTAACATCTCTATTAGACACAATGCTCTTAGGAACCCCGGGAAGCCGTACTCCTAAAGAATAGATCAGCAATGTTAGTTGTATCATCGGTTTTATGACATGGAATAAAGTGTGCCATGTTGAAAACCTATCAACAACTACAAAAATTGAATCCCTACCCTGTTTTGACCTAGGTAAACCTAAGATGAAGTATATGAGCTTATCACAATGGAAGACATGCTTCAAGGCAACAAGACTATAAACCAACCCAATGGCCGTGACCACGAGGTTCGCATCACTTTCCCTTCTCATATGCACCCAAACCCAATGACCTAGTTCAAACCTCACCAATTTCTGAATCTGATGGTTTTCTCTCCCCTTGTTCCTCACCTTGATTTTCTCTCCTCCTGCCTCATGCTCACTTTTTAGCTTTATTTGATCATCATACTCCTGTTTGGGTGTAGAAGGTATAAGAGTGATGGTTTTACCATCTTTTACAATGGTATACCTATTTTTAACCCATGATATGACTTATGTGCATTGGTTGGTATCCCACAGAACTTCATCAATATATTTTCCAATCGAAAATGGAATGGTAACCTGTTTAGTCACTTTCACTTCGCCACTATCATTCAGCCATTGCAATCTATATGATTTAGCATATGCTTAAGAGTACACAAATTCAGTTTACTAACAAGGGTGGTACTACAAACATTAACACAGCTTCCACTATCTATAATTAAACTACACACCTTAGTTTGTACATAACAACGCGTGTGAAAGATGTTCTCCCTTTGTTGATTAGTTTCATCTTTTTTTTTTTTGGTAAGTTGATGTATGTATTAAAAGAAGAAGATACAAACATTATAAGGGGCATACCCCAGATTTACAATGATAACAGAAACACAAAACAACATATGGCTACAGGCTAGCCACCGACCATAAAACTGAAACCTCACTAGATTCGTTAGGGAAACCAAGACAACCAGCTAACTAACAAATTAAGAATCTATGGTATTCACCCTCCAAGCTCGTTGGATCCTTTTGTTTTCATTTGTTGGTGCGACATTCCTCATCAAATCAAGCTTATCACGAATGATACATTCGATTTGATTAAAGACCAAATTCGAAGTTCAAGACATTCCAGCAAAGATCCTTGCATTCCGTTCTTGCCATACATGATACACTGTAGCTGCAAAACTCAGTTTACGAGAAAAATTGACGAAACTCTTGCCATGCCAAGAGACAGTGGCCCATCGAATCCATTCATCCCAGCCTTTTGTCATTCTTGGAATGTCGCATCTGTCACAAACATCCCACCAGATCGCTTTAGTATAGGAGCATTCAAAGAACAAGTGGTTGTGATCCTCATTGTTGTGGAGACAGAGCGAGCATCTATTGGGACCATGTATACCAAACTGATGAAGTTTATCTTGAGTTGTGAGTTTCTGTTGGACAGCCATCCATAGAAGAAATGAATGTCTTGGAATAGCATTCTTGAACCACACAATGTCATGCCATTCAACCATCTGACGATGACGTAAAATTACTTCCCCGGCAACGGCGCCAAAATTTGTTGCGATGTCGCGGTCGCACAAATTAATTACCCTAGCTTAAAATAAACAAGATAGTATAGAGCAAGCAAGGGGTCGATCCCACGAGGAAGGTTTAGTTCAGATTTTTATGCTATACGTTATGTAATTGGGGGGGTTTGATTTGCAATGATCTAAACTATGGTAGAAATTACAATAGCAAATAAAATCAATTGAAATTGAAATATATCAAGAAAACAAACCTTGGTCGCAAGCACACATCAACCAACAGAAATCAGAACTGATCCTTGAAACGAAACTCCAGTTTATATTCTGAATTTTTATCTTTTCTTAACATTGGTTAATTAACGGATCCGCCGTATAACTAACTCTAACCAACAAACAATCACAGTGTCCGCACTAATGATTTATTCCAATGGCAGCCTTAAGATCTAGATAAATTCATTAATCTTAACAACCAAGTTGTCAGCTTGTGTTGCATTTGATCGAATGTTCTCCCTAAGTTTAATAACGTTGTTCCGCTACAATTATCAAGCTTAGTTGCTTCACAAGTTTATATACCACAACTCCGGTTTTGATATCAAACTTAGCAATAGATTGTTCACAATAATAACTTAGAGTCCGCTCTAGCAATTAAGATAAACAATCATAGAAACTATGCATTGGAAAACAAACATACGCATTCATAATACAAACTGAAAATAAATGGAAGAATAAATCTCACAGTTCTTGAAATCTGAAGGTGTTTGCGTCCTTGCAACCAAGAAAACGAGCTTAGCCTTACATATCTATTGAACAACTACTCCTAAAGATGAAAGAATACATGATTTTTGGGTTGTAGAGGGGAGAGTTTGTGTTTCTTCTCTTATGGCTGCCACCCTTCTTTCTTTGATTCTACTGCACTCCCTCTCCCTCTCTCTTGGCTCTCTTCATAGCATAAACTTAGCTGCCTATTTATACACAAATTATAAGTAAGAAAAATCAAAGTTCAAGTGTGAATATCAATAGATGGTGGTAGTGTGAAGGCGGCTGGCGGCTGGTGGCTGGCAGCTGGTTTGTGGTTGGTGGTTTGAGGTTGGTGGCTTGAGGTTGGTGGCTGCCTTCCTTGACCTTCTGGATTGATGTTCTTGAGGAGCTAAATTGCTGAAATTAAAACTTGGATGTCGGTTTTGATGTTTCGGGATGTAATTTGGACTCGTTTCTTCACGAAACCTGTTTGCTGGCAGAATTCAGTTGTCATCTTTGAAAACTCATATCTCCCTCATATGACATCGTTTTTGGCTGAAATTTGGAGCGTTTATAGACCTTTGAGTCAGGAATCCAAAACAATTGAGTTTGAATCAATTGGATATCTACAGCTCCAGATATTGAATTTTGAATGGACAAAGGTCAACACTGGCAGAATGCGAGTTTTGACTTTGAAGGATGTGATTTCCATGCTCTTTGTCATTTTATTTTTCTTCACTTGGATTTCCAGAAAGGTATGGATGTTATCTTTCTAATGCCACTGGAATCACTTCGTTTCGACTTTTAGAACTCACGCTCTGCACAAAACATCGACTGAGGGTCAAATCTGTCAATTACCTCCAATTTACTCCTTTTTGCATCTTTCATCTAAAGGTGCCTTCAAAACATAAAACAAAGAATATCAAGGTATTTTATTCATAAAACATAGGCAAAACACTAGTTAAATATGGGTGAAACTATCGAACAATATGGTTACATCAAATACCCCCACACTTAGCTCTTGCTCGTCCTCGAGAAAGGATAGATAAAATCAAATTGAAAATAACTATGATCAATCTCTTAATCTTCCATCAATGTCCAAGAATATATGCATTATAAACAAGAATACAATCATGAAGGATAAATAGTATAATTCTCATGAATTCATTTACATGCAAACTTCAAAACTCAATCAATCGTCGGGATTTAAATGAAATCTATGCCATGCCAAAGTAATAGGTCCTCTTATTGATATACACTCCAACACTCACGTGTTTAGGGTTTATGTGTTTAAATCTCTCAAATTCAATCAAAGAATATGTTCTACCATAAGCTTGCTCGTCAATCTTATCTTCATTACCACATATTACAAGCAATGCATGAATCAAAAGGTCTTATTTTCTGTTTGTAATGGGGCTAAGGTTAAGGTGAGGTAAAAGAGAGTAAAAGGAAAGGTTCAAACCAAAGAAAGTAGAGCATTCTGAAAAATGATATTTCAAACAAGATATTCCATTAAAGCACATAAATTTTCCATCTTTAATCATCAATGCTTCTCTTCTTTTGATTTCAAGCTCTTTCCACATAAAATCTTAAGAATATAAAGGAACACTTTTTTTTTCTTTTTTCTTTTTTCTTTTTGTTTTTCATGTTTGGCAACTTTCTCCATCTTTTCATCAAGCATCACTTCTTCTTTCTTTTCACATAATTTCCAACTATAATTCCATGAGATATCACAAGTATATGCTCTACTAATCCTTGGCCAGGGGAAAAGGAAAACATATAAAAAGTTAAGGCTTATACATGGATAAAGCAAAGAAAAGATAAACAAGCTCAAAAGAGGCTCACTAAGGACAATATGCTTTAGGTTGGCTTTTTGGTTCAAGTGGTTAAATTTTCTAATGCCTTTATCATCTTCATGTACACATGTAATGTGAATGTAATCTCAACAAGATATGAAGCAAGTTCTAGAGATACATATCATTGAAAGAATGCACAATAAAAAAAAATATAATGTTGAAGGCTCAAAAGCTTGCATTGGTATAACACTATAAAGTCAACATGGCGTATTCTCAAAGTCAATCCCTAAAATAATTAAATCTTAAAATTGGCATGCACACTCATTCATTTGATTTATATCTTCATCTATCTCAACTAATTCTCATACATAATACTCATATTCTCAAAAACAATGGGAGTTAAAAAAGATCAAACACAATTTTTTTTTTATAGAACAACAAAGAAAACTAAAATTCTCCCAATACCCCGACACTTAAAACACAACATTGTCCTCAATGTTGAAATAAAAGCAAAGGAACATAAGAGAATGACAGAAAATAAATGAAAATGCGAAAAAATAAAAGATAAGGAAAAAGAAAGCAAATCTGATTATTTTTTTTGTGTTGGGTTGCCTCCCAGTAAGCGCTTTTGTTTTATGTCATTGCATGTCAAATCTGTGAAACCAACGAACATTCAACCAATGACTGTCCAACCTTGCCTTCTTTTAAAGAATGTCTCCATGAACAAGCCTATGCATTAAACAATTTTCAAAGGCCCAACCATAACCCATATTCGCAAACATATAACCCTGGTTGGAGAAATCATCCAAATTTCAGTTGGAAGAGTGAGAACAATAATGCTCAAACTTCACAGCCACCGTTTCAAGCACATCATAATTTCCAAAATTCTCGTGGATATGCACCTCCTTATGCTCCACCTCCTAGAAGAAATCTTGAGGAAACATTGCATGCATTTATGGAAAAGCAAGAGGCAATTAACACTTAACTTGCTCAAAGCATGACAGATTTTAAAGATACTCTTGCAAAGTTCACATCTGCTCTCAGTTTCCAAGAGAAAGGTAAGTTTCCTTCTCAACCACAACAAAATCCAAAGGGGCAATACAATGTAAATGCAAGTAGTTCTGGAAGCCAACACATGGATCAAGCCAAATCAGTCATCACTCTTCGTAGTGGTAAGGTTATTAAAAAACCCATTCTTGAACCTTGTGAGAATGATGATGAGTCAATCTCTGAGGGTAAGGAAGGGATTGAATCTGATCATTGCAAAGAAAAGACTGATTCTCCGCCGGCACTTCCATTTCCTCATGCCATGACCAAACAAAGGAAAGTCAATCACAACTCTGAAATTTTTGAAACCTTCAAACAGGTAAGGATCAATATACCTTTGCTGGATGCTATTAAACAGGTTCCTTCTTATGCTAAATTTTTGAAAGATCTGTGCACTGTGAAGAGAAAACTGAATGTGAAAAAGAAAGCCTTTTTAGCCGAACAAGTAAGTGCCATTCTTCAGAACAATAATGCATTGAAATATAAAGACCCTGGTTGTCCTACAATTTCATGCTTTATTGGAGAACATAAAATTGAAAGAGCTTTACTTGATCTTGGAGCTAGTGTGAATTTACTTCCATATTCAGTTTTTCAAAGTCTCAATCTAGGTGAGTTAAAACCAACTTCTGTGACTCTTTTACTTGCCGATAGATCTGTAAACGTGCCTAGAGGAATAGTTGAAGATGTGTTAGTACAAGTCGATAAATTCATTTATCCTGTGAATTTTATTGTCTTGGATACACAACTTGTTGAAGCATGTAATTCATTTCCTGTTATTTTAGGACGTCCATTTCTTGCAACTTCTAATGCATTGATTAATTGTAAGAATGGACTCATGAAGCTATCTTTTGGAAACATGACATTGGAGATGAATATTTTCAACATTTGCAAGCAACCTGGGGAAGATAATGATTTACAAGAAGTGGACTTTACTGAAAAATTAGTTCATGATCAATTTCAAACCACTTCCAATGAAATTGAGATTGATGAATCTAATGATTTGTAAATGGTTTATTTTCAGGAAGAATCAAAGGCAAGTAATTGGAGACCACAAATTGAGGAATTGTCGCCGTGATCAATTGAGCCAATACCTTCAAGTGTTCAACCACCAAAACCTGATTTGAAGCCGTTACCCCTCAATCTCAAATACTCATTTTTGGGAGAAAATGAAACTTTTCCGGTAATAATCTCTTCCAAACTTAATGCACAGCAAGAAGGTAAGTTATTACAAACTCTGAAAATGCACAAAAATGCATTAGGATGGACCATAGCTGACATAAAAGGAATTAGTCCTTTGATTTGCACTCACAGGATTTATTTGGAGGAAAATGCTAAACCCTCTAGAGAAATGCAACGAAGGCTTAATCCTAATATGAAAGAAGTAGTGAAAAATGAAGTCATTAAGCTTCTAGATAATGGAATCATTTATCCTATTTCTGACAGCAAATGGGTAAGTCCTACTCAAGTGGTACCTAAGAAGTCTGGAGTTACTGTGATAACAAATGAAAAAAATGAGTTAATTCCAACTAGGACTATTACTGGTTGGCGCATGTGCATTGATTATAGGAAACTTAATTCAATGACTAGAAAAGATCATTTTCCTTTACCTTTCATGGATCAAATTCTAGAAAGAGTTGCAGGTCATGAATTTTATTGTTTCTTAGATGGCTATTCAGGCTACAACCAAATTGAAATTGCATTAGAAGATCAAGAGAAAACTACTTTCACATGTCCATTTGGTACCTTTGCATATCGAAGAATGCCTTTCGGATTATGTAATGCACCAGCCACGTTTCAAAGATGCATGCTTAGTATATTCAGTGATATGGTTGAACGTTTTCTTGAGATTTTTATGGATGATTTTTCTGTTTTTGGTGATTCATTTGATGATTGTTTGACTAACTTAGAAAAGGTTTTGAGCAGGTGTGAAGAGAAGAATCTTGTACTGAATTGGGAAAAATGTCACTTTATGGTAACAGACGGCATTGTACTTGGTCACATTGTTTCATCAAAAGGAATTGAGGTTGATAAATCTAAAATCGAGTTAATTGCTAACTTGCCAACACCAAAATCTATTAAAGATGTTAGATCATTCTTAGGACATGCTGGTTTTTATAGAAGGTTCATCAAGGATTTTAACTTAATATCTAAGCCCTTGAGTAACCTTCTAACAAAGGATAATATCTTTGAATGGACTGAACATTGTGAAGAAGCCTTTGTTAAACTTAAAAACCAGCTTACTTCTGCTCCAGTCATTCAACCTCCTGATTGGTCTTTACCTTTTGAAATAATGTGTGACGCTAGTGACTATGCCGTGGGTGCTGTCTTGGGACAAAGAAAAGATAAGAAACCCTATGTGATTTACTATGCAAGTAAAACTTTGAATAGTGCTCAAATGAATTACACCACTACTGAAAAAGAATTACTTGCAGTAGTATTTGCATGTGAAAAATTCAGGTCTTATCTTGTTGGCTCACCTGTTGTTGTTTTTAGTGATCATGCAGCATTGAAATATCTTCTTTCTAAGAAAGATTCTAAGGCTAGATTGGTTCGGTGGATTTTGTTACTTCAAGAATTTGATATCACAATCAAAGACAAGAAGGGCACCGAAAATGTTGTCGCCGATCATTTGTCAAGATTGATAACAGATTCAAAATCTGACATCACACCAATCGATGACTACTTTCCTGATGAATCTTTATTTTCTGTCTCTACGATGCCTTGGTTTGCTAATATTGTTAATTTTCTTGTTTCAGGACAATTGCCAGCTCATTGGAGTACCCAAGACAAAAGAAAGTTCTTGAATGAAGTGAAGAACTTTTATTGGGATGACCCTTATTTATTCAAATATTGTCCTGATCAAATATTTCGAAGATGCATTCCTGACAATGAGGTAAGTAGTGTCATTAAATTTTGTCATTCTGAGGCATGTGGGGGCCATTTCTCATCAAGAAAGACAACTGCAAAAATCTTACAATGCGGATTTTACTGGCCCACCATGTTCAAGGACTCACATGCATTCTGTAAGATTTGTGAAAATTGTCAAAAGTTGGGATCTATTTCAAAACGTCACATGATGCCTTTAAATCCTATTCTTGTCATTGAGATCTTTGACTGTTGGGGTATAGATTTCATGGGTCCATTTCCTTCATCATTTGGTTTCGTGTACATATTAGTCGCAGTAGATTATGTTTCAAAATGGATAGAGGCAATTCCAAGTCGAAACAATGATCACAAAACAGTGATAAAATTCTTGAAAGAAAATATCTTAAGTCGATTTGGAATCCCTCGAGCCATGATAAGTGATGGTGGAACACATTTCTGCAACAAGCCATTTGAGTCTTTAATGAAGAAATATGGAATCACTCACAAAGTTGCCACCCCTTATCACCCTCAGACTAGTGGACAGGTAGAGCTTGCTAATAGGGAGATCAAACAAATCTTGGAGAAAACAGTGAACCCTAATAGGAAAGACTGGTCTTTAAGACTTAATGATGCACTTTGGGCTTATCGAACTGCTTATAAAACATCATTAGGTATGTCACCTTATAGACTAGTCTATGGAAAACCTTGTCACTTGCCTGTGGAACTTGAACATAAAGCTTATTAGGCTATTAAAGCTTTTAATTCAAACCTTGATGATGCTGGTCAACTGCGAAAATTACAAATAAATGAGTTTGAGGAAATAAGAAATGATGCATATGAAAATTCAAGAATTCATAAAGCAAGAATCAAAGAGTTGCATGACAATAAAATATTGAGAAAAATATTTAATGTTGGTCAAAAAGTCTTGCTTTATAATTCTCGACTCCATTTATTTCCTGGAAAACTAAGATCAAGATGGAGTGGTCCTTTCATTGTGAAACATGTGTATCCATATGGGGCCTGTGATATCGAGAATCCAAAGAATGACAATGTTTTCAAGGTAAATGGACATCGTTTGAAAGTCTACTTTGATAATTTTTCAGTTGAAAATGACTCGATTGAATTGAGTGATCCTGTATATAAAGATTGATTCATTTTCTCACATTGTTTTTGGTGTTTCCTTTTGGTGTGACTCTTGTTTTGCTAGTCTCTCACCCCGGTCAAAAGGCGGATAACGGTACTCCGTGACTTCAGTCGGTTCTTTCAGTTTCCCATAATAACTGATATTTGTATATATTTGTACAATTCTTTGCTCTTCCTCTCTTCTTTGAATCTCTTCAATTCTCATTTCAAAATGGACACCATTCTTGAAAAATTGAAAAAGTACTTTCCCGCTCTGCCTCAGAATGCGATTACAAAAATTTACCGTGCTAGGTGTGCAAGATTGAAGTTGTTAATGAATCATGGAATTCCTGAAGATATTCGCTGGCTGATTGAAGCAAAGGTCCGATTATCAGGTGAGTCCTCCAATTCTTTCATTTCACACATGCTTGGAACAGGTAAAAGCACTTTTGCAAAGAAACGTCGTGCAAAACGACTGAAAGTCTGTCACAAATGTGCCAGATGGACTTGCAATGCAACATGTCGTTCTTTAGGAATGGTATCTATAAACCGTGAAGATAAAATACAATTCATTAAGGATGGCCTGAGTAAGGGGTCTTTAGATAATCTTTTGTTGACCCGTGAGACGCATCCTAGTGGAGATGTGCATCGTGCAATTCATGATTTATGGCCCCATTTTCATAAAGAACATGATAGACTTAGTCTTGGGAATCTGACTAAAAAAGACCCTGTTTGCCAGTTTTTAAGAAAACTGGATGGGAAGCCTATCCCCGACCCATAGAGGGCGTTTAAGCCGTTCTTGGACGTAAAACCAAGGGAAGATGTGAGCCACAATCACAACTACCTGTACATACACATGCTTTTTCAAAATAAATAAATAAATAAAGAGAGAGAGTGTGAGACTCCAGCTGGCCTACATATAGGTGGTATGATTGCATCTTCAATTTCTCATCTATAAAATCTTCTCTTCCTTCCCCTCATTTCTACTCATCCCTTACATTAGACAGATATAGAAGCGTGTAGAAATGGCAGGTTCCTCAAGTTATCACATAAAAAATATTTGTGTTTTCGGTGGATCCAGTCCTGGGAAGGAAATAGTTTTTTTAGAAGCAGCAAATCATCTTGGTCAGGTACTAGCTGAGAAAAAGATTCATTTAGTGTATGGGGGAGGCAGCCTTGGGTTAATGGGGGGTGTGGCAATAGCTGCATTTTTAGGAGGTAGTCAAGTTTTGGGGGTTGTCCCCGAAGCTTTAACAAAAGGGGACATCATTGGAATAACAATTGGAGAGGAACTACAGGTCTCCACAATGTTTGATCGAATGAATACAATGTTTAACCATGCTGATGCCTTCATTGCCTTACCAGGTGGTCTGGGCACATTGGAAGAGATCTTTCATATTTCCTCTTGGGCCCAACTTCACATTCACCATAAACCTATAGGTTTGCTCAATGTTAATGGTTTTTATGATACTTTGTTGTCTTTTCTTGATCAAGCTGTGGAACAGGAATTTCTAACATCTTCGGCACGACAAATCATAATCTCTGTTGCTACGGCTGAACAATTGATCGACAAACTACAATCTTTCACCCCTGTAATTGATCCTTCCATGAGTCGCATCAATTGGTCAACTACAGAAAGCCGTAAAAAGCTTAGATTGGATTTGAGCCTTCATTTGTGAATCCTTGTGTCTTTTGGTTTTATTTCTAGCATAGTATTTTGTTCTGTTATTTCTTATATTTGTTTAAGTGTGTTTCAGGTTTGTCAGTGTTCGTTGTTTCAGGTAATGTCTTCTATACTCTATCTTTCTACCTTAGGACATTGAGGACAATGTCTCGTTTTGGTTGGGGGGAGAGAGTAGTAGTATTTAAAAAAAAAAAAAAAACTAACCAACTAACTGTTTTTGTTTTAAAAACCATTTGGCAAAACTGTTATTACTAGGATGGCAGAGTAAGGAGGAATGACTCTTGAGACGCATTTTAGTAAACATTTTCTAATGGTTATTTGCAATATTCATAACAAGGCCTATTAGAATACTTCTTGAAATATTCAGGTTTACAAACTCTCGCATTGTTATCACTTGGTTCTGCTCATATACTCATTTAACAACTATTCTTAAACCTTCATTTTCACACACACACTTTAACATATGATTGTGGGTTGCACATTGGATTATTACGTTATTTATGTTCTTTTGTTAAAGGTAACAACTAAGGGATAGGGATAGTTTATAATTTGCAAAAAAAAAAAAAAAAAAAAAAAGAAAAAATGATGATAATAAAAACGTAGATAAGTTTGGTTTCGTAGCCTCCCTAACCTAAGTAATTAAGCCCGAAGGGGTGTTTTAACACCTAATACCCTAAAGTCAACTGACTTGGAAGCTATTGGCCCAAAGCTTGTTACATGGGTTAAGGAGAAAAGCTTAAGGGAATCAAACATTGCACTATCTACGTATCTTTTTTTTTTGGTAAGTTGACGTATGTATTAAAAGAAGAAGATACAAACATTATAAGGGGCATACCCCAGATTTACAATGATAACAAACATAAAACAACATATGGCTACAGGCTAGCCACCGACCAAAAACTTAAACCTCACTAGATTCGTTAGGAAAACCAATACAACCAGCTAACTAACAAATTAAGAATCTATGGTATTCACCCTCCAAGCTCGTTGGATCCTTTTGTTTTTATTTGTTGGTGCGACATTCCTTATCAAATCAAGCTTATCACGAATGATACATTCGATTTGATTAAAGACCAAATTCGAAGTTCTAGACATTCCAGCAAAGATCCTTGCATTCCGTTCTTGCCATACATGATACACTGTAGCTGCAAAACCCAGTTTACGAGAAAAATTGACGAAACTCTTGCCATGCCAAGAGAGAGTGGCCCATCGAATCCATTCATCCCAGCCTTTTGTCATTCTTGGAATGTCGCATCTGTCACAAACATCCCACCAGATCGCTTTAGTATAGGAGCATTCAAAGAACAAGTGGTTGTGATCCTCATTGTTGCGGAGACAGAGCGAGCATCTATTGGGACCATGTATACCAAACCGATGAAGTTTATCTTGAGTTGTGAGTTTCTGTTGGACAGCCATCCATAGAAGAAATGAATGTCTTGGAACAGCATTCTTGAACCACACAATGTCATGCCATTCAACCATCTGACGATGACGTCTTAGTTGTTCCCAAGCTACTTTGATCGAGAATCTGTGATTTGGCGAATCCAACCAAACTATCTCATCCTTTTGCCCCATCTTAGGATTAGAATTGGAAGGAATAGCTTCTATAATGGGGTGCCAGGCAATAGCTTGGGTGGTAGGAGTTTTCCATTCTGAGTTATGAATTAGCACATTCACCTTCGCGTTCTTGGCCATACCTGAATCATAGATGAATCTTTCCCCGTAAGAATCCGCGAGTGGGCTGTGAGGATGCCAATTGTCAAACCATAGAGAGGTTGTCATTCCATCTCCTATGATGTACTTCATCTTCGGCCATGCTAAGGATCTGAGCTTTAGAATCTTTCCCCAAGCCCAAGAGCAATTCTGTGGCGTCTTGATTGTCCAGAAATTCCTACCTCGCAACAGACAAGAAGACCATATTGAGCCATCTGAGTCATTGCACAGGTTCCAAATGTGTTTCAACAAAGCAATCTTGTTCCATTCTGTTATCCGTTTTATTCCTAGCCCCCCCTCCTTTTTTGGAAGACATACCTGATCCCAAGCCACTTTAGCCCCAGTAGTTCTCATATCTGAACCTGACCAAAGAAAGGATTTCATAATTTGCTCCACATTTTTAATTACTTGCCCAGGTAAGAGAAAGAGAGATGCCCAATAGACTTGTATGGAAAATAAAACTGAATTAATCAGTTGTACCCGTCCTGCATACGAGAGTGTTCTACAAGTCCAATGTCGAACTTTAGAGGTGATTCGATCCACGAGGCCCTTACAATAAACAGCCTTTAGTCTGGACGAGAGAAGAGGTACTCCCAAATATTTCATAGGGAGCTCCCCCTCTCTAAACCCAAGAATATGAATAATTTGCTCCTTCTCAGCATTTAACACACCGCTCAAGAAGATGTCACTTTTGTTTGGATTTGGATACAGACCTGATAGGTCTTGAAACTTTGTGAGCACAGTTCTGATCATACGAATTGAGTTTACATCCCCGTTGCTAAAAATCATCAAGTCGTCAGCAAAACAAAGATGAGAAATTTTGTCCTTCTTGCATCTCCAGTGGAACTTGAATTCTTGGTTGGCACTCATCTTGCAGAATAGCCCCGAAAGGATTTCCATACATAGGACAAACAAATATGGGGACAATGGATCCCCTTGTCTCAGCCCTCTTCCCCCTTGAAAGTAACCTGCAAGCTCACCATTGACGTTGATAGAGAATTGACATGATGTAATACAAACCATGATCCAATCAATGACTGTTCTAGGGAATCCCATTTTTATTAACATAGCGTTAACGAAATCCCACCGCACCGAGTCATAAGCCTTCATCAGATCAACTTTCATAGCACAACGAGCAGGTCCCGTAGATTTATGATAGCCTTTCATTAGTTCCTGAGACAAAAGAATGTTATCACTGATTCTCCGTCCTGAGATAAAAGCAGTCTGATATTTTATCACTATCTACGTATCAGTATCTGCAACCCGAGTTACTACGCTCGTAGGGGTGTCTCAACACCTAATGCCCTAAGATCAACTGGTCTGGGAGTCATTAGCCGAAAGCTCGTTACATGGGTTAAAGATGCATTGTGTTTTATGTTATATGTATAGATATAAAAAAAAAAGAAAAAAAAAAGAGTAAAATAAAATAAAACAATCCCAACCCAAGGAAGTTAACCTTAAACATTAGAACAAAATATTGTTTTCTTCCAATAAAAGCCCCATCATCTATGTTTCATACATTGAGCACATAACAAGGAAGGTTTATTAATATTTTGTTTAAGAGATATTGAGCAGATATACAAAATTTAATGAGAGTTTGTTTATCTGGATAGATTAATGGAAGTTGAATGATGAATGCCTTGCTTTGTGGAATTTGCAAATTGTTTTGCTATTTTAACGCCTTAATTACTAGGGACTAGTAATAAGCTGGTTGGGGGGTGTGATTAGTACTTAAAAGTGCATTTTTATCAAGGTTTTATATCATCATTTTGCACTTAAAGTATCAATAACTCCTTAATTAAAGCATGTTTTACAATAACATATCTAATTATACAAGATACCTTTAATTTATGGTAAATGTTCATCTTAAATGCAGGCCTATCACAAAAATGAAAGAATTGATTGATGAGTTGAAGTACTGAAATTGAAAAGACAAAGAGATGGCCAAACTTAGAAAAGAGATGTTGGTGCAGTCCAAACTGGAACACTGTTCGGTAATTGGGTCATATATGGAGCTGTAGATCTTGGATTTAGGTCTATTTTATATGGATGGAAAGATTCAAAAAGGCTGTTTTCAAGTCCAAATTGTAGCAACAACAAAGAAGTCCGAATCTGTCCTACAACCCAGACAATCATCAATGCTTCTCTTCTTTTGATTTCAAGCTCTTTCAACATAAAATCTTAAGAATATATAGGAACACTTTTTTTTTTCTTATTTTTTTTTTGTTTTTCACGTTTGGCAACTTTCCCCATCTTTTCATCAAGCATCACTTCTTCTTTCTTTTCGCATAATTTCTAACTATAATTCCATGAGATATCACAAGTATATGCTCTACTAATCCTTGGCCAGGGGAAAAGGAAAACATATAAAAAGTTAAGGCTTAGACATGGATAAAGCAAAGAAAAGATAAACAAGCTCAAAAGAGGCTCACTAAGGACAATATGCTTTAGGTTGGCTTTTTGGTTCAAGTGGTTAAAATTTCTAATGCCTTTATCATCTTCATGTACACATGTAATGTGAATGTAATCTCAACAAGATATGAAGCAAGTTCTAGCGATACATATCATTGAAAGAATGCTCACTCAAAGAATATAATGTTGAAGGCTAAAAAGCTTGCATTGGTATAACACTATAAAGTCAACATGGCATATTCTCAAAGTCAATCCCTAAACCAATTAAACCTTAAAATTTGCATGCATACTTCTTCATTTGATTTAGATCTTCATCTATCTCAATTAATTCTCATACATAATACTCATATTCTCAAAAACAATGGGAGTTAAAAAGATCAAACACAATTTTTTTTTTTTTAAAACAACACAAAAAACTAAAATTCTCCCAATACCCCCACACTTAAAACACAACATTGTCCTCAATGTTGAAATAAAAGCAAAGGAACATAAGAGAATGACAGAAAACAAATGAAAATGCGAAAAAAATAAAAGATAAGGAAAAAGAAACCAAATCTGATTTGTTTTTTTGTTCTGGGTTGCCTCCCAGTAAGCGCTTTTATTTTTATGTCATTGGCTTGACATGTTGCATGTTCATTCTTCATAGATTGGTTCAGCTAACTCTATAGAAGCGGTGAGTTCTGCCGTCCAACCTTTATAGAAAGGTTTCAAACGATGCCCATTGACCTTGAGTACTTTGTTGGTTTCTAAACTTGTAATTTCAACTGCACCATAAGGAAAAATATTAGAAACAACAAATGGTCCAATCCAACGAGAGCGTAACTTTCCAGGAAAAAGTTTCAAACGCGAATGATAAAGAAGGACATTGTCTCCAACATTAAACTCTTTTCTTGTAATCATTCGGTCATGGAGACTCTTAGTTTTTTCTTTGTAAATCCTTGCATTCTCGTAAGCATCATTTCGAATCTCTTCTAACATGGTTCCAGTCTTTTTGGGTACCAAAAGGATAGACGCCACCCATTCACTATCTGTGATGGGGGGAATGACTCCTGCATCATGGAGGATAGTTTGCAAAGCTTGGAAAGTCAATGCTGATTGGTGCACATTTTGGGGAACACATATGTGCCTCTCCATCTCTTTTATCTTGGTAAAATCATAGCTATAGCTTAAAGCTACGCTTAATCCGTCTTCGCAATCAAAATCACAAACTTGGTGCACACACTTATCAATTTGGTCATAGCATGTGATATAATAAACATTGCTATAAGGATATTTCATTGCATCATGAAAATTGAATTCAATTTTTTCATCTCCTACCTCCATAGACAAGGTATCCTTACCACAATCAATCTTTGCGTTGGCAGTTTTCAAGAATGGTCTCCCAAACAATATAGGAGTGTTGTTTGATGAATCACAAGAATCATGTTCCATATCAAGAATATAAAAATCACATGGAATAACCAAACTATCAATCTTGACTAGGACATCTTCTATCACACCAAGTGGATAAACAAAACTACGATCCGCAAGTTGTATGACAATACTAGTTTTATTCAAAGGTTCCAGACTAAGAGAATCATAAACATGTTTGGGCATAACACTAATGGATGCACCTAAATCGCACAAGGCCCTTTTGAAACTAGCATTACCAATAACACATGGGATAGTAAACGCACCTGGGTCTTTTTGCTTCAAAGGCATATTCTTTAGAACAACAGCAGAGACAACTTCACCCATACTTACCGTTTCGTGACCTTTCAGTTTGAAAGCTCTCTTGGTAGTACACAGCTCCTTCAAGAATTTGGCATACTTGGGAATTTGCTTGATAGCATCAAGCAAAGGAATGTTGAGTTCCACTTTCTTGAGAACCTCTAAAATCTCTTTTTCTTTGTCTTCTTTCTTTGACCTAGAAGAACTTACAGGAAAGGGTGGAATTGTTTTAAAACTGGAATTCATTGATTGAGGAATTACCTTTGGAGTGTTGGTCGTTATTTCAGTTTGGGAAGGAGAAGGATGTTTCTTCTTTGTACTCAATTCGGTTTCTATCTCTTCTTCTTCCTCCATCTCAATTTGTTTTGACCTTTGTCTTTCAAGTTCTTTCCCATTTCGCAGCATTATTGCACTAACATTCTCTTTTGGATTCAAAGCTTGGGAGGGCAATTTTTTTTTTTTTTGGTAAGTTGACGTATGTATTAAAAGAAGAAGATACAAACATTATAAGGGGCATACCCCAGATTTACAATGATAACAGAAACATAAAACAACAGATGGCTACAAGCTAGCCATCGACCATAACACTGAAACCTCACTGGATTCGTTAGGGAAACCAATACAACCAGCTAACTAACAAATTAAGAATCTATGGTATTCACCCTCCAAGCTCGTTGGATCCTTTTGTTTTCATTTGTTGGTGCGACATTCCTCATCAAATCAAGCTTATCACGAATGATACATTCGATTTGATTAAAGACCAAATTCGAAGTTCTAGACATTCCAGCAAAGATCCTTGCATTCCGTTCTTGCCATACATGATACACTGTAGCTGCAAAACTCAGTTTACGAGAAAAATTGACGAAACTCTTGCCATGCCAAGAGACAGTGGCCCATCGAATCCATTCATCCCAGCCTTTTGTCATTCTTGGAATGTCGGATCTGTCACAAACATCCCACCAGATCGCTTTAGTATAGGAGCATTCAAAGAACAAGTGGTTGTGATCCTCATTGTTGCGGAGACAGAGCGAGCATCTATTGGGACCATGTATACCAAACCGATGAAGTTTATCTTGAGTTGTGAGTTTCTGTTGGACAGCCATCCATAGAAGAAATGAATGTCTTGGAACAGCATTCTTGAACCACACAATGTCATGCCATTCAACCATCTGACGATGACGTCTTAGTTGTTCCCAAGCTACTTTGATCGAGAATCTATGATTTGGTGAATCCAACCAAACTATCTCATCCTTTTGCCCCATTTTAGGATTAGAATTGGAAGGAATAGCTTCTATAATGGGGTGCCAGGCAATAGCTTGGGTGGTAGGAGTTTTCCATTCTGAGTTATGAATTAGCACATTCACCTTCGCGTTCTTGGCCATACCTGAATCATAGATGAATCTTTCCCCGTAAGAATCCGCGAGTGGGCTGTGAGGATGCCAATTGTCAAACCATAGAGAGGTTGTCATTCCATCTCCTATGATGTACTTCATCTTTGGCCATGCTAAGGATCTCAGCTTTAGAATCTTTCCCCAAGCCCAAGAGCAATTCTGTGGTGTCTTGATTGTCCAGAAATTCCTACCTCGCAACAGATTGGATCTGATCCAAGTAGACCATATTGAGCCATCTGAGTCATTGCACAGGTTCCAAATGTGTTTCAACAAAGCAATCTTGTTCCATTCTGTTATCCGTTTTATTCCTAGCCCCCCCTCCTTTTTTGGAAGACATACCTGATCCCAAGCCACTTTAGCCCCAGTAGTTCTCATATCTGAACCTGACCAAAGAAAGGATTTCATAATTTGCTCCACATTTTTAATTACTTGCCCAGGTAAGAGAAAGAGAGATGCCCAATAGACTTGTATGGAAAATAAGACTGAATTAATCAGTTGTACCCGTCCTGCATACGAGAGTGTTCGACAAGTCCAATGTCGAACTTTAGAGGTGATTCGATCCACGAGGCCCTTACAATAAACAGCCTTTAGTCTGGATGAGAGAAGAGGTACTCCCAAATATTTCATAGGGAGCTCCCCCTCTCTAAACCCAAGAATATGAATAATTTGCTCCTTCTCAGCATTTAACACACCGCTCAAGAAGATGTCACTTTTGTTTGGATTTGGATACAGACCTGATAGGTCTTGAAACTTTGTGAGCACCGTTCTGATCATACGAATTGACTTTACATCCCCGTTGCTAAAAATCATCAAGTCGTCAGCAAAACAAAGATGAGAAATTTTGTCCTTCTTGCATCTCCAGTGGAACTTGAATTCTTGGTTGGCACTCATCTTGCAGAATAGCCCCGAAAGGATTTCCATACATAGGACAAACAAATATGGCGACAATGGATCCCCTTGTCTCAGCCCTCTTCCCCCTTGAAAGTAACCTGCAAGCTCACCATTGACGTTGATAGAGAATTGACATGATGTAACACAAACCATGATCGAATCAATGACTGTTATAGGGAATCCCATTTTTATTAACATGGCGTCAACGAAATCCCACCGCACCGAGTCATAAGCCTTCATCAGATCAACTTTCATAGCACAACGAGCAGGTCCCGTAGATTTATGATAGCCTTTCATTAGTTCCTGAGACAAAAGAATGTTATCACTGATTCACCGTCCTGAGATAAAAGCAGTCTGATATGGACCAACTAAGGATGGCAAAACAACTTTGATTCTCCCAGCTAGAATCTTAGCGATGCATTTGTACACTGTATTGCAGCAAGATATAGGACGAAAATCAGTCAACCTTGTAGGATTAACAACTTTAGGAATAAGAGAAATGGATGTAGCATTCATTTCTTTAAGCATTCTACGAGTCTGAAAGAAGGATCTAACAGCGTTGATTACATCTTCCCCAACTATGTGCCACATTCTTTTGAAGAAACCTGCGTTAAAGCCATCCGGACCAGGGGCTTTGTTGTTCTTCAAACTAAACATAGCATGCTTAATCTCCTCCCTTGTTACATCTTGTGCGAGTAGATGCTGTTGCGCTGAAGACAGTTTCAAGTTAATTGCCGAGTCCATCACTTCCTCGTTCAGAACCCTAGGCATCTGATCCACTCCTAACACACGATGGAAGTATGCAATTACTTCTGATTTGACTGCCTCGTGTCCTTCGACAACCTCTCCATCCTCCCTTGTAAGTGATAGAAGCTTATTTCTATTCTGTCTTCCATTTACTGATTTGGGAGGGCAATTTTCCATTCATTTGTGCCTCCAATTTCCCTACACTTGAAGCTACTTGCCCCATTTGCTTTTCCAAGTTGTGAATACTTGACCTTGTTTCCTGTTGAAAAGACATGACATTTTGTTGTAAGGTCACAGTGTTAGAAGCCAAAGTTTTCATCATCTCACGAAGATCATCATTGGATGACGACCCCATAACATTGGAGTTTGTGAATGGAGGAGGGGGTTGTCTTGCTTGATAATTCTGTTGGGATTGAAATCCATGGGGATGGAACTGTCGGCCTTGATTGCTTTGTTGAGGTGGGTTCCCATGGCGTAAGTTGGGATGATCTCTCCATCTGGGATTGTACGTGTTGGAAAAGGGATCATATTTACGCTGGGGCTGTCCATTGAATGCTCCATCAACTGCATTAGCATGTTCAATATAATCTTCTTGCATTGTTGGGCACATATCTGAGGCATGTCCTTGTAAGGAACATATGCTACAAACTTTTACCTGCTGAACATTTCCACAAGCCAAAGAACGCACAAGAGAAGTAAGATCATTAACTTTATTTTCAAGGTTAGAAACACTTACCTCATTTACTCGTTTGTTTGAGAAATCTCCACGAGTGCCAAACTCTTTCGAGTTGGCTGCCATGTTTGAGATCAATTGGCGTGCAGCCTCGGGTGTCTTATCTACCAATGCCCCTCCACTTGCAGCATCAATGATACTACGGTCAGTAGGCATCAATCCTTCATAGAAATATTGAATGAGCAGTTGATCAGGTATTTGATGATAAGGACATTGAATGCAGAGTTGCTCAAATCTTTCCCAATATTCGGAGAGTGCCTCTCCATGAGATTGCCGAATCCCACATATTTCTTTCCTTATGTTGGCAACTCGAGATGCTGGGAAATACTTCTCAAGGAAAATCTTCTTCATGGCATTCCAAGTTCCAATAGATCCTGGGAGAATAGAGAAAAGCCATGTCTTTGCTGCCCCTTTTAAAGAGAAAGGGAAAGCTTTCAACTTAACCTGTTCTTCGTCAACTCCATTCGGTTTCATGCCAATGCAAACCATATGGAACTCCTTGAGATGAGTATGAGGATCTTCTCCTACAAGACCATTGAATGTTGGTAACAAATGTATAAAACCAGATTTGAGCTCAAAGTTTACATTATTGTCGATGTTTATGCACAATGGTTGGTTTTCCACGTTAGGAGCAGCAAGCTCCTTAAGTGTTTGTTGTCGTGCAACAGCCATGGTTTTGAGGCAAGCTTCCTTTCGTAACCTACGTAAAGTGTTTTCTATTTCGAGATCCAACTGCACTTGAATTTGATTAGTAGAACGAGTTACAGGCATAAATCTTCAAGAAAACTCAAAATAAACCAATCACACAAGAGATTGAAAATAATGCAAATTGTATAAATATTCTACGCTAGAAAACTAAAACTGCCTAAAAACACTAGAAAACAGCGGAATTTGGCCTTAATAGGGTGGGGCTAGTGATTAGTTTCATCTTCCTTGACCTAAACCTAAAGTGTTCGCCTTATAACGAAGGACTCAACCGGAATACTAACTTATCCCCATCATTATCCTCCAATGGTGGCATGCTTTCACAATCAGATTTGTTCCTTTCAGATTCTATATCACCATTACCTCTAATCATCATGATTCTCTTATTTGGACACTCTGAAGCATAATGTCCATGTTCCTAACACCTGAAATATTTATCATGAGTACATTTAGGTTGAGTTTCTGATTTACCTTTGGCACTAATAGGGACACCAACTTGAGCCTTTGGTGGTTCAGTTCTAGAAGGAACAAAGGATCTCGGCCGGACAACACCCTCTCTCTTTAAATTCGGCTTCCAAGATGATGTAAAATGTGCAATTGTCCAGTTTCACAACAATAGTCATAATTTCCAATTCGACTATTTAATTGGGCTGTAATTGTAAGAGAAGTCTCCGAACATGTTGTCCTATCTTGGGTTAACATTTTCAGGTTAATCGGAGTTCGGAAAGGCAGCGCAATACTAGTCAACAAAGGCTATATAAATTCTGTTATTTACTTTCTTTTGATTTGTGGACTTTTTATTTGGCTAGAATTCTTTTCCTAAAAGGATTTGGCAGCTGATTTTAGGAATTTCCTAGTCTTGCAAGGATATTTAATGGGCAACAACATAGTTTCCATATATGGTATGGACTCCATATTAAGGTGGAGGAATCCTTATGGAAGGAAACAATTATTTTCTCCTTATTATAGTAGGAATCTATCATTAAATAAGTTTCCAAGTCTTTTTTTGGTAAGTTGACGTATGTATTAAAAGAAGAAAAATAAGTTTCCAAGTCAGCTAAGAATACTTTACAAATAAGGAAACTGAAGAGAAGGCAACTTCAAATTTAATTCTCCTAGTTTATATGGGACTTCTAAAGAGCAACAAATCTGATCCTATCATATTTAGGATATTAAATTCGAATTTATTATTATTGTTATTATTTTCTTTTTAGTTTAGGTTTTATTTATGTTATTTGGGTTTAATTGTAAGTGGGCATCATATAAGCTGACATAAAAAGTCCATTAAGGTTTGTTTAGTCTAGAGTAGTATAAATAAAAGCATAACCAGACATGTAAGGTTATAGAATTTAAATTAATGAAACTTCTTGTTTGCCGTACTTCTTGTGTGTTAGTGGGATAATCTCCCTTCCTTGGTTGTGTAAAGAACTGAAAAATGACTTATTGAAGAAAGAGATTATCCCACCAACACACAACAAGTGCAGAGAAGAAGTTTATTGATCTGACAATTGTGTAACCTTACATGTTTGATTATGCCTTTATTTATATTAACTCTTGACTTAATGGACCTCCTTAGGTGGACTTATATGAAGCCCACTTATAATTGACTCAAATAAGTAATAATAACCCAAAGACTAGGAAGAAAATAATAAAAATATTAAAAATCCAAAAGTTATCATCTTAAATATGCTAGAATCAAATTTGTCACCGTTAAGAAGTCCCAAATAAACTAGGAGGAATCTGATTTGGAAATTTTGTGTTGCTTCCCCCTTTAATGTCCTTGATTAACTGGATTTCATTGTTTAACTTGGACAATAAAAAAACAATTTTCCTCCTTTGTTGTTAATTTAATTACTTTCCTTCCTAAGTTAGGGAAAGCATCAAATAATCCTTCTCTCTTTAGGAATAAGATCTGACCAACTTCCTTACTTAATTAGAAGAATAAATTGCTGACTTTCTTTCTTTGTTGTAGCTAGGATGAATAAGGAATACTTATAAGAAAAGGATTTTGAAACATTTATGAATCCTTGCTGCATTTAGAATTATATTACAGCACATTAAAGATCCTTGTAGAGCTAGGAGATTCAGAAAACAAGCTGCCATATCTTTGTAGGAATTGGATCCTTGTCAAATAGGAAGTCCACAAGTCAAAAGGAAGTAAATAACAAAATTCACACAACCTCTGTTGACCCGTATTGAGATTCCTTCTCATACTCCGATTGACCTGAAAGTTTAACCCAAGGTAGGAAAACATATCAGGAGACTCCACGTAAAATTTCAGCTTAATCCAACAATTGAATTGAAAATTATGACTGTTACCGTAAAACTGGATAGTTGTACATTTTACATCCAAATCCAAATTTGACGTTTCCTGGATCATATCATTCCCTCTCTTTTCAAGATGATTCATCCTCGAAGCACCAACAAGTTGAATGGACAATTCCTTAGCCTCTTTTTGAAGCCTATGGAGTTATTTGGAAGAAAGTAGCAGCCGTTCAATTTCGTATATCATCATTGCAGTGTATTTTCTCCTCTCGTTCTGACGCTTGCTGGGCATTGATTGTTGCCACTAACACATCAAGTTCTTGCTTCATCTCCCCTATAATACGGGATAGACTCTTGGATTCTTTTTTTAGAACATTAATCTCTTTATTTCTCTCAATTTGATACCACGTATCCTTTTGAATCCTCCTTTTCTTTTGCCATAACACCTTATAAAAATACATGAAATCCCTTCGGTTTCTACGCTACCAAAAACCTTCCTGATGGCATAGTCTCATCCTTAAAACCACTATCAACAATATCATCAACGTCCACCTCAAAATCCTCATAATCAGCCCACCTTGGCCTTTCGGCCCCACTGTCATTGTTTGATTTCGGTTCAGCCCCAACCTTTCTCAAGTCTTGGGTACATGTACCAGCCCACATTACCTTGTTTTCCCACCTTCTTAAATCTGTCACACGCGTTCCCCATCACGGAAAGAATGAATTCCATCATCTTTGTCATGACTTTTGGAATTTAGGTTCTACATCGAGAGGGGGGTGGTGTATCGTTTTAATCTGACATAACCTGTAAAAATTGGTTGGTGGTAAAAAAAAATCCTCACATCGCTCGTGTTTTGCTCAAACACTCTTAACAGAAACAAAATATGCAAAACGATGAAACAACACCCAAATATGTTGGATATGATGAAAATAAACTGCAAGAAATGAGAACAACAGAAAGAAAGAGAATTTCAAAAATTGATGCAAAACAGACTCATTGACGGCGAGTTAAGTCCGAATCTGGAACCTAAAGTAAATGATGTTTAATTGAGCTGACATTTCAGATATAGTGCGATGTCAACTCAAATAGATAGAATATAAAGTTTGAGAAATTTATGATAAGGCAAATATATTGACGCAAAAACATTATAAATCAGACCTCATTAGACCTGAAATTGAAAACCAAAGCAAACGATATCCAATTGATCCCAAAACCAATATATAGTGTGATTAGGACCCCCAGTAATCAGATTCTCAAATTTGAGCTAATGTTGTGTTGATTTGATCCAATTTTCCTTTGTTTAGTTTTCTGCGGGAGAAACCAATTTGGACGACTATTTTTTTTCTTTTTTTTTAAGCTTCTGATATATTTTGGACAGGAACCAAACAAAATAACTAAATATTTTTTTTGATATACTGCAAAATCAAGGAGAAAAAGAAATTGGACACTAGAGAATTTTTACGGAAACAACAAGAAATGAAAAATTCAAAAGGATATAACCTATTTAGTGGGGCCAAGTTCTGATATCAAATGATGCGAACCTCGTGATCACCTGGTCACACAACCCACACGCAAAGACACCAATTTTTGGAAAGTCAAGTAAATCAGGTTTGATAGGAGTGTAACACAAAGATAACTTGTACTTACGTACCAACACTATTAGAAACGCATCAACTTAACTAATATTGATTCGCGAACGAGAAGTATACGGATGATGCCACGAAGAAAATTGTTCTTCGATAAGTCCTTTAGAGGACCAAGGAAGGGAGATTATCCCACCAACACACAACAAGAGCGGCAAAGAAGTTTATTGATATGAAAATTACGTGATCATGAGGTTCGCATCAAGTGGGAATCCAAGATGACCAAATAGAATGACCTAGTGTAGAACATAAATTCCATAAGTGTTTAACCATGGCAGCCTTATTCCAAACCTCCATATTAATAACTCCTAAACCTCCTTCCTCCTCTAGAAAACAAATCTTCTCCCAATTAACTTTATGACCACCTGAAGCAAGATCACTACCCCTCCACAGAGAGCTACGTAGCAAGGATATGATCTTCATTACAATAGCCTTCGGAAGAATGAAAAAAAGAAGACCAGTACACTTGAAAAGAAAAGATGGGCTTAATAAGCTGAAGTCTACCTGCATACGAGATGGTGCAATTCATCCAAGCCCTAGCCCTGGCCATAAAAACATGGATCAGAAGATGATGGACTTAATAAGCTGAGTCTTCCTACATCCTTGAAGTCCACATGGATCAAGCAATCAGAAGATGTGAGCTTTGTAGTGATAAAAGGAATACCCAGGTGCTTGACTGGCATATTCCTTTCTTTATGGACCTCAAGAAGTGGAGTTTTAAAAACATGCTTAACACCACACAAAAACATGCTACTTTTATCATGGTTTGGTGACAAACCAGAAAGAAGCCGAAATTGGTCAATGCACTTTTTGATTAAGGAAACTGTACCCCCTTCAGCCTAGCAAAAAATAATCAAATCATTAGAAAAACATAAGTGAGTAAGTTGCTCCCTCTCATGCCGCCAATGGTATCTGAAATTCCGATCTCTACCCAATGACCCATCATCCTTGAGAAGACTTCCATAAAAAGAACAAAAAAATAAGGTGACAAAGTATCTCCCTGCCTTAACCCTCTACTACCAGCAAAAAAGCCATGAAGCTCTTTATTGATAGAAACCAAAAATCTAGTAGTGGACATACATTTGCTAATCTAATTAACCATACATGGAGGAAAGCCAACTATATGAAGAACGACTAAAATGAAGTCACCCAACTGAATCATAAGCTTTCATCAAATGCACCTTCAAAGAACACCTAGGAGGACCCCATTTCAATGATAATTGTGAAGAATCTCTTGTGAAAGTGAGATGTTGTCATTGATATTGCGCCCCTCTATAAAAGCAAACTGAAATGGACCAACCAAATCAGAAAGCACTCTATTAAGTCTATATTCTTGGCAATGCATTTGTACACGGTATTACAACAAGAAATAGGCCTGAAATCCTTAACCTTGAAATCTAGATCTTGATCATGTTATGCCTAGTGTTATTGTTTTTTTGTTGCAAGAGATTGAAGATATGTTTTCTAAAGATATCCTTAGCAGATTACCACCTTCGAGAGAAATAGAACAACAGATTGATCCTGTATGTGGGGCTGTGATTTCTAATTGACCAGCCTATATAAGCAATTCCGAGAAGACGAAGGAGCTTCTAAGGCAACTTAATGAGCTAATTGAGAAGAGCTAATTGAGCTTGTGTGCTGTGCCAATGTTACTTATGTCTAAGAAGGATGGAACATGGAGGATGTGTGTTGATTGTCAAGCCATTAGTATAACAATAAAGTATAGACATCACATTTCTAGGTTTGATGACATGCTAGACTTACATGGATTTTAAGCATACTTACATGGATTTTAACCATTACATTAGGATGAAAGAATGTGATGAGTGGAAAACTACATTTAAGACTAAGTATGTGATGTGCCATGAATGATTTGAAAATCAGCAACAATGAATCTGACAAAAATGGATGAAGGATGAGTCTGGTAGTGTTGTCTTTCTTTAGGTGTTTAGGTTGGATTATAGTGATTTCAAGGTAAATAAGATGGAGGATAGACTAGAATGATACTTTGATAAGTCGATCTGGACGCCACAAAGATCAATCTAGGATTTCAATGCCACACTCTTTGTGATTGAAGAGTGATAAGTCAGGTAGGGTTCTTCACAAAATCAATTTGAAAGAACAACTCTTAATTCTGTGAATTAAGTTTCAAATCTTGGCCAAAAGTCCTTTATTACATATTCTGATACTATATTTATAACTGGAACATCCCTTCAAAGTTAGGAAAAATTCAACATGGCAGAAGTCAAGCCTAGACAAATCAACTAGCACTCGTTTTTTGACCTTTCTAACATAAACAGACCAAATTTAAAACAACTATATCTTCTTACACAATAGTCCAATGGAATCATGGTTGGTCAATCTAGAAAGAACACATTTTGAACTTAAAATCCACCTAGATTAGTCTTGATTTCACATGCAATGGATGACTTGAAATTCGGGTTCAAAATCATTTGTTGTTCTAACCATAAACAGCATCAATTCCTTCACTTATTTGCATATCAACCCAAATTCAAGTAGCCGAGCATCAAAAGAACCATTAAGAGCTTTTCCCATCTCCAAGTTCCAATTGTAGGTAACTAAACATGCTTGAACCAATTTTTAACTCCGACGCAGCTTCAATCATTCCAATTTGACTCGTCAAGGCCCTTTGTAGTTGTTTCGCTCTTGCTCTTGTCATTGGACCATCTAAATCCTCTTGCATATTAGATTTAGCTTTACAAGATGGATTATAATTCCCATAATGCACATCTCAGCCCCGGGTTGAAAATTATTTGTCCTCAAATCAGAATCGTCATCGTCATCCAAGTATGGAGTTAAGTCTTTTACATTAAAAGTAGCTGATAGGTTGTAATCACCAGGAAGATCTACCTTATACGCATTGTCATTCACCTTCTCTATAATCCGAAATGGACCATTAGCTCTTGGCATCAACTTGGACTTACATTTGCTTGGGAATCTGCCCTTTCTAATATGAATCCAAACAAGATCTCCATGTTCAAACTTCCGCCCCTTGTTAGCTTGTTTAGCATACTTTGTCGTTTTCTCCTGAATATGTAATCAAACCTGCTCATGTAGTTTCTTCATCAATTCTGTCTTTCTAATTCCATCCTTAGATGTCCTCTCATCAATTGGAATATGAACAAGATCAATAGGAACACAAGGATTCCATACACAACCTCAAATGGTGAAAATTTTGTAGCCCCATGCACACTACGATTATATGCAAACTCCACAATAGGCAAACAAGTATCCCAACTCTTCAAATTCTTATGTATAACAGCTCATAACAAAGAAGATAAAGTTGGGTTTACTACCTCAGTTTGTCCATCAGTTTGTGGATGACATGCCGTACTGAAAAGTAACTTCGTTCCAAGCTTCCTCCAAAGAGTCTTCCAAAAGTGGCTTAAGAATTTTGTATCACGATCAGAGACAATGCTTTTAGGAACTCCATATAAACCAACAATCTCTTTTTTTTTGGTAAGTTGACGTATGTATTAAAAGAAGAAGATACAAACATTATAAGGGGCATACCCCAGATTTACAATGATAACAAACATAAAACAACATATGGCTACAGGCTAGCCACCGACCAAAAACTGAAACCTCACTAGATTCATTAGGAAAACCAATACAACCAGCTAACTAACAAATTAAGAATCTATGGTATTCACCCTCCAAGCTCGTTGGATCCTTTTGTTTTCATTTATTGGTGCGACATTCCTTATCAAATCAAGCTTATCACGAATGATACATTTGATTTGATTAAAGACCAAATTCGAAGTTCTAGACATTCCAGCAAAGATCCTTGCATTCCGTTCTTGCCATACATGATACATTGTAGCTGCAAAACCCAGTTTACGAGAAAAATTGACGAAACTCTTGCCATGCCAAGAGAGAGTGGCCCATCGAATCCATTCATCCCAGCCTTTTGTCATTCTTGGAATGTCGCATCTGTCACAAACATCCCACTAGATCACTTTAGTATAGGAGCATTCAAAGAACAAGTGGTTGTGATCCTCATTGTTGCGGAGACAGAGCGAGCATCTATTGGGACCATGTATACCAAACCGATGAAGTTTATCTTGAGTTGTGAGTTTCTGTTGGACAGCCATCCATAGAAGAAATGAATGTCTTGGAACAGCATTCTTGAACCACACAATGTCATGCCATTCAACCATCTGACGATGACGTCTTAGTTGTTCCCAAGCTACTTTGATCGAGAATCTGTGATTTGGCGAATCCAACCAAACTATCTCATCCTTTTGCCCCATCTTAGGATTAGAATTGGAAGGAATAGCTTCTATAATGGGGTGCCAGGCAATAGCTTGGGTGGTAGGAGTTTTCCATTCTGAGTTATGAATTAGCACATTCACCTTCGCGTTCTTGGCCATACCTGAATCATAGATGAATCTTTCCCCGTAAGAATCCGCGAGTGGGCTGTGAGGATGCCAATTGTCAAACCATAGAGAGGTTGTCATTCCATCTCCTATGATGTACTTCATCTTCGGCCATGCTAAGGATCTGAGCTTTAGAATCTTTCTCCAAGCCCAAGAGCAATTCTGTGGCGTCTTGATTGTCCAGAAATTCCTACCTCGCAACAGACAAGAAGACCATATTGAGCCATCTGAGTCATTGCACAAGTTCCAAATATGTTTCAACAAAGCAATCTTGTTCCATTCTGTTATCCGTTTTATTCCTAGCCCCCCCTCCTTTTTTGGAAGACATACCTGATCCCAAGCCACTTTAGCCCCAGTAGTTCTCATATCTGAACCTGACCAAAGAAAGGATTTCATAATTTGCTCCACATTTTTAATTACTTGCCCAGGTAAGAGAAAGAGAGATGCCCAATAGACTTGTATGGAAAATAAAACTGAATTAATCAGTTGTACCCGTCCTGCATACGAGAGTGTTCTACAAGTCCAATGTCGAACTTTAGAGGTAATTCGATCCACGAGGCCCTTACAATAAACAGCCTTTAGTCTGGACGAGAGAAGAGGTACTCCCAAATATTTCATAGGGAGCTCCCCCTCTCTAAAACCAAGAATATGAATAATTTGCTCCTTCTCAGCATTTAACACACCGCTCAAGAAGATGTCACTTTTGTTTGGATTTGGATACAGACCTGATAGGTCTTGAAACTTTGTTAGCACAGTTCTGATCATACGAATTGAGTTTACATCCCCGTTGCTAAAAATCATCAAGTCATCAGCAAAACAAAGATGAGAAATTTTGTCCTTCTTGCATCTCCAGTGGAACTTGAATTCTTGGTTGGCACTCATCTTGCAGAATAGCCCCGAAAGGATTTCCATACATAGGACAAACAAATATGGGGACAATGGATCCCCTTGTCTCAGCCCTCTTCCCCCTTGAAAGTAACCTGCAAGCTCACCATTGACGTTGATAGAGAATTGACATGATGTAACACAAACCATGATCCAATCAATGACTGTTCTAGGGAATCCCATTTTTATTAACATAGCGTCAACGAAATCCCACCGCACCGAGTCATAAGCCTTCATCAGATCAACTTTCATAGCACAACGAGCAGGTCCCGTAGATTTATGATAGCCTTTCATTAGTTCCTGAGACAAAAGAATGTTATCACTGATTCTCCGTCCTGAGATAAAAGCAGTCTGATATGGACCAACTAAGGATGGCAGAACAACTTTGATTCTCCCAGCTAAAATCTTAGCGATGCATTTGTACACTGTATTGCAGCAAGATATAGGACGAAAATCTGTCAACCTTGTAGGATTAGCAACTTTAGGAATAAGGGAAATGGATGTAGCATTCATTTCTTTAAGCATTCTACGAGTCTGAAAGAAGGATCTAACAGCGTTGATTACATCTTCCCCAACTATGTGCCACATTCTTTTGAAGAAACCTGCGTTAAAGCCATCCGGACCAGGGGCTTTGTTGTTCTTCAAACTAAACATAGCATGCTTAATCTCCTCCCTTGTTACATCTTGTGCGAGTAGATGCTGTTGCGTTGAAGACAGTTTCAAGTTAATTGCCGAGTCCATCACTTCCTCGTTCAGAACCCTAGGCATCTGATCCACTCCTAACACACGATGGAAGTATGCAATTACTTCTGATTTGACTGCCTCGTGTCCTTCGACAACCTCTTCATCCTCCCTTGTAAGTGATAGAAGCTTATTTCTATTCTGTCTTTCATTTACTGATTTGTGAAAGTAGCTAGTATTCTGATCCCCCAAGCTAAGCCATTGTATCCTTGCCTTCTGTTTGAAAAAACTCTCTTCAGCCCTGACGGTAGAAGCGTATTTACGAACAGCATCCCTTTCTCGCATGCCCAAATTTGGCTTGTCATGCGCTGTATGTAGAGCCTGTTGAGCCTTATCCATTTCGTTTTTTGCATCTTTAACTCTATCTGAAATGTTGGAGAAATGAGCCATATTGAAAAGTTTCAATTCCTGCTTTAGCTTTCTTAGTTTGCAACACAGCTGATACATTGGACAACCCCCCGAATTCTGATCCCATACCTTCTTCACCAAGGGCATGAACTCGTCATGATCCATCCACATATCAAAGAATCTGAATGGTTTCTTTATGTTCTGATCATTGCCAATAACCTTTACCACCATGGGAGAATGGTCTGACATACCCGAAGGCAAAAATCTCGCTTCCGATAATGGAAAGTTCAGATTCCACTTCTCATTGACAAGCACTCTATCTAGTTTCCGCATAATCAGATTCTTGGGACATTGGTTCGACCAAGTATAATGCATACCTGAATACCGAAGGTCATCTACTTTCGCTTCTCGAATACATGTATCCAATCTGTCCATAGTACCAGGCCACGTAGTAGACCCTCCTAACCTGTCCGACTGGTTGCGGATAGCATTAAAGTCACCCATAAGAAT
Source organism: Populus nigra (assembly GCF_951802175.1). Taxonomy (NCBI): domain Eukaryota; kingdom Viridiplantae; phylum Streptophyta; class Magnoliopsida; order Malpighiales; family Salicaceae; genus Populus; species Populus nigra. Next base: position 6,469,083 of record NC_084866.1, on the reverse strand, counting down.
CCACGGGGTTGACTCCCATCCATCACTACGACTCACTATATCAGACCATAATGCCTCACGTAAGGAAGCATTATTGTCTCCATAAATAATTGAAGTATTGAAACTGATTTTGGTAGCTAATATAGTGACAGAAACATGAATAGCCTGGTCTGACATTCCAACAACATCCACCTTCACCGTATCAGCATTCCAACAAACCCAAATACGACCACGACAAGAGAAATCATAATTATACAATAAGGACCAAGAACGCAGAAGAAGTTTAGAAACATTATCTTTATTCTTGTCTTTAACTCGAGTTTCAACCAAACCAAAAAAAGCTATCCTCTCTTGATGGATGAGGCGACGCAATTCTGAATGCTTTATAGGATCATTCAAACCTCTAATATTCCAACATCCAATAATCATAGGAAAATAGAGAGGAGTACAAACAGCAACACAAAGATTACCTTGACGTGCCTCCTGGAGAGGAGCCAGATTTCTGATTCTTCTTTGAAGAGGCTTTTGAACCGCTTTTCTTTTTCTCTAGAGAGTCTCTAGCCTTAATAGCTAACTGATTAACAGTTTCCCTTTCGGTGGAATTCAGGGTTTTAGGGGTTGTCATGATATCGGTTGGTTCCCCATGTGTATCACCTCCCATTGCGTCCATATCTTGATCTAAAGCAGTACTTGCAGCCCCTTGCTCCTGTTTCATGTCTTCTCGTAAACTCTTCAAGACAAGAGGAGAGGAAGGAATTTCATCTTCATGACAACCAGCATTGCACACATCTGATGTCGCATGATCATTCATATTACAATGAGGCATATGTATACCAGATGTTGAACAACCATTCTCATTACAATTACCCACTTTAGATGCCAAGGGAGCATTCTCCCTACTCACAGAACCCTTGTTTCGTTTACCAACTACCTGCCACTGAAACTGATTCGGCTTGTTATCCGTAGATTTAGAGTTCATAGCTCCTAGATTCCTCTTACCCTCTGCCATCACCTTAAGATTATCAATGTTATTAGTAGCACATAGCGCTGTGGTGTGTCCAAAGACATTGCAATTACTGCACTTCGACGGTATCCATTCGTATTCAGCTGAAATTGTTATGAATAACCCATTTGGATAGCGAAGATCATATTCCTTAACCAACTTCTTCGAAGCATCTATCTCAACGCAAACTCTTGCGTAACTAAGCCTTTTACGCAACAATGTCGTATGATCCGCATGAAGGGGGACTCCAATAGCACTCGCTACACAGCTCAACCCCTAAATAGTCCAATACTCGAGAGGGACATTATACAGCCTAACCCATACCGGAACTCTTGCCAAATCATCTTTCAAAAATTGCATGTTCGGTTGCCAACGTTTAAGCACCAAAGGCCTGTTTGCCATGTGCCATGGGGCTCTTTCCAGCACATTAGTGGCATGATCAACCGAATCAAAGGTGAAGATGAAGAAGCCATTATCCGAAGACAAAACTTCTGATAGACCGTAGGAGCTCCATATTCTTTTGGCAATAGAATTAACCACGGGATACAGTAATTTCTGCCCCACAAAATGACCAACTAGGGTGGATTTCGAAAATTCACAGCCATCTTCAAACACATTAAGTGGAGGAGCTACTGTCACACGATCATCAGTCATAGTAGGGGGAGCAAAGTGCAGATTACGGACTGAACTAATGCCAAGGGTCTTGCTACCCTCATTGTCATCAACATCAGAACCCTTCAAAGCATTTAAAAAATTCAATTTGGGTCTAGGTTTTAGTTGTTCTTGTTGATGAGACCTTACCTTCACCTCATCAACTTTAGAACCCAACACATGGTTCATTTCTGGAACAACATTAGAAGCTTGGGCAGTAGAGTGGTTCTCTATACTAGCATCAGAATCAGCTTGAAACTGAGAAATCCTCATCCCATGGCTATTCAACATATCTTGCAGTTCTAATCTTAATGTATGTCCAGACTTAACTTGTTTGTGTTGTTCAATGTGAGAGCTAACCATTGGAACATTTTCCACAGAACATAGAGACATTATGGTAGCATACAAATATTAGAGAGAGCAAAATTCTAATAAGATAAACTGAGTCCAAGAAGCAACCTAAGCTCAGAAATAACAGAATTACGAGGCCAATATCTCCCAGCACACTGATTGTAACAAAAATCCGTTCGGTCAAGACGTAGAGTAGGTTCCGAAGAACAACATACTCAAATATGGTAACGATCCAACGGTGAACAAAGGAGATCAAGCTACGACAAACCACTCTGAAACTAGCAAGAAAAATGAAACTTTTCCAAAGAACTGTGATTTAATCTTCACATATGGCAAAGGCCTTCATGTCTATGACAGCCATAATAGAAATCATGAAGAAAATCCATGCAATATGCTGCAATTTCACCACTTCTGTATAGTTCCAGAACTGAAAATGCAGAATAGTAGAAATATTGCGAGATCAATATCTCTTACCTCGTTTATTGGATAACAAATCCTTTCGGTCAATGTTGAGAGAAGGTTGGAAGGAACAACATAGTAAAAAATGAGAATAATTCAACGGTGGACGGAGTAGATGTAGCTCCGACAGCACCACTCTCTCTCTCCTCTCTCTTTTCTCTCTTTTCTCTCTCTCTCTCTCTCTCCTTTTACAATATTTTTATGAGAATAAACCAACAATCTCTTGAAAGAACAAATCAACAACATGTACTGCATCATCAGTTTTGTTGCAAGGAATGAAATGAGACATTTTGGAGAATCGATCAACCACGACCATTATTGAATCCTTTCCACGTTGTGTTTTTGGTAACCCAAGTACAAAGTCCATGCTAACATCCATCCATGGTTGCTCTGGAATAGGCAATGGTATATACAATCCATATGCATTCTCTTTACCCTTAGCTTTCTTGCAAATAGCACATCTCTCAATCACCTTGTGCACATCCCGTAACATGCTAGGCCAAAAAAAATGTTCTTTCAGCAGCTCATAAGTCTTCTTCTCCCTAAAATGACCACTAAGACCCCATGAGCCTCTCGCACAAGCAACTCCCGTAACGATCCTGAAGGAATAGACATTCTGCCCATTTTGAACAAGTAACCTTCATGCATAAAGAACCCATCACAAGCTCCCTTTACACATTCGGAAACCACATTAGCAAAGTAGGAATCATTAGCATACTGTTTCTTCACTTGTTCAAAACCCATCAGCCCTGCATTCAACATAGAGATCAGTGCAAACCTCCTAGAAAGAGCATCGGCAACCACATTAACTTGCCCTTTCATGTACTTTATGACATAAGGAAATGACTCCATAAACTCCACCCATTTAGCATGTCTGCGATTCAGCTTGCTTTGCCCCTTAAGATACTTCAAGGATTCATGATCAGCATGTATAACAAATTCTTTAGGCAACAAGTAGTGCTGCCATACCTCTAGAGCGCGAATCAAAGCATTGAACTCCTTGTCGTAAATAGAGTAGTTCAAACGTGCTCCATTTAACTTTTCATTGAAGAATGCAAGCAGCCTCTTTTCTTGCAGCAAGACAGCCTCAATTCCAACTCCAGAAGCATCGCACTCTATTTCGAATGTTTTAGCAAAGTGTAGAAGTGCTAAAACTAGAGCAGTACACAACTTTTCCTTAATTAGCTCAAAAGCTTTCTGCCCATCTTCACTCCATCTAAAATCGTTCTCTTTTTTCAAGCATTCTGTCATAGTAGTAACAATAGAACTGAAGCCTTTCACAAATCGCCTGTAGAAAGAAGCTAAACCATGGAAACTCCTCACATCAGCGATACTAGCAGGTTTTGGCCAGTCTCGAATTACCTCAATTTTTTCCTCATCAACCTTAACTCCCTTGCTAGAGATAATATATCCAAGAAACATGACACTTTTTTTTACAGAAGTAACACTTTGTGAGTTTCCCATACAACTTAGAATCTCGCAAAGTTTCAAACACAACTCTAAGATGCTTCATATGATCATCAAAGGTCTTGCTATACACTAGGATATCATCAAAATATACTACAACAAACAGCCCAATATACTTCCTCAAAACATGATTCATAAGCTTCATAAATGTACTAGGTGCATTAGATAACCCAACCGGCATTACCATCCATTCATATAACCCCTGTTTAGTTTTAAATGTTGTTTTCCATTCATCTCCTTCTTTCATTCTAATTTGGTGATAACCACTCATCAAATCGACTTTAGAAAACAATGCAGCACCATTCAACTCATCAACCAATTCATCAAGTCTGGGTATAGGAAATCGATACTTAACTGTTATTTTGTTGATAGCGCGACTGTCCATACATGTGCTCATGGTACCATCTTTCTTTGGTACAAGCAAAGTAGGTACGGAACATGGATCAACTTACCAAAAAAAAAAGGTACGGAACATGAACTTAGTGATTCTCGCACATAGCCCTTCTCTAAGAGCTCACCAACCTACCTTTGAATCTCTTTTGCTTCCTATGGATTACATCTGTATGCTGGTCTGTTAGGAAGTGTGATTAGTACTTAAAAGTGCATTTTTATCAAGGTTTTATATTATCATTTTGCACTTGAAGTATCAATAACTCCTTAACTAAAGTATGTTTTATAATAACATATCTAATAATATAAGATACCTTTAATTTATGGTAAATGTTCATCTTAAATGCAAGCCTATCGCAACTGATGCTCTGATACCAGATGATGTGCCGTGAATGATTCGAAAATCAGCAACAATGAATCTGATGAAAATGGATGAGGGATGAGTCTGGTTGTGTTGTATTTCTTTTGGTGTTCAGGCTGGATTATAGTGATTTCAAGGTAAATAAGATGGAGGATAGACTCGAATAATACTTTGATAAGTCGATCTTGACGCCACAAAGATCAATCTAGGATTTCGATGCCACACTCTTTGTGATTGAAGAGTGATAAGTCAAGTAGGGTTCTTCACAAAATCAATTTGGAAGAACAACTCTTAATTCTGTGAATTAAGTTTCAAATCTTGGCCAAAAGTCCTTTATTACATATTCTGATACTATATTTATAATAGGAACATCCCTTCAAAGTTAGGAAAAATTCAACATGGCAGAAGTCAAGCCCAAAAAACAGACTTTGACAAACTAACCTAGACAAATCAACTAGCACATGTTTTTTGACCTTTCTAACATAAACAGACCAAATTTAAAACAACTATATCTTCTTACACAAAAGTCCAATGCAATCATGGTTGGACAATCTAGAAAGAACACGTTCTGAACTTGAAATCCACCTAGATTAGTCTTGATTTCACATGCAATGGATGACTTCAAATTCGGGTTCAAAATCATTTGTTGTTCTAACCATAAATAGCATCAATTCCTTCACTTATTTGCATATCAACCCAAATTCAAGTAGTCGAGCATCAAAAGAACCATTAAGGGCTTTTCCCATCTCCAAGTTCCAATTGTAGGCAAATAAACATTCTTGAACCAATTTCAAACTTATTGCTAATTTTTAACTTCGACGCAGCTTCAATCATTCCAATTTTACTCGTCAAGGCCCTTTATAGTTGTTTTGCTCTCACTCTTGTTATTGGACCATCTGAATCCTCTTGCATATTAGATTTAGCTTTACAAGATGGATTATAATTTCCATGATGCACATCAGTATGGTTTGTATGAATGGTTAGTCATACCATTTGGACTTACAAATGCACCTAGCATGTTTATACATTTAATGAATCATGTATTCCTTGTGTTTGTAGGTAAGTTTATGGTTATGTATTTTGATGACATTTTGATCTATAACAAGAACTTGAGTGAGCATCTTGATAATTTATGTAATGTATTTAGTGTGTTGCGTAATGAGAAATTGGATGCTAATCTTAAGAAGTGTAGTTTTTTGCATGGAGAAAATTGAGTTTCTTGGCTATGTTGTACCTATACAATGAAAGATTTCAGTACATTAGATACACTCTTGATTGAAGTTTTTTGTTTTTTTGGTAAGTTGACGTATGTATTAAAAGAAGAAGATACAAACATTATAAGGGGCATACCCCGGATTTACAATGATAACAAAAACATAAAACAACAGATGGCTACAGGCTAGCCACCGACCATAAAACTGAAACCTCACTAGATTCGATAGGGAAACTAACACAACCAGCTAACTAACAAATTAAGAATCTATGGTATTCACCCTCCAAGCTCGCTGGATCCTTTTGTTTTCATTTGTTGGTACGACATTCCTCATCAAATCAAGCTTATCACGAATGATACATTCGATTTGATCAAAGACCAAATTCGAAGTTCTAGACATTCCAGCAAAGATCCTTGCATTCCATTCTTGCCATACATGATACACTGTAGCTGCAAAACTCAGTTTACGAGAAAATTAACGAAACTCTTGTAGCTGCAAGATGAGTGCCAACCAAGAATTCAAGTTCCACTGGAGATGCAAGAAGGACAAAATTTCTCATCTTTGTTTTGCTGACGACCTGATGATTTTTAGCAACGGGGATGTAAACTCAATTCGTATGATCAGAACTGTGCTCACAAAGTTTCAAGACCTATCAGGTCTGTATCCAAATCCAAACAAAAGTGACATCTTCTTGAGCGGTGTGTTAAATGCTGAGAGGGAGCAAATTATCCATATTCTTGGGTTTAGAGAGGGGGAGCTCCCTATGAAATATTTGGGAGTACCTCTTCTCTCGTCCAGACTAAAGGCTGTTTATTGTAAGGGCCTCGTGGATCGAATAACCTCTAAAGTTCGACATTGGACTTGTAGAACACTCTCGTATGCAGGACGGGTACAACTGATTAATTCAGTTTTATTTTCCATACAAGTCTATTGGGCATCTCTCTTTCTCTTACCTGGGCAAGTAATTAAAAATGTGGAGAAAATTATGAAATCCTTTCTTTGGTCAGGTTCAGATATGAGAACTACTGGGGCTAAAGTGGCTTGGGATCAGGTATGTCTTCCAAAAAAGGAGGGGGGGCTAGGAATAAAAAGGATAACAGAATGGAACAAGATTGCTTTGTTGAAACATATTTGGAACCTGTGCAATGACTCAGATGGCTCAATATGGTCTACTTGGATCAGATCCAATCTGTTGCGAGGTAGGAATTTCTGGACAATCAAGACGCCACAAAATTGCTCTTGGGCTTGGGGAAAGATTCTAAAGCTCAGATCCTTAGCATGGCTGAAGATGAAGTACATCATAGGAGATGGAATGACAACCTCTCTATGGTTTGACAATTGGCATCCCCACAGCCCACTCGCGGATTCTTACGGGGAAAGATTCATCTAGGATTCAGGTATGGCCAAGAACGCAAAGGTGAATGTGCTAATTCATAACTCAGAATGGAAAACTCCTACCACCCAAGCTATTGGCTGGCACCCCATTATAGAAGCTATTCCTTCCAATTCTAATCCTAAGATGGGGCAAAAGGATGAGATAGTTTGGTTGGATTCGCCAAATCACAGATTCTCGATCAAAGTAGCTTGGGAACAACTAAGACATCATCGTCAGATGGTTGAATGGCATGACATTGTGTGGTTCAAGAATGCTGTTCCAAGACATTCATTTCTTCTATGGATGGCTGTCCAACAGAAACTCACAACTCAAGATAAACTTCATCGGTTTGGTATATATGGTCCCAATAGATGCTCACTCTGTCTCCGCAACAATGAGGATCACAACCACTTGTTCTTTGAATGCTCCTATACTAAAGCGATCTGGTGGGATGTTTGTGACAGATGCGACATTCCAAGAATGACAAAAGGCTGGGATGAATGGATTCGATGGGCCACTGTCTCTTGGCATGGCAAGAGTTTCGTTAATTTTTCTCGTAAACTGAGTTTTGCAGCTACAGTGTATCATGTATGGCAAGAACGGAATGCAAGGATCTTTGCTGGAATGTCTAGAACTTCGAATTTGGTCTTTAATCAAATCGAATGTATCATTCGTAATAAGCTTGGTTTGATGAGGAATGTCGCACCAACAAATAAAAACAAAAGGATCCAACGAGCTTGGAGGGTGAATACCATAGATTCTTAATTTGTTAGTTAGCTGGTTGTATTGGTTTCCCTAATGAATCTAGTAGGTTTCAGTTTATGGTCGGTGGCTAGCCTGTAGCCATATGTTGTTTTATGTTTCTGTTATCATTGTAAATCTGGGGTATGCCCCTTATAATGTTTGTATCTTCTTCTTTTAATACATACGTCAACTTACCAAAAAAAAAGACAGTGGCCCATCGAAGTTGTTAAAAAGTCAGTTGGGTTTAAATGGGGGGAGTAACAAGGCTTTTGCTCCTTGAAAGAAAAATTATGTTGTACACCTATTTTAACTTTACCTAACTTTTAAAAGCATTTGAAATTGAATGTGATGCATCTAGACTAGGAATAGGAGCTACGTTAATGCAGGATCGAAGACCCATTGTTTATTTTAGTAAGAAGTTAAGTGGAACGACTTTGAATTTTTTTTTGGTAAGTTGACGTATTTGACGTATGTATTAAAAGAAGAAGATACAAACATTATAAGGGGCATACCCCAGATTTACAATGATAACAGAAACATAAAACAACAGATGGCTACAGGCTAGCCACCGACCATAAAACTGAAACCTCACTAGATTCGATAGGGAAACGAATACAACCAGCTAACTAACAAATTAAAAATCTATGGTATTCACCCTCCAAGCTCGCTGGATCCTTTTGTTTTCATTTGTTGGTACGACATTCCTCATCAAATCAAGCTTATCACGAATGATACATTCGATTTGATTAAAGACCAAATTCAAAGTTCTAGACGAAAGCAAAGATCCTTGCATTCCGTTCTTGCCATACATGATACACTGTAGCTCCAAACTCAGTTTACGAGAAAAATTGACGAAACTCTTGCCATGCCTAAGAGACAGTGGCCCATCGAAGTTGTTAAAAAGTCAGTTGGGTTTAAATGGGGGGAGTAACAAGGCTTTTGCTCTTTGAAAGAAAAATTATGTTGTACACCTATTTTAACTTTACCTAACTTTTAAAAGCATTTGAAATTGAATGTGATGCATCTAGACTAGGAATAGGAGCTACGTTAATGCAGGATCGAAGACCCATTGTTTATTTTAGTAAGAAGTTAAGTGGAACGACTTTGAATTTTTTTTTGGTAAGTTGACGTATTTGACGTATGTATTAAAAGAAGAAGATACAAACATTATAAGGGGCATACCCCAGATTTACAATGATAACAGAAACATAAAACAACAGATGGCTACAGGCTAGCCACCGACCATAAAACTGAAACCTCACTAGATTCGATAGGTAAACTAATACAACCAGCTAACTAACAAATTAAGAATCTATGGTATTCACCCTCCAAGCTCGCTGGATCCATTTGTTTTCATTTGTTGGTACAACATTCCTCATCAAATCAAGCTTATCACGAATGATACATTCGATTTGATTGAAGACCAAATTCGAAGTTCTAGACATTCCAGCAAAGATCCTTGCATTCCATTCTTGGAACGACTTTGAATTATCTCACTTATGACAAAGAACTGTATACTTTGGTAAGAACACTTGAGACATGACAATATTACTTGTGGTCAAAAGAGTTTGTAATCCATTCAGATCATGAGTCCTTGAAACATCTAAAAGGACAAGGTAAGTTGAATAGAAGACATGCAAAATGAGTTGAATTCATTGACTTTTCCTCATTTAATCAAGGATAAGCAAGGCAAAGAGAATATAATTATTGATGTTCTTTTGCTCAGGTATGTTTTTCTAAACACTATGAGTTAGTATTGATAGGTTTTGAATATGTGAAGCCATTGAATGCTAATGATTCTGACTTTGTTGAAATATATAATGCATGTGGACATTTGGCTTTTGGAAAGTTTTATTAGATGGATAGTTACTTGTTCGAAGACAATCGATTGTGGTTCCTGCTAGTTCTTTGCATGAATTGGTTGTTTGTAAGGCACATAATGATGGTTTAATAGGTCATTTTAGGGTTGCAACAACTTTTGATGTATTGCATAAACATTTCTACTGGCTAAAGATGAAAATAGATGTGCAACGAATCTATGAGCAATGCATCATTGCATGTAGAAAGGAAAAATAAAGAGTACAATCATGTAGATTGTATACACCATTGTCTATACCTATTGAACTTTGGGTAGATATCTTTATGTGAACCTCGTGATTACAAGGTCACGCAACCCACAATCAAGATTGAGATCTGATCCTGAAAAGCCAAAATAGATCTGATAGGAGTGACACAATCGAACCTGCTTCAAGGCACCAACACTATTGGAATGCAGTAGAATGACACCATGAAGTCAGTTAATCTTTGATAAGTCATATTTAGTTCATTCAACTGAAGAATGCAAGAATCACTCTCACATGTTAAAACTAAAAAATTCAAAAGTAATATTCATCAATGGCTATCAAAATTTAGGTTACATGAGTTTAAATAGGTCTTAAAAACTTAACCCTAATGGATCTATCCTTGTAGGCTGAACTGGCCTCCATACAAAACTAACTCAAAAACCCTAAACTGAAAAGCCCATTACCTGATCCAAATAAGCCTTGAATCCTAACTCAAAACAAAGTATTAATTAAGCCCAAACATGAAAGAAAGTAATAAAATAACTAATCTGTCATTAAATAACACCAGTCCTTCTTTCCTTGTGTAGCTAGGATGAATAAAGAATCCTTATAAGAAAGGATTCTAGAACATTAATGAATTGTTGCCACTCTTGGAATTTATGTTACAGCTCATTAAAGATTCTTGTGGAACTAAAAAATTCCCTAAACAATTTGCCACATCCTTTTAGAAAAATGATCATTGCCAAATAGAAAGTCCACAAGTCAAAAAAGGATGTAAATAACAAAATTCGTACAACTTGTTTTGATCTGTATCGCAAGTCTATTCCAAACTCTGATTCATCTGCAAATTTACCCCAACATATAAAACTACCTCTGGAATATTTAAGTTAAGTTAAGTTAAGTCTGGACATGCATTAAGATTAGAACTACAAGATATGTTGAATAGCCATGAGATGAGGATTTCTCAGTTTCAAGCTGATTCTGATGTTAGTATAGAGAAACACTCTACTGTCCAAGCTTCTAATGTTGTTCCAGAAATGAACCATGTGTTGGGTTCTAAAGTTGATGAGGTGAAGGTAGGGTCTCATCAACAAGAACAACTAAAACCTAGACCCAAATTGAATTTTTTAAATGCTTTGAAGGGTTCTGATGTTGATGACAATGAGGGTAGCAAGACCCTTGGCATTAGTTCAGTCCGTAATCTGCACTTTGCTCCCCTTACTATGACTGATGGTCGTGTGACAATAGCTCCTCCACTTGATGTGTTTGAAGATGGCTGCGAATTTTAGAAATCCACCATAGTTGGTCATTTTGTGGGGCAGAAATTACCGTATCCCGTGGTTAATTCTATTGCCAAAAGAATATGGAGCTCCTATGGTCTATCAGAAGTTTTGTCTTCGGATAATGGTTTCTTCATCTTCACCTTTGATTCTGTCGATCATGCCACTAATGTGCTGGAAAGAGCCCCATGGCACATGGCAAACAGGCCTTTGGTGCTTAAACGTTGGCAACCGAACATGCAATTTTTGAAAGATGATTTGGCCAGAGTTCCGGTATGGGTTAGGCTGCATAATGTCCCTCTCGAGTATTGGACTATTAAGGGGCTGAGCTGTGTAGCGAGTGCTATTGGAGTCCCCCTTCATGCGGATCATACGACATTGTTGCGTAAAAGGCTTAGTTACGCAAGAGTTTGCGTTGAGATAGATGCTTCGAAGACGTTGGTTAAGGATTATGATCTTCGCTGTCCAAATGGGTTATTCATAACAATTTCAGCTGAGTACGAATGGATACCGTCGAAGTGCAGTAATTGCAATGTCTTTGGACACACCACAGCGCTATGTGCTACTAAGAACATTGATAATCTTAAAGTGGTGGCAGAGGGTAAGAGGAATCTAGGAGCTATGAACTCTAAATCTGCGGATAACAATCAGAATCAGTTTCAGTGGCAGGTAGTTGGTAAACGAAACAAGGGTTCTGTGAGTGGGGGAGAATGCTCCCTTGGCATCTAAAGTGGGTAATTGTAATGAGAATGGTTGGTCAACATCTGGTATACATATGTCTGATTGTAATATGAATGATCATGCGGCATCAGATGTACGCAATGCTGCTTGTCATGAAGATGAAAATCCTTCCTCTCCTCTTGTCTTGAAGAGTTTACGAGAAGACATGAAACAGGAGCAAGGGGCTGCAAGTACTGCTTTAGATCAAGATATGGACACAATGGGAGGTGATACAAATGGGGAACAAACCGATAAGGCGTTAACGTCAACGATCCTGACAACCCCTCAAACCCTGAATTCAACCGAAAGGGAAACTGGTAATCAGTTAGCTATTAAAGCTAGAGACTCTCTAGAGAAAAAGAAAAAGGGTTCAAAAGCCTCTTCAAAGAAGAATCATAAATTTGGCTCCTTTCCAGGAGGCACGTCAAGGTAATCTTTGTGTTGCTGTTTGTACTCCTCTCTATTTTCCTATGATTATTGGATGTTGGAATATTAGAGGTTTGAATGATCCTATAAAGCATTCAGAATTGTGTCGGCTCATCCATCAAGAGAGGATAGCTTTTTTTGGTTTGGTTGAAACTCGAGTTAAAGACAAGAATAAAGATAATGTTTCTAAACTTCTTTTGCGTTCTTGGTCCTTCCTGTATAATTATGATTTCTCTTGTCGTGGTCGTATTTGGGTTTGTTGGAATGCTGATACGGTGAAGGTGGATGTTGTTGGAGTGTCAGACCAGGCTATTCATGTTTCTGTCAGTATATTAGCTACCAATATCAGTTTCAATACTTCAATTATTTATGGAGACAATAATGCTTCCTTACATGAGGCATTATGGTCTGATATAGTGAGTCGTAGTGATGGATGGAAGTCAACCCCGTGGATTCTTATGGGTGACTTTAATGCTATTCGCAACCAGTCGGACAGGTTAGGAGGGTCTACTACGTGGGCTGGTACTATGGACAGATTGGATACATGTATTCGAGAAGCGAAAGTAGATGATCTTCGGCATTCAGGTATGCATTATAATCAAACCAATGTCCTGAGAATCTGATTATGCGGAAACTAGATAGAGTGCAAATGAGAAGTGGAATCTGAACTTCCCCTTATCGGAAGTGAGATTTTTCGGGTATGTCAGACCATTCTCCTATGGTGGTAAAGGTTATTGCCAATGATCAGAACATAAAGAAACCATTCAGATTCTTCGATATGTGGATGGATCATGACGAGTTCATGCCCTTGGTGAATAAGGTAATTGATAAAAATGGGATTCCCTAGAACAGTAATTGATTGGATCATGGTTTGTGTTACATCATGTCAATTCTCTATCAACGTCAATGGTGAGCTTGCAGGTTACTTTCAAGGGGGAAGAGGGCTGAGACAAGGGGATCCATTGTCCCCATATTTGTTTGTCCTATGTATGGAAATCCTTTCGGGGCTATTCTGCAAGATGAGTGCCAACCAAGAATTCAAGTTCCACTTGATGATTTTTAGCAACGGGGATGTAAACTCAATTCGTATGATCAGAACTGTGCTCACAAAGTTTCAAGATCTATCAGGTCTGTATCCAAATCCAAACAAAAGTGACATCTTCTTGAGCGGTGTGTTTAATGTTGAGAGGGAACAAATTATTAATATTCTTGGGTTTAGAGAGTGGGAGCTCCCTATGAAATATTTGGGAGTACCTCTGCTCTCGTCCAGACTAAAAGCTGTTTATTGTAAGGGCCTCGTGGATCGAATCACCTCTAAAGTTCGACATTGGACTTGTAGGACACTCTCGTATGCTGGATGGGTACAACTGATTAATTCAGTTTTATTTTCCATACAGGTCTATTGGGCATCTCTCTTTCTCTTACCTGGGCAAGTCATTAAAAATGTGGAGCAAATTATGAAATCCTTTCTTTGGTCAGGTTCAGATATGAGAACTACTGGGGCTAAAGTGGCTTGGGATCAGGTATGTCTTCCAAAAAAGGAGGGGGGGGCTAGGTATAAAAAGGATAACAGAATGGAACAAGATTGCTTTGTTTAAACACATTTGGAATCTGTGCAATGACTCAGATGGCTCAATATGGTCTACTTGGATCAGATCCAATCTGTTGCGAGGTAGGAATTTCTGGACAATCAAGACGCCACAGAATTGCTCTTGGGCTTGGGGAAAGATTCTAAAGCTCAGATCCTTAGCATGGCCGAAGATGAAGTACATCATAGGAGATGGAATGACAACCTCTCTATGGTTTGACAATTGGCATCCTCACAGCCCACTCGCGGATTCTTACGGGGAAAGATTCATCTATGATTCAGGTATGGCCAAGAACGCGAAGGTGAATGTGCTAATTCATAACTCAGAATGGAAAACTCCTACCACCCAAGCTATTGGCTGGCACGCCATTATATAAGCTATTCCTTCAAATTCTAATCCTAAGATGGGGCAAAAGGATGAGATAGTTTGGTTCGATTCGCCAAATCACAAATTCTCGATCAAAGTAGCTTGGGAACAACTAAGACGTCATCGTCAGATGGTTGAATGGCATGACATTGTGTGGTTCAAGAATGTTGTTCCAAGACATTCATTTCTTCTATGGATGGTTGTCCAACAGAAACTCACAACTCAAGATAAACTTCATTGGTTTGGTATACATGGTCCCAATAGATGCTCACTCTGTCTCTGCAACAATGAGGATCACAACCACTTGTTCTTTGAATGCTCCTATACTAAAGCGATCTGGTGAGATGTTTGTGACAGATGCGACATTCCAAGAATGACAAAAGGCTGGGATGAATGGATTCGATGGGCCACTGTCTCTTGGCATGGCAAGAGTTTCGTCAATTTTTCTCGTAAATTGAGTTTTGCAGCTACAATGTATCATGTATGGCAAGAACGGAATGCAAGGATCTTTGCTGGAATGTCTAGAACTTCGAATTTGGTCTTTAATCAAATCGAATGTATCATTCGTGATAAGCTTGATTTGATGAGGAATGTCGTACCAACAAATCAAAACAAAAGGATCCAGCGAGCTTGGAGGGTGAATATCATAGATTCTTATAGTTAGCTGGTTGTATTGGTTTCCCTAACGAATCTAGTGAGGTTTCAGTTTTATGGTCGGTGGCTAGCTTGTAGCCATCTGTTGTTTTATGTTTCTGTTATCATTGTAAATCTGGGGTATGCCCCTTATAATGTTTGTATCTTCTTCTTTTAATACATACGTCAACTTACCAAAAAAAGTCTTTTGGTAAAGTTTTAGCTTGATCCAACTGTTAGATTTGGAGTTATACTCAATAGCATAAAATTCCTTATTCATCCCAACTACACAAGAAAAAAAGAGCTGGTGCTATTTAATGATAGATTAGTTATTTTTATTATTTTATTTCATGTTTGGGCTTAATTAAAACTTTGTTTTAAGCTAAGATCTAAGGCTTGTTTGGATCAGGTTATGGGCTTTTCAGTTTTGTATGTGGATCAGTTCATGCCACAAAGGTAGATCCATTATGGTTAATTTTTCAAGAACTATTTAAACTCATGTAACCAAAATTTTCGGGGCCATTGATGATTCTGAATTTTTTTAATTTTAACGTGTGAGAGTGATTCTTGTATTCTTCAATTCTTGAACGAATTAATTCTGACTTATCGAAGATTAACTGGCTTCATGACGTCATTCTACTTCATTCCAATAGTAATTTTGGTGCCTTGGGGCAGGTTTTCATTGTGTCACACTCCTTCTTTTTCTGCTTTTTAGGATCAGATCTCAATATTGATTGTGGGTTGCGTGACCACGAGGTTCGCATCACCTACTTTGGCTGAATGTACTATCAAAGAGATTGGATCTAACCCATCATCATGCACAAACCAAGGCTAGTTAAAACCATCTCATGCCAAAAACTCATCATGACCAAATGGAACACAAGCTAAATTCCAAG
Organism: Populus nigra; assembly: GCF_951802175.1. Lineage (NCBI taxonomy): Eukaryota > Viridiplantae > Streptophyta > Magnoliopsida > Malpighiales > Salicaceae > Populus > Populus nigra. The sequence continues at coordinate 6,453,116 of NC_084866.1, read as the reverse complement.
AAAAAACACAATCTTTGACAAATGGCCTCTCCATCAAACTCAAAAACAAAATCGAAGGCCCTTCATGAGAAATCCATGGGTTGAACTGTATCATTCCCTCTCTTTTCAAGAAGATTCGTCCTCAAATCTTTAAAAGGAATAATGGTTGTTTCAGAGGCTTGTTGTTTAAGCCTTTGGAATTCCTTATCAATACTTGCCTCCAACAACACTGTATAGACATAGTGACTAAAAAGGATTTCAAATAAGCACGCTTTACTAACCACTTACGCATATACTTTTGAATAATAACCACGACTACCCTCTTTTGTTTTCATGCTTGCGCCGTTACCTTAGTTTTTTCCATTCTTGCTTTGGGATCCTCTTTCATTCCCTCCCCTTTGCCGAATAACATAAGAAGAAGATAATCTGATTGAAATTGATTTGAAATAAGATTAGACTTGAAACAAAGACAAAACAAAGAAAAATTGACACGCAAGACAAAAACAAAAATACAAAATATAAAAGGATAACACTTATTCTCAAAGCCTTGCTCTGATACCAATTGATGTGAACCTATTGATTATGTGGTCATGTGGAATCAAGATTGAGATCTGATCCTAGAAAAGCCAAAGAGATCTAGTAGAAGTGTGACACTATAAAAACTTGTCATAAGGCACCAGTACTATTTGAATGAAATAGAATGACCCACTTACAAAAATTGACCCAAAACCTTTACTAGTAAGCTCAAACCCTGATCCAAATAAGCCTCGGATTCTAGTTGAAAATAAATTGTTAATAAAGCTCAAATAAGCCTTAGGCTATAACTAACAAAATAAAAATAAAACCTATAAGCATAACTCTTGTTTTGTCATAAGAAGAGAAGAAGAAAAGAAAACATTATAGGTCTGATACAAGACTTATTTATAACCTATCATAGTTAAAGGAGAAGTTGTCGCCCCTTTGGTTTCCAAGTTAGAATAGGATTCTAATCACAACTGGTATTTATCATTTTTTGTTGAAAGAAAAGGATGTTGCCTTTAATGCTTTTCTTTTCTGCCACATATGTTTCCTAAGTCAGCTTAGATTCTTTTTTTTTTTCGTTGTGTTTTATCCTCACCTGACTAGAAAAATAAAATAAAAATAATAAATCCTAATATTTAAAGAAAATAATAAATTTTCCAACACATAATAGAAAATCCAAAACTAGTTAGGACAAAACACATGCAAACATAGCAAAAATAAAGGCTAGTTGAAACTGATACAAAATTGACAGCTTTATTGTCGAAACTTCATGGTCCAAAATTGGGTCCCTCTTGCATATGAATTAAATGTACTAAGGTCTCCTCTTGATGCTCCAAAGAATCCTCATCTTCAGCCTTGGCCGAAACTTGCACAAATACTACATTCAATCCTTCTTTCGATGTCTTTGTGTTGGACCCTGTGATGAGCCTATTTTGAATGTGTAACAGGTCTTTGGTGTTCCACATCATCATGCCCCCATTGCATTAAATGTTGGCATTCAATGTTGACATCAACTTGAGAATCGGCTTAGTTTGCACATACAACTCAGTGATGAATTATGTTTTTAATGGCAAGGTTGAAGAATCTTCAACAGTATGTCAGCAACTTGAATCACCAATCTTGTTGCTTTTGAAAGCAACAATAGTGTTCATGTTCTTCCTAGTTGTCATTGAAAGGTTGTTGAAAATTCTTTATTGATAAAAAAAGAAAACGATGAGGCAAATATATCTTTGCCACAAATTTATGGACACAATTTTTAACACCTAGAATTAAACAAATATATTGTATAAATATTTGATTTTATTAGAATATATGTCAGGCAGGGGTGATCATTTTCAGTTCGGTTTGGTTTTTATAAAAAATAAAAATAACCAAACCAAAATTTTTTTTTAAAAAAACCAAAACCGGTTTCGGTTCGGTTCAGTTTTTTAGGACAAAAACCAGTTCAAACTGGTTTGGCTCAATTTTTTTGATTTGGCTTGGTTTTGGCTCGATTTTTCCGGTTTGGCTCAATTTTTGGTTTTTTCGGTTTGGCTCGGTTTGCTCGATTTTTTTCGGTTTTGGTTCAGTTTAGTTTTTTCAATTTTAAACTTATAAAATCGAAACTGAACCAAACCGATCGGTTTTTTCAAAATTTTAATCAGTTTAATCGATTTTTTTTCACGGTTCGGTTTTTTTTATTATTCTTTTTTCTAGTTTTCTCAATTTTTTTACTCACTCCTAATGTCAGGTACAATCTCAACTTAAAATATTCTTACACCAAAATAAAACAACCCTTCTAATTCTTCTATTGGATTTGATATATATAGTTATTTGATATATTTGTGAAATCAAACTAAAATTTATACTTTGTTAAAAGATAAATTTGAATGTGTATTACAAAACAAAATTTAATAATTTAATAATTTAAAAAATATCTTTGATTTAAAACTTCTATTAAACATTTAGACTTGATTATAGACTTCTAAATTATAGATGAAAAAAAGGATATAGCTTACTTTCATGAAAAGCTTGTCTTTAAATTTTTTTTGTATTTCCAAAAATTCTTCCCCCGTGATCTGAAAGACCTTCTACTTGTAGAAATTATAAAAGCTCAATCATTCCTTAATATCATATGATATTATTTTATTTTATTGGTTGATTTTATGTGAGATATTTATATCTCATCTCAAGTAACTTTTCATTGGCAAAAAAAATATAAAAAAACCTATTTATTTTTCATTTCATTTATTTAATCTTTTTTAATGTAAAAATAAAATAAAAATAACACATGATAAATTTTGATTGGTAGAAAATTTGTATTTATGCAAAATGATTTAAAAAATCTCATGCCTTCAGGATTAAAAAAAAAAAAGAAGGAATAATCAGATAATATGTACACCCCCACCCACAACAAGAGCAGGCATGAATAGCCGCACTTCAGGACTGCACAAGTATGCTGACCAAAAACTGTCAAGGCATTGGCTAAAAACTTGCAAGCATTGTTTTTGTTCAAGCCTTCTCCTTGGACGGAGATGATATCAAATGATGCAATGTTGCTGCATGGATAACAGCAGTTGGGTTTGAATCCTTAAGTCGGAGAGATCCTGATCGACTTAGACTGAAATTTCGATCAACATTAATTCGTATGAAGCGATGCAATGGAAGATGCCGCAGCAGCCAAGTTGAACTAACAAGTAAAATCACACCTACTACGATAAACAGCCTGCAATACAGAAAACCTCAATGAAAGAGTATATTTATAGCAATAAGACAATATCTCAGATTTCCTAGTTGGGATCCCTATAAGCACGTTTGCTGTATGTGTAGGTTTTCTAAACGTACAAATTCTACAAAACGAGCCTTTGAAGGACACTTTAATATTGTACACAGTTCAGCTAAGATACTAACACAGAATTGAATACTACCTTTGAGTTTTTAACCATCATTTTATGCTTAAAGGAGAAATTTCAATAACAGGAGAAATTTCAATAACATGTAAATCAAAGTTTCTAAATCAGATGTCTGCAAAATTGTCTAAAATAAATGGTTTCCACATGCAATCTCTCGAATAGGTCACCTTCACTGTGGTATAGCATCAAATTATATTGCTTTCAAGAAACCATGACTGCGCATCAAGATACTTGAATTTAGAAGGGCAATGGTTTAAATAAAAACTTTGCTTACCATCCAAGTAGAAGTGAAAAACGAGCAGTGGGTGCTGAAGGCAACTGTTCTCCTAATGCAAGCATTCCAGCAAGAACACCAGTCACTATTGATGCCACGGCAGCACATGTAGACACCACAATTGCCCTTCCATGCTTTAGACCCTGAGTCTGTTCAGAAGGAAATCGTACGTATATCAGTTTGACCTGTCAACTTTTTCTACACAATCAGATAGCTTCAACAGGAAGATCGAAGTGGATCTGGCTCCACTCAAAGCAAAACCAATTGGAAAATCAATAAGACATGTGCATGCATGCGAGAAATGAAATCTTGTTTTTCCTGTTCTAAGATGAGTGAGAGGCAAGCAGAAATCCCATACAAATATGGACATCTAAAATATGAAAAACAAGTTTTATGCGGAGAAAAGGTCAAAAGAGATGCTGATTTGAAATTATCTAGATGCTGATTTGAAAATACCTGGTAATAAAATCCCGTTGCACTACAGCATATACTGATGGAGACGCATACAGGGACTAGCATCCTCGAGAAACCCTGCTCCAGGAAGACAAATCCCATCTTTGATATTACAGAAGCCATCCTGCATATGATGTGCAACTCAGCATTTAGGACCTGAAGCCTAGCTGAATAACAGCAGCAGTTCACAACTTTTTTTATGTCAGGACCAACACGTAATTTTGGTATAAATTTAATGGCACTTTAAGAAAAAATATTTTAAGTATATTCATCAAGGAACAGTTTCTTGAAAGAAATAAACTGTCAATTCATGCATATAAATGATATATTGATTTTGCAGCAACAGTTACTATTCTGATTAAATGACAATGACACACTAAAATGATAACACTGGTAGGTGAAGCCTTCAGGCATAACACATGCATCCATCTAATAATATGAACTTCTGCACATTCAATGATGTAATCTAAGTCTGACAACATTATTTATGCAAACTGGCACATCAAAGTTCTGATAATTTTGAATTTGCTGAACATAAATCACTGTTATAAAAATAGAGGCAACACTGAAAAGCAACAAATTTATGAACAAAGATGGTGTACCAGGAATCATACCCAAACAAAATGCCAGATTCCAAACCATATATAATTTCTTCAACAACTTCATAGTCCATCTGCATTGAAAACAGTTTTCAACAGAAAGCAGAACAATGAGGGCTAGGGGGATGGTTGAGGAATCAAAATCAGAAACAAAAATACCTTACAAACCAGCAAGATAAACAAAGAAAATTTTACCATTTCATGTGCTCTTCTTTGATGTCTGTATACCCGAAGCCATCCGTTGAGGACTACCTATTTAAAAAAATCATATTTAGTTGCACATATCAAACCATACTGAGTAATCATCATATTGTCTCTGATGCACTCCCTCCAACCATGCAGATGTCCATAAAATATCTGATGAACTGAATCCCAACTAGAAAAATTACACAATGAGAGAACATAAATGAAGCACCAAAAAACTATAAATGGTAGCAATCAAGTTATAGTCCCCACTAGAAGTTAGAAAGGAGAAATTTAGATGTATTTGTAGTAGAGAAGTGCAAAGAGTTAAGGCATGAAACCAGACATGAAACCAAAAATGAAACCAAACGCTTCTATTATATTAGAGCATTGTGCTAAACCACAAACAAAATGCTCATAGGCTCACTACGCTTTTCTCTACTCTTTCTGCCTATTATACAAAAATAATACAGAACTCATCTTACTGCATAAATGGAGCAATCTACAAAAAAGAAGCCAGGTGACCTATTTATACTTCTTTCAGTGAAATGCAAATGCAACCTTTCTAGGATTGGTTCTAGCTATGAAGCAAATGGTCAATGCCTTAGTCAAAGATGGATGTGACTTGGTTGGATAAACTTTCAGTTGCTTGGCTGGCTGAAGGCTCGCTTTAGATAGCAAATTCAGGTTTGCTTCTTCGATTATAGAGTCAGTTATTGACTCTTGACATGTGAAGCGAAACTCATGATCATGTAGTCATGCAACCCACAATTAAGATTGAGATCTTATCCCGGAAAACCGAAAAAGATCTGATAGTAGTGTGACGAAATGAAAACATGTCCCAAGACATCAGCACTATTGGAATAAAGTCGCATGATGCTAGTTAATCTTTGATAAGTCAAATTCAATTCGTTCAAAAACCGAAGAATGCAAGAATCTCTCACATTAAAACTAAAAAGTTTAGAAGTATTATTTATCAAAGGTGCTGAAATTTAGGCTTAACACGTGTTTAAATAGTTCTGAGAAATTAACTCTAATGGATCTACCCTTATGGACTGAATTGACCCACTTACAAAAACTGACCCAAAACCTTTACTAGTAAGCTCAAACCCTAATCTAGACAAGCCTTGAATCTTAGCTAAAATCCAAAGTATTAATTAAGCTCAAACATAGAAATAATAATGGAAACAACAAGTCTGGATAGTAGCTTGTTTATGCTGCATATAATAGAAAGAAAAACAAAATAAAATATCTTAATTCTCTAGCTTAAATAACCCTTGGCCGATATCCACCTTCCTAGATACTCTAAGATCGCTTAGCCAACTTTTAAAGTCATTTAGATGTTAGAAAATCTTATATGAATAGGAATTTAGTTGTTGAAGTCTTCTTTCCTTGTAGGATTAGGATATTCCTTCAGAGCATGGAAAACAATCTTAGAAATTAATTCCCCTTGTAGTCGCCCATCATTTTCCTTTCTTAATTAGGAGAATCAAATCTTTAGCATTAAATAATCCTTCCAAGTCTAGGATTCAGATCTGACAGCCCATTTAATTTCCTTGCATGACTATGAAGCTTCCTTCTTTGTTGCTAAATATTCTCCTAAATAATTGGGACAATAATGAAAGAATTTCCCTTTCAATTTTAGAAAAATATTTTGTTGATCCTTACAAGAAAAGGATCTCAATATCTTAATTAGCCCAAGAGAACTTTGGACCTCATATGACCCAAACTCATACTCATTAATATTAACCCAAATCAAACCTGATACAAGCTCCAACAAGCCTATTTTGCTGCCCAAATTAGACCCATACATGGGCTGACCTGATTTGGACGAATGAACCATCAAAGAGATTGGACCCAATTCATCATCATGCACAAACCAAGGCTGGCTAAAACTATCCCATCCTAAAACCCCACCCATCATGGTCGAATGGAACACAAGCTAAATTCTAAGGAAAAACACAATATTAGCTGACCTGATTTGGACGAATGAACCATCAAAGAGATTGGACCGAACTCATCATCATGCACAAACCAAGGCTGGCTAAAACTATCCCATCCCAAAACCCCACTCATCATAGTTGAATGGAATACAAGCTAAATTCTAAGGAAAAACACAATATTGGCTAAATGGCCTCCCCATCAAACCCAAGTGCAAAACTAAAGATCCGTCATGAGAAATCCATGGGCAAACCAAATCAGACCTGATACAAGCTCCCAACAAACCTACTTTGCTGCCCAAATTAGACTCATACATGGGCTGACCTAATTTGGACGAATGAACCATCAAAGAGATTGGACCGAACTCATCATCATGCACAAACCAAGGCTGGCTAAAACTATCCCATCTCAAAAACCCACCCATCATGGTCGAATGGAATACAAGCTAAATTCCAAGGAAAAACACAATATTGGCCGAATGGCCTCCCCATCAAACCCAAGCGCAAAACTGAAGACCCATCATGAGAAATCCATGGCCAAACCATATCATGGATACCAAAATTGTTTTAGTATGAAAAAGTGGTATCGGAGCAAGTGGAAAAGGACCACTTCTGGAGTTGACAAACAAGGATTGGGCATTATGGAAGATTTAATTAGTGCAGACTTTGCTAGTAAGGGACCAACATTCAGCATGGTGGAGATCACACTCATGTACCATTAAAGGAACTGATATGTTCACAGAAGGCCTCAAACATACCAAACTTTGCAGAGTTTCAATTGCCATTAGTGCAAGAACCGAGTCAATGTCAAGGGAAAGTGTTGATAATCAAAACCAACTCTACAAAGAGAAGAAACCAACTTCAACTATAAGCGGTTCTCTAGACTAAGCCATGCTAGCATACACAACCAACCATGAAGCTGAAAATTAACTAGTTCAAAGAGACGCCTTTCACTAAGAGCTGTACAAAATATTCACATCCAGTGGTGCCTCAGAAATCAACATTAAGAAGTGACCATAAGTCTTGACCAACACAAGTACAAATAAGGATCTTTGGCTTGTTTGTGTGTGTCATATCTACCTACTCTGTATATGTGATGGATGAGTATGTGCTATATGTGTTATAGGTGAGAATTGGAGATATAGCCTAGTAAGTTTATGAGTAGACACAAGCCATGGGTACTCTTTGAGAGAAATTTTTCAGGTGTGGTCCTTGCCATCTTTTCATAGATTTTAAACTAGCTTAGATTCTAAAAGATAGAGAAAAGTTTTCTTATCTCTCAACTTCGCATACTCATATATGTCTACACAATAATTCAACAACGATGGCATATTAATGCTAATAAAGTTGGTGCACAGAATAAGGTACCTACAAACAAGAGGACAACAAGGAACGCCAGCCAAGGTAATTGAAAAATAGATACAGAAGATGCCTCTTGCTCTTCACCTCCAGCACCAACTCCTGCAAATACAAAACAAACAGCAAGGCTTAGTTTGCCACATAAATAAGATGTTGGATCACAAAGTATATATGGATATCAAACAGTTTTGGAGAATTGAATTTTCATAACCAATTAATATATTTTTATGTCAATAGTTTAGCTCAATACAACAAAACTTTATACTTATCGGATAATGAAAAACAAGGGTTCAAGGTAAGACCTATTCCAAATGAGACACCATTTTGGAATATATATTCATCCACAGAAGGAATGCACAGCATAGTTAAAAACAAAAATGTAATAATACACTCTTACTTTTGAGCCATAACTATCATGTCAACATTCTGAAATACGAGTATAACAATGAAATCAAAACCAATCCATGAAGCAACCAAGAAGAATTTACATACCTATTGTACCAATACCAGCCAAAGTGATTCCTATCCAATCAATGACATTCATGACTTCCTTTAGGTAAAAATGGGAAAAGACAGAAAGAATAGCAAGTCCACAACCAGAAACTGGTTGGATGACAGATACCTGACAGAAACAGTCAAGATCACTTTGATGAAGAGTACACAAATGACACAAAATAAATTGCATTAACCAAATAGAAGTTCACAAACAAATAAAAGAGCTCATTTTTTACTTGAGTTTGGTAGAAGAAGAGGGCAAACGAATTCTTCAGATCATTCTCAACAAGAAGACTCTCAGTCTCTTTCTTTTTTTCTTTGCATGTATATGTTGAAAATGCAGTCTCAAAGTTTATATTGTTCAAAAATGTCAACCTACTATTTTCTTTTCCAAAAAAAACATTCCAATCAAGCACAATAATCTAAAAGAAATCGGGAACACAAATGAATTCACTCACAGGAGCTTGAGATAATGCTCTCAACATCAACAATGCACCACATATATCGATAAGAAAGCCAATGATCCAAGCTTTATTAGCAGCATATGCCCTTATCACCTGAGAAGTTACACACATAAAATCAATAAAAATACGCAACAGCCCACTTCCTTCACATGCATAGTTCGGTTGCACGGATTCTAATAAGCAGAGAATTGAGAGAAATCCCATAAACCCAGAATCAAAAACCGAAAGATTGACAATGGGAATCAAGAATCAAAGCAACATGCATGCACTTGTTAGCATAAAGATCAATTCTTGAAATTGAAACAATAACAGAATTCCAAATTCAGGGCTCGAATTCTTCCCACGATCTTGAAAATTAAAAAATAAATAATATATTGTATTGGTTGTTAAATTGTTGAGCAATACAAAAGTGATAAAATGAAACAAAAAGAAAACCAAAGGAGGCAGAGAAAAGAAAGAAAAAGAAAGTGGGTAAAAGATGCATGCCTTCAGTTTGAAAGAGAGGGGAGGCAGAATGAGAGTGCCCTTCTTTTGAAGAACTTTGCCGATGTTATTACCGGCGGTGGCTGCCAACGTTAAACAGATCGATTCCCACATTTCTTTTGCTCTCTCTCTCTCTCTGTAAAATTCTGAAAGGCAGGGAAGCTAAAAGATCTCTTCTTTTGCTGTTTTAAGGTGGTGCTGTCTAATAAATATTTGTTTTTCCTTTCCTTTTATGGTGGCTTTGAATTTTGATTTGTTTCGTTGTTTTCTTTACTTAACCTGCTGTTATTTGTCTAGAAATGATTGTGGTAGTGGTAAATATTTTGATTGAAATTATGACAGTGGTGGTAATTTAAAATATTTTTTATTATTAAAAAAATTATTTTTAAAAAGCTATTTTTTATATTAGTATATTAAAATAATTTAAAAAAACACATTGCAATGTTGCAAACACATTTCACTGTTATCAAACCTGGCGGATCAACCTGTCATTCAGCTGACCATTCAACCTGATATATTACTTGATTTTAGTTTCATCTCAAAATAATTAATTTCATAAATTCTATTCCATTTTTTTAATTTAGATTAAACAATGCTGCCTCTCCATCCAGGAATTGCCGGGTGTTTCATACACATAATTTTTAATAACTTGGGATGCAATTCGATGAAATTAACTTTTAAAATATGTTAAGAGGTTAAAATGAGGTTTTCCTAAAATAAATAAATGCTACACCTTTCGTTTCATTTTTGGACAGTGGCACGCAACGAGTTAATTATTTTTATAAAATATATTAAAAATTTTAAAATCCAAAAATATTAGGTTTATTTATAAAAGAAGATTAAAGACTCTTTTGAATCTAGCTACAACTTAGATTCAATAATAATATATAACTTATTTAGTCCAAGTTTATATATTTTTTAATTTATCAAAAACAATTATGGTTTTTTTTTCATAGTAATAATATTTTTTTAAAATATATTAATAATAATAATAATAATAATAATAATAATAATTTTTAAGTTTACCCTTCAAATCAAATCTATGATTATTTTTCAATTTTAATTTTTTAAAAAATTTATTAATTGTTATATTAATAATATTAATTATAATATAAATAATAATATTTTTTAATATTAATAATAATATTAAATTTAACCAAGTTTAAGTGAATCTGCCTGCAACACCAGGTCCAAAAGCTTTTGACCCCTCATAAATGACAGATACAAGTTTACCCCTTAAAAATCAAATCTATGTTTTTTCAATAATAATAAAATTTATTTCAAATTTAATAATATCAATGAATTTAATAATATTTATGATAATAATAATAATATTAAACCTATCTGACCTTAGTTTTTCCAATTTTAATCTCTTCAAATAAAACTTATTGTTTTTCTTTGATAGTAATAATATTTTTTTTCAAATTTAATAATAATAATTTTACTTTTCAAATCAAATCTATGGTTGTTTTTCAAAATTAATGATATATATTTTTTAAAAATTTGAATTATAATATTAATAATATTAATTATAATACAAATAATAAAATTTATAATAAAAATAACAATATTTCTAAGACAAATAATAATATTTTTAATAATAATAATAATAATAATAATAATAATAATAATAATAAACTTACCCAAGTTTAAGTGGGTCTGGTTGTAATACCAGGTTCAAGAGCTTCGGACCTCTTTTAAATATCAGACTTGAACGTATTGGGTCTTATTGCAATCCGAATCCAATAGAGTTGGATAAGGATGCAAGATCCAATAACATTGGGTTCTGACGCAAACCCATTAGCTTAGGGTCTGGACGTCTGACCCAATTATTTTGGGTCAAGTAGGGCCACATGATCTAAAGGACTTGCTTTCCTACCACTACCAAGCAACTTGGGTCTGGCATACCGTTCCAAACCCTAGAAACTTGGGTGTGAAATGGCATGTTAGACCCAAAATAATAATAATAATAATAATAATAATAATAATAATAATAATAATAATTGATTTTATCCTTCAAATTAAATCAATATTTTTTATAGTAATAAAATTTATTTCAAATTTAATAATATTAATGAATTTAATAATAATTATGATATTAATAATAATATTAAACTTATGTGCCCTAAGTTTATATAGTTTTTAATCCCTTTAAGTAAAACTTATTGTTTTTCTTCGGTAGTAATAATATTTTTTAAAAAATTTATTAATGATGATCATGATAATTTTATCTTCAAATCAAATTTATGATTGTTTTTTAAAATTAATGATATATTTTTAAAATTTCTTAATTATGATATTAATAATATTAATTATAATAAAATTTATAATACAAATAATAATATTTTTAATATTGACAATATTAATTATAATAAAAATAACAATATTTCTTAGACAAATAATAATATTTTTAATATTAATAATATTAATTATAATAAAAATAACAATATTTATAATACAAATAATAATATTTATAATATTTATAATATTGCTAATAATAAAAATAATAATATTTTTAATAAAAATAATAATATTTTAATAATAATAATAAACTTACCTAAGTTTAAGTGAGTCTGGCTGCAATATTAGATCCAAGAGCTTTGAGCTCCTTCTAAATGCTAGACCCAAAAATCTTTGGTCTAGCTACAATTTGAACTCATTAGAGTTTAGAGAGGATGCAAGATTGAAAAGCATTAAGTCCTAACGAGAACCTATTAGCCTTTTCAGACCGCATGTTAGACTCAAGTTAATAATAATAATAATAATTGATTTTACTTTTAAAATCAAATCTATATTTTTCCGATAGTAATAATATTTATTTTAATTTTAATAATATTAATAATAATATTTAACTTGTTTGCCAAAGTTCTTATATTTTTTAATCTTCTTAAAAACAATTTATGGTTTTCTTCGATTGTAATAATAAGTTTTTAAAATTTACTAATGATAATAACAATAACAATAATAGTAATAATAATTCTTAATTTTATCCTTCAAATCAAATCTATTATTGTTTTTTAATATTAATAATATTTTTACAAATTTATTCAATATTATATTAATAATATTAGTTATAATCAAAATAATAATATTTAAAATAAAAAAATTCAATTGTAATAATATTTATTTTAATTTTAATAATATTAATGAATTTAATAATATTTAACTTGTCTGCCTAATTTCTTATAATTTTTTAATCTTCTAAAAACATTATGGATTTTCTTCAATAGTAATAATAATTCTTTTTGAAATTTATTAACACTAATAACAATAACAATAACAACAACAACAACAACAACAATAATTCTTAACTTTACCCTTCAAATCAAATCTATTATTGTTCTTCTAAAAACAATTTAAGTTTTTTTTTCCATAGTAATAATAAGTTTTTAAAATTTACTAATGATAATAACAATAATAATAATAATAGTAATAGCAATTCTTAATTTTACCCTTCAAATCAAATCTATTGTTGTTTTTTAATATTAATAATATTGTTTACAAATTTATTAATTATTATATTAATAATATTAATTACAATGAAAATAATAATATTTATTTTAATTTTAATAAATTTAATAATATTTATAATAATAATAATAATATTTATAATATTTATAATAATATTTAACTTGTATGCCCAAGTTTTTATATTCTAAAAACAATTATGATTTTTCTTTGATGGTAATAATAATTTGTTTTAAAATTTTCTAATGATGATGATGATGATGATGATGATAATTCTTAATTTTACCTTTCAAATCAAATCTATTATTATTTTTCAATATTAATAATATTGTTTTACAAATTTATTAATTATTATTATAATAATAATATTTATTATAATCAAAATAATAATATTTATAATAAAAATAATGGTATTTTTAATATTAATAATATTAATTATAATGAAAATCATAATATTTATAAAAGAAATAATAATATTTTAATAATAATACTTTTAATTATAATAAAATTAATAATATTTATAATACAAATAATGATATCTATCATTTTAATAATAAAATTAAACTTGCTTGGCCCAACTTTTTATAGTAATATTTTTTTAAAAAAATTATTAACGATATCGATGATAATAATAATAATAATAATAATAATAATAATAATAATAATAATTGTTATGATATTTTTTCATTTTTCTTCTCTGTAGGGTTTACAGACCCAGCTGCACGGGCCTATAACCTTTAAGGGTTCTGTAGACCCTAGATGTTGGTTAGAAGAGATTCAGGCGTGCGGGTTTGCATTGAGCGCGCAGTTCTACAGATTTATCGCATGGGTCTGTAGACCCCAGACATGCGATTTTGCAGACCTGCTTGTTTGGGTCTACGCCCAACACGTTGGGGTTGTCATGCGTTGTGACACGACCAAAAGATTGATGTCTTCTCCCAAGTGTAGAAGTGTCGAAGTAATAAATAATCCGGCAAGACCAGGGTCGAACCACAGGGAGGTTAACTATAATAATAATAATAAGTTGAAGAGAACTTTGAGATGTGATATTGATACAAGGATTAAACAATGATAAAAACAATTGTCAAGGTTAGAGGATTCATTAATGGTATTTTAAACAAGTATAGTATAAACTCTTATTACTCAACTGGAAACCACACACAAAGGAGGTTCCAATCGGATTATAAATTGTTAACATGATTACATTAGTATCTTATTCGAGTAATGCTAATACTTGTAAATGTTTTCAAGTATTCATGATTATAACTTATGTTAACAACAAATTAAGTTTCTTTCATAGCATAAGTGTAAGTTATACTATACAGTTTGGACTATGAAAATGCAAAGTATTTGTTGTACCAATGTTACACAACATAAATCTAGATTAACCATTTAACAAGCAAAGCATTAAGAGTGAATAAGATAACAAATACAAAACATGTTAGGATCAAACATTAAAGTTCATGTTGAGTTTTACTATACTTATTCTTACACCATTAGTGTAACCTTTTCACCTTGACATAATAAACTTAGCTAAACATAATGAAAGAGAGAAACATAAATAAATAAGTTAAGAACATAAATGATATATAAGTTAACTAAGTAAAGGAAATGAAATGAAAAGTATAAATAAGAGATTAATATAAACAAAACTTAAGCATTACAAAAATATAAAGAGAGAGCAAGAACATGATCTTGATATGAAAACCAAGATGCCTAAATGCATGGCAAATGCCTCTTTTTATAGGCCAAAATTCAGAATTATTGATTTGATGACTAATTGTTGAGTGGGTGGCCACATCTTGATTTGGTGACAATCCTTATCTTCTTGTCTGCCAAAAATATCATTTCTAACATCAGAATTTGAACAGATTTTTGTCATGAAAGTTCTAGGAAATTGTATTAGCTTTCCAACAGAAAAAGAATCGGTGCATTTGGACTTCTAGAACTCGAGATATGGGCTGAACACTGAACAGTGTTCAGGCTGTAGGACAAATTCTGACTTCTCCGTTGTTGCTAAGATTTGGACTTCCAAACAGCAGAATTGAGTCTTTCACTTCCCATGAATGTTTTAGGCCTATATCTTAAATTTTTAACCATATAAACCAAATTAAAATCCAAGATCTACAGCTTCAGATATAACCCAATGACGGAACAGTGTTCCAGTTTGGTTTATGTAATAGACCTGCATTTAAGATGTATTCTCAATTTCTAAGCTTAACCTTCTCTTTGTCTTCTCAATTTCAATAGTTAAAATCGTCAATCAATCTTTTGATTTATGTGATAGCCTGCATTTAAGATGAACATTTATCATAAATTAAAGGTATCTTATAATATCAGACTTGTTATTATAAATGTTTTAGTTAAGGAGTTATTGATACTTCAAGTGCAAAATGATGATATAAAACCTTGATAAAAATACACTTTTAAATACTAATCACACTGGCTAGAGACTTGCTTGCCTGGGTCTGTAGCCAGGCACACAGGTTTGGCCTTAGCGCCAAGGGCATGACAGCCCTAGTGACAGGTGTCTGCAGCCCCACCAAAATTGCACTAACTGTTTTCTTCCAAACCATCACTTCCATGCTAATTGAATCCCATTGAAAAGATAACCTCACCCTCCCTCCGCAGTCTTTGCAATTTTCTGTAGTAAGGGCAGCTCTGTCATTATATTGTTCTAATCCAAAATGCTTTATGTCTAGGTAAACAATAACATGGACACTTAACTCTTTTAGTATATTGTATAATAATTAGGGATTTGGTGAGGCTTGAGATCATATAAACTGGAAATCAATTAAAATGGGCTTGTTATTAACTTCCAATACAAAACAGATTATAAAATAGGAAAAACTACTTAGAGCCCCTTTAAGAACTCAATGATTTAAGACTTTTTAGGAGCTTTTGTTGATTTTGAACCAAAGCCATTGAAATGGGCTTTATTATAATTATAGTATATTATTTACATTAACAAAAATCTAAAAAATTAGACATTCATGGTGGATTATGAGGTGGTCCACTATGAATTCACACCATGTTTTTTTTGTTAAATTTTTTATTTTTTTGTTTTTAATTTTATTTTTTAATTTTATATTTAATGAAATTTAGTATTGATAATATATTTTTATTTATCTTTTATGTGGTTATCATAGTTTTAAAAAAATCATGGCATTGAATTGATGTTTGATTTTGTTATTTGCAAAAAAAATAAAAATAAAGGAACTAAAATTGAAACAAGGAAAAAATGATAAGTCTTTTATTCTTAAGAAATTAAGGTGTCTAACTTTAGTTCCTTTTCTTTTCTCTTTCCCTTTCCTTTTAATTGTTACACCGTGACGTCGAAACTAATAGGGAAAAGCATGTACCGCAAAAAAATTAGAGCTGCCACCTAGTAATCAGAAGGAACTCAAAAACCTAAAAATTAGCATTGTATCCTTCTATTCAAATAAGAGGTTAGTTATGCCTAAAAGAAGAATGTCCGCATACTTTCTTACGAATGGTTAGCTTTACCATGTGTTTTCTCCTAAATTTATTTTTTTGATTGCCCTTAATTATCCTAATTATTTTTAGTTTATTTTTTATTATTTAGGGAAAAAATGACGTCAGTCCCTAAAAATAGAAGACTTGTCGATTTGGTTCTAAAAAAAATCAAATCTTGACATTAATCCTTTTTAAAAGTAGATTTGTTGTTTTGGTTATTCATTAAAAATTTGACAATTGGTCCTCTAAAAAAGACATTGTCTTTCACCTTATATATATATATATATAAAGACTTGTCAATTAAGTCATTTTTAAAATAGATATTGAACCCATAAAGATGGTAAAAATTTGGATTAGGCTTTGGCCTTTATAAAAAACATATTATTTATTTTATTAAAAATTATAGATGAGAACGTCATATCCTCACATTAAGATTATCAACGTTCGAAAACTAAACACACAATAATAATTTTTCATACTTGGCCATGCTAAAATAAAAAATGAAATCAATAATTTTTGTATTGTCCTCTTTTACTTTGTTCTAAATCCATTCTTCAAGAAAATGTCCATACAATACCCACATACTCCAATATATTATCACATTAATTAACCTAATAATCTTCTCACAACTACATAAACATCCTCATTATCATCAAATAAAACAAAAAATACCACAACACTACACCTATTTATAGAAACAAACTCATCATCCTCAATCAAACCCATATCAATATAACTTACCACAAAACAATCCAAAATCACATACACAACTAATGTTTAGTCCCAAAAATAAATAATTTATCAAAAAATAAATAAATTAGCAATAGAGTTCAACCTTCCAAGGCGGTTATGGTTGTCTAGGGACTGCTAGAACATGTCAAGACAATCAGAATAGTAATGGCATGTTGATATTGTTGTGGAGTACTATTGTTGTTTCTTCTGCAACTTCCAATTTAATTATGAGTGTCGAAACGATACAGTTTGGAGTTGGGATCTTTAGAAAAGTTTTAGATCTTCTTCTAAAATTCACAACACATCTAAGTTTGCTTTTCTATGGCTTTCCTAACTCCAAATAGAGGTTGAAAACTAAAATAGGTCTGGGCTGTAATGACCTTCTAAACATATTTTGACCCTTTTTTCTTGTTATTTTCTAGGCTTCCAAACAACAAAAATGGATTTTTATCACTTTATAAAAGTTGTAGGTCTATGTCTTACCTTTTCATCAACTTAAAGAATACCAGAAACTGAGATGCTATGCTTTTATTATGAATTAAAAACCAAATAGTATTTTGGTTCGCGTAGAGTTTCCAGACTGTTTTATGGGGGGGTCTGCAGCTGGGGTTTTTTAGGTTATTCTCTGATGGATGTAAACAGATTTTTCTAAGATTGAAGGTGGTTATTGGGATGGTGTTTTAGTTGTTGAAATTGGTCTGGTTTAAGGGATGGAAAATGAACAAGAGTGGTGTGGAAATCTCAGTCCCTTTTGGTATGGGTGGAAAGATCATCCTCAAATGGTGTAAGGATGGTTTTCTTGTTGCCCATCGGCTCTAGTAGAAAGGCCTTCTTTTTATCATGTTCTCTTGCTCTTTTAAAGATATTTTTTATGTGATAACTGCTATCATAATCTTGTGGCTTGTGTGATAGCTGTTATTTTTATCTTCTTGTATCTTTCCTCTCTTTTTGTAACATGATTTAAATCTTTTACTTTCATTTCTTCTTTCCATTTATGTGCTATAATTTCTATTGTCATTTAATTCTTGGAATCATTAGTAATTTTATGATTACCCAATCTAGAGTTGTGGATGACACTTCTGGTCTACCAAAGAACATGTACAAGACAACGACTTGTGCTTATGATTTTCTCTATAACATATTTAAATACTTCTTGTGCTTATTTTAAAGTTGATTTGGTGCCTAATTTCAAATTTTTTCCTCAATTGATCTTCTAACTTGGCTACTTGTTTCAAACTCATCCTTGAACTTTCAATCTTTTTTAATTTAGCTAAATTAAATCAGATTAAGCTCTTTTCTTAATTTTTCTTCAATTCAACCCTTAATTATTACCCAAAATTTCTCAAATTCAATTTTTTTCATATGATATTCAATTATTGGTTTGATTTCCACTTTTAACTATTTTTTGTCTTTTAAAATTTTATATATATGATTATTTCTAACCACGCAAAAACTAATAAAAATGACCAAAATAACAAAAATGATTAAAATTGACTAAATTTATAGAAACGATACTTTTTTTTAATTTTAAAGCATATAAAAATGAGGGTCAAAATTGAGTTATAATAATTGCCCTATCTTCTTTACAATGCTTACAGTACAAAATCTTATTAAAGACTTTGTGTAGCAAGCTTATAAAGAAAAATGATGTTTCAAAATAGGTGTACTCAACTTTTTCATGAAAAGTCTTGGAATGGTTTAATTCAAAGATCCTTCCAAAACATAAGACCCAACACTTTCTAAAATTATATGTTTGAAAAGAACAAGATTTGACACCCTTTAGTTTAACAGAAAGATCGAACATGCTCGAAAATCATATTGTTAAAAGAAAAGGGATCCAACACCTTTAAATTCTAAAAAGGAGATACAACACCCTAAAAAATCACATATGTATGGAATGAAAGAGATTTGACACCCTTACATTCAACATAGGGATCCAACACCCTAAAAATCACATGATTTTAAATTCGTCAAGATGGTCTCATTATAATGGGTGACCTACTTAAGATGGTCTCATTTAATGGGGTAATCGAGAGATGTTCTCATTGCATGATTAAGTGTAAAACTTTCTAATGGCAAGATTGGTTTTTTTTCCTAATCACAGGGTTAAAACTGATACTTCTTAATGTAGGATTTGAAAATGAAGATCCCTGAAAACAAGATTGGGTTTTTCTTTCCTAATGATAGGGCTAGATTTCTTGATTATAGAGTTGAAACTATAAACTCGTGGTGACAAGGTTATAATTAGAGTTATCACTGAAAATGATAACTTCTTTTTTTATTTAGATTCATTGGAGCCTTGTTGGACTCCATTAAGGATTTTTCCTATAAATCTTTGCTAAACATTGTGCAATGCTTTGGGGTTAAATGACATGCATGCATCCTTACTTGGTTTGAAATATGGGTTCATCTTTTTCTTGCTTAATGGATGAAGTTTGTAATTTTCAAGACAAGTCTTTTTAGTCACTCGACTCTTCAACTCACTTGAGTTTTGCCTGTGTAATTAATGTAAACACTGCCACTTGGTCATGCAGCCCAGACCTTGTGCCATATATTAATAACTAACCTTATGACATCTTCTTTATATTTCTCGTTCACGAATTGATATTCATTAGGTGGGGGTTTTTTTTATTCCAATAGTGTTAGTGCCTTGAGACATGTATTCATTGCGTCACACTCCTATCAAACCTGTTTCTTGGCTTTTCAAGAGTTATATCATCTTCATTGTGGGTTGCTTGACCACGTGATCAAGAGTTCCCATAATAACTTTTTAGTAAGCAACCATAAGATGCATCAATGTACTATTTGCCAAGAATTTTGCAAGACAATTACTATATTTTGTAAATGATTTCTCTTATCTTGGGAGCAGATTGTAAATTTTAAAAATCATATTCTTTCAAATGTAATTGTTGAAAAAAAATTCATTAAAATGTAATTTTGAAAGTATTTTTATGAAGATTAAACTTTTTTTTTTTATCAAGAACCCAAAACATATCATTCAGATGTTTCTATTGGTATATAGGCAAGAGTTAAATGGCCTTGGAAAAAATATGACCTAGATCATATGAAGTTTTACTGAATTCATGATAAATTTGGCAAGAAAAGGTTCCAAAAGTAATTTTTAGCTTTCACATTGGAAAATACCTTGCATATGTTGCATTAAGCTTGTCTATTTATTGGTAAAGACTAGATGATTCAATGACATGAAAATGACTTGTGGTGCACATTCAAGTCATATTTTCTCTTTTCTTTATAAAGGTTAACACCTTTCAATGCAAACAAGCCTTTTTTTTTTTTATCATAAACAACTTTTGAAGCCATGCAATATGCTATGACTCATAGTTATGAAAGAATGGACAATTATAATGCTCAAATAGTGTTTTTGGGTCAAGAGATGCAAGATCACTTTTTTCTCACCTTTAAGGCTTGTTGCCTAAATTTTAACTGTTTGATGAACAATGTCATCATGATCTTAATTCTCTAAGTTTTTCATATTTTTTTATTCAACATTTATCTTTCAATCGAGGACACGAGTGATTGATAACCAAGATATGCCTTATGATGTTTTATAAAGAAGTAAAGAGTGGTTTTTTTGGAAAAGACCTTGTAATGCCTCTCAAGGTGTTCTGATTTTGCTGAGAAAGCATTGAAAGTTGGTAGTTTTCTTTAACATGTGTTGAGGTATACTATTTTGTTTTTGTGAAAAAGGCTTATAAGAGTCTGCCACTTGTTTTAGCATTATGATAGTAATGAGTAGAATTCTCAAAAATCATGACCCGCTTTTGAAGAGTTTTATGCATTATTTGAGATCATTGCTTATCCTTTCTAAAAGTCTTATTTATTTATTAAAAAGAACTTTTAAAGGCATACGACATAGGTTATGGTTATAGGCTATGAAAAGAAAGAGTTTATTAAGCTCAAAAGATATTTAAAAGGTTTAGA
The DNA here is from genome assembly GCF_951802175.1 of Populus nigra. NCBI lineage: Eukaryota > Viridiplantae > Streptophyta > Magnoliopsida > Malpighiales > Salicaceae > Populus > Populus nigra. The sequence goes on along the minus strand of NC_084866.1, from coordinate 6,431,855 downwards.
CAACCTAAGATCACTTTAGAATACTTTTGAACTTGTCAATCTTGCTGCATGAGTGTTCTTCTTTGAGAATTTATTTTGCTTAATCTTTGCCATAACTTTTTATCTTTTGTATGCCTTTTCAGCATCTTACTTTACATGTTTTTCTGAATTGCAACTACTTTTGAGATTTTTAGAAATTTATTTATCTCCAGTGATTCCATTTGTCTATATTATGGGGTGTGATCCTAGTCATGGTTTGAGAACAAACGTTTTATGCTAAAAAGGAACTAGAAAGGGATATGTATTATTTATGATCGGGAAGGAAAAAAAAGGTTTTTTTCATTTCAAATGCGGACTATTTGTAATGATTGTCATAACCCAATTTTTACCTACTTTTTTGAAAAATCCATAAAAATAGGAAAAAAAATAAAAAAAATCTAAAAATATATTTTTGATGTATTTGTATTATTTTTGGCATTTTCAACATCTTTTCAAAATAGTTAAAAATCCAAAAATTATTTTCAACACGTTTGATTTTTAACTCGTTCATTTCAAAATCATCGATTTCTTTTTCTCATCGAGTCGATATTAATATTGTCTTAAAAAAAATAAAAAAATTGAATAATGCGGCCAAAAAAGCAAAAATAAAATAAAATGAAATGATATACTAAAGTGATTTTAAATGGCATGGTCACCAAGTTTGATCAAAGACCATGCAATTAAAAAAAATATTTTGCTTAAAAATAATAAGAAAATTCAACGCACAAAGAGAGTTGAATTTTAGAAGATCATTAACAAAAAAAAAACAAATAATAATAGAAAAAGAGAATTAGTTATTGAAGAGAAAAAAATAAATGAAAAAAAAGTGACACCTCACATACACAACAATCCCGTGATCTCACTCACCCGCACTCTTTGAGTGTGTTTGGTATTGCGGTAATTGTTGTGGTTGTGATTTGAAAAAAGTTATTTTATAAAAGGTACTTTTAGTTGAGGTTGGTTTGAAAAAATAGGTGTTTGGTTAAAATTGTGGTTGAAATTGAGGTTGAAGAAAAAATAGTTTAATGTGTTTGGTTAAGAATGCTTTTGAAATTGAGATTATAAAATAATTTAAAAATATATATTAATATTGATGGTTTTAAATTTAAATATTCTAGAATTAATTACTCCTATTACATCATGAAATAAAAAATACTTTTTATTATTCCATTAAACTATTTATAATTCCATTACGTACAAAATTCATCCGATAAGAACTACAGTTTTCATAATTTTTTGAGCGTAGATAAAATATTATCAGGTATAAAATTGATATTACAGTGCGAGTGAATTTAATTCACTTTGTACTAGTGTTTTTTTTAAAAAAATGTTAAAAAAATTAACACACTGAAAAAAAAAGAATTTCACGTGAACAGTGCAATTCTCGCACTGTTCACATGCTCCACTGTTCAGTGAATAATGGAGGCATGATACATTGTTCACTGAACAATGTATCATGGTTGAATTTCCGTGCAAGAAAGCAGCATTTTTCTGCTTTCCATCTTCCTGCGTTTCGCACGCAATTTATTGTGGGACCATGCATAGTAAGCAGTTTTTTTTTGTTAACCAAACATTTACTTCCTGCGTTTTTAAAAAAACACAACCTTTAACGCGTAGCCAAACAGGCTTTTTGAAGAGAAGAACAAAAACGTGACCCACACACTACTTTTCCTGAAAAAAAAATAGCAAAGCAAAGGACACTCCTGCTTTCCCAAAAAAAAAATAATCATCCCTTTATCTCATTAAACACCAAAACATAAACCATAGTTTTGAAACCCGACCCGGTGGTCGACCCGGTTTAATGATCGAGTCACGGGTCAGATGGGTTGACCCGGGTTAACCCGAGTCAACCCAAAAAAAATTGTAATGTTAGTGTTTGATCGCTGTCATGTCTTACACGAAAAGACCTAAAGCTAAAATCCATCATCCACTCTTGCATAGCCTTATCTCTATATGTCACTCTCCCAAATAAATCCAGCAGAGCCCCTTTCCTAGTTGGAATTCAACAATCCACCATTCCCTCACCGCAACAACTGCAAACCTGGTCAATAGCAGCAGTTCCCACAACAACCACGTAGCAGCTCCACTACCACCACTCTATATTCTTTACCGATTATAGTCCTTTTATCACCAAATCACAACATTTATTGCCCTTCTCACGCCACTCAAATCCTCTCCCCATAGTAGCATTTACCAGCAATCCACAAAAAAACCCGAGCGACTAGCCACCACTTTAAACTGATAGTCTCTCCACTATGGCCCTTCTCCTCCACCTCTCAGCTTTTTTACACACCTCGGTTCAGGGTATGAGTTCTTTCTCTATTAATAAAGACCCGGTGTGAACTCCCTTACTGATCTGACTCCAGCAGATTCTCGAGAAGCCAATTCTCTCTCTCGATCTACTTTACCGACAAGAGCTCTGAATGAATGAGCAACGAGTTTGATTCTAGCTATTCAAAGTCAAAGCAGAGGAAATAGAATATTCTATAGCTATATCCTCAACAGTCTCTCGCTCCCCTCCCCTCTAATTATTCTTATAAAGGCTGGAGAGAATTGTAACTGAGTTATAAAGTAAATGAAGAAAACAAACAGCACGGCCACTGAGTTATAAAGCAAAAAAACAGCGCAGCCGCTTGAATCTATAAAAAACAAAAAAAAGGTAGCCAGGTTTTCCTGGGTCGACCGGGTTCCGGGTCGACCCACCGGGTCGACCGAGTTTCGCCGGGCCAACTCCCCAGTGGGTTTTTACTTAGACCCGGACCGGTTCCATGCCCGGGTTGGCCGGATCCCGGGTCAACCCGCCGGGCCGGTCTGGGTTTCAAAACACTAACATAAACCACCATATTATCATCTATTGTCCACGGCAGATTAAGGACCTTCAACGCTCTTTCATTTTTATCAATTAAAGAAGATTACCCTCTTTTTTGGGCTGTTTGTTTTTTTATTCAATTTTTTTTAAAACAATTTATTTTTATTTTTATTTTTATTTTTTTAAAATTAATATTTTTTAATATATTTAGATTATTTTAACACTAATATTAAAAATAATTTTTAAAAAATAAAAAAATATTATTTTAATATATTTTTAAAAAACAAATATTTTAAAAAACAAACACAAACAAAAAATCAGACTCTCCTACCCCTCTGCATGAACAAACTAGCAGCCTAAAAGCTCCTCCATAACCTACAGAGGCAAGTAGCCTCCACTGATTTCAGTTGTGACATTTTTTCTTCTCCTTTCAAGCGACCAGCAACAACAAGAAAACAACACAACTCTAGCAACCAGCTGAAAGTCTTTTCTCCCACAAATTCTCCTATTTTATTTGGAAAGGGACAACCTGAGACCATTCTCCTCTCTTTCAACCCTTGCTGGTGGACATGTCATCTTCCTATCTACTACTAGCAATAGTTAACTCAGCCACCCGCCAATCACCGTGAGATCCAACCACCACCCCATAGCTTTGGCCGACCACCCAACTTTTTCCATTAGTGGCAGCAACCACCTAAAAAGAAAAGTTTAAGAAAAGGGGACAAAAACTTTAAGCTTGTCGATCTCCCAACATCTACGCTAGTGGATGACACCGCAGGTGAGAAGAAGACACGAAGCTTCTAGTGAGTCAACTGACGTGTCACTCACCAGTGCGTGCAACGACACGTTAACAGTAACGGATTCTATATTAATGATGTGAAACCTGGGATAAAATTCTTATTATTGGGTATAATATATTAGATTGTTTGGATATTATTAATTTAGTTTGATGTGTGTTTTGATTTTGAAATGATTTAATTATTTGTGTTGAATTATGAATTTTATTTTTTAATATTATGATTGTTATTTGATCATTAAATGTTGATTTAGGATTTATGTTTGAGTTTATGTTGGTTTAAATATTAACTAGTGATACATGAATTGTGTTGATTTGTTTGAGTTAGAATGAGATTGGAACCAATTTCATGAAATTAATAAGAATTCAGTTGGATTTTTTTGGTGTTAATTGGTTTTGAGTTGATGAATAATAATTCATTAGCCCTAATTAAAATGTATTTTTGAGTTTTGTCAAACATGATGTTAGTCTAATTTTAATAAATTTTTAAATTTTTAGAAGATCATCTTACAATTAATTTTAAGTTTTTTATATTTTTATATTCATGTATATTTAATATCTGAAATTATGACCTACACGCGATATGCTTTTTCAGTATTAAATAAATTTGTTTCCTTCCACGTAAACAAACAAAAAAAATCTTTTTTTTTTAAAATACAACTTTATTTTAAATTACATAGAATCAAGTCTCTGAATAATAATAATAATAATAAATCATATTTGTTTAAATAAAAAATAAAAATACAAGGCATGATTTAACATCTTTAAATACATAAATTCATGAAAAATAGTTTTGTTGATATCCTTGCTTGTATTCTTGGATTTAATAACTAGTTTATGAAATCCATGAGAACTTGACTCATATTTTATAAATATCAAGAATTACAAACTTATATGTAAGACATATTCCTGATATTAGAAGAGAGATGAAAGAAAAATGTTTTGACTTTAGAATGATTTGGTTTTAACCTGATAAGACAATGATCTCCTTATCGATGATGACTTTTCTTAGACTTTAAATAAATCAACGATTATAAAACACAACAATACCTTAGTTTATATCAGACAGATAAAACAATGCAACTTACTCTAAGTAAGTTGTATTATGGGTGATATATCATTTTCTATACACAACCAGTTCTCTTATCCAAACTCTGGGACTAGTTAGGGTTTCTAGTGATCAAAATACTAGGTGAGGACTCTATCTTTTTTTTTTTAATTATTATTATTTATTATTGATAAAGAACAACACCCTCACTAGAAAGATCCCACTCTAGGATAACGATTATCGTAACGTCATACACGTACGACAATGATAAGTATTGATCTCATCCGATGTGATTTGTTTGATCTCAATAAAGACTACTTGATGTGAATCTGTGACTTTTAAAGTTTCTACCCATCATTATTCATAACACTCATCATACATAGAAATGCAAAAAAAGTTTTTTGGCATGTTTTGGACTATAATATCTCATTTAGGCATTTTTTAGCATTTACGAGACTTTCTATCGTAAGCATTGTAAAAAGGGGGGCAACTGTTATAACCCAATTCTAGGTTATTCCCTAAAATTCACTTTTTCTCAAAATAAAAATATAAAAATAAAATAAAAACTGGCAACGTGAAGAAAGCAGGCCGGGGAATCAAGTTGCAATTTTTTGGAGGAAATTCAAGACCTAATTGTACCCCATTATGCTCAAAAATAGAGAAAACAAAAGCCAATTCAAGGTCAAATTATATGATTATTGGACGAATTTGCATAAAAATTAAGTCCAAAGATATAATTAAATTTTTAATAGGCCAATTTGATTTAATCGTGGGCCAAATTGAATTTTAATTATGTTTAAGAATTAATTTGGGTCAAATTGAAGGATTTAATTAAGTGCAAGGACTTAATTATACTTTAAATGGGTCAAATTAATTTTATTTGGGGCTTAATTGGTGAAAACTTAAGTTTGGGAGCCTAATTTGGGCTTAATTGAGAATATTGAAATTTTAAGAGACCAAATTTAATTTTTACCAAGTTAATTGATTGAAATTCGGGGCCAAATTGCAAGAAAATTGAAGTTTTGAGGTCAATTAGGGGTTAAATTGAAGAAATTGACAACCAATGACCAATCTGCAAAAGACACCAGACTTTAGGGGCTTAATTGATAAAAATCGAGGGTGAAATTGAAGAAATTGAAAGTTTAATGGTCAATTAGGGGTTAAATTGCATAAATCTGAAAGCAAGGACCATATTGCAAAAGGCGCGTAAATACGGGGCTAAAGTTGAAGTTCTGTAGGGGCCTAATTGCATTAAATCAAAAGTTTAGGGTCAATTAAGGGTTCAATTGAAAGAAATTGAAAGATGAAGGACTAAATTGAAAATCAGTAAAAATCCCTAATTCAAACCCAAAACAGCGCCGTTTCATTAAAAAAAAAAGAGGTAAGACGACGCGTCGTTCATCACTGTTCATTGTCTTCTTCTTTTACCTGGTTCAGTTACCTACTTTGCAGGTGCATTTCATGCACGTAACGTCCACCAAATTTAACCAAACGTGCACGAAAATGATCGTATGTAGTTCCTCTAAAGCTCCATGTCAATAGTTCGGTCTAAATGACAATTAATCAGCGTCGGCGCCGGCCTAAACATGCCTACTCAGACAGCTTTTTCTGCAGATTTGACAGTGGATCATGCCTACTTTGAGACAACGGATGAGATTCTTCCCAACAGAATCAAGGGCTGAAATTTTACCCCCGTGTAGACGTGATTACCCTCTTCCACCGCCTATAAATAGAGGCTCCATTGATGAGCTGAGGGAGGAGAAAATCGGGTCCAAAATAAGCCAAAAAATCAGCTTCTCCCCTGTTTTTCTTCCAACCAACGTTCTCTCTTTCCTCTCTCTCCCTGTTGCTTCTTTAGCCCTTGAAGACCCCACATAAACATTCCTCCTCCACCAACAGACGACGTCTTAGCCTCCCCACGAACCCAAATCCTCACCGGCGATAGGTGTAGCCACCGCGAGGTCTTCCCTCTCCTCTCTGCAGATTCTCTTCTTCTGCATCTTTTTCTTTCTTCCTCCACCACAAGCAGCCAACACCGCCACCATTTCTTCCACCAGCACCTCCGCCAACTTCACGCCAGGCCAATGACAGCAGCTCCTTCTCCTCCGCAAGGTTGCCTCCCACTCCATTCCGCCCATCTGCAACTTTGCAACCGTTTGGTTACATGCAGAACGTGAATAGTAACTGTTCACGTTTATGCAAATACCAGTGTTGGCCCAGCGCAATGTTATGGGCCAGGTCCGGCCCATTTCAAAAAAGAAAAAGAAAGATTACAATGGGCCGAGATTGGCTGAACCATTTTTGGGCTCAGATCGGCCCCTCCTTTTTCTGGGTTGAGATCTGCCCAGTTAGCTTGGTCAACCCAGCCCATGTGTGTGTGTGTGTATTATAAGTGTGTGTACACACTCTCTCTCTCTCTCTCTCTCTCTCTTATAATAATATATAATATTATAATATTAAAAAAAACAAAAATTTCAAAAGAAAATTCAAAAATCCTTTCAAAAAAATTGTGATTTTCTCAAATATTTTTCTACCAATTTTGCACAATATCAGGCTATATATTTACACTGTAAAATACAAATCCGGTATTAAAATACCCGATTTTCTCCAAAATATTTCAAAAAAAATATTTTTTCAAAATATTTTCAAAAAAAAATATTTTTTTGCATACAGCCAAATCCTAAAAAATTTTCAAGCATATTTTTCATAAAAAAACAAAATTTGCATCTTTTTCATGTTTAAAAATAAAAAAATGGATATCGTAACCAGTTTATAATTATTCATTAGGATTTGGCCAACATGTCAAAAATCTTTTTCCAACTTTTTTTAGGATCTAGATGTAGACTTTAATATTTGTGGGGTGTAAAATTACATGATAAAGTACACCCTCAAGTATTAAAGATACAAGGTGTAAAATATGCGATGCTAAAATTCAAACTTTAGAACGGTCAGGATTTAACCTGATAAGGTAGAGACTTCCTCATAAAAAGAGATTTGCTTTGAGCCTTAGAAGAGACCAACGAATAGAAACCTGACTTAGAAAAAACAATCAAACAACAATGCAGCATACCTTATGTAAGGTGCACTGGGGGTGATGTGTCTTCCCCTTACATAACCAGTCCCTTACTCAGACTCTCGCATACCATAGTTCCTAGTGACCATAATACTAGGTGGTGACTCCTAAACATTAATCATAATTTTATGATTAAATCCAAAAAACATTCCCAACACACCACACCTCACACCATGAGGCACGACAAGAGCCTCCGCCATCGCCAGACGACGTCGCCCCCCGACAGGATGGTGACTCCACTGGGGACTACCTTGTCTGGTTGGACTATGCTTTGCTTGTTTGATTGTTTTTCTTTTTGTGGTACTTTAATTTTAGCTTGTATTTTTACTGCTTTAGCATGCATTTTTACCTACGAATAAACCCAATTCTAGGTTAGGTGGGGAGTAGCGATCTGCTTCATGACTTTCAGTTGGGGTTCAGATTCATGAAACATCCAACTATGAGCTAAGTGTTTACTTGGTAATGGTAGTCACACTGTGCCCTAACCATTCCTTGTAAACCCTTACACTGCCTTCACGCAAGGTGGTCACTAGGCAGTTCATAGACTTTTTTGAGACCAGGTAGAAAGCCCACCTATCATGTAATGACCTAGAACCTTCCTTTAAGCATGAACTCCCTACATATTCATTATGCATGGGTTTTTGCCATTCATACCCAATATGTATACATTTGCATCCACACACATACATCCATCCATTGTAAATAACATACATACTTGCATCAGGTTGAAATATAGGTCCTCAAAGAGCCTACAACACCCGACTTCGAGCAAGAAACATGGAAGATGAAGAGCGTGTTCACTGTGATATGCCTATTTCCAAGAAGAGTTAGAGTCTCTGAAAGCAAGCGTAGTTCGCCTCTCTAACTTACTCGAGCAAACACTTAGAAATGCCTCTGGTGAATGTCCTTCCAGTCGGCCAACTATTTTTGTTTAAACTCCAACAATGGCTCAGCCTGAAAAAAAACAATGAGTGAACATGATCAAGAACCTTCACACAATCCAGCATGTGTGCACTTAACGCCACCGGCACCAGCCCATGCGGTCATAGATCCATTTGCCAATGAGTCCCACAAGACCAAGTCATCTAATGGCATTGATCAAGATAAGATCGAGGCATTGGAAGCTCGGATTAGAGCCATTAAAGGGGTAGACTTGTACGATCCAGTACGGGCAGCAGAAATGTGTCTAGTCCCAAATGTAGTTGTCTCGAAAAAGTTTTGTGTTCTTGAATTCATCAAATATATAGGAACACAATGCCCTATGACTCTTCTCAAAACCTATTGCAATAAAATGGCAGAAGTAGTACACGATAAAAAACTATTAATACACTTTTTCCAAGATAGCTTAAGTGGGGCGGCATTGAGCTGGTATATGAGATTGGATAACACAAAGATCCAAAAATAAAAAGACTTAGTGGATGCTTTTGTCAAGCAATATAAGTACAATATGGACATTGCTCCTGATAGAACTAGTCTATCCAATCTAGAGAAAAGGGACAAGGAAAGCATAAGGGAATATGCTCAAAGATGGAGAGATCTAGTTGCTCAGGTGCATCCTCCACTTTTGGACAAAGAGATGGTCACTCTATTTGCTAACACGTTTAAACACCCATACTACGAGCATGTGATGGGTAGTTCGGCTCAACAATTCACTGATGCTGTGGCAGTAGCAGAACGAATAGAGCAAGGGGTAAAGAGCAGGGGAATCTTTGCACTCATGGAAAAAAAGGGTTTTAGAGTAAAAAAGAGGGAGATTGATCATGTCGAAAGCAACTATAAAAGCAAGAAAGGCCAATTCCAAAGATATAACACCCCATCCCTTTCATCACAAATTGCCAACACCAATTTCAACTTCCTGATCCTAGTCAGAAAACCTGAACCCCAAAAGCACCAAGTAAAAACCCAAGCTGAAAGTTTCCCTAAAAAGAACTACCAAAAAACCCAAGAATAATTGCCTCCATTACCGTTGCCTTTAAATGAGATGTACCAAAAGCTACTGAGTATCAGACATATAGCTCCAGAACCCTTGACACCTATGCAACCACCTTACCTCAACTAGTACAAGCCCGACCTCAATTGTGAGTACAATTCTGGCGTTGCGGGACATGCATTCATACCTGTAGTGCCTTCAAAAAAAGGCTCATGCATTGATCAAAGGTGGGTGGATAACATTCGAAGGACTCCAAACGTGAGTTTAAACCATCTACCTAATCGTGCTTCAAGTACTGAATCAGTGAATGCACTGGAGTTGGAATGCTCTGGAAACCTCAAAGCATCGATGGCAAGAGCAAGGTGTGAAGAAGGTAGTGTGCACTCTCAAAGATAAAGGACAAAGTTTTGCTATAGAATTGGAAGATAGAGCCTACTCAATTATTTCCTTTTGTTTGATCATGTTTGTTTCAACCTGTTTTAGTCTTGTTGGCTGTCTTGGGCTCCACATGAAAGTTGTAGGCCTATGTCTTATCTTTCCATCCATATAAAATGGACATAAATCCAAGATCTACAGCTCCGGATATGACCTAATTACCGAACAGTGTTCCAGTTTGGACTGCATTAGCATCTCTTTTCTAAGTTTGGCCATCTCTTTGTCCTTTCAATTTCAGTACTTCAACTCATCAATCAATTCTTTCATTTATGTGATAGGCCTGCATTTAAGATGAACATTTACCATAAATTAAAGGTATCTTATATAATTAGATATGTTATTGTAAAACATGCTTTAGTTGAGTTATTGATACTTCAAGTGCAAAATGATGATATTTTAACCTTGATAAAAATGCACTTTTAAGTACTAATCACACCCCCCAACCAGCTTATTACTAGTCCCTAGTAATGAAAGCGTTAAAATAGAAAAACAATTTGCAAATTCTACAAAGTAAGGCATTCATCATTCAACTTCCATTAATCTATCCAGATAAACAAACTCTCCTTAAATTTTATATATCTGCTCAATATCTCTTAAACAAAATATTAATAAAGCTTCCTTGTTATGTGCTCAATGTATGAAACATAGATGATGGAGCTTTTATTGGAAGAAAACAATATTTTGTTCTGATGTTTAAGGTTAACTTCCTTGGGTTGAGATTATTATCTTTTTTTTTCTTTTTTCTTTTTTAATATATATACATATAACTTAAAAAACAATGCATCTTTAACTCATGTAACGAGCTTTTGGCTAATGACTCCTAGACTAGTTGTTCTTAGGGCATTAGGTGTTGAGACACCCCTACGAGCTTAGTAACTCGGGTTGTAGATACTGATACGTAGATAGTGCAATGTTTGATTCCCTTAAGCTTTTCTCCTTAACCCATGTAACAAGCTTTGGGCCAATAGATCCCAAGTCAGTTGACTTTAGGGTATTAGGTGTTAAAACACCCCTTCGGGCTTAATTGCTTAGGTTAGGAAGGCTACGAAATCAAACTTATCTACGTTTTTATTATCATCATTTCTTTTTGTTGTTTTTTTTTTGCAAATTATAGACTATCCCTATCCCTTAGTTGTTACCTTTAACAAAAGAACATAAATAATGTAATAATCCAGTGCAACCCACAATCATATGTTAAAGTGTGTGTGTGAAAATGAAGGTTTAAGAATATTTTTTAAATGAGTATATGAGCAGAACCAAGTGATAACAATGCGAGAGTTTGTAAACCTGAATATTTCAAGAAGTATTCTAATAGGGCTTGTTATGAATATTGCAAATAACCATCAGAAAATGTTTACTAAGATGCGTCTCAAGAGTCAATAAAATTCCCTATTACTCTACCATGCTAGTAATAACAGTTTTGCCAAATGGTTTTTAAAAATAAAAACAGTTAGTTGGTTAGTTTTTTTTTAAAAAATACTACTACCCTCTAGAGAGAGCAAGAGCATGATCTTGATCTGAACACCAAGATGCCTAAATACATGACAAATGCCTCCTTTTATAGGCCAAAATTTGGAACTATTGATTTGTTGAATAATTGATGAGTGGGTGGACACATCTTGACTTGGTGACAATCCTTATCTTCTTGTCTGCCAAAAACATCATTGATAACGTCAGGATTTGAACAGATTCTCTCATGAAGGTTCTAGAAAATTTTCTCAGCTTTCCAGGAAAAAAAGATGAGGTCATTTGGACTTCTAGAACTCAAGATATGGGCTAAACACTGAACAGTGTCTGGGCTGTAGGACAGATTCGGACTTCTCTGTTGTTGCTATAATTTGGACTTGAAAACGACCTTTTTAAATCTTGGGCTCCACATGAAAGTTGTAGGCCTATGTCTTATCTTTCCATCCATATAAAATGGACATAAATCCAAGATCTACAGCTCTGGATATGACCTAATTACCAAACAGTGTTCCAGTTTGGACTGCACCAGCATCTCTTTTCTAAGTTTGGCCATCTCTTTGTCCTTTCAATTTCAGTACTTCAACTCATCAATCAATTCTTTCATTTATGTGATAGGCATGCATTTAAGATGAACACTTACCATAAATTAAAGGTATCTTACATAATTAGATATGTTATTGTAAAACATGCAGTTAAGGAGTTATTGATACTTCAAGTGCAAAATAATGATATAAAACCTTGATAAAAATGTACTTTTAAGTACTAATTATTGGCAATTTAGCTCATAATACCACAAGACTTACTCTGTCAAATGAGCCTTTTCTGTTAATAAAATCACGTGTTTTTCTGTGTTCATGATGTACTTTCATGCAAATAACATACTGAGCACACCTTTGTACTCACAAAACCACTACACCAAGAATTCTTTGGTGTTTTTCCTTTTTTTCTCTAAAAAAAAAACATGACCCCATGTGTTCACTAGAATTTTTGGAAAATTAAAGTTTTAATACAAAAACAAAAATCAAATTGGTGTTTGTTTTAATAAACAAGTTCTCAAAATTCAAGTGATATCTAACACCTATAAAAAACCTGAAAGACAACCCAAACACCATGAGATAACTCTGAAGCTGAGTTTTGACTGCATGAATAATGAGAAACCATTTTGCATATAAGGAAGCAAAGCTCGTCCATTCTAACTGCTTGCATTTGAAATGAAGAAAGGTCATCTTTGATCATTCTTTCACAATGCTAAAAATCTCTTGTGGTCCCCTTTTGAGCCTAATAACTTTTTCTTGAAAAAATAACCTTAGCTAGGATCACACCCTACACTAGGGGGCAAGTGCAAAAAATCCTTAATGTCTAAAAGTGCCCAAACAACCATTGGGGGGTATGAAAAAGTCCTTAACGATAAAAATACCCAAACAACATTAGGGAGGCATGAAAGCAAATCCTCAATGATAAAAAAAAAATGCCCAAACAAAGCTGGGGGGCATGAAAGAGTTCCAAAAAGATTTGAGCATGCCACAAAAATCATTAATATAATGATGTTTAAAACCAAAAGGAGAAAAAGCCTAATATTGGGGGGCACCGTGGACCATTTTGCAAATCAATTTCAAGGTCCAAAAATTCATGGACCAAAAAAATGTTTGCGATATAAGTACTAGTGATCTTTAGTCTTAAAATCCCTTAAACACCTTTTGAGCCTATAAATATGTTTTTTTTCATAGCCAAGAGCTAAAGCCTACGTTACATGCCTAATCAAGCCCTTTTTGATCAAAGGCAAGCAATCTGGATCGATAGGCTTTGCTTTTCCATGTGAAACAAGTCTTTATTCATGCAATTAAAATAAATGTTTTGAAAACTGGTTCTTTGAAACCCTCAGATTGGATCTTGAACCACTATGACCAACAAAACATCACATCACATCTTCACCAAAAGCAAAACAAAATTTTTCAACACTTATGCAAACCTATCCATGAGAATCGCTTGAATTTTTCAGAACCAGTTTGTTTTGAACAAACATCAAAATGATTTTTCAGAATAGCTTTGAAATTCCAAAAGTTCTTTGTGAAAATAATTCCTTATAAATAACCGGATCTTCGTCCACATAGCCTTATCCTTAAGGAAAACCTAAATTGAACACTTGGAGACATGATCAAGCCGAGAGGCAATCCACCAAAACATATAGGGCTGGCTCCATTATTCCCTTTCTAAGAAAATAGAAAATGTTGGCCGGAGCTGATAACCCATCAGATTAAGGTTTGTGGGAAAACAAGTATGCTGATCCCTCACAAAGGTCAAGATCACAAGATATGACTCGAGTAAGTAAGAGCGAAAGAGCCATCAAAGCTTACTTTTAGAGACTCAAACTTTTGAGAAAAGGAAAACTCCATGAAGAAAAGGGGACCTATATTTCTCAGATAAGTACACACGCATATTGATCATGATGCATTACTTTCAAATTGGTGTCTCACCGTCATCTCTTTTTGAGCGAGCTGTTGAGCCCTCAACCATCTTAGTTAATGCGCTTTACAGCCTACCTCTTTGCCTTTTCAAGTGCGCCTTTAGGCCATATCATACCTCCATTTGAGTGCGCCTTAGAGCCCTCAACCATTTTAGGTAGTGCGTTTTCCAACCCTACCTCTTTTTTAGTACGCCTTCGAGCCCTCACCTCCTAGGTAGTGTGTTTTCTAACTCTATCATCCTTTTGAGTGCGCCTTAGAGCCCTCGACTCCTCGGGTAGTGCATTTTCTAACCCTACCTCCTTTTGAGTATGCCTTAGAGCCCTCAACCACTTTAGATAGTGCGTTTTCCAACCCTGCCTCTTTTTTAGTTCGCCTTCGAGCCCTCACATCTTAGGTAGTGTGTTTTCTAACCCTACCTCCTTTTAAGTGTGCCTTTGAGCCCTCACCTCTTGGGTAGTGCATTTTCTAACCCTGCCTCCTTTCGAGTGCACCTTAGAGTCCTCGACTACTTTGGGTATTGTGTTTTCTAACCATATCTTCTTTTGAGTGTGCCTTTGAGCCCTCACCTCTTGGGTAGTGTGTTTTCTAACCCTACCTCTTTTCGAGTACGCCTTAAAGCCCACCTTAGGTAATGTGTTTTCTAACCTTATCTCTTTTTTAGTGCGCCTTCGAGCCCTCACCTAATGGGTAGTGTGTTTTCTAACCCTACCTCCTTTTGAGTGCGCCTTAGAGCCCTCAACCATCTTAGGTAGTGCCTTTCCTAACCTCATCTCTTTTTTAGTGCGCCTTCAAGCCCTCACCTCTTGGGCAGTGTGTTTTCTAACCATGTCTATTTTTAGTGCGCCTTAAAGCCCTTGACCACCTTAAGTAATGCGTTTTCTAACCCTACCTCCTTTCGAGTGCACCTTTGAGCTCTCACCTCTTAGGTAGTGCGTTTTCTAACCCTATCTTCTATCAAGTGCGCTTTTCATCCTTCGTTTCCTTTTGAGTCCTATCTCTTTTCGAACGCTCCGTTGAGCTTTCATCACTTGAATAGTGCGCCTTTGAGCCCTATCATGTTATCTCTTCAAGACATTTTATTTTTTTCACCTGGGTAGGTCACCCATCATAATCAGACCTCCTTGAAAACTCTTTTCATCTTCCATTTAGGCCGCCAATTACAATGAAACCATTTTAAGAAATCTTCGCATTTCTCACCACCTCCCCAAACCAAAGATAGTATTGGTTCTTTAGCTATGTAGCTTGGCAAAAGTGGACTCATAGGCATGGTTATGAAACCCAACTCAACGAGTTGACTCGGGACCCGGGGCCTTGGCCGGGTTTTAAATGGACAAAAATCAGGCTTGCATTAGCCCGGTCAAACTTAGGTGACCCGTTGGGTTAGCTTGAAACTTAAGTGACCTAGTGTAACCCAGGTGAGACCTGGGCTTTTTTAATACTTTTCTTAACCTAAAAAATGTAAAATTAATTCATGAGTACTTAGCCTCACATATTTTTTTTAATACATTCACATGGATTTTTTTTATATGGGATAACTGTATATATAGCCTATATCCACGTCGCTAGTGTGCGGTGTCGCAACAATCGTCCTCCTAGATCAAGATTTCTAGTGATGGTTAAATGAACAAGAACTTGTCTTTTATCATTAAAAGAGTTTGAGTCACCACCTAGTATTTTAGTCATTAGAAACCCTAAGTGGTCTTCAGAGTCTAGATAAGAGGATTGATTATGTATAGAAAGGATGTATCACTCCTAATACACCCTACCTAGGGTAATGTGTATGTTTCATTTGTCTGATTATTAAGACAGTGTTGTGTTTTTCTAATTGTTGATTTGTCTATTAGTTAAAGTCGGTCCACCCCAGTAGAGTGGACTGTGACTTTATGGGTCATGCCTATTCTGTAATGAAAAAAGAAAAAGAGTTTTTTTTAAATTTTTTTTTGAAATATGCCTTATGTGTAAATTTATAACCTTGAATATTTTATAGAAACAAAATAATATTTTGGTGTTTTTACAATGTAAGTGATGAGGACCAACCCAATACCAATATTAATCACGCCAAAAACTCATTAAAGGTGTCAAGTGGGCCAATTACAAGAGTTAGGATAAAAAAACTTAAAGAGGTGCTGAATGACTTGTTTAAAATATATGGATTAAGACGGACCTAAAGGAACTTGGGGTCCCAAATGAGTATGAAGGATAGCCTCTAATCTAATTCATATAATCCAAATCCAATGAGAACCCAACCCAAGTCCTAATGGGGGTTGATGTGTTTAGCCCAATTATCAACCTTATTTTAGGCTTATTTTTTCTTAATGTTTCAAGGGTTAAAAGTCAACAATTCTTCTCCTATTTGTGCAAGGTAATTCGTTCAAATATGATTTTTAATGGGAGAGAATCCTTATCATTCAGGAGAAGAAGTTTCATAGTCCGCCAATGAAACTAATAGGCAACGGATTTTGTTTTCTAAGTTATAAATGATTATTTAATGATTCTCTTAGTCTAGGAAAGGAAACTAATTAATTTATGAACTAAGGAGGAAAAAATCATTACTTTTGTCCCAAAAAACCAAACTCTACAAGGAAAAGCTAAAGGCAACAACAAAGATTTTCAACTCAAAATTATTATGTTTTATTTTTTTTTGTTAATTGCATCAGAATTTTAACTTTATTTTTCATGTTTCGGGCTTGTTTAATTAAGGGGATTAGGTCTGATTGTAACTGGGCCTTATACAAGTCCACAACTTGGCCCATTAGGGTTAAGTCTCAATATTTATAGCTTTTTTATCAAACGTGTATCAAGTACATTTTGGAATTAAAAAAACTTATTGTCGCCGCAAACTTTATTTTGTGTGTTGGTGAGATATTCTCCTTTATTTGGTTCTCTAAAGAACCAAAAATGATTTATCAAAGAACACCTAACTTTATAGTGTCATCCTTATACTTCTCATTAACAAATCAATATTTGTTAAGTGAGGGTTCAATTCAAATTTGATTTACTTGGCTTTCTAAGAATTGATGTCTTTGCATGAGGGTTGCTTGACCGTGTGATCAAGAGGTTTGCATAATTTATTATCAAAGCTTGGCTCTATTAATCAGGTTATATCCTTCTAAATTTTTTGTTTCTTGTTAATCAGAAATTCCTTAGTATCTAAATTCTTCTTCTCCTTCAATTTGTGGCATATAAAAAAAAGTTGTTATTTTATTTTGTTTTACTATCCAAATATACTCTTTCATTGAGGTTTTCTGTATTGCAGGCTGTTTATCGTAGTAGGTGTGATTTTACTTGTTAGTTCAACTTGGCTGCTGCGGCATCTTCCATTGCATCGCTTCATACGAATTAATGTTGATCGAAATTTCAGTCTAAGTCGATCAGGATCTCTCCGACTTAAGGATTCAAACCCAACTGCTGTTATCCATGCAGCAACATTGCATCATTTGATATCATCTCCGTCCAAGGAGAAGGCTTGAACAAAAACAATGCTTGCAAGTTTTTAGCCAATGCCTTGACAGTTTTTGGTCAGCATACTTGTGCAGTCCTGAAGTGCTGCTATTCATGCCTGCTCTTGTTGTGGGTGGGGGTGTACATATTATCTGATTATTCCTTCTTTCTTTTTTTAATCCTGAAGGCATGAGATTTTTTAAATCATTTTGCATAAATGAAAATTTTCTACCAATCAAAATTTATCATGTGTTATTTTTATTTTATTTTTACATAAAAAAAGATTAAATAAATGAAATGAAAAATAAATAGGTTTTTTTATATTTTTTTTGCCAATGAAAAGTTACTTGAGATGAGATATAAATATCTCAAATAAAATCAACCAATAAAATAAAATAATATCATATGATATTAAGGAATGATTGAGCTTTTATAATTTCTACAAGTAGAAGGTCTTTTAGATCACGGGGGAAGAATTTTTGGAAATACAAAAAAAGTTTAAAGACAAGCTTTTCATGAAAATAAGCTATATCTTAAAAGCTTTAAAGTTTTTTTCATCTATAATTTAGAAGTCTATAATCAAGTCTAAATGTTTAATAGAAGTTTTAAATCAAAGATATTTTTTAAAGCATTAAATTATTAAATTTTGTTTTGTAATACACATTCAAATTTATCTTTTAACAAAGTATAAATTTTAGTTTGATTTCATAAATATATCAAATAACTATATATCAAATCCAATAGAAGAATTAGAAGGGTTGTTTTATTTTGGTGTAAGAATATTTTAAGTTGAGATTGTACCTGACATTAGGAGTGAGTAAAAAAACTGAGAAAACTAGAAAAAAAATAATCGAAAAAACCGAATCGTGAAAAAAGATCAATTAAACTGATTAAAATTTTGAAAAAACCGATCGGTTTGGTTCAGTTTCGATTTTATAAGTTTAAAATTGAAAAAACTAAACTGAACCCAAACTGAAAAAAACCGAAAAAAATCGAGCAAACCGAGCCAAACTGAAAAAACAAAAAATTGAGCCAAACCGGAAAAACCGAGCCAAAACCAAGCCAAATCAAAAAAATTGAGCCAAACCAGTTTGAACCGGTTTTTGTCCTAAAAAACTGAACTGAACCGAAACCGGTTTTGGTTTTTTAAAAAAAAAATTTCGGTTTGGATACTTTTATTTTTTATAAAAACCAAACCGAACTGAAAATGATCACCCCTGCCTGACATATATTCTAATAAAATCAAATATTTATACAATATATTTGTTTAATTCTAGGTGTTAAAAATTGTGTCCATAAATTTGTGGCAAAGATATCTTTGCCTCATCTTTTTCTTTTTTTATCAATAAAGAATTTTCAACAACCTTTCAATGACAACTAGGAAGAACATGAACACTATTGTCGCTTTCAAAAGCAACAAGATTGGTGATTCAAGTTGCTGACATACTGTTGAAGATTCTTCAACCTTGCCATTAAAAACATAATTCATCACTGAGCTGTATGTGCAAACTAAGCCGATTCTCAAGTTGATGTCAACATTGAATGCCAACATTTAATGCAATGGGGGCATGATGATGTGGAACACCAAAGACCTGTTACACATTCAAAATAGGCTCATCACAGGGTCCAACGCAAAGACATCGAAAGAAGGATTGAATGTAGTATTTGTGCAAGTTTCGGCCAAGGCTGAAGATGAGGATTCTTTGGAGCATCAAGAGGAGGCCTTAGTACATTTAATTCATATGCAAGAGGGACCCAATTTTGGACCATGAAGTTTCGACAATAAAGCTGCCAATTTTGTATCAGTTTCAACTAGCCTTTATTTTTGCTATGTTTGCATGTGTTTTGTCCTAACTAGTTTTGGATTTTCTATTATGTGTTGGAAAATTTATTATTTTCTTTAAATATTAGGATTTATTATTTTTATTTTATTTTTCTAGTCAGGTGAGGATAAAACACAACGAAAAAAACAAAAGAATCTAAGCTGACTTAGGAAACATATGTGGCAGAAAAGAAAAACATTAAAGGCAACATCCTTTTCTTTCAACAAAAAATGATAAATACCAGTTGTGATTAGAATCCTATTCTAACTTGGAAACCAAAGGGGCGACAACTTCTCCTTTAACTATGATAGGTTATAAATAAGTCTTGTATCAGACCTATAATGTTTTCTTTTCTTCTTCTCTTCTTATGACAAAACAAGAGTTATGCTTATAGGTTTTATTTTTATTTTGTTAGTTATAGCCTAAGGCTTATTTGAGCTTTATTAACAATTTATTTTCAACTAGAATCCGAGGTTTATTTGGATCAGGGTTTGAGCTTATTAGTAAAGGTTTTGGGTCAATTTTTGTAAGTGGGTCATTCTATTTCATTCCAATAGTACTGGTGCCTTATGACAAGTTTTTATAGGGTCACACTTCTACTAGATCTCTTTGGCTTTTCTAGGATCAGATCTCAATCTTGATTGTGGGTTACATGACCACATAATCAATAGGTTCACATCAATTGGTATCAGAGCAAGGCTTTGAGAATAAGTGTTATCCTTTTATATTTTGTATTTTTGTTTTTGTCTTGCGTGTCAATTTTTCTTTGTTTTGTCTTTGTTTCAAGTCTAATCTTATTTCAAATCAATTTCAATCAGATTATCTTCTTCTTATGTTATTCGGCAAAGGGGAGGGAATGAAAGAGGATCCCAAAGCAAGAATGGAAAAAACTAAGGTAACGGCGCAAGCATGAAAACAAAAGAGGGTAGTCGTGGTTATTATTCAAAAGTATATGCGTAAGTGGTTAGTAAAGCGTGCTTATTTGAAATCCTTTTTAGTCACTATGTCTATACAGTGTTGTTGGAGGCAAGTATTGATAAGGAATTCCAAAGGCTTAAACAACAAGCCTCTGAAACAACCATTATTCCTTTTAAAGATTTGAGGACGAATCTTCTTGAAAAGAGAGGGAATGATACAGTTCAACCCATGGATTTCTCATGAAGGGCCTTCGATTTTGTTTTTGAGTTTGATGGAGAGGCCATTTGTCAAAGATTGTGTTTTTTCTTGGAATTTAGCTTGTGTTCCATTTGGTCATGATGAGTTTTTGGCATGAGATGGTTTTAACTAGCCTTGGTTTGTGCATGATGATGGGTTAGATCTAATCTCTTTGATAGTACATTCAGCCAAAGTAGGTGATGCGAACCTCGTGGTCACGCAACCCACAATCAATATTGAGATCTGATCCTAAAAAGCAGAAAAAGAAGGAGTGTGACACAATGAAAACCTGCCCCAAGGCACCAAAATTACTATTGGAATGAAGTAGAATGACGTCATGAAGCCAGTTAATCTTCGATAAGTCAGAATTAATTCGTTCAAGAATTGAAGAATACAAGAATCACTCTCACACGTTAAAACTAAAAAAATTCAGAATCATCAATGGCCCCGAAAATTTTGGTTACATGAGTTTAAATAGTTCTTGAAAAATTAATAAGGGATCTACCTTTGTGGCATGAACTGATCCACATACAAAACTGAAAAGCCCATAACCTGATCCAAACAAGCCTTAGATCTTAGCTTAAAACAAAGTTTTAATTAAGCCCAAACATGAAATAAAATAATAAAAATAACTAATCTATCATTAAATAGCACCAGCTCTTCTTTTCTTGTGTAGTTGGGATGAATAAGGAATTTTTATAAGAAAAGGATTTTGGAACATTAATGAATCGTTGCCAGTATTGAAAATTATGTTTCAGCTCATTAAAGATTTTTGTGGAACTAGGAAATTCTCCAAACAAGTTGTCATATCCTTTTAGAAAAACGATCCTTGCCAAATAGAAAATTCACAGGTTACAAGGAAGTAAATAACAAAATTCCTCTAGCCTGTTGTGACCTATATCGCAAATCTTTTCCGAACTCCGATTCACCTGAAAATTTAGCCCAACATAGACAAATACCTATGGAATCTTTTGGTAAAGTTTCAGCTCGATCCAACTGTTAGATTTGAAGTTATTCTCAATAGTATAAAACTAGACGATAAAAAATTTTACACCAAAATCTGAATCTAACCTTGCTTGGGTCAGTTTCATCACTTTCACATTTGTTTATTTTCAATCAGTTTTGGTCCAAACAAAAGTTAGATTTGTAATTTTGATTAGTTCTTCCTATCATAAACTCTATTCTTGTTGTGTCTTTGTCTTCTTCTATTTTTCATATTTGTGTCATATATTCAGAATGAGAGAGGAAAAGAAGGATTCTAGCTCAAGGATGCGAAAAACTAAGCCATGGTTTGGGGGTTTTAGAATAAGAAGTTGATAAGTGTAGAAGATAACTATAATCTTTTAGCTTCATGAGAAAATGAGGTACAATGCCAAAAAAATAAAAGACGAAGCAGAGCTGTTGTTGTTACCATTTAAAAGAATGTATGCAAGTGGTTAGTACGATGTGCTTATTTGAAATTCTGACAGTCACTACTTCCAAACACTGTTGGAGAAAGGTGTTAGCAATAAGGGATTTTTAAAGACTTAAACAAGAGGCTAATGAAGTCACTAATAATCCTATTCAAGATTTGAGGGAGAATCTTCTTAAAAAAGGAGGGAATGATGCGGTTCAGTCTTGTGATATGATCCAAGCAAAGTTAGATTTGGATTTTGACGTAAAAGTTTTTACTGTCCAATTTTATGCTATTGAGTATAACTCCAAATCTAACAGTTGGATCAAGCTAAAACTTTACCAAAAGATTTTTTTTGGTAAGTTGACGTATGTATTAAAAGAAGAAGATACAAACATTATAAGGGGCATACCCCAGATTTACAATGATAACAGAAACATAAAACAACAGATGGCTACACGCTAGCCACCGACCATAAAACTGAAACCTCACTAGATTCGTTAGGGAAACCAATACAACCAGCTAACTATAAGAATCTATGGTATTCACCCTCCAAGCTCGCTGATCTGTTTGTTTTCATTTGTTGGTACGACATTCCTCATCAAATCAAGCTTATCACGAATGATACATTCGATTTGATCAAAGACCAAATTCGAAGTTCTAGACATTCCAGCAAAGATCCTTGCATTCCGTTCTTGCCATACATGATACATTGTAGCTGCAAAACTCAATTTACGAGAAAAATTGACGAAACTCTTGCCATGCCAAGAGACAGTGGCCCATCGAATCCATTCATCCCAGCCTTTTGTCATTCTTGAAATGTCGCATCTGTCACAAACATCCCACCAGATCGCTTTAGTATAGGAGCATTCAAAGAACAAGTGGTTGTGATCCTCATTGTTGCAGAGACAGAGTGAGCATCTATTGGGACCATGTATACCAAACCGATGAAGTTTATCTTGAGTTGTGAGTTTCTGTTGGACAACCATCCATAGAAGAAATGAATGTCTTGGAACAGCATTCTTGAACCACACAATGTCATGCCATTCAACCATCTGACGATGACGTCTTAGTTGTTCCCAAGCTACTTTGATCGAGAATCTGTGAAGATGTAGAGTTGGTTCTGAAGAACAACATACTCAAAAATGGTAACGATCCAACGGTGAACAAAGGAGATCAAGCTACGACAAACCACTTTGAAACCAGCAAGAAAAATGAAACTTTTCCAGAGAACTATGAGTTAATCTTCACATATGGCAAAGGCCTTCATGTCTATGACAGCCATAAGAGAAATCAAGAAGAAAATCCATTCACTATGCTGCAACTCCACCACTTCTCCATAGTTCCAGAACTGAAAATGCAGAATAGTAGAAATATTGCGAGATCAATATCTCTTACCTCGTTGATTGGATAACAAATCCGTTCGGTCAATATTGAGAGAAGGTTGGAAGGAACAACATAGTCTGAAATGAGAACAATCCAACGGTGGACGGAGTAAATCTAGCTCCGACAGCACCACACTCTCTCTCTTTCTCTCTTCTCTCTCTCTCTCTAGGGTTGTGGTTTTGATAGTGCAATGTTTGATTCCCTTAAGCTTTTCTTCTCAACCCATGTAACAAGCGTTGGGTCAATAGCTCCCAAGTTAGTTGACTTTAGGGTATTAGGTGTTAAAACACCCCTTAGGGCTTAATTGCTTAGGTTGGGAGCCTACGAAACCAAACTTCTCTACGTTTTTATTATCATCATTTTACATATATATATATATATATTATCCATTTCCCTTAGTTGTTACCTTTAACAAAAGAACATAAATAATATAATAATACAATGTGCAACCCACAATCATATGTTAAAGTGTGTGTGTGAATGAAGGTTTAAGAATACTTGTTAAATGAGTATATGAGTGGAATTAAGTGATAAAATTGCGAGAGTTTGTAAACCTGAATATTTCAAGAAGTATTCTGATAGATCTTACTAAGAATGTTTACTAAGATGCGTCTCAAGAGTAAAAGAACTCCTTTACTCTGCCATCTTAGTAATAATAGTTTTGCAAATGGTTTATGAAATAGAAAACACAGTTAGTTAATTTTTTTTTTTAAATATCAACTATTACCCTTTCTCCCCAACCAAAATGAGACATTGTCCTCAATGTCCTAAGATAGAAAGGTAGAGTATAGAAGACATCACCTGAAACAACGAACACTGACAAACCTGAAACACACTTAAACACATATAAGAAACAATAAAACACAATAATAAAACCAAAAGACACAAAGTTTTTACAATGAAGGCTCAAATTCAATCTAAGCTTTTTACGGCTTTCCTTAGTTGACCAATTTATGCGACTCATGGAGGGATCAATTACAGGGATGAAAGATTGTAGTTGGTCAATCAATTGTTCAGCAGTAGCAGCAGAGATTATGATTTGTCGTGCCGAAAATGTTAGAAATTCATGTTCCACAGCATGATCAAGAAAAGACAACTTATCATAAAAACCATTAACATTTAACAAACCTATGGGTTTATGGTGAACGTGCAATTGGGCCCAAGAGGAAATATGAAAGATCTCTTCCAATGTGCCCAGACCACCTTGTAAGGCAATGAAGGCATCAGCATGGTTAAACATTGCATTCAATCGATCAGACATTGTGAGGACCTGTAGTTCCTCTCTAATTGTTTTGCCAATGATGTCCCCTTTTTCTAAAGCTTTGGGGACAACCCCCAAAACCTGACTACCTCCTAAAAATGCAACTATTGACACACCCCCCATTAACCCAAGGCTGCCTTCTCCATACACTAAATGAATCTTTCTCTCAGCTAGTACCTGACCAAGATGATTTGCTGATTCTAAAAACTCATTTTCTTTCCCAGGACTAGATACACCGAAAACACAAATATTTCTTATATGATGACTTGAGGAACCTGCCATTTCTACACACTTCTATATTTGTTGAATGTATGGGTTGAGTAGAAATAAAGGGAAGGAAGAGAAGATTTTATAGATAAGAAATTGAAAATGCAATCATACCACCTATATGTAGGCCAACTGAAGTCTCTCTCTCTCTCTCACTCTATCTCTCTCTCTATTTATTTATTTATTTTGAAAAAAGCATGTGTATGTACAGGTAGTTGTGATTGTGGCTCACATCTTCCCTTGATTTTACGTTCAAGAACGGCTTAAACGCCCTCTATGGGTCGGGGATAGGCTTCCCATCTAGTTTTCTTAAAAACTGGCAAACAAGGTTTTTTTTAGTCAGATTCCCAAGACAATATCAAGCATGTTCTTTATGGAATTGTGGCCATAAATCATGAATTGCACAATGCACATCTCCACTAGGATGCGTCTCAAGAGTTAATAGAAGATTATCTAAAGACCTCTTACTCAAGCGATCCTTAATGAATTGTATTTTATCTTCACGGTTTACAGATACCATTCCTAAAGAACGACATGTTGCATTACAAGTCCATCTGGCAGATCTGTGACAAACTTTCACTTGTTTTGCACGACGTTTCTTTTGCAAAAGTGCTTTTACCTATTCCAAGCATGTATGAAATGAAAGAATTGGAGGACTTACCTGATAATCGGACCTTTGCTTCAATTAGCCAGCGAATATCTTCAGGAATTCCATGATTCATTAACAACTTCAATCTTGTACATCTAGCATGGTAAATTTTTGTAATCGCATTCTGAAGTAGAGTGGGAAAATACTTTTTCAATTTTTCAAGAGTGATGTGCATTTTCAAATGAGAATTGGAGAAGATATTCAAAGAAGGGAGAAAGAGCACAGAATTGCACAAATATATACACAAATATCAATTATTGTGAGAAACTGAAAGAACTGACTTAAGTCACGGAGTACCGTTATCCGCCATTTGACCGGGGTGAGAGAGACTAGCAACACAAGATTCACATCAAAACAAAACACAAAACAATGTGAGAAAAAGAATCAATCTTTATATACAGGATTACTCAATTCAATAGAGTCATTTTCAACTGAAAAATTGTCAAAGTAAACTTTCAAACGATGTCCATTTACCTTGAAAACATTGTCATTCTTTGGATTCTCGATATCACAGGCCCATATAGATGGATACACATGTTTCACAATAAAAGGACTACTCCATCTTGATCTTAATTTTCCAGGAAATAAATAGAGTCAAGAATTATAAAGCAAGACTTTTTGACCAACATTGAATGTTTTTCTCAGTATTTTCTTGTCATGAAACTCTTTAATTCTTTCTTTATGAATTCTTGAATTTTCATATGCATCATTTTTTATTTCCTCAAGCTCATTTATTTGTAATTTTCGTAGCTGACTAGCATCATCAAGGTTCTACAGGCAAGTGATAAGGTTATCTTTTTTTTTTTTGGTAAGTTGATGTATGTATTAAAAGAAGAAGATAGAAAGATTATAAGGGGCATACCCCAGATTTACAATGAGAACAGAAATGTAAAACAACAGATGGCTACAGGCTAGCCATAAAAAAAAAAGACCTAACTATATTTGTTAGGAAATATCAAATTAAGAATCTATGTTATTGACCCTCCAAGCTCTTTGGATCCTTTTGTTTTCATCTGTTGGTAGAACGTACCTCATCAAATCAAGCTTATCGCGAATAATACATTCGATTTGATTAAAGATCAAATTCGAAGTTCTAGACATTCCTGCAAAGATCCTCGCATTCCATTCTTGCCAGATATGATACACTGTAGCTACGAAACTCAGTTTACGAGAAAAATTAACGAAACTTTTGCCATGCCAAGTGATAGTGGTCCATCGAATCCATTCATCCCAGCCTTTTGTCATTCTTGGAATGTCGCATATGTCACAAATATCCCACCATATTGCTTTAGTATAGGAGCATTCAAAGAACAAGTGGTTGTGATCTTCATTGTTGTGGAGACAGAGTGAGCATCTATTGGGACCATATATACCATACCGATGAAGTCTATCTTGAGTTGTGAGTTTCTATTGGATAGCCATCCATAGAAGAAACGAATGTCTAGGACAGCATTCTTGAACCAAACAATGTCATGCTATGCAACTATCTGATGATGAATTCTTAGTTGCTCCCAAGCTACTTTGACCGAGAATTTGTGATTCGGCGAATCGAACCAAACAATCTCATCCTTTTGCCCCATCTTAGGATTAGAATTGGAAGGAATAGCTTTTATAATGGGGTGCCAGCCAATAGCTTGGGTGGTAGGAATTTTCCATTCTAAGTTATGAATCGGCACATTCACCTTCGCGTTCTTTTCCATACCTGAATCATAGATGAATCTTTCACCGTAAGAATCCGCGAGTGGGCTGTGAGGATGCCAATTATCAAACCATAAAGAGGTTGTTATGCCATCTCCTATGATGTACTTCATCTTCGGCCATGCTAAGGATCTGAGCTTTAGAATCTTTCCCTAAGCCCAAGAGCAATTCTTTAGCATCTTGATTATCCAGAAATTCCTACCTCGCAGCAGATTGGATCTGATCCAAGTAGACCAGATTGAGCCATCTGAGTCATTGCACAGGTTCCAAATGTGTTTGAACAAGGCAATCTTGTTCCATTCTGTTATCCTTTCTATTCCTAGCCCCCTCTCTTTTTTTGAAAGGCATACCTGATCCCAAGCCACTTTAGCCCTAGTAGTTCTCATATCTGAACCTAACCAAAGAAAGGATATCATAATTTGCTCCACATTTTTAATTACTTGCTCAAGTAAGAGGAAGAGAGATGCCCAATAGACCTGGATGGAAAATAAAACTGAGTTAATCAGTTGTACCCGTCCTGCATACGAGAGTGTTCTACAAGTCCAATGTCGAACTTTAGAGGTGATTCGATCCACGAGGCCCTTATAATAATTAATCTTTAGTCTGGACAAGATAAGAGGCACTCCCAAATATTTCATAGGGAGCTCCCCCTCTCTAAACCCAAGAATACGAATAATTTGTTCCCTCTCAACAAGATGTCACTTTTGTTTGGATTTGGGTACAGACCTGATAGATCTTGAAACTTTGTGAGCACAGTTCTGATCATATGAATTGAGTTTACATCCCCTTTGCTAAAAATCATTAAGTTGTCAGCAAAACAAAGATGAGAAATTTTGTCCTTCTTGCATCTCCAGTGGAACTTGAATTTTTCGTTGGCACTCATCTTGCAGAATAGCCCCGAAAGGATTTCCATACATAGGACAAACAAATATGGATATAGTGGATCACGTTGTCTCAGCACTCTCCCTCCTTGAAAGTAACTTGCAAGCTCACCATTGACGTTGATAGAGAATTGACATGATGTAAGACAAACCATGATCCAATCAATGATTGTTCTAGGGAATCCCATTTTTATTAACGTAGCGTCAACGAAATCCCACCGAACCGAGTCATAAGCCTTCATCAGATGAACTTTCATAGCACAACGCCCAGGTCCTGTAGATTTATGATAGCCTTTCATAAGTTCTTGAGATAAAAGGATGTTGTCGCTGATTCTCCGTCCAAAGATAAAAGTAGTTTGATACGGTCTTACTTAGGATGGCAAAACAACTTTGATTCTCCCAGCTAGAATCTTAGCGATGCATTTGTACACTGTATTACAGTAAGATATATGATGAAAATCTGTCAACCTCGTAGGATTAGCAACTTTAGAAATATGAAAATGGATGTAGCATTCATTTCTTTAAGCATTCTATGAGTCTGAAAGAAGGAGTTAACAGCGTTGATTACATCTTCCCCAACTATGTGCAACATTCTTTTGAAGAAACCTGCGTTGAAGCCATCTGGACCAAGCGCTTTGTTGTTCTTCAAACTAAACATAGCATGCTTAATCTCCTTCCACGTTACATCTTGTGCTAGTACATGTTGTAGTGTCGAAGACAATTTCAAGTTAATTGCCGATTCCATCGCTTCCTCGTTCAGAACCCTAGGCGTCTGATCCACTCCTAACACACGATGGAAGTATGCAATTACTTCTGATTTGACTGCCTCGTGTCCTTCGACAACCTCCCCATCCTCCCTTGTAAGTGATAAAAGCTTATTTCTATTCTGTCTTCCATTTACTGATTTCTGAAAGTAGCTAGTATTCTGATCCCCCAAGCTAAGCCATTGTATCCTTGCCTTCTGTTTGAAAAAACTCTCTTCAGCCCTGACGATAGAAGCGTAGTTACGAACAACATCCTTTTCTCACATGCACAAAGTTGGATTCTCATACGCTATATGCAAAGCCTGTTGAGGCTTACCCATTTCGTTTTTTGCATCTTTAACTCTATCTGAAATGTTGGAGAAGTAAGTCAAATTGAAAAGTTTCAATTCCTGCTTTAACTTTCTTAGTTTGCAACACAGCTAATACATTGGACAACCCCTCGAAATCTGATCCTATACCTTCTTCACCAAGGGCATGAACTCGTCATGATCCATCCACATATCGAAGAATCTGAATGGTTTCTTTATGTTCTGATCATTGGTAGTAACCTTTACCACCATAGGAGAATGGTCTGACATACCCAAAGGTAAAAATCTCGCTTCCGACAATGGGAAGTTCAAATTCCACTTCTCATTGACAAGCACTCTATCTAGTTTCCGCATAATCAGATTCTCAGGACATTGGTTCGACCAAGTATAATGCATACCTGTATGCCGAAGATCATTTACTTTCGCTTCTCGAATACATGTATCCAATCTGTCCAGAGTACCAGCCCACGTAGTAGACCCTCCTAACATGTCCGACTGGTTGCGGATAGCATTAAAGTCACCCGTAAGAATCCACGGAGTTGACTCCCATCCATCACTACGACTCACTATATCAGACCATAATGCCTCATGTAAGGAAGCATTATTGTCTCCGTAAATAATTGAAGCATTGAAATAGATATTGGTAGCTAATATACTGACGGAAACATGAATAGCCTCGTCTGACATGCCGAAGACATCCACCTTCACCACATCAGCATTCCAACAAGCCCAAATACGACCACGACAAGAGAAATCATAATTATACAAGAAGGACCAATTACACAGAAGAAGTTGAGAAACTTTATGTTTATTCTTGTCTTTAACCTGAGTTCAACCAAACCAAAAAAAGCTATCCTCTCTTGATGTATGAGCCGACGTAATTCTGAATGCTTTATAGGATCATTCAAACCTCTAACATTCCAACATCCAATAATTATAAGAAAATAGAGAGGATTACAAACAGCAACACAAAGATTACCTTGACGTGCCTCCTGCGAGGAGCCAGATTTCTTATTCTTCTTTGAAGAGGCTTTTGAACCCTTTTTCTTTTTCTCTAGAGAGTCTCTAGCCTTAATACCTAACTGATTAATAGTTTCCCTTTCGGTGGAATTCAGAGTTTGTGGACTTGTCAGGATCGGTGACATCAACTCCTTATCGGTCTGTTCCCCATCTGTACCACCTCCCATTGCGTCAAAATCAATATTCAGCTCATGACTATTAATAGAAAGAACCTGGTTCACGGTCGAACAATCAGTTTTATTGGAGATGACTAAACCTTGATCTAAAGCAGTAATTGGATCCCCCTGCTCTTGCTTCATGTCTGCTTGTAAACTCTTAAAAAACAAGAGGAGAGCTGTTTCATCTTCATAACAATCAGCATTGCACACATCTGATGCCGCATGATCATTCATATTACAATCAGACATGTATACCAGATGCTGAACAACCATTCTCAGAACCCTTATTTCGTTTAACAACTACCTGCCATTGAAACTGATTTTGCTTGTTATCCACAGATTTAGTGATGCGAACCTCGTGATCATGTGGTCACGCAACCCACATGCAAAGACACCAATTCCCAAAAAGCCAAGTAAATCAGGTTTGATAGAAGTGTGACACAAAGATAACTTGTACCTAGGCACCAGCACTATTGGGAACCGAAACCCCCATTCAACGAATATTGATTTGCGAACGAGAAGTATAAGGATGACGTCACGAAGCCAATTGTTCTTTGATAAGTTGTTTTCAATTCTTTAGAGAACCAAGGAAGGGAGAATATCCCACCAACACACAATAAATGCAGCAAAGAAGTTTATTGATTTGAAAATTGCGTAACCTTACATGTTTAGTTATGCCTTTATTTATACTGATTCTATACTTAAAGAAACCCTAATGGACCCCCCTTAGGTGGACTTATATAAAGCCCACTTACAATTGACCCAAATAAGTAATAACCCAAAAACTAAGAAGAAAATAATTAAAATCCGAAAATTACCATCCTAAATATGCTAGAATCAGATTTATTACCCTTAAGAAGTCCTATATAAACTAGGAAAAATCTGATTTGAAAAATTTGTGTTGTTGCCCTCTTTCCTTTGATGTCCTAGATTAGTTTGGATTTCCTTGTTTAACTTGGACAAATAAGAAAACAAATTTCCTCCTTTGTTGCTGATTTAATTACTTTCCTTTCTATGTTAGGAAAAACATTAAACAGTCCTCCCCTCTTTAGGAATAAGATATGGCCAACTTCCTTACTTAATTAGGAGAATAAATTGCGCCGGACATTAGGAAAAAAAACAAGCCTAATAAGGCTGGTATTGCGCCGGACATATCAACCCTTTGTTCCACACGGATTGGGCTCTTCTTGGACCTGAACTAGATGAATTAAAGGTTGTCCATCATGCTCCTTAAATGTCTCAAGCCCTAAGGCTAGGTCCATCGTGCTCCATAAGTTCTGAACAAGCCCATTCAATGCCTCTTTAAGCTTATTTGCCCTAGCTCTTGTGATTGGCCTAATTGGCACCTCCAATGGGTCGTTAGCATGATTAGGCTTGGTGTTGGGCTGATCCCGCATCAAGACTTGACTTCATTAGGTTGTTCAATGTTAGAGCTAACCATTGGAACATTTTCCACAGAAGAACATAGAGACATTATGGAAGCATACAAATACTAGAGAGAACAAAATTCTAAGAAGAAAAACTGAGTCCAAGAAGCAACCTTAGCTTAGAATAAACAACAACCTAATCTCATAAACAACAAGATTCAGAGATTAGTTTATGAAGGAAGAAGAGAATTACAGAATTATGAGGCCAGTATCTCCCAGCAGATTGATTGTAACGATGATCCGTTCGGTCAAGATGTAGAGCAAGTTCCGATGAACAACATACTAAAAAATGATAACAATCCAACGGTGAACAAAGGAGATCAAGCTTCAACAACACCACTATGAAACAAGCAAGAAAATGAACTTTCCAATGAGCTGTAATTTAATCTTCAAGTATGGCAAGGGCCTTCATGTTTATGACAGCCATAAGAGAACCCATGAAGAAAACCCATTCACTCTGCTGCAACTTCACTACTTCTCCATAGTTCCATAACTGAAAATGCAGAACATTAGAAATATTGTGAGATCAATATCTCCCATTTTATTGATTGGAACCAAGATTCGTTCGGTCAATGTTGAGATAACGTTAGAATGAACAACATAGTCAGAAATGAGGACGATCCAATGGTGGACGGAATAGATGTAGCTCCGACAGCACCACACTCTCACTCTTTCTCCGTAAATTCAACAATTCATTGGTTGGACAATCGATTGGCACATTGCATCTCAATGTCGAAACTGAAGAGTTATGCGTGCAAGAGACAATGGGGAGGTTGAGTCTGAAAGTGACAAATCTAAAAATGAAAAGATGCCTAATATGACATACCTAATGATGTTTTATAAGCAATTCGATAAGCTCAAAGTGCATCATTAAGTCTTAAAGACCAGTCTTTCTGATTAGGGTTCACTGTTTTCTCTAAAATCTGTTTGATCTCCCTATTAGCAAGTTCTACCTGTCCACTCGTCTGAGGGTGATAAGGGGTGGCAACTTTGTGTGTGATTCCATATTTCTTCATTAAAGACTCAAATGGCTTGTTGTAGAAATGTGTTCCACCATCACTTATCATGGCTCGAGGGATTCCAAATCGACTCAAAATATTTTCTTTTAAAAAGTTTATCACTGTTTTGTGATCATTGTTTCGACTTGAGATTGCCTCTATCCATTTTGAAATGTAATCTACTGCGACTAATATGTACAAGAAACTAAATGATGGAGGAAATGGACCCATGAAATCTATACCCCAACAGTCAAAGATTTCAATGACAAGAATAGTATTTAAAGACATCGTGTGATTTTTTGAAATAGATCCCAACTTTTGACAATTTTCACAAGTCTTGCAAAATGCATGTGAGTCCTTGAACATGGTGGGCCACTAAAATCCACTTTGTAAGATTTTTGCAGTTGTCTTTCTTAATGAGAAATGACCTCCACATGTCTCAGAATGACAAAATCTAATGACACTACTTACCTTATTGTCAGGAATGCATCTTCGAAATATTTGACCAGGACAATATTTGAATAAATAAAGGTCATCCCAATAAAAATTATTCACTTCATTTAAGAACTTTCTTTTGTCTTAGGTACTCCAATGAGCTGGCAATTGTCCTGAAACAAGAAAATTAACAATATTAGCAAACCAAGGCATTGTAAAGACAAAAAAAAAAGATTCATCAGGAAAGTAGTCATGAATTGGTGTGATGTCAGATCTTGAATTTGTTGTCAATTTTGACAAATGATCTGCGATAATATTTTCGGTGCCTTTCTTGTCTTTGATTGTGATATCAAATTCTTGAAGTAATAAAATCCACCGCACCAATCTAGCTTTAGAATATTTCTTAGAAAGAAGATATTTCAATGATGCATGATCACTAAAAACAACAACAGGTGAGCCAATAAGATAAGATCTGAACTTGTCACATGCAAATACTACTGCAAGTAATTCTATTTCAGTGGTAGTGTAATTCATTTAAGCACTATTTAAAGTTTTACTTACATAGTAAATCATATAAGGTGATAAGGATCAGCCCAACACCAAGCGTAATCACGCCAACGACCCATTGGAGGTGCCAATTGGGCCAATCACAAGAGCTAGGGCAAAGAAACTTAAAGAAGCATTGAATGGGCTTGTTCAGAACATATGGAGCAAAATGGACCTAGATGGGCTTGAGACATTTAAGGAGCATGAAGGGCAGCCTTTAATCCATCTAGTTCAGGTCCAAGAAGAGTCCAATTCGTGTGGAACATGGGGTTGATGTGTCCGGCCCAATACCAGCCTTGTTAGGCTTGTTTTTCCTAATGCTACAAGGATAAAAAGTCAGCAAATGATTCTCCTAATTAAGTAAGGAAGTTGGCCATATCTTATTCCCAAAGAGAGGAGGACTATTTAATGCTTTTCCTAACTTAGGAAGGAAAGTAATTAAATCAGCAACAAAGAAGGAAATTTGTTTTTTTTATCTGTCAAAGTTATACAAGGAAATCCAAGCTAATCAAGGACATCAAGGGGGGGCAGCAACACAAAATTTCCAAATCAGATTTGTCCTAGTTTATTTGGGACTTCTTAAGCGTGACAAATCTGATTCTAGCATATTTAGCATGATAATTTTCGGAATTTTATTATTTTTATTATTTTCTTCTTAGTTTTTGGGTTATTATTACTTATTTGGGTCAATTGTAAGTGGGCTTCACATAAGTCCACCTAAGGGGGGTCCATTAGGGTTTTCTTAAGTCTAGAGTCAGTATAAATAAAGGCATAACCAAACATGTAAGGTTACGCAATTTTCAGATCAATAAACTTCTTTGCTGCTCTTATTGTGTGTTGGTGGGATAATCTCCCTTGGTTCTCTAAAGAACTGAAAACGACTTATCGAAGAACAACTGTCTTCGTGGCGTCATCCTTATACTTCTCGTTCACGAATCAATATTCGTTGGGTGGGGGTCTTCGTTTTCAATAGTGCTGGTGCCTAGGTACAAGTTATCTTTGTGTCACACTCCTATCAAACCTGATTTACTTGGCTTTCCGGGAATTAGTGTCTTTGCGTGTGGGTTGCGTGACCACGTGATCACGAGGTTCGCATCATAAAGTTTCTTATCTTTTCTATCCCAAGACAACACCAACGACATAATCACTAGCGTCACACATTATTTCAAAAGGTAATGACCAATCAGGAGGTTGAATGACAGGAGCAAAAGTAAGCAAACTTTTAAGTTTAACAAAGGCTTTTTTACATTGTTCAGTCCATTCAAAAATATTTTCCAACATTTCAGATAGAGTTAAAGATGCAAAAAACAAAATGGATAAGGCTCAACAGGCTCTGCATACAGCGCATGAGAATCCAATTTTGTGCATGCGAGAAAGGGATGTTGTTCATCAATATGCTTCTACCGTCAGGGCTGAAGAGAGTTTTTTCAAACAGAAGGCAAGGATACAATGGCTTAGCTTGGGGGATCAGAATACTAGCTACTTTCACAAATTAGTAAATGGAAGACATAATAGAAATAAGCTTCTATCACTTACAAGGGATGATGGAGAGGTTGTCGAAGGACACGAGGCAGTCAAATCAGAAGTAATTGCATACTTCCATCGTGTGTTAGGAGTGGATCAAATGCCTAGGGTTCTGAACGAGGAAGTGATGGAATCGGCAATTAACTTGAAACTGTCTTCAACGCAACAGCATCTACTCGCACAAGATGTAACAAGGGAGGAGATTAAGCATGCTATGTTTAGTTTGAAGAACAACAAAGCCCCTGGTCCGGATGGCTTTAACCCAGGTTTCTTCAAAAGAATGTGGCACATAGTTGGGGAAGATGTAATCAACGCTGTTAGATCCTTCTTTCAGACTCGTAGAATGCTTAAAGAAATGAATGCTACATCCATTTCCCTTATTCCTAAAGTTGCTAATCCTACAAAGTTGACAGATTTTCGTCCTATATCTTGCTGCAATACAGTGTACAAATGCATCGCTAAGATTCTAGCTGGGAGAATCAAAGTTGTTTTGCCATCCTTAGTTGGTCCATATCAGACTGCTTTTATCTCAAGATGGAGAATCAGTGATGACATTCTTTTGTCTCAAGAACTAATGAAAGGCTATCATAAATCTACGGGACCTGCTCGTTGTGCTATGAAAGTTGATCTGATGAAGGCTTATGACTCGGTGCGGTGGGATTTCGTTGATGCTATGTTAATAAAAATGGGATTCCCTAGAACAGTAATTGATTGGATCATGGTTTGTGTTACATCATGTCAATTTTCTATCAACGTCAATGGTGAGCTTGCAGGTTACTTTCAAGGAGGAAGAGGGCTGAGACAAGGGGATCCATTGTCCCCATATTTGTTTGTCCTATGTATGGAAATCCTTTCGGGGCTATTCTGCAAGATGAGTGCCAACCAAGAATTCAAGTTCCACTGGACATGCAAGAAGGACAAAATTTCTCATCTTTGTTTTGCTGACGACTTGATGATTTTTAGCAACGGGGATGTAAACTCAATTCGTATGATCAGAACTGTGCTCACAAAGTTTCAAGACCTATCAGGTCTGTATCCAAATCCAAACAAAAGTGACATCTTCTTGAGCGGTGTGTTAAATGCTGAGAGGGAACAAATTATTCATATTCTTGGGTTTAGAGAGGGGGAGCTCCCTATGAAATATTTGGGAGTACCTCTTCTCTCGTCCAGACTAAAGGCTGTTTATTGTAAGGGCCTCGTGGATCGAATCACCTCTAAAGTTCGACATTGGACTAGTAGAACACTCTCGTATGCAGGACGAGTACAACTGATTAATTCAGTCTTATTTTCCATACAAGTCTATTGGGTATCTCTCATTCTCTTACCTGGGCAAGTAATTAAAAATGTGGAGCAAATTATGAAATCCTTTCTTTGGTCAGGTTCAGATATGAGAACTACTGGGGCTAAAGTGGCTTGGGATCAGGTATGTCTTCCAAAAAAGGATGGGGGGGCTAGGAATAAAAAGGATAACATAATGGAACAAGATTGCTTTGTTGAAACACATTTGGAACCTGTGCAATGACTCAGATGGCTCAATATGGTCTACTTGGATCACATCCAATCTATTGCGAGGTAGGAATTTCTGGACAATCAAGACGCCACAGAATTGCTCTTGGGCTTGGGGAAAGATTCTAAAGCTCAGATCCTTAGCATGGCCGAAGATGAAGTACATCATAGGAGATGGAATGACAACCTCTCTATGGTTTGACAATTGGCATCCTCACAGCCCACTCGCGGATTCTTACGAGGAAAGATTCATCTATGATTCAGGTATGGCCAAGAACGCGAAGGTGAATGTGCTAATTCATAACTCAGAATGGAAAACTCCTACCACCCAAACTATTGGCTGGCACCCCATTATAGAAGCTATTCCTTCAAATTCTAATCCTAAGATGGGGCAAAAGGATGAGATAGTTTGGTTGGATTCGCCAAATCACAGATTCTCGATCAAAGTAGCTTGGGAACAACTAAGACGTCATCGTCAGATGGTTGAATGGCATGACATTGTGTGGTTCAAGAATGCTGTTCCAAGACATTCATTTCTTCTATGGATGGTTGTCCAACAGAAACTCACAACTCAAGATAAACTTCATCGGTTTGGTATACATGGTCCCAATAGATGCTCACTCTGTCTCTGCAACAATGAGGATCACAACCACTTGTTCTTTGAATGCTCCTATACTAAAGCGATCTGGTGGGATGTTTGTGACAGATGCGACATTTCAAGAATAACAAAAGGCTGGGATGAATGGATTCGATGGGCCACTGTCTCTTGGCATGGCAAGAGTTTCGTCAATTTTTCTCGTAAACTGAGTTTTGCAGCTACAGTGTATCATGTATGGCAAGAACGGAATGCAAGGATCTTTGCTGGAATGTCTAGAACTTCGAATTTGGTCTTTAATCAAATCGAATGTATCATTCGTGATAAGCTTGATTTGATGAGGAATGTCATACCAACAAATGAAAACAAAAAGATCCAACGAGTTTGGAGGGTGAATACCATAGATTCTTAATTTGTTAGTTAGCTGGTTGTATTGGTTTCCCTAACGAATCTAGTGAGGTTTCAGTTTTATGGTCGGTGGCTAGCCTGTAGCCATCTGTTGTTTTATGTTTCTGTTATCATTGTAAATCTAGGGTATGCCCCTTATAATGTTTGTATCTTCTTCTTGTTTTATGTTTCTTGTTTTATGTTTCTGTTATAATCTGGGGTATGCCCCTTATAATGTTTGTATCTTCTTCTTTTAATACATACGTCAACTTACCCAAAAAAAAAAATTTCTTTGTTAGAAGGTTACACAATGGTTTCGATATTATTCTAAAATCTTTGATGAACTTTTTGTAAAAACCAGCATGTCCTAAGAATGATCTAACATCTTTAATAGATTTTGGTGTTGGCAACTTAGCAATTAACTCAATTTTAAATTTGTCAACCTCAATTCTTTTTTATGAAACAATGTGACCAAATACAATGTCGTTTGTTACCATAAAATGATATTTTTCCCAATTCAGTACAAGATTCTTCTTTCCACACGTGTTCAAAACCTTTTCCAAGTTAAACAATCATCAAATGAATCATCAAAAACAGAAAAATCATCCATAAAAATTTCAAGGAAACGTTCAACCATATCACTGAATATGCTAAGCATGCATCTTTGAAACGTGGTTGGTGCATTACATAATCTAAAAGGCATTCTTCGATATGCAAAAGTACTAAATGGACATGTGAAAGTAGTCTTCTCTTGATATTCCAATGAAATTTCAATTTGGTTGTAACCTGAATAGTCATCTACAAAACAATAAAATTCATGACCTGCAACTCTTTCTAAGATTTGATCTGGTAAAGGAAAATGATTTTTTTTAGTCATTGAATTAAGTTCCTATAGTCAATGCACATGTGCCAACTAGTAATAGTCCTAGTTGGAATTAACTCATTTTTCTCATTTGTTATCATAGTGACTCCAAACTTCTTGGGTACAACTTGGGTAGGACTTACCCATTTGCTGTCAAAAATAGGATAAATGATTCCATTATCTAGAAGTTTAATGACTTCATTTTTCACTACTTCTTTCATATTAGGATTAAACCTTCATTGCATTTCTCTAGAGGATTTAGCATCTTCCTCCAAATAAATCATATGTGTGCAAATCAAAGGACCAATTCCTTTTATGTCAGTTATGGTCCATCTTAATGTATTTTTGTGTATTTTCAGAGTTTGTAATAACTTACCTTCTTGATGTGCATTAAGTTTTGAAGAGATTATTACCGGAAAAGTTTCATTTTCTCCTAAAAATAAGTATTTGAGATTGAATGGTAACGGCTTCAAATTAGGTTTTGGTGGTTGAATACTTGAAGATATGGACTCAATTGATCGTGGTGGCAATTCTTTAATTTTTGGTCTCCAACTATTTGCCTTTGATTATTCCTGAAAATAAACCATTTGCACATCGTCAAATTCATCAATCTCAGTTTCACTGGAAGTGGTTTGAAATTGATCATGAACTAATTTTTCAAGAAAGTCCACTTCCTGT
Source organism: Populus nigra (assembly GCF_951802175.1). Classification (NCBI taxonomy): domain Eukaryota; kingdom Viridiplantae; phylum Streptophyta; class Magnoliopsida; order Malpighiales; family Salicaceae; genus Populus; species Populus nigra. The sequence continues at coordinate 6,392,652 of NC_084866.1, read as the reverse complement.
AAATCATTATCATCTCCAGGTTGCTTGCAAATGTTGAAAATATTCATCTCCAATGTCATGTTTTCAAATGATAGCTTCATTAGTCCATTCCTATAATTAATCAATGCATTAGAAGTTGCAAGAAATGGACGTCCTAAAATGACAGGAATTGAATTACATGCTTCAACAGGTTGTGTATCCAAGACAACAAAATCTACAAGGTAAATAAATTTATCAACTTGTACTAACACATCCTCAACTATTCCTGTAGGCACTTTTACAGATCTATCAGCAAGTAAAAGAGTTACAGAAGTTGGTTTTAACTCACCTAGATTGAGACTTTAAAAAACCGAATATGGAGGTAAATTCACACTAGCTCCAAGATCAAGTAAAGCTCTTTCAAATTTATGTTCTCCAATAAAGCAAGAAATTGTAGGACAACCAGGGTCTTTATATTTCAAAGCATTATTGTTCTGAAGAATAACACTTACTTGTTCGGCTAAAAATGCTTTCTTTTTCACAATTAGTTTTCTCTTCACAGTACATAGATCTTTCAAAAATTTTGCATAAGAAGATACATGTTTAATAGCATCCAGCGAAGGTATATTGATCCTTACCTATTTGAAAGTTTCAAAGATTTCAGAGTTGTGATTGACTTTCCTTTGTTTGGTCATGGCATGAGGAAATGGAAGTGCTGGCGAGGAATCAGTCTTTTCTTTGCAATGTTTATAGTCAACCCCTTCCTTACCCTCAGAGATTGACTCATCATCTTTCTCGCAAGGTTCAAGAGTGGGATTTTCAATAACCTTACCACTACGAAGAGTAGTGACTGATTTGACTTGATCCAGTGTTGGCTTCCAGAACTACTTGCATTTGCATTGTATTACCCCCCGGGATTTTGCTGTGGTTGAGATGGAAACTTACCTTTCTCTTGAAAACTGAGAGCAGATGTGAACTTTGTAAGAGTATCTTTAAGATTTGCCATGGTTTGAGCATTTTAAGTGTTGATTGTCTCCTGCTTTTCAATGAATGCATGCAATGTTTCCTTAAAATTTCTTCTACGAGGTGAAGCATAAGGAGGTGCATATCCATGAGAATTTTGGAAAGTCATTGATTGCATGTTCATTTGTTTCACAAATTTGACACACAATGTCTTGAACAGATTTTAATTAACCACTCTTTTTACATTCAAGTGCCTCGACTTTTCTAGCTAAAGATGCAAATTTGGCTTGGAGGTCATGATCTTTTCTAAGGTTGTACATACCTCCACTAGATGTATGAGGTTGATTTTTACCCGATGCCTCATAAGTGCTCGTAGTGTCTTAATTTTGAGCATTTTCAATTAGCAAATCTAGATACTCCATTGCTTCATCAGGGTCTTTATTTTCAAAAGTTCCATTACACATCAATTCCACCATTTGTCTATCTTTAGGTGTTAACCCTTCATAAAATTGTGAAACTAATCTCCATGTTTCAAAACCATGATGAGGGCAATTATTAAGCAAGCCTCGATATCTATCCCAACATTGATAAAATGTTTCACCTGGTTTTTGAGTGAAAGTGGTGATTTGTCTTTTGAAAGAATATGTTCTATGAGATGGAAAAAACTTCTTTAAAAATTGTTGTTGCATTTCATCCCAAGCACGAATGGATCTTGACCTAAGATTTTGTAGTCATGTTTTAGCTTTATTTTTTAATAAAAAAGGAAAAACTTTTAATCTAATGGTATTCATGCTACAATATAAGTCATTATAGATGTTACAAACTTCTTCAAATTCTCTCAAATGCAAGTATGGATTTTCAAGATCTAAGCCATGAAAAGAAGGTAAAAAGTTGAATAATGCTTAGCTTAAAATTAAAATGAGATGCATCAGGAGGAAAAACTATGCATGAGGGTGCACTTGTTCTTGTGGGATTCATGTGGTCTCTTAGTGTTCTAACACGGTTATTCTCATTATAAAGTGATTGGTTATATTCTTCGACCATATTTTCTGAAAATGATGATGATACCCTACAAAGTCTACCACTTAATGTACGTGACTAAACTCTCATGCACATGTAGGAATAGAAATAAAACAAAATAAATAAAGTTAGATATAAGAAAAGTTAAATGAGATAATTTGTACAAGAATTTACCTCCTTGGCAACGGCGTCAAAAACTTGACACGATCAAAAAATTGATGTCTTCTCCCAAGTGCAGGAGAGTCGAAGTAATAAATAACCCGGCAAGATTGGGGTCGAACCATAGGAAGGTTAATTGTATAAATTATAGATGACAATAACAACAACAACAACAATAGTAGTAGTAGTAGTAGTAGCCATCTGTTGTTTTATGTTTCTGTTATCATTGTAAATCTGGGGTATGCTCCTTATAATATTTGTATCTTCTTCTTTTAATACATACGTCAACTTACCAAAAAAAAAAGTAGTAGTAGTAGTAGCCTTGTTAGGCTTGTTTTTTTCCTAATGCTACAAGGATAGAAAGTCAACAATTTATTCTTCTAAGGAAGTTTGGCCAGATCTTGTTCTTAAAGAGAGGAGGATTATTTAATGTTTTTTCTAACAAAGAAAGAAAAGTAATTAAATCAGCAACAAAGGAGAAAATTTGTTTTCTTATTTGTCCAAGTTAAACAAGAAAATCCAAGCTAATCAAGGACATCAAAGAGGGCAGCAACATAAATTTTTCAAATCAGATTTCTCATTGTTTATTTGGGACTTTTTAAGGGTGAAAAATCTGATTCTAGCATATTTAGAATGATAATTTTCAAATTTTTATTATTTTCTTCTTGGTCTTTGGGTCCTTATTACTTAATTGAGTAAATTGTAAGTGAGCTTCATATAAGTCGACCTAAGGAGGGTCCATTAGGGTTTCTTTAAGTCTAGTCAGTATAAATAAAGGCATAATCAAATATATAAGGTTATGCAATTTTCAGATCAATAAACTTCTTTTGCCGCACTTGTTGCGTGTTGGTGGGATAATCTCCCTTCCTTGGTTCTCTAAAGAACTGAAGAACAACTAATTTTGTTGTGTTATCCTTATACTTCTCGTTCGCGAATTGATATTCATTGGGTGGGGGTTTTTGTTTCTAATAGTGCTGGTGCCTAGGTACAAGTTATCTTTGTGTCACACTCCTATCAAACTTGATTTACTTGGCTTTCTGGGATTTGATGTCTTTGCATGTGGGTTGCTTGACCGCGTGTTGAAGAGGTTTGCATCATGGAAGCTTACTTTAATTTCAACAAGGTTCCTTATCATAAAAAATTGGGCCTTTTGTACATAAACTTTCTTGTGGTGCTAGCGAATGGTGGTTTGGATTTCTAGACTTTAGAATTTGTATTGGTATGCTTTTAATTTTATCTTAGCAAGATTTGAGACAATCATTAATTTTAGAGTTTAAATAAGTAAATAGATTATTATTATTTGCCTTATGTTCAACCATCTTATAAAGCAGAGGAAACACATGGAGGAGTTTGGTGAAAGCAAATTTTCAAAATTAACTAATCATGTTGAAGATGACGTGATTAAAATGTTGAACCTTAGAGAGATAGCCTAGGTGAAGCTAAGTGGGGGGTGAATTATGCAAGGTAATACTATAATTTAAAACGTTTTACTTAATAATATGCAATTCTAAACACTTAATCTAATGTAGAAGCAATAAACAATATAAATGAGATAATTAAAGAGTTAGAGTTTAGAGAGAGTACACTGAGTTTTATACATGTTTGATAAACCACATGTTCCTCTCCTTGAACTTATGTTTCAGAGTTCCACTATCACACAATGGTTTTTTTAAAAGGTGAGAACAAATCATTACACGATATTTTTATGGGTGCAAGATCAAACCCAATCCTTTTACAGGTTTAAAATTAAATTGTTATCTCTAATCTTTTTTTTTTTTGTAGGTTAAAGACTAGAAAACCTTCATGAATCCCTGTTGAAGGACAAGTATTAAGCCACACATAATTTTTGTCCCTGGGAGACTTTCCCAAGTGTTTAAAGCATCACCTATACTTTCCATAGTATACTCTCTTAGTACAGTTGATTGGAATAACATTTAAGCTCTTTAAGAGTATTTTGCCAATTCACACTTAACCTGTTTTTTGGATGATTACAAGTGAAACAAGGGTGTTAGAAGTTGTTCTTGAGATGGAGTATGCTTAGATATTTTCCTGAGGAGTTCCTCACATACTTTGGCTAAGTGAAAGGCTATTTATATGCTTAGAAATGAAACTACCTATTAGACATAATTTCTGCCCATTAGAGAATCAATTGGATTGTTTTTAGAATTGGTCAGACCCTTTTAGAATCAATCAAACTATTTTGAAGAACATAAGTAGTTTCTAGAAAATTTCAAGAAATGGACTAGCCTTTCTAAGAAATAGCTAGGTTGTTTTCGTAAACGGTCTGACCGTTTCCCAAAACTATTAGACTATTTTGGCTACTGTTCAGTCAATGTCCTATTTTTATGTTATGTCTTTTCTTGGTTTTCTTTGGTTCTTTTGGGTTTGTTTAGGTTGTGTGGATGTCACAAGGTGTCCTAAACCCTATTACAAAATATTGATTGGCAAAGTTACATATTTACAAGTTCTTTATTCTTGACTTTTGTGAATCCTTTCCTTACTTTTTTGATGATTTCTTGTTTGTTTTAAACCTGTTTGAATCATCGCAAGGGTGTGTGAAACATATAATATACATATCCATATTTATATGGCATGAATTGTGTTTTACTTAATAATTAAAACAAGATTAATGCATGTGTTACACAAGCATGTTTCATGTAGCATATTAACAAATACTCATTAAATCATTTGAGAATTATAGCATGACATTTAAAAGCTTTATGTCATAAATCATGATTTATCAATATGAAATACTTATATGTATGAACATGTGTATGCATTCGTCACAACTATATCAAATCAATGTTTTATTATTGATATATAGCATTTTGCTTCAATATTCAATGTTTATGTTATCATCAAAACATAAATGTATGCATTCATCAAAATTATATCAAATCAATGTTTTATTATTAACATATAACATATTACTTAATTAATAACATCATTAATCAATGTTTATGTTATCATCAAAATATAATTAAATCATATCATTGTAGACATGAGGCTAACGTAAAAAGAGTGTTGACAAACAATTTTAGTCTTTTATCCTTAAGTTATAGAAGCCAGTGGCAAACAATGAGAATTAAAATCTTTTTTTGGATAAGTTAAGTATATTAACCAAAAAGAAACAAAATAACAACAAAGGCGCAAACCCCAAAAATCTTGGAAAGGCAAACAAAACCCATCTAACCTCAAGCAAAAAAACAAAAAAACATGGGCATACCTTAGAGAGAGGCTAAAAGGACATGTCCTCAAAACATAAACAAGAAACAAATCAATAAGAACCAAAAATATCATTAGATCCCTATGAAATATGAAGTCATCTATTAGTATCCAAAATATTACAAAGAAGATTAACTTTATAAACAATACAATTAACAATACTTTATAAACAATTCAACTATTGTAAGGAGCCTCACCATGTAATCTAGCATTCCTCTCCCTCCAAATGTAGTAAACCAAAATAGTTAACATCAATTTGGTTATCAAAAATTTAAGAGAGCTACCTTTACTAAAAAAAAATGAGCCATGACATGGTATTGACCCAAGATCGACACCTAAAAGGATGAGGTATTTAGAACAAAGATCATACCAAGTACGATGGGAGAATAGGAAATAAAAAAAAATAAGTAATCAACATCTTCCTTACCACCCCCACATAAAAGGCACCATTTCTGACGACTTGATGATTTTTAGCAACGGGGATGTAAAGTCAATTCGTATGATCAGAACGGTGCTCACAAAGTTTCAAGACCTATCAGGTCTGTATCCAAATCCAAACAAAAGTGACATCTTCTTGAGCGGTGTGTTAAATGCTGAGAAGGAGCAAATTATTCATATTCTTGGGTTTAGAGAGGGGGAGCTCCCTATGAAATATTTGGGAGTACCTCTTCTCTCATCCAGACTAAAGGCTGTTTATTGTAAGGGCCTCGTGGATCGAATCACCTCTAAAGTTCGACATTGGACTTGTCGAACACTCTCGTATGCAGGACGGGTACAACTGATTAATTCAGTCTTATTTTCCATACAAGTCTATTGGGCATCTCTCTTTCTCTTACCTGGGCAAGTAATTAAAAATGTGGAGCAAATTATGAAATCCTTTCTTTGGTCAGGTTCAGATATGAGAACTACTGGGGCTAAAGTGGCTTGGGATCAGGTATGTCTTCCAAAAAAGGAGGGGGGGCTAGGAATAAAACGGATAACAGAATGGAACAAGATTGCTTTGTTGAAACACATTTGGAACCTGTGCAATGACTCAGATGGCTCAATATGGTCTACTTGGATCAGATCCAATCTGTTGCGAGGTAGGAATTTCTGGACAATCAAGACACCACAGAATTGCTCTTGGGCTTGGGGAAAGATTCTAAAGCTGAGATCCTTAGCATGGCCGAAGATGAAGTACATCATAGGAGATGGAATGACAACCTCTCTATGGTTTGACAATTGGCATCCTCACAGCCCACTCGCGGATTCTTACGGGGAAAGATTCATCTATGATTCAGGTATGGCCAAGAACGCGAAGGTGAATGTGCTAATTCATAACTCAGAATGGAAAACTCCTACCACCCAAGCTATTGGCTGGCACCCCATTATAGAAGCTATTCCTTCCAATTCTAATCCTAAAATGGGGCAAAAGGATGAGATAGTTTGGTTGGATTCGCCAAATCACAGATTCTCGATCAAAGTAGCTTGGGAACAACTAAGACGTCATCGTCAGATGGTTGAATGGCATGACATTGTGTGGTTCAAGAATGCTGTTCCAAGACATTCATTTCTTCTATGGATGGCTGTCCAACAGAAACTCACAACTCAAGATAAACTTCATCGGTTTGGTATACATGGTCCCAATAGATGCTCGCTCTGTCTCCGCAACAATGAGGATCACAACCACTTGTTCTTTGAATGCTCCTATACTAAAGCGATCTGGTGGGATGTTTGTGACAGATGCGACATTCCAAGAATGACAAAAGGCTGGGATGAATGGATTCGATGGGCCACTGTCTCTTGGCATGGCAAGAGTTTCGTCAATTTTTCTCGTAAACTGAGTTTTGCAGCTACAGTGTATCATGTATGGCAAGAACGGAATGCAAGGATCTTTGCTGGAATGTCTAGAACTTCGAATTTGGTCTTTAATCAAATCGAATGTATCATTCGTGATAAGCTTGATTTGATGAGGAATGTCGCACCAACAAATGAAAACAAAAGGATCCAACGAGCTTGGAGGGTGAATACCATAGATTCTTAATTCGTTAGTTAGCTGGTTGTATTGGTTTCCCTAACGAATCCAGTGAGGTTTCAGTGTTATGGTCGGTGGCTAGCTTGTAGCCATCTGTTGTTTTATGTTTCCGTTATCATTGTAAATCTGGGGTATGCCCCTTATAATGTTTGTATCTTCTTCTTTTAATACATACGTCAACTTACCAAAAAAAAATAAAAGGCACCATTTAACCTGAATAAATTGTAGGATATAAGCTCATCCTGAGTCTAAAGGGCCTCATAAATAGCAAGTCATAAGATTAAAAAGAATCGTGAGATAACATGTTTATGCCATATAAGCACTCACCACTCCATTTTGTTATGTAACGGATGGATAAAATTCCTAGCACTATGAATGGAGAAAATACATCTAGTATCATCCTTACAGAACACAATATTTAATGTGGACCAGCCTATAAACACCAGTAAGGACCCGGTCCAAGACAAAGGCATTGAAAGAGACATTGAATGTCTTGGTTTTGAAGGTTTCAACCAAGTCAGAATTGAACGGTCCATTGGAGTATCAAGAGGAGGCCCTAGTACATCTTATCCATGTGCAAGAGGAGCCGAATACAACCTTATTTGGGCCATGAGGTGAGGACAACAAAGAAAACAAAAGAATCATACTACAACTTGGAAACAGCATGAGTGGCTCCTTTTCCTTTTGTTTCTAGGATTAGAACTGCATGGAAGGCTATAAATAAGCCCTGAATCAGTTCTTTAATATTTTACTTCCTTCTCTTCTTCTCACGGCAAAACATGGATTTAATTTTAGAGGCTTTATTTTATTTTGTTACAACTTGGAAACAACATGAGTGGCTACCTTTTCCTTTTGTTTCTAGGATTAGAACTACATGGAAGGCTATATAAATAAGCCCTGAATCAGTTCTTTAAAATTTTACTTCCTTCTCTTCTTCTCATGGCAGAACATGGATTTAATATTAGGGGTTTTATTTTATTTTGTTAGCTACAGCCCAAGACTTGTTTGGGCTTAGTTAATATTTTGTTTACAGCTAGCATCCAATGCTTGTTTGGATTAAGTTATGGGCTTTTCAGTTTAGAATTTTGGGTGAGTTTTGAGTGGATCTCATATAAGTCCACATAAGGGGTCTAGTGGGGTTAATTTTTCAAGAACCATTTAAACTCATGTAACTAAAATTTCGGCAGCCTTTGTGATTCGAACATCGTGATCACGTGATCACGCAACCCATATGCAAAGACACCAATTCTCGGAAAGCTAAGTAAATCAAGTTTGATAGGAGCATGACACAAAGATAACTTGTACCTAGGCACCAGCACCATTGGAAACGGAGACCCCTACCCAAGAAATATTGATTCGCGAACGAGAAGTATAAAGATAACGCCACGAAGACAATTGTTCTTCGATAAGTCGTTTTCAGTTCTTTAGAGAACCAATGAAGGGAGATTATCCCACTAACACACAATAAGCGCAACAAAGAAGTTTATTGGTCTGAAAATTGCACAACCTTATATGTCTGGTTATGCCTTTATTTATAGTGACTCCAAACTAAAATAAACCCAATGGACCCCTTATGTGGACTTATATGATGCCCACTTACAATTAAATCCAAATAATATAAATAAACCCTAAACTAAGAAGAAAATAATAATTACAATAATAAATTCGAATTTAATACCCTAAATATAATAGGATCAGATTTGTTGCCCTTTAGAAGTCCCATATAAGGTAGGAGAATCAAATATGAAGGTAGAATTAATTCTGAAATCTTCTTTCCTTTTTTTGTAGCTAGGATGAATAAGGAATCTTAGTAAGAAAAGGATTCCGAAACATTTATGAATCCTTATCACACTTGGGAACTATGTTGCAGCCCATTAAAGATCTTTGTAGAATTAGGAGATTCCCAAAATAAGCAGCTACATCCTTTTAGGAAAAGAATCCTAGCCAAATAGGAAGTCCACAAGTCAAAAGGAAGTAAATAACAAAATTCTATGCCTTCCCGAACTCCGATTGATCTGAAATGTTAAAACAAGGTAGGACAACATGTCAGGAGACTCCACCTAAACTTTTCGCTCGATCCAACGGTCGGATTGAGAATTATGACTGTTGCTGTAAAACTGGATAGGTGCACTTTCTACGTCAAAATCCGAATTTGACCTTGCCTGGATCATATCATTCCCTCTCTCTTTAAGATGATTCATCCTCGAATCACCAACAAGTTGAATGGACAATTCCTTAGCCTCATTTTGAAGCCTTTGGAGTTCTTTTCTTGCCAACAATCGTCACCAACAACTTTGGATGAAAGTAGCAGCCGTTCTATTTCGTATTTCATCATTGCAACATTTTTTCTCTTCTCTTTCTGAAGCTTGCTGCGTATTGACTGCTGTCGTTAACACATCAAGTTCTTGCTTCATCTCCCCCTAGAATACAGGATAGACTCTTGGATTCATTTTTTAAAACAATAATCTCTTTATTTCTCTCCATTTGATACCACCTCTCCTTTTCTTTTGCCATAACACCTCATTAGAATACATGAAATCCCTTTGGTTTCTAGGCTGCCAAAAACTTTCCCAGTGACCTATGATCTCATCCTTAAGACCGCCATCACCAATATCATCAACGTCCTCCTCATAATCAGCCCACTTTGGCCTTTCGGCCCCACTGTCATTGTTTGATTTCGGTTCAGCCCCAACCTTTCTCACATCTTGGGTACATGTTCCAGCCACATTACCCTGTTTTCCCAGTCTATCACACACGTTCCCCATCAGGAAATTAATTCTTTCCACCATCATCATCATGGCTTGCATTTGGAATTTAAGTTCTACATCGGGAGGGGTGTTTTGTTTTGATCTGACATGATAGTACCTGTAAAAATTAGTTAATGGTAAAAATAATCCTCACATCGCTCGTATTTCGCTCAAAAACTCTTAATATGCTCACACGCTCACACCTCTCGTCTGACCTTCTTGTGCAACTGAAACCAACACCAAATAGAACCAACTTGGCAGCGCAGTCCAAATATATGACTCAAGAAGCGATAAAAAACCAGAAAACAAGCAAAACAAAACTGCGATGATAGTCTCGCGAGTAGCGAGCGAATCTATCCGAAATATGAACGAAACTGAAGACTCAAATAAAAACAGAAACAAAATATGAAAAACGATGAAACAACACCCAAATATGTTGGATATGATGAAAATAAACTGCAGGAATTGAAAACAACAGAAGGAAACCAAATTTTAAAAGTTGACGCAAAACAAACTCGTTTACGACGAGTTAAGTCGGAATCTGGAACCTAAAGTAAATAATGTCCAATTGAGCTAACATTCCATAAATAGTGCGACATCAACCCAAATAGAAAGAATATAAAGTTTGAGCAAATTCTGATAAGGTTTGATATACTGACGCAAAAACGTTATGAATTAGACCTGATTAGACCCGAAATTGAAACCCAAAGCAAATGATATGAAATTGACCCCAAACTTAATATGTGATGTGATTAGGACTCCAGTAATAAGATTATCAAATTGGAACTAATTCCGAGTTGATTTGGTCCAATTTTCCTCTTGTTTAGTTTTCTCTGGCAGAAACCAATAAACGTCACTTTCGATTTTTTTTTATTTTCTTTTTTTCCTTTTTCTTATGCTACTGATATATTTTGGATAGTAACCAAATGAAATAACTAAGTTTTTTTTATATGCTGTAAAATCAAGGAGAAGAAGAAATTGGAAACTAAAGGATCCAACGAGCTTGGAGGGTGAATACCATAGATTCTTAATTTGTTAGTTAGCTGGTTGTATTGGTTTTCCCTAACGAATCCAGTGAGGTTTCAGTGTTATGGTCGGTGGCTAGCTTGTAGCCATCTGTTGTTTTATGTTTCTGTTATCATTGTAAATCTGGGGTATGCCCCTTATAATGTTTGTATCTTCTTCTTTTAATACATACGTCAACTTACCAAAAAAAAAAAAAATTGGAAACTAAAGGGATTTTTGCTGAAACGAAAATTCCAGAAGCATATAACCTGATTAATTGAGCCAAACTCTTATACCAAATGATGTGAACCTCGTGATCACATGGTCACGCAACCCACACGCAAAGACACCACTTCCCGGAAAGCAAGCCAAGTAAATCAGGTTTGATAGGAGCGTGACACAAAGATAACTTGTACCTAGGCACCAGCACTATTGGAAACGGAGACCCCCACCCAACAAATATTGATTCGCGAATGAGAAGTATAAGGATGACGCCACGAAGACAATTGTTCTTCGATAAGTCGTTTTCAGTTCTTTAGAGATCCAAGGAAAGGAGATTATCCCACCAACACACAATAAGCGCATCAAAGAAGTTTATTGATTTGAAAATTGTGCAACCTTACATGTCTGGTTATGCCGTTATTTATAGTGACTCCAAACTAAAATAAACCCTAATAAACCCCTTATGTGGACTTATATGATGACCACTTACAATTAGACCCAAATAATATAAATAAACCCTAAACTAAGAAGAAAATAATAATAACAATAATAAATCCGAATTTAACATCCTAAATATAGTAGGGTTAGATTTGTTGCCCTTTAGAAGTCCCATATAAGCTAGGAGAATCAAATATGAAGGTAGAATTAATTCTGAAATCTTCTTTCCTTTTTTTGTAGCTAGGATGAATAAGGAATCCTTGCAAGAAAAGGATTCCAAAACATTTATGAATCCTTGCCACACTTGGAAGCTATGTTGCAGCCCATTAAAAACCTTTGTAGAATTAGGAGATTTTTAAAATAAGCGGCCACATCCTTTTAGAAAAAGAATCCTAGTCAAATAAGAAGTTCACAAGTCAAAAGGAAGTAAATAACAAAATATCACTTGATGAATATTACTTCTAAATCTTTCACTTTTAACGTGTGAGAGTGATTCTTTGCATTCTTCAGTTCTTGAATGAAATGAATATGGCTTATCAAATGTTAATTGGCTTCGTGGCGTCATTTTTGCAGGTTTCCATTGTGTCACACTCCTATCAGACGTATTTCGGCTTTCCACTGAATTTCTCTCTCTTCATTGTTGGTTTTATGACCATGTGATCACAAGATTTGCATCAGTTGGTATTAGAGCTAGGCTCCGAAAGAAGGTCGTATCCTTCTGTTATTTTCATATTTTTAGTGTTCTTTAAGTTTTTCAATGTTTGCATCCATCTTTTTGTTTTTTGTTTTTGCATCATCTAAGCAAAAAAATAATAATAATAAAGGGTTATATTTCATCTTGTTACTGTAGAATCATATCAATATATTAAAAGAGAGAGAGAGAGATCAGTTGAAATTTCAAGGATGATTTAATTTTTGCCGCAGAAAAACAACTCTTGGTGAAACATAAGCACACCACCTCAGAATCAATTGAAAATTCATACTCAATCTATTAGGAGTGAGATCACATCAAATGTCAAATTTGAACTTATTCTGATATTTTTTACTTGAGGTTTTAATTTGAGGTTCAATTTTACCGATAAACACAACTCTTAGTGAACTATAAGCAAATCACTAAGAGAGAGAGAGTGGTGCTGTCGGAGCTACATCTACTCCGTCCACCGTTGGATTATTCTCATTTTTTACTATGTTGTTCCTTCCAACCTTCTCTCAACATTGACCGAACGGATTTGTTATCCAATCAACGAGGTAAGAGATATTGATCTCGCAATATTTCTACTATTCTGCATTTTCAGTTCTGGAACTATAGAGAAGTGGTGAAATTGCAGCATATTGCATGGATTTTCTTCATGATTTCTGTTATGGATGTCATAGACATGAAGGCCTTTGCCATATGTGAAGATTAAATCACAGTTCTTTGGAGAAGTTTCATTTTTCTTGCTAGTTTCAGAGTGGTTTGTCGTAGCTTGATCTCATTTGTTCACCGTTGGATCGTTACCATATTTGAGTATGTTGTTCTTCGGAACCTACTCTACGTCTTGACCAAACGGATTTTTGTTACAATCAGTGTGCTGGGAAATATTGGCCTCGTAATTCTGTTACTTCTGAGCTTAGGTTGCTTCTTGGACTCAGTTTATCTTATTAGAATTTTGTTCTCTCTAATATTTGTATGCTACCATAATGTCTCTATGTTCTTCTGTGGAAAATGTTCCAATGGTTAGCTCTCACATTGAACAACACAATCAAGTTAAGTCTGGACATACATTAAGATTAGAACTGCAAGATATGTTGAATAGCCATGGGATGAGGATTTCTCAGTTTCAAGCTGATTCTGATGCTAGTATAGAGAAACACTCTACTGCCCAAGCTTCTAATGTTGTTCCAGAAATGAACCATGTGTTGGGTTCTAAAGTTGATGAAGTCAAGGTAGGGTCTCATCAACAAGAACAACTAAAACCTAGACCCAAATTGAATTTTTTAAATGCTTTGAAGGGTTCTGATGTTGATGACAATGAGGGTAGCAAGACCCTTGGCATTAGTTCAGTCCGTAATCTGCACTTTGCTCCCGCTACTATGACTGATGGTCGTGTGACAGTAGCTCCTCCACTTGATGTGTTTGAAGATGGCTGTGAATTTTGGAAATCCACCCTAGTTGGTCATTTTGTGGGGCAGAAATTACTGTATCCCGTGGTTAATTCTATTGCCAAAAGAATATGGAGCTCCTACGGTCTATTAGAAGTTTTGTCTTCGGATAATGGCTTCTTCATCTTCACCTTTGATTCGGTTGATCATGCCACTAATGTGCTGGAAAGAGCCCCATGGCACATGGCAAACAGGCCTTTGGTGCTTAAACGTTGGCAACCGAACATGCAATTTTTGAAAGATGATTTGGCAAGAGTTCCGGTATGGGTTAGGCTGTATAATGTCCCTCTCGAGTATTGGACTATTAAGGGGTTGAGCTGTGTAGCGAGTGCTATTGGAGTTCCCCTTCATGCGGATCATACGACATTGTTGCGTAAAAGGCTTAGTTACGCAAGAGTTTGCGTTGAGATAGATGCTTCGAAGACGTTGGTTAAGGAATATGATCTTCGCTGTCCAAATGGGTTATTCATAACAATTTCAGCTGAATACGATGGATACCGTCGAAGTGCAGTAATTGCAATGTCTTTGGACACACCACAACGCTATGTGCTACTAATAACATTGATAATCTTAAAGTGGTGGCAGAGGGTAAGAGGAATCTAGGAGCTATGAACTCTAAATCTGCGGATAACAAGCCGAATCAATTTCAGTGGCAGGTAGTTGGTAAACGAAACAAGGGTTCTGTGAGTGGGGAGAATGCTCCCTTGGCATCTAAAGTGGGTAATTGTGATGAGAATGGTTGTTCAACATCTGGTATACATATGCCTGATTGTAATATGAATGATCATGCGACATCAGATGTGTGCAATACTGGTTGTCATGAAGATGAAAATCCTTCCTCTCCTCTTGTCTTGAAGAGTTTACGAGAAGACATGAAACAGGAGCAAGGGGCTGCAAGTACTGCTTTAGAGCAAGATATGGACGCAATGGGAGGTGATACAGATGGGGAACCAACCGATATCATGACAACCCCTCAAACCCTGAATTCCACCGAAAGGGAAACTGTTAATCAGTTAGCTATTAAGGCTAGAGACTCTCTAGAGAAAAAGAAAAGGGGTTCAAAAGCCTCTTCAAAGAAGAATCAGAAATCTGGCTCCTCTCCAGGAGGCACGTCAAGGTAATCTTTGTGTTGCTGTTTGTACTCCTCTCTATTTTCCTATGATTATTGGATGTTGGAATATTAGAGGTTTGAATGATCCTATAAAGCATTCAGAATTGCGTAGACTCATCCATCAAGAGAGGATAGCTTTTTTTGGTTTGGTTGAAACTCGAGTTAAAGACAAGAATAAAGATAATGTTTCTAAACTTCTTCTGCATTCTTGGTCCTTCTTGTATAATTATGATTTCTCTTGTCGTGGTCGTATTTGGGTTTGTTGGAATGCTGATACGGTGAAGGTGGATGTTGTTGGAATGTCAGACCAGGCCATTCATGTTTCTGTCACTATATTAGCTACCAAAATCAGTTTCAATACTTCAATTATTTATGGAGACAACAATGCTTCCTTAAGTGAGGCATTATGGGCTGATATAGTGAGTCGTAGTGATGGATGGGAGTCAACCCCGTGGATTCTTATGGGTGACTTTAATGCTATCCGCAACCAGTCGGACAGGTTAGGAGGGTCTACTACATGGGCTGGTACTATGGACAAATTGGATACATGTATTCGAGAAGCGAAAGTAGATGATCTTCGGTATTCAGGTATGCATTATACTTGGTCGAACCAATGTCCTGAGAATCTGATCATGCGGAAACTAGATAGAGTGCTTGTTAATGAGAAGTGGAATCTGAACTTTCCATTATCGGAAGCGAGATTTTTGCATTCGGGTATGTCAGACCATTCTCCTATGGTGGTAAAGGTTATTGGCAATGATCAGAACATAAAGAAACCATTCAGGTTCTTCGATATGTGGATGGATCATGACGAGTTCATGCCCTTGGTGAAGAAGGTATGGGATCAGAATTCGGGGGGTTGTCCAATGTATCAGCTGTGTTGCAAACTAAGAAAGCTAAAGCAGGAATTGAAACTTTTCAATATGGCTCACTTCTCTAACATTTCAGATAGAGTTAAAGATGCAAAAAACGAAATGGATAAGGCTCAACAGGCTCTGCATACAGTGCATGAGAATCCAATTTTGTGCATGCGAGAAAGGGATGCTGTTCGTCAATACGCTTCTACCGTCAGGGCTGAAGAGAGTTTTTTCAAACAGAAGGCAAGGATACAATGGCTTAGCTTGGGGGATCAGAATACTAGCTACTTTCACAAATCAGTAAATGGAAGACAGAATAGAAATAAGCTATAACAGTCATTGATTCGATCATGGTTTGTGTTACATCATGTCAATTCTCTATCAACGTCAATGGTGAGCTTGCAGGTTACTTTCAAGGGGGAAGAGGGCTAAGACAAGGGGATCCATTGTCGCCATATTTGTTTGTCCTTTGTATGGAAATCCTTTCGGGGCTATTCTGCAAGATGAGTGCCAACCAAGAATTCAAGTTCCACTGGAGATGCAAGAAGGACAAAATTTCTCATCTTTGTTTTGCTGACGACTTGATGATTTTTAGCAACGGGGATGTAAACTCAATTCGTATGATCAGAACTGTGCTCACAAAGTTTCAAGACCTATCAGGTCTGTATCCAAATCCAAACAAAAGTGACATCTTCTTGAGCGGTGTGTTAAATGCCGAGAAGAAGCAAATTATTCATATTCTTGGGTTTAGAGAGGGGGAGCTCCCTATGAAATATTTGGGAGTACCTCTTCTCTCATCCAGACTAAAGGCTGTTTATTGTACGGGCCTCGTGGATCGAATCACCTCTAAAGTTCGACATTGGACTTGTCGAACACTCTCGTATGCAGGACGGGTACAACTGATTAATTCAGTCTTATTTTCCATACAAGTCTATTGGGCATCTCTCTTTCTCTTACCTGGGCAAGTAATTAAAAATGTGGAGCAAATTATGAAATCCTTTCTTTGGTCAGGTTCAGATATGAGAACTACTGGGGCTAAAGTGGCTTGGGATCAGGTATGTCTTCCAAAAAAAGAGGGGGGCCTAGGAATAAAACGGATAACAGAATGGAACAAGATTGCTTTGTTGAAACACATTTGGAACCTGTGCAATGACTCAGATGGCTCAAAAGGCTGGGATGAATGGATTCGATGGGCCACTGTCTCTTGGCATGGCAAGAGTTTCGTCAATTTTTCTCGTAAACTGAGTTTTGCAGCTACAGTGTATCATGTATGGCAAGAACGGAATGCAAGGATCTTTGCTGGAATGTCTAGAACTTCGAATTTGGTCTTTAATCAAATCGAATGTATCATTCGTGATAAGCTTGATTTGATGAGGAATGTCGCACCAACAAATGAAAACAAAAGGATCCAACGAGCTTGGAGGGTGAATACCATAGATTCTTAATTTGTTAGTTAGCTGGTTGTATTGGTTCCCTAACGAATCCAGTGAGGTTTCAGTGTTTTGGTCGGTGGCTAGCTTGTAGCCATCTGTTGTTTTATGTTTCTGTTATCATTGTAAATCTGGGGTATGCCCCTTATAATGTTTGTATCTTCTTCTTTTAATACATACGTCAACTTACCAAAAAAAAAAAATATGGTCTACTTGGATCAGATCCAATTTGTTGCGAGGTAGGAATTTCTGGACAATCAAGACGCCACAGAATTGCTCTTGGGCTTGGGGAAAGATTCTAAAGCTCAGATCCTTAGCATGGCCGAAGATGAAGTACATCATAAGAGATGGAATGACAACCTCTCTATGGTTTGACAATTGGCATCCTCACAGCCCACTCGCGGATTCTTACGGGGAAAGATTCATCTATGATTCAGGTATGGCCAAGAACACGAAGGTGAATGTGGTAATTCATAACTCAGAATGGAAAACTCCTACCACCCAAGCTATTGGTTGGCACCCCATTATAGAAGCTATTCCTTCCAATTCTAATCCTAAGATGGGGCAAAAGGATGAGATAGTTTGGTTGGATTCGCCAAATCACAGATTCTCGATCAAAGTAGCTTGGGAACAACTAAGACGTCATCGTCAGATGGTTGAATGGCATGACATTGTGTGGTTCAAGAATGCTGTTCCAAGACATTCATTTCTTCTATGGATGGTTGTCCAACAGAAACTCACAACTCAAGATAAACTTCATCGGTTTGGTATACATGGTCCCAATAGATGCTCGCTCTGTCTCCGCAACAATGAGGATCACAACCACTTGTTCTTTGAATGCTCCTTTACTAAAGCGATCTG
Source organism: Populus nigra (assembly GCF_951802175.1). Lineage (NCBI taxonomy): Eukaryota > Viridiplantae > Streptophyta > Magnoliopsida > Malpighiales > Salicaceae > Populus > Populus nigra. The sequence continues at coordinate 6,374,500 of NC_084866.1, read as the reverse complement.
GTGGGATGTTTGTGACAGATGCGACATTCCAAGAATGACAAAAGGCTGGGATGAATGGATTCGATGGGCCACTGTCTCTTGGCATGGCAAGAGTTTCGTCAATTTTTCTCGTAAACTGAGTTTTGCAGCTACAGTGTATCATGTATGGCAAGAACGGAATGCAAGGATCTTTGCTGGAATGTCTAGAACTTCGAATTTGGTCTTTAATCAAATCGAATGTATCATTCGTGATAAGCTTGATTTGATGAGGAATGTCGCACCAACAAATGAAAACAAAAGGATCCAACAAGCTTGGAGGGTGAATACCATAGATTCTTAATTTGTTAGTTAGCTGGTTGTATTGGTGTCTCTAACGAATCTAGTGAGGTTTCAGTTTTATGGTCGGTGGCTAGCCTGTAGCCATCTGTTGTTTTATGTTTCTGTTATCATTGTAAATCTGGGGTATGCCCCTTATAATGTTTGTATCTTCTTCTTTTAATACATACGTCAACTTACCAAAAAAAAAAATTAAGCAAATCACTTCAGAATTAATTAAAACTTCATATTCTTTCTATTGGTGGTGATATTGCAACATATGTAAAATTTGGGATTATTTTGATATAGTTTTCTTGAGGTTTTAATTCGAGGTTCAATTCGGCCGCAAAAACACTACTTTTAGTGAACAATAAACAAACCATTTTAGAATAAATTTAAACTTCATATTCTGTGTATTGGGAATGATATCACACCATATATTAAATTTGGGCTTATATTGATATCGACTTCATGAGGTTTTAAGTGAAGGTTCAATTCTGCCGCAAACTAATCATACAAGGGGTTTGGGCACCTAGACTTAAAACAACCTATAACTTGAGTTTTGTTCTTTTTTTAGTATTAGAATACTAAATATTGAATTTGAGGTCATTTCAAGATTGTTTGTTCTGGATTTCAATTCTATTACATAAACATTACGTAACAAGTTAGATTTGCGTCAAGTTTCAAAACGTTGTCCTTACTGTTTGGTTTTGTCCAAATCTTTTTGTTTTTATTATATTTGGGTTATCTAGGAGTCAATTAATTTTTTTTGCTAATATTCACTTCTATTTTATTTCGTGTCTTTGTTTCGTCCACAATTCTTACGAATTTGCATTGCTACTCGCGAAATCGTAATCATAGTTTTGTTTTGCTTTGTTTTCATTATATTTATTGGTTCTTGAATTTGAAAATTATAATTAGAGTGCATTGCGAAGCCTACTGACTTTGATTTGTTGACTTTAGTTCCTAAAGAACTAAAAGAAAGCAAGTTGTGAGGTAAAAGGCGTAATGAGCTTATTATTGTGAAAAGCCTTGATTTTTATGTGTGATACACGAGAGGTGTGAGCATATATTTTGTGCTACTAACCAAATTTTACAGATTCAAAGAATATTTGAAAACAATGAATCAGCGACACATAACGCTAACATAGCTTTCCAATTGCGAGCCATAGGCCAGCAACTCGAGTTGTTGTCTAGGATGTACAAGGATCTAAAAGATGAGGTGAATTTGATAAAGTAACAGAATAGTGGGGCTGATCGCCGAGGTAACACAGTTTGTATAGCCGTACGGAATGTCAGATCTGATTTTAAAGAGTTTGTTGATGAAAACATAGATACGGGTGACGATGACTATGATTTTGCATATGTTGGCCAAGGAATCAAGTCTGGACCGAACAAGACTAGGAGGAATATGAATTTCTATGGCATGGGGAATTATGAAGATATGGATGGGGGACTTAGACACCATTAAAGTGAAAATTCGTAACTTTCTCAAGGTAAAAACGATCCCGAGGCTTATTGGGAGAGGGAGAAATATGTAGTTGGATTTTTTATTGCCATAGCTATTCTAAACAAAAAAAAAAGGTTAAATTGATGATAATTGAGTTTACGGATTATGTATTGATTTAATGCGATCAGATTGTAATAAGTTGGATGAGGAATGGGGAGCAACCCATTCAGACTTGGGGGGAGATGAAAGTCTTAATGAGGAGACAATTTGTGTCAAACCACTATTATAAAGACTTATATATAAAGCTCAAAGGTTTGAATTAAGGTTATAAGATAGTAGACTTGGGGAAAGATTCTAAAGCTCCGATCCTTAGCATGGCCGAAGATGAAGTACATCATAAGAGATGGAATGACAACCTCTCTATGGTTTGACAATTGGCATCCTCACAACCCACTCGCGGATTCTTACGGGGAAAGATTCATCTATGATTCAGGTATGACCAAGAACGCGAAGGTGAATGTGCTAATTCATAACTCAGAATGGAAAAATCCTACCACCCAAGCTATTGGCTGGCACCCCATTATAGAAGCTATTCCTTCAAATTCTAATCCTAAGATGGGGCAAAAGGATGAGATAGTTTGGTTGGATTCGCCAAATCATAGATTCTCGATCAAAATAGCTTGGGAACAACTAAGACGTCATCGTCAGATGGTTGAATGGCATGACATTGTGTGGTTCAAGAATGCTATTCCAAGACATTCATTTCTTCTATGGATGGCTGTCCAACAGAAACTCACAACTCAAGATAAACTTCATCGGTTTGGTATACATGGTCCCAATAGATGCTCACTCTGTCTCTGCAACAATGAGGATCACAACCACTTGTTCTTTGAATGCTCCTATACTAAAGCGATCTGGTGGGATGTTTGTGACAGATGCGACATTCCAAGAATGACAAAAGGCTGGGATGAATGGATTCGATGGGCCACTGTCTCTTGGCATGGCAAGAGTTTCGTCAATTTTTCTCGTAAACTGAGTTTTGCAGCTACAGTGTATCATGTATGGCAAGAACGGAATGCAACGATCTTTGCTGGAATGTCTAGAACTTCGAATTTGGTCTTTAATAAAATCGAATGTATCATTCGTGATAAGCTTGATTTGATGAGGAATGTCGCACCAACAAATGAAAACAAAAGGATCCAGCGAGCTTGGAGGGTGAATACCATAGATTCTTAATTTGTTAGTTAGCTGGTTGTATTGGTTTTCCTAACGAATCTAGTGAGGTTTTAGTTTTATGGTCGGTGGCTAGCTTGTACCCATCTGTTGTTTTATGTTTCTGTTATCATTGTAAATCTGGGGTATGCCCCTTATAATGTTTGTATCTTCTTCTTTTAATACATACGTCAACTTACCCAAAAAAAAAGATAGTAGATAAATATCACAAAGAGATGGACATAGCAATGATTCAGGCTAATGTTGTTGAGGATAGAAAAGCCACCTTGGCTAGATTTCTAAATGGGTTGAATCGGGACACTGCTAATGTTGTTGAGCTACAACACTATATGGAGCTAGAGGACATGGTTCACATGGCTACGAAGGTGGAGAGACAACTTAGGAAGGGAGATGTTCGGCCAACGTTTAATTCGGGTTCTTCATCATCTTGGAAGCCGAATCTAAAGAGAGAGTGATACGATCCAGGAAATGTCAAATTCGGATTTTGATGTAAAATGTGCAATTATTTTGTTTTACGACAATAGTCATAATTCTCAATCCGACTTGGATTGGGCTGAAATGTTATGTGGAGTCTCCTGACATGTTTTCCTACCTTGGGTTAAAATATCAGGTCAATCGAAGTTCGGGAAGGCATCGAAACACGGGTCAACAGAGGCTGTACGAATTTTGTTATTTACTTCCTTTTGACTTGTGGACTTCCTATTTGGCTAGGATTCTTTTCCTAAAAGGATGTGGCAGCTGATTTTGGGAATCTCCTATTTTTACAAAGATCTTTAATAGGCTACAACATAGTTTCCAAGCGTGCTAAGAATTTATAAATGTTTTAGAATCATTTTCTTACAAGGATTCCTTATTCATCCTAACTACAAAAAAAGGAAAGAAGATTTCATAATTAATTCTACCTTCAGATTTGATTATCCTAGCTTATATAGGACTTCTAAAGTGCTACAAATTTGATCCTATTATATTTATGATATTAAATTCAGATTTATTATTGTTATTATTATTTTCTTCTTAGTTTATGGTTTATTTATATTATTTGGGTTTAATTGTAAGTGGGCATCATATAAGTCCACATAAGGGGTCCATTAGGGTTTATTTTAGTTTGAAGTCACTATAAATAAGGGCATAACCAGACATGTAAGTGAGAATGAGGCGATGGGGAGAAAAAATTAAGGTGAGGAACAAAGGGAGAAAAGACCATCAGATTCAGCCAGAACCCAAAACACCTTTTTTTTTTGTAAGTTGACGTATGTATTAAAAGAAGAAAATACAAACATTATAAGGGGCATACCCCATATTTACAATGATAACAGAAACATAAAACAACAGATGGCTACAGGCTAGCCACCGACCATAAAACTGAAACTTCTGATAGACCGTAGGAGCTCCATATTCTTTTGGAAATAGAATTAACCACGGGATACGGTAATTTCTGCCCCACAAAATGACCAACTAGGGTGGATTTCCAAAATTCACAGCCATCTTCAAACACATCAAGTGGAGGAGCTACTGTCACACGACCATCAGTCATAGTAGGGGGAGCAAAAGGCAGATTACGGACTGAACTAATGCCAAGGGTCTTGCTACCCTCATTGTCATCAACATCAGAACCCTTCAAAGCATTTAAAAAATTCAATTTGGGTCTAAGTTTTAGTTGTTCTTGTTGATGAGACCCTACCTTCACCTCATCAACTTTAGAACCCAACACATGGTTCATTTCTGGAACAACATTAGAAGCTTGGACAGTAGAGTGTTTCTCTATACTAGCATCAGAATCAGCTTGAAACTGAGAAATCCTCATCCCATGGCTATTCAACATATCTTGCAGTTCTAATCTTAATGTATGTCCAGACTTAACTTGATTGTGTTGTTCAATGTTAGAGCTAACCATTGGAACATTTTCCACAGAAGAACATAGAGACATTATGGTAGCATACAAATACTAGAGAGAGCAAAATTCTAATAAGATAAACTGAGGCCAAGAAGCAACCTAAGCTCAGAAATAACAGCAACCTAACTCATAAACAACAAGATGCAGATTAGTTCATGAAGGAAGAAGAGAATTACAGAATTACGAGACCAATATCTCCCAGCACACTGATTGTAACAATAATCCGTTCGGTAAGATTGAGAGTAGGTTCCGAAGAACAACATACTAAAAAATGGTAACGATCCAACGGTGAACAAAGGAGATCAAGCTACGACAAACCACTCTGAAACTAGCAAGAAAAATGAAACTTTTCCAAAGAACTGTGATTTAATCTTCACATATGGCAAAGGCCTTCATGTCTATGACAGCCATAAGAGAAATCATAAAGAAGATCCATTCACTATGCTGCAACTTCACCACTTCTCTATAGTTCCAGAACTGAAAATGCAGAATAGTAGAAATATTGCGAGATCAATATCTCTTACCTCGTTGATTGGATAACAAATCCGTTCGGTCAATGTTGAGAGAAGGGTGAAAGCAACAACATAGTCAGAAATGAGAACAATCCAACGGTGGACGGAGTAGATGTAGCTCCGACAGCACCGCACTCTCTCTCTTTCCTCTCTCTCTCTCTCTCTAATTTAGGGTTTCAGAACCCAAAACACCACTATAACCTATTCAGCCACCCATCCAAACACAAACAAATATTCGACCAACACTCCAAACAAATTAGGCCATTCAACCACTACTCAAAAACACCAAAATCTGATTGAGAGTGGAGGTAAGACAAAAGGAGGGAAGAAAGTCAGGAAGGGTGATGAGAGTTAGGTGGAAAAACTAGAAAAACAACCCAATTTTTATGCTAGAGAGGGTGAGGTCAGATTTGTATTTTTCACTAACAAGCTAAAGGTTTTACTTGTGTGCAAAGAGGCTTACTTTAATACTATGATCTTGATCATATTGTGCCTAGTGTTGCTATTTTTGTTGCAGGAGTTTGATGATGTGTTCCCCGACAATACTCCTAGCGGATTACCACCATTGAGGAGGATAGAGCATCAGATTGATTTCGTACTCGGAGCTTCAATTCCTAACCGACCAGCCTATAGAAGCAATCCCGAGAAGGTAAAGGAGCTTCAAAGGCAAGTTGATGAGTTGATGGAAAAGGGGTACATTCGTGAGAGTATTAGCCTGTGTGCTGTACCCATGCTTTTTGTGCCTAAGAAGGATGAAATATGAGGATATGTGTTGATTGCCGAGCCATCAACAACATAACAGTAAAGCATAGACACCCCCATTCCTAGGCGTGATGACATGTTAGATGAGTTACATGGATCCTGTATTTTCTCTAAAATTGACTTGAAAAGTGGATACTATCAGATTAAGATGAAAGAAGGTGATGAGTGAAAAACAACATTTAAGACGAAGCATGGTTTGTATGAATGGTTAGTAATGCTGTTTGGACTTACAAATGCACCTAGTATGTTTATGCGTTTAATGAATCATGTGTTGCGTGCATTCATAGGTAAGTTTGTGGTTGTGTATTTTGATGACATTCTGATCTATTGCATGAACTTAATTAATCATTTTAATCATTTGCGTAATGTACTTAGTGTGTTGCGTAGTGAGAAATTATATGCTAATCTTAAAAATGTGCCTTTTGCATAGAAAAAATTGTGTTTCTTGGCTATGTTGTTGACACGATCAAAGAGTTGATGTCTTATCCCAAGTACAGAAGTGTCAAAGTAATAAATAACCCGGCACGACCGGGTTACATGGATCCTGTATTTTCTCTAAAATTGACTTGAAAAGTGGATACTATCAGATTAAGATGAAAGAAGGTGATGAGTGAAAAACAACATTTAAGACGAAGCATGGTTTGTATGAATGGTTAGTAATGCTGTTTGGACTTTTTTTTTTTTTTTGGTAAGTTGACGTATGTATTAAAAGAAGAAGATACAAACATTATAAGGGGCATACCCCAGATTTACAATGATAACAGAAACATAAAACAACAGATGGCTACAAGCTAGCCACCGACCATAACACTGAAACCTCACTGGATTCGTTAGGGAAACCAATACAACCAGCTAACTAACAAATTAAGAATCTATGGTATTCACCCTCCAAGCTCGTTGGATCCTTTTGTTTTCATTTGTTGGTGCGACATTCCTCATCAAATCAAGCTTATCACGAATGATACATTCGATTTGATTAAAGACCAAATTCGAAGTTCTAGACATTCCAGCAAAGATCCTTGCATTCCGTTCTTGCCATATATGATACACTGTAGCTGCAAAACTCAGTTTACGAGAAAAATTGACGAAACTCTTGCCATGCCAAGAGACAGTGGCCCATCGAATCCATTCATCCCAGCCTTTTGTCATTCTTGGAATGTCGCATCTGTCACAAACATCCCACCAGATCGCTTTAGTATAGGAGCATTCAAAGAACAAGTGGTTGTGATCCTCATTGTTGCTGTTTGGACTTACAAATGCACCTAGTATGTTTATGCGTTTAATGAATCATGTGTTGCGTGCATTCATAGGTAAGTTTGTGGTTGTGTATTTTGATGACATTCTGATCTATTGCAAGAACTTAATTAATCATTTTAATTATTTGCGTAATGTACTTAGTGTGTTGCGTAGTGAGAAATTATTTGCTAATCTTAAAAATGTGCCTTTTGCATAGAAAAAATTGTGTTTCTTGGCTATGTTGTTGACACGATCAAAGAGTTGATGTCTTATCCCAAGTACAGAAGTGTCAAAGTAATAAATAACCCGGCAAGACCGGGGTCGATCCACAAGGAGGTCAACTATATAAATTACAAATAATATATATAAAACAAAGAATTAAAAAGAATTTTGAGATGTGAGATTAATATGAGGATTAAACAATGATAAAAATAATTGTCAATGTTAAAAGATACACTAATGGTATTAGAAATAAATATAGTATAAACTCTGTTTATTACTCAACTGAAAACTACAAACAAAGGAGGTTCCAATCGGATGATTTATCTTTAATAGTTCATTATAAATTTTTAGCATGATCATACTACTTATTTTATTTTAGTAACACCATACTTTTAAATATTTTCAGGAATTCATGATGCTAACTTATGTTAACAACAAATCAAGCTCCTCTCATAACAACGATGTCGACCGAAGACTATGAAGAATCAAGCATTTATTATACCAAGTGTTATACAACACAAATATAGATTAATCATTTACAAGCAAGGTATTAAGATATAGTAAGATAAAAAGATAAGACATATTAATAACAAACTTTCTTGAATATAAACATTGAAGTCCATGTTGAGTTTATATTATACATATTCTAACACCATTAGTAAAACATTTTCACCTTGACAAATTAAACTTATAATGCGAACCTCGTGATCACATGGCCATGCAACCCACACGCAAAGACACCAATTCCCGGAAAGCCAAGTAAATCAGGTTTGATAGGAGTGTGATACAAAGATAACTTGTTCCTAGGCACCAGCATTATTGGAAACGGAGACCCCTACCTAACAAATATTGATTCGTGAACGTGAAGTATAAGGATGACACCACAAAGATAGTTGTTCTTTGATAAGTCATTTTCAATTCTTTAGAGAACCATGTAAGGAAGATTATCTCATCAACACACACACACACACACACACAAAATGCGGTAGACAATTCAGATTAATAAAATGTCTTGTGTGCCGAAACTTAACTAGCTTCGTGATGTCATTTGCATAATTTGGGTTCTTCCAATACCTTTGGTTTTGATGAGATCACGAAGCATTTATTCATATATGAAACTTCTTGTGTCCAAGTCTTTTTCCAATACCTTTGGTTTTTCGGTATAGGGTTACCTTTGGGTCAAAGTTCTATGAAACCTGATTTTTAATTTTTCAAGTTGTTATTTACTTCGTTGGGGGTTGCTTGATCACATGATCAAGAGATTCGCATTAGAAAGCATAACATTAAATGTGATTTTTTTTTTAGCATGCACATATCATAAATTAAAATTTGATGTTCACTAGTTAAGGACATGTTACTTCGTAAATATGTTAGTTACAATGCTATATTGAGAATATTTCTTTATTTGGAGTTGGAAAGTTCAATTCTTGACAGATAAATTGAGGGAAAAATTTTTAGAAATGAAGAGTTTAAGATGCAGTTTGATAAATTTAGCATAATTTACAATTCAACTATTGGATTGTGCTGAAATTCTAATAAAAGACTTTGAAGCCCTGTTTACTATTGAGTTTAAATGTCATGATGATCGAAGATCAAAAAGACTTTTAAACAAGGCTCGAAAGTCATTGTATGAGATTGTCTTTATTTACCTTGTTTGTATTGGGATTCTTTTTTCTACTTAGCTTAGGGATTTTAATTTAATTATTATTTTACTATTTCAAAATCCTAATTTTAGATGGATTCTATTAATTAGGAATTATTTTCTACAAAGGATTTTAATTTTGATTAGGAATCCTTTCTTATAAAGGATTTTAAGACTAATATAAATAAGGATGTCTAAATTATTTTGAGAGAAAGTCTATTATTCAAACTTTTAATAAAATACTAAAGAATTTTCTCTAAATTTCACTACAGTTTAGGTTTTTAACCTTAGGGCTTGACAAACCTAGCTTCTATCCATGTTATACGTTGTGTAAGCTGACAATGATCTTTCATATGAAAAGTAAAAATACAATAAGTCCTGAATTGCAAAGTTGCCTTCCATATCATAACCAATGATAACGTGTCGTCTACACAAACAAGGAGAACAACTATGCCCTTAAATGTCTAGAAAAAGGGGATAGTCATACTGACTATGAGTGAAGGAAAAACTAAGAGTGGATCAAAACTTTTAAAACCAGGCACGTGATGTCTATTTTAAACCATACAAAGATCATTTTAGCTTGACAAACATCATTAGATAAGGAAGTAGGCATATTAGATAGAAGTTTCATGTAAACTTCTTCCATGAGATCACTGTGTCGGAATGTATTCTTAACATCCATATATTATAAATACCATGATTGAGATGTAGCAAGAGCTAGTATAGCTTGCACGGTGGACATCTTGGTGACTGGTGCAAAAGTTTCATCATAGTCTAGGCCATACTCTTGTTACTACGAACCATTATGTGAGTTTTGTATCGATTGATGGATCTTGATAGAAAACACCAACTCAGTACCCAAGCGTTTTGATAAGAGGACATGGAACAATATCTTAGGTCTGGTTTTTTGTAAGTGGTAGAAGTTATGTTTCAAAAGCTTTTTATCAACACTCATGCTCCATTACCTACATATAAGAAGATGAAATAGGCGTGTAAAAGACAAGATGGTGATCAAGGCTGAAGAAGAAGGAAAACCATACCTATTTAAGGGTCTAATAACTTGAGTACTGTGTCAGAGAGGAGGGGCAAGTGTTGTAATGAGTTCAATAGTTTAAGGATGAACTTGAAGAGGTGCACAAAAGATGCAGAAGTTTGATTTGCATTGGTGAAATATCACCGATACACTAATAGAGGCTTAGAATGTACAAGATCTACATTAGAATTAGTAAACAAGGGAAGAACAAAAATAGAAGGAAAAAGATCATGGTGAGCTGCGGAAAAGTATTGGTTTTCAAGAAAGATCATGTCTCTAGAAACCTGTATACGATGAAGGTTTAGATCATACCAAAGAAAACTTTATGGTGTATATAATGTCCAAGAAATGCATATTTAACTTATTGAGCCGAGATTTTGGCAGGTTTGTGTAAAGGAAGATGAACATAACACATATAACTAAAGGTACAAAGATTAGAATAATGGGGGGGGGGGGGGCATGACCAAATAACTGACTATAAAGAGAGACATGGTTCAATAAGTTGGAAGGTAATTTGTTGATGAGATGAACAGAAGAGGGGAGAGCTTCACTGCAATTTTGTCAGGAGCAGGATTACTTCCATCAACATGGCCCCATATATCCTTCCCCTTGACAAATATCATGAAGTGGAATGCCCATGCTAAGTAATTCTTGCTATTAAAACAAAATAGGAAAGTTTTAGATTTTCCTGAAGACATGATATTGATATTGTTTGATCTAAAATAACTAAGAATGAGGGACTATACTAGGACTAAAATAGATTTAAGGACAAGAGATATGAAAGATAAACAAAAATGAAACTAGGGTTAGGTTGAGAAAGGCTTTGATATCATAACAAACTTATAAGAATTTGAGCAGTAAAAGTTCCTTCTCTAGAGAATCGCTATTTTATCTTGAATGCGATTACAAGATTAGCTCCTATACTTAACCTACAATATATATAATTTCTTAACAACTAGTTTACAATTAGTATCCTAACAAAAAAGAAAAAGATATTTACCAATATGTAATTGTCAAATCTATTTTTAAATAGATAATTAATTCCTTTAACAATAATCGATGATGAAAAGATAAATAACATTATTATTTTGCCACACCCAAATGATAAACTAATAATCACCTCAGTAAAATGGCTGGTTTGGAATACGCCATTTTTAATTATGGAAGGTGCATTTACGATTCTGAACCTATATTTTTGTTCTTAATAGTGGTGCGCAGCAAATAATCATTTTTAAAGGAAGAAAACAATAAGCACACACATTTTTAGAGCACAAAATCCTAAATCCGAGAGAGCAAGAGAGAGGTGGGACAGAACTTGTTACTAAATTATGAAATGCCGCTACAATTCCTTGCACAAAAGTGTTTAACAAATATAGCCCGGAATCCAATTGAAGACATAAAAAATGACGTAGTTGTATTATATGAAAATGATGATTGATTGAATACCAATTTTCTCCTGTTTCTCAGCTAATGTTGCAGCTGTTCAAGGGGACTTTTCCAGCGCCATCCACCAGCGCCTGGAAAGCATCCATCCGCATCAATTGATTCCTTCAAATTATCATCATCGAGCACTTCATTTTCATTTATAGCCGATAAATTTGAGCAGTCAAGAGGCTTGCAAAGACCAAATCAGAGAGCTTCATATGGCCATTTTTTTCTAAAAATAAATTTCAGGTTTGATTTCTCTGGAAAAAGGTAAACATACATATGGCTAACATCGAGAAATTTGAGGCACAAGATTATCCTAGAAATAAAGGAGTTAAAGATATATCAGTGCCTCTTATGTTTCTGTGAATGTTATTTCAGGTGAATACTGACCTGTGAATGTAGTTGTGTTTATGTAAGAAAGGCCTGATGTCACCTCCAGGTAGATATTCCATGATCAGGTACAAGTATTCAGCATCTTGGAAAGAATAGTAGAGTTTCACAGTGCAATGACTTGCAACTTCAGCAAGCAAATTCCTTTCAGCTTTAACATGCTCAACCTGTGGTATATTTACACAATTCGCAAGTATACGAGACATGCAAGAAAATTGATAGGAACTAAATGCAAGGTAAATCCAGTTTCTTTAAATGGAATTACGGTTTAAAGACAAATACAATACTTGCTATAGTAAGACCCTGCTATTGGTGTTGCCATTTTTTTTTTGGTAAGTTGACGTATGTATTACAAGAAGAAGATACAAACATTATAAGGGGCATACCCCAGATTTACAATGATAACAGAAACATAAAACAACAGATGGCTACAGGCTAGCCACCGACCATAAAACTGAAACCTCACTAGATTCGTTAGGGACACCAATACAACCAGCTAACTTACAAATTAAGAATCTATGGTATTCACCTTCCAAGCTCGTTGGATCCTTTTGTTTTTATTTGTTGGTACGACATTCCTCATCAAATCAAACTTATCACGAATGATACATTCGATTTGATTAAAGACCAAATTTGAAGTTCTAGACATTCCAGCAAAGATCCTTGCATTCCGTTCTTGTCATCCATGATACACTGTAGCTGCAAAACTCAGATTACGAGAAAAATTGACGAAACTCTTGCCATGCCAAGAGACAGTGGCCCATCGAATCCATTCATCCCAGCCTTTTGTCATTCTTGAAATGTCGCATCTGTCACAAACATCCCACCAGATCTATTGGTGTTGCCATTTTGTTTACTTGTTTTCTACAAAAATTGTGTTAAGCTAAAAAATTCAGTTTATCTTCTGTTGAAATTGCAATTAAAACAACTGCTGAAGTGTAAAATGGCAAACAAGGAATCAAGTGATTTCTAACTTCATTTAATTGAAAAAAGAATTAGTTTTGTTTTCAGTATTTTTCTAGATGTCTATATATATATTATCACTATTTGGTAGAATATGTTAGTTTGTCAGGTTCAGGTTAAACCCCATAATGGAAATGAAAACATTCTCCAGCTTATATTTCAACATATAAATATTTTTATTTTTGAAAATTTTATGTTTATGAATAAAAATCAATAGATGGTTAGCTTAAAAGATGTAAATTCAATGAGTAGAGAGTGACAATTGGGGTTAAATTCATAGTTTATAAGGGATAACATTTGATGAAACGAAAGTTAATGGGGGAGAACTTGCCCTTACATTGAGAGCATAGATTGCAGTGTGATTCGAGAAAATGAGATTTTAAATGTCTTGGAAAATCACAGTTTCCAAGTAAGATTAGGTTCAGAAAAAGCTGGTGTTTTGAATATAACCAAACACTTCAATTCGAAGCTTTGGAACAGAAACCGTAGGTTGGCCCTATAAACATGGTGCCAGATGGGTCCTATGAATCTGTTTAAGAAGTTTATGACACTAGTTTCCCCATTCAAATCCAGATTAGCTTACCAACGCTTTACAAACTACATGAGTAATTTTCTCTTTGGGATTTGAAAGTAATGACAGATAAATGAGGTGCCTAAAGCATACATTCAGCAAACCGCATCATCTTAATTAAACATGTAAGCCAGCTCCTACATACTAACAAATGGAATGAGATTTTTGTTGGGTTTTCAAAACATATATACTCAATAAAAATGGTAAATTTAATAACTTTTCAGGAGTTTTAAGATCCTATTAAATAAATTTAAAGTTGTTTAGGGTTTATGTGAAGATTACTCGAAAATCATATATTCTTTTCGGCTTTGAATAATTGTTTCAAGACTGAGTTATCACAAACCACAAGTTATCCAAGTATCTAGTATATATTGGTAATCCACACAAAATGACTAAGAAAAAATCTCCTAAACCTTTTTAGAAGAGAAGGATTGATATATCTTCAAGTGATAATTCTTTTCTTTTGTATTTTTCAGGTATTCTACGTATTGTACTATTTACTACTCTTAAAATAAGAGGTAAGATATTCTATTTATAGAAAAATCTAAAAACCCTATAAATTACAAAATATCAATTTGCCCCTTGAATAATATCACATATATTATTTCAGGAAAATTTTAGAAATTTATTCAATCAAGTCCCAACTTGATTTTTCTAGGTGTGGAATTGTAATTCCATGTATAAATCACATTCTAGTCCTTAGTTTCTAAAACTTATTTACAATCAAGTTGTACTTGATTAATCATCTCATTAAATTTCTTAATAAGCTGACTTAAATATAAATCACAATTGTAAATAAAATAGGATTAAATAAATTAATTATTATCAGTTCAAGAATTGATTGATTTATATTTGAAGATCAAGTACATTGTTTAGCAACCTGTTATGAACCCTCAAATATTAAAAAAGTAATAAGTGGTTTGACTTAACCTTTTAGTGACTAGTTTCTCAGTGTAATTATTATCCTATCATCAACAATATTTTGATTTAGATATTATATCATGGAGTGTGTCTACTCTGACAAATCATGTTTGTTTAACTCTATGGTCATTGATTATTTGAAAAAGATTTAAAACTCTTTTCAAATCTCATTCGACCTAACATAAGAATTTACAATCAAAACTAATTGAGAACAAATAAAACATTTTCTCTAATTCACCTAAGATGATGTATCATCTTTTGATTACTCAAATAACTTCACATAGTTCATGTTATACTCAATATTTTTTTGTTTGTTACCCTTGATTATGATAAATTATAGCAAGATCAAAGTATAACATTCCCTATATACTCACCCCTTTGACATTCGCTCCTCCATTTGTCTTTGAAGTTTCTTTGTCTCTTCATGATTACTTTTACAGGTTGGCTAGTTAGGTATTGCTACTATGGATACAAGATCAATTTGATGCTTAATTTCTCTAATTGGTAGCAACCCACTAGGAATCTCATTAGAAAAAATACCCTCATAATCATGAAATAAAAAAACACAAACAATAGGAATATAAGGATTAAGTTTATTAGTGTTAAAATATGTTGCATTAAACACAAGTAAAATTAGAAACATTCTTATTTAAAAAAATCATAAGCACGTCAGAAAAATAAGCACTCTTGATCCCACTCTCTTTTGTATAAAAACTCACATGTTTCTTTATTTTTTCCACACTTTCTTCTTTCTCACATTTTCTTTCTTCTCTCATCTCTCGGCTAAAACTTTATCTTTCTCTATCTTAGCTGAATCTAACTCTCCTCTCTCGTCTCTCTTGGATTTTTCTTCTTATTGCTCACTTTATCTATACTCTTCCATACATTCTTGCATGGTTGTTGTAACATCCCCCACTCCAGAATAAAAACAACAATCTCATGTCAACTGAAAAACAGAGTAATTAAATTATTTTTTCTATATATATTCATGGTGTTTGTATTAAAAGTCTACCAAAATTTCGACGGAGTCTCCCTCTATACCGGAAGGTCCTAAGTTATCGATATTTAATCTATTTACACTTCTAATAACCCGTATCTCCTAACTCAATCCCGATCCAATCATCCTGGGTCTCAATCCCACGAACATCATTCTTATCAACCACAATATTTATGATATATATTATATAACAAATATCATTATGGATGGATAAAAATACAAATATGCATACATGAAACATTGTTATATGAACTACAGAGTTAACTTCATTTAATCAAGTTTAAACATTAATTATACAAATTAAGTTATACAAACATTTTCATGTTTACAAAAATACAAGGGTATACTCCCTAAAACCTAGATTACAAGAAGTGAACATAAGCTAGAATTTACTCCTGTCATGCATGCGATGGTCCTGAAACAAAATATATATTATTGAAAACATGAATATCATAATAAATATAACAACACAAATATCTAACCATTTAAATAGGGCAACATGCATTTATATTTTGTTCACTTATTCCTTCTGGTTTTCATTAGAATCTCTTTTTCTTATTTAACTACTAAAAACTATTTCCCCTCATATTATCAACCTCCATTCCAGATTTTACCAATACAAGTTTAATTGGTACCATCATCATCACCTCATAGGAGTCGATGCAAGACGATCCCCTCACCTAGGATCCTAACATACACTAAATGTACGATAGAAAATACATGGTGATCCCCTTACCCGGGATCCTAACATACACTAAATGTATGCTAGCTAATACATGGTGATCCCCTTACCTAGGATCCTAACATACACTAAATGTATCTAGTTCACGCCCCAAATGACACTTCTCATATTTTCTTTGTTAGCGATAATTTCATCAATTGACAATTCACACAACAACCTTTCCCCTTGAATACACATACATTCAAAATACTATCCAAAATATCAACATCATTATGCAAACTCTCCTCCTTTCACCTAATATCCAACATTTAGTAATTCACATTTCATATCAGTAACATATTAAATCATGAAATTTAACTAGAAAGTATAGGTGCGATTCACCTACCTGCAATAGAAGCTCTATTCGTGCTCCCATGCTGCTGCTGTTGCACCACGCCTATGGTCCATCCTGCAAATCACAGGTTTTTCTCATAAATTTTCCTCACTCAAGGATATGTTTTATAATAACCATATCAACAGCCAAATAAGTCTTTCTTTCAGTCATTTCATTATATTTTATGTTTTTCTCATTACACCCATTAATATTGTCGTTCTTTGTCCAACCATAGTTATCATTCTTTTCTTTATATTTGAACTGTTACTGTCCGACCTCTCCTCAGATTTTTAACTATATCTAGAGTTATAGAACTCCGTTTCAAGCGAGATTAGTCTCGTTGGAAAGCTAAGACACGAGGCTACAAGTTGAACTTAGTTCTATGAAGGAAGGTGATTGTGCATCAAAAGTATCATTAAGTCTCTTATTTTACATATGTATTTATTATTTGAGTTTTTTATAATAATTGATGTGCTTTTTAGTAATGAAGTTTCTTTTAATGTTTTGATAGGTTTTTGGAGCTTAAATGAATTATTTCATAAAATTCAATGTTGGAATTCGAAACAAAGAATTGAAGAGAAAATTATTTGAAGATTGAAGCAAATCTTGGTTCAAATAAGTGCTCCAAATTTACCCCAAAAATCAATTCTAGTCCAATTCTAGAAAAGAATATCATATGATCTATTTCAAGCCTAAACATGCCTTATGTTATATGCAAACTTCAACCATCAAACACTCAAGGTTTCAATGTCAATCTTAACCCAAATAATAGGTACATTTGTATCCTTATTTGATGCTTAAATTCAGCCCCAAATCACCCTCCAAATCAGCCCAAGCACAATCCATGATCTTACATGTCCACACAACAAATAACATTTGATTTATTTGGGTAATTCATTGATCCAAGAGGGCAAGCACATAGATGGAAAGCTGGAGGGGACATTGTGACATTATTTTGGGTCAAAAGAAGAAAGAGACAGCTCATAAAGGAGGAAGAAAAACGTGCACCAAAGTGTTCTCCAAGCTGACCTGGTTTGATTTTCCAGAACACCTTTTGGTATTTTACCCATAAATTTTGACTCAGATGTCCAAATGAGCTGTTCTTTAATGATCGGGAAAGCTAACATAATGGCCTATAAATATGTCTCTAATAGCCATCTCCAAAGGAGGCTTCTAAGAGGGTCGAATTGCTGTCCAAAGTTAGAGTCAGATTTGTGTCCGAATTTTTACTGAAATTGTGTTGTGTTCTTCTTTATAATTTCGGTTCTTTAGGTTGTAAAACTCATTATTTTAGTTTGATTCAAGTTATTTCATGTTTATTAAAGTGTTATTATATATAATCATGGTTGACTAATCTCCTTGGATCCAAATCAAGGATGATGGTGATTGAGGTGAGTGCTTTAAGATATGAATGAATCTTAATGTTTATCTTCTTATTTTCTTCATGAATGTTCTATTATTGCAAAGAAATTTTAGTAATCATTTAGGTAATGTTATAATCTTGAATTTTTATGCACAAACCTTAGTTTTGGTATAGAGATTGCTTGATTCAATGTCTTACTTGATATGAAAGTACTTGTTCATTCTTAAGTAAAATCAATCTTTATCTTTTTAAACTTCATTGTAATATCTTCCGATTTAAGATCACCATTGTTGATATTAGGTTGAGTAATCTTATATATGTTGAAGGAATCACCAATACATCACCATTAAAATTGATTTGGACCAAGACTTACTTTTTCTTGTCATTTAAAATCTATTTACACTTTTTCATCTTTGAAAACAAATCCATCAATCATTTTCAACCAAGTTATTGTTCATTTAATTTCTCTTGAGTGTTTTTTGTTACCTAGCTTAATTTCCAGATCTAGCTCTCTGTGGATATGACCTCGATCTTACCGAGTTAATTGCTATATCGCACACTCGTGCACTTGCGAGTTAAAACAAGCCGATCATAAAAAGCGGTCAAGCAATTTTAGCGTCGTTGCTGGGGAGCTAGCAAGCAAAGGTAACAAATTTATATTTGATTATTGGAAAACAAAAAAGATACATATAAATAAAAAATCAAATGGCTGGTTTTACCGCCTAAAAAAAAATTTTGATCTCAACATGTTGGATATTGGACTATGGACTGGACTATTAATTGTTGGGTTTTGGTTGGTTCAATCATTTTTCTTTTATTGTCTATTCTAATTAGTTTCTAATATTTATTGTTTATATTATAAGGCTGGTTTTACCGCCTCTTGTTTATTTTATTTTATTTTGTTGTTATTAATTTTTTTATATTTATTGTTTGAAGTGCAAGGCCGGTATTACCGCCTTTTGTTCATTTTATTTTATTTTGTTGTTTTGTTTTGATTATTTTTCTTATATTTATTGTCTGAAGTGCTTGGCCAGTATTACCGCCTTTTTATTCATGCTTGCTATAATTATCTTTTAATGTTTATCGTTGTTAATATTGCTTATTAGTTAGAGTGTGAATTTCTTAATTTGTTGTATTTTTATTTTTGTGCTATTACTTTATCTTTTACGTTTCATTTACTTTTATTTGCAATCTTCTTTTTCTTTTTCTTTTTTTTTCCTTTCATTTCGTATTCATATAATTGTTATGTTATTGTTCATCATGGCTAATGTTGAAGATATAGAGGGTGAAGGTAGTGTTCAAGGTAATGGACCTCCACAATTCAATGATCAACCTAATTTTCGAACTCTTAGGGAGTATCTTCACCCGGCTAGACAAAGTACACCTTCGTGTATTATCTTGCCTCTTAACCAACAAGCTTTTAATTTGAAACCGGGCATGATTTAACTTCTTCCCACATTTCACGGTGTTGTAGCCCATTTTTGGGTCCCCACAAAAAAAAAATATATATAAAAAATATAGCCAAAGGAGGTTAGAAAAATAACAGTAGGCAGAAACACTCAGAAAACGGTCGGAAAATTGGTCAATGAGGTTAAAAATACAAAGATTGGATTTTTAACAGTATATTCTTGAAGGAGGAGAGCCCTGTTGAGAAGGAAAATTTGAAATTTGAGAAGAAAAGGCCAAAATTGGATGTTTGTGGACTCAGTTGGATGTTATTGAAGGTTTATTTGAATTTATAGAGGATTTGATTGTAAGAAAAATTGATTTTTTAAGTAAATTTGGGCTTTAATTATAAGAAATTAAAGTTCTGGGGCCAAATTATAATTTTTAGGAATTTATTAGGTCAAATCAGGGGCTTAATTGCATAAATATTGAAGTTTAATGGCCAATTAGGGACTTAATTGAGAAAATCCGAAACCAGGGACCAATTTGGAAACGACGCGTAACTAGGGGGCTGTATTGGATTGATTCAGGGGCTTAATTGAAGAATTTGGAAGTTTATTGATCAATTGAGGGCTTAATTGCATAAATCAGAGGCCAATGACCAAAGTGAAAAATGCAGCCAACTATAAGAGCGGGGATTAAATTTGGCAGGGATGCAATTGAAATGAACAAAAGATGATTGAGGGCTGATTTGAAAATTGGCGCGTTCTGGCACCACATTTAAATGAAACGGCGCGTTTTCTCCAAAACGACGCCATTTCGTACATTTTATCAAAAAAAAAAACAGAGAGAAAGAGCAGAACGGTGTCGTTTTGAACGACACTGTTCCTCTTTCTTCTTCCCCCGAACATGCAGTGCGGAAGAAGGAAAAAGAAGCTTTTGTTTAAATTTTGTCGGGCCCTCTCTCGCCTCGAGCCCACCGACCAACTCGAGGCCTCACGCCGTTGGCCCACCGACCGAAGACACTGGCCGACCACCCGCCGCGCGCCTGCCAGAAAACCAGCGGAGCCGAACCTCGACAGTAGCACCCAATGGCCGACCAGCCGCCGCGAGACCCGCTCCCATGCGCAACAGTAAGAACTCCCACTCACTTGGCTCTATAAATAGCACCCAACACAACAGCAAATTGGGGGGTGGAGGGAGAACGAAAAAACCCGAAAGAGAGAGAACGGAGAGAGGAGAGAGAAAGGGAAGAGGAAGAAGAGAGAACCGAAGAGAGAGAGGGAAAGCCAAAAAGAAAAGAGAACAAAAGAAGGAACCGGGTTGAGGGAGAGAGTAAACCGAAGCAAAGAAAACCATTAGGAAATCCAAATAGAGAGGAAAGAAAAGCTTGAAGCAGGGGATGAAATAAAAAAAAGAGAACAACAGGAAGAGGAAACGCAGCTGCAGAAGAAGAGGAAAGGAAACGAAGGAGAAGGAAAGAGGAAGAATCCATCTCTCCGCCGTTTGAGACAGCAGCGCCGCTGTTCGGAGCCACCGCCCGTGAGCTGCGACACCGCCACCGGCCTCCACTACAGCACCGCCAGCGACGCACCGCCTCCTCCGCGCCAGGTACTTCTTCTTCTCCCTTCATTGTTGCGTTTTGTTTTGTTCCCTGCATGCAGAACGAATAGCGTTCTGCATGCAAGAGAGTTGGGGGGAAAAAATCCCCCCCGCCAGTTTTGTTCCTGGGCCAGGTTGGTCCTGGCCCAGCGCTGCCTTCTAGGCCGGGTCTGGCCCAGAAGGGAATATCAGACTTTGTTGGGCCGAGATCAGCCCAATCCATTTTGGGCTGAGATCGGCCTAGCACCTTTGGGGCTGAGTCCGGCCAGTCAGTTGGGCCGTACCAGCCCAGCCCATTTAATATTATATATTATATATTATATTGCTTTGTATTATTTATATATGTATACATGTTTTAAATCCAGAAAAAAATAAAAAAAGTTCTTCAAAAATCATTTCAAAAAATATGTGATTTTCTGTAATTTTATTACTGTATTTTGATCAATATCGGTTTGAATTTTTATACTGTAAAGATACAAATCCGGTATTAAAATACCCGGTTTTCGTCAAGACATAAAAAAAATGTTTTGTTTTCATGCATACGGCCTAGTCTCTCCAATATATATATATATATTATAACATCATATTTTCACACAACAAAAGAAAATTTCAAAAACAATATATGTAGTATCATGTATTTTGGCTTGAATAACCAGTTTATTCAAGCCGCGAGTACTAGGCCAATATTTCAAAAATTCTAAAAAAATCTTTTTGTCTTCTTTTAGTATATGGGATTACGAATTTATACGTAAAACGTATTCCTGATTTGTGGACTAAGCTTTGTTTTTGTCTGATTTGTTTTTTTGTTTTCGTGTGTTTATTGTTAAATATAGAACTGTCTCATGCATATATGCTTTAAATATTTTACACATATTGTTCATGCGTTATATAAAACTGTCTCATGCATCACATACTTTGATTATTGAGAGCACACACAAACTTTAAGTTAAGTGGGGGACTAGCAGCTTACCTTACGACTGTTAGTCAAGGTTTAAGTTTGTGTAAACCCCAACTCTTCGCTGAGTGCTTAGACTGGCAATAGTTGGTACATGTGCCATCTCATTGCCTATAATCCCCCATATTGCCTCCACGAGGGCAATCACTGGGACAGCAAGAGACCCTTTTTAGAGAACTGTCTCATGCATCACATACTTTGATTATTGAGAGCACACACAAACTTTAAGTTAAGTGGGGGACTAGCAGCTTACCTTACGACTGTTAGTCAAGGTTTAAGTTTGTGTAAACCCCAACTCTTCGCTGAGTGCTTAGACTGGCAATAGTTGGTACATGTGCCATCTCATTGCCTATAATCCCCCATATTGCCTCCACGAGGGCAATCACTGGGACAGCAAGAGACCCTTTTTAGAGACTGAATAGCCAACCTACCCTCGTCAAGCATAAAAGATTTAGAACCGGCTATAGGGTGTATGCTCCATAAAATACATTTTGCATAAAACAACCTAAAACCATAAAGCATTTGGTTTTCAGGTCTTTTGAAACGATAAGATGGCCATCATTACCAAATTTACTACTGTGGAATATGGGCATAATTATGAATTGTCACAACTATCAGAGGGAGATTGCTCTAGATATGATGTAAGGAAGCTTCCAGTAGTCAAAGACCTGAATTGCGTAGTATATGAGATGAAGAGAATATTGGGCCATAGTCAGAACATTGATGAGGCGGCATTTTTCGGGAAGTATGGGTGATTGTTGGAAATTGCGAAGATAGAAGTATTGAACCCAGCAATCAAAGCCTTGATTAACTTTTGGGATCCCGATTACAGATGCTTTTCCTTTGGAAATGTGGATTTGTGTCCCACTATAGAGGAGTATGGAATGTTGACGGAGTTTCCCAAACACCTGCACCGGGTTTATTTTCCTTTAAGAAATGACAAGGTGATTCCTGAGTTGTTAAAATTATTGAAGATTCCACATCTGAGCAGATTTTTAGAGAAGAATGGCAGCGGTTTAAAGTGGAAATTTCTGGAAGTAGAATTAGAAAGGAAAAAAGAGCAATACGTCTCAATGCTAGAAAGAGACAGGTTAATCGCTCTGGGGATCTATGGTCTCGTGTTATTTCCAAGCTTAATAGGGGTTATAAGTCTAGAAGTTGCTGCTGCATTCGTGGAATATGAAAATACTCATGTCAACCCTACAACTACCATATTAGCTGAGACCTTGCTGACCCTCAACCATTTTAGAAAGACGGGGAAAGGCGCAGTAAGATGTTGTACTCAGTTATTATACATCTGGATGGTAAGCCATGTTGAAACCAAGAAGCCGATCTTTAATAATTTTTGGTGGTTTAACTAAAAACCCTTGAAGATAGTGGAGGAAGAAGAATGAGGAATCCTGGGTGATCAAGGTTGGATGAAAAAACTGCAAGAGTTACCTAGTAGCAGCTTTAGTTGGAAGGCCCCTTGGGTTAAATCAGCTGATGTCATAGTAAGTTGTGGACAAAAATGCTGGGTACCTTTAATTGGGATCACAGGTTATGTTAGCTATGCTCCGGCTCAGGTGATAAGACAATTAGGTGGCATACAACACATCCCAAGAACTGTGGGACTTGCTGAATTTTTCGGGTTTTTCAAGGATCAATCCGCGCGAGAAGTTCTTGAAACCATCAAACAAGATTGGTGCCATTTGACTGTAATTCAAAAGGAGTCGGAAAGTTTGAGAGACCCTAGCTCAAGTGAAGGATATGAAAAGTGGAGGAATTTGACCCCGATTGCCGCTCCGAAAAAGCCATGTCCTGAAGATGGGCCTTCACGAATTGAAGAAGGGTCATTGAAAAGAAAAAAGGTCAATAATGAGGAAGACCTTATGGAGCAATTAGAAAGACTCCAAATAGAATTGGGAAAGAGTAAGGGAGATAAAGCAGCATTAGAAAGGATGATGATGGAAGGAGATAAAAGCAAAGTGTTTCTAAACGAACAGCTTGAATCCAGAGATGCGAAAATAGGGATGTTGGAGCTGCAATTGAGCAACGAAAAGGTCGTAATAGAAGAGTCCGAGAAAGAAAGAGGAAGATTGATTTTGGATCGGATGCAAAGCAGCTTTGAATTGGAAGCGTTGAAAGCCGACTTCAACGGCTATCAAGAGAATGTCAAGTACAATCAGGACAAATTCTTGCATGTTCAAGCAGAGTTGTTGGACCGAATTGAGAAGTATGATGAGTTAAACAAGAAATATGTGACGAGAGAAAGTCGCCTAGCTGAATTGCAAGAGTTCGAAAGAAAGGGGAATGAAGAGGAGGTTTTTAAGGCAGATTTGGCAGCTAAGAAAATTGAAATTAGAATGCTGAAGGTGAAGTTTGACAAAGAACGAGAAAAGGTGAAACAGTTGACCAAAAAGTTGGCAGTTTCAGAAAAACATAAAGAACATATCGACACCAACAACAATACCTTGAATCGGAACAACATGTTGCTTATAGAGAAGATGGCCAAAGTAGATGAGCAAATAGATGAAGCTGCCATTCACGCACGGATTATTAGAGCCAATGCTCAAAGGGTGGGAAGGGACATCTTTCGTTATCGACAAAGCTTGGCTGAGACAGATGCCTTCTTAGAGAAAATTGAGAATCGAGGCCTCACTTTCCTACCAGTGGCTAGAGATATGGATGAAGAGGAAGATTGATGTATTTTTTTCTTTTTATTATTTTGTACCCTCTTTTCAAGAGATGTATTAGCCAATATTAATGAAAAGGGGCTTTGAACCATCTTTTGTAAAAAAAAAAATATAAGCCTATCAAAGCAGCAGCTTGAGCATAACTAATTCTGATAAGGAACACGACAAAAAGAGTCCATGCCCATTACACAAGAGGAATGTTGGCCATCGATCTTTTTTTTGAAAAAAAAAAAAAGCTCATATTACATATGCATTCATGCATTGTTTCTTTATCATACATTTATTTACATTTTTCCATACATCCCAGACCGTGAAACATAGGTCCCCCATCCAAAGTCCACAACACCCGGTCTAGAGCGAGAATGGAGAACGAAGAAAGAGCTCACTTAGAGTCACATTATCAGACCGAGTTGGAGTCCGTAAAAAATGAAGTTTCTCGGCTAACCGACTTACCCGAGCAGCTTTTAAGAGCTAAGAATGGGGAGGGAACATCAGCACAGCAGCCTGAAGGAGCACCAGCAGCTCACATCCTTCAAGCATCTCAAAACCAGGGGGCAAACTCGACCAATGAACAACATTTTGTGCCTATCACCCCTATCCAGCCAACTCATGCTCCAATCACTGTGGACTTAACAACGGAGGTAGTCCCGGATAATAGGTCTCCCAGTTTGATAGACCAAGACAAGTTATTTGCTCTGGAAGAAAGATTAAGGGCAGTTGAGGGTAATGACTGATTTGACCCTATGCGAGCAGCCGAAGTATGTTTGGTACCGAACATCGTGGTGCCAAAAGATTTTCGGATACCAGAATTCATTAAGTATACCGGTTTGGAATGCCCAAACACTCACCTTCGATCCTACTGCAACAAAATGGTGGAAGTAATCCGTGATGATAAATTACTAATCATTTCTTTCAAGATAGCCTAGCAGGATCTGCTTTAAGCTGGTACATGAGGTTAGACAGCATCAGGATCAAGAGCTGAAGAGATTTGGTGGAGGCTTTCCTTAAACAGTACAAGTTTAACCTGGAAATTGCTCCAGATCGGACAAGTCTAATGTCAATGGAGAAGAGGAGCCAAGAGTCAGAAAGGGCCTATGCACAAAGGTGGAGGGATGAGGCAATGCATGTCCAACCCTCTTTGATAGAAACAGAGATGGTGAGCTTGTTTGCTAATACCTTCAAGGCATCTTATTATGAGCACCTAATGGGTAGTTCCTCTCAACATTTCTATGATGCGGTACGCATAGCTGAAAGGATAGAGCAAGGGATCAAAGCTGGGCATATAGCGGTGCCAGTGGAAAAGAAGGGTTTTATTGGAAGAAAGAGAGAAGGCGATATTAACAACTTGGAAGGCGGGTATAAGGGCAAGAAAGTAGATTCCCACAATCCACCAGTACCTACCTCTCAATTCTCACACATGAACTTTAACCAACCTTTTTCCCCTAATCGAACAAATAACCAGTCAAACAACCAAAATCACTACCAAAGACCCCATATAAGATACACTTCAGAACAACTGCCGCCACTACCCATGCCTTTGAAAAACATGTACGCCAAATAGTTGAGCATTGGGCACATAGCTCTTATCCCTACACTACCATTACAACCACCATTCTCAATTTGGTACAAGCCCGAGTTGACTTGTGAGTACCATGCGGGTAATCCCGGGCATGGGATTGAAACCTGTTACGCTTTCAAGAAAAGATTGTTGGAGCTTATTAAGATAGGATGGGTATCCTTTGAAGACAAGCCCAATGTTAATTCAAACCCGTTGCCTAAACATGCCTCAAGTAGTAGTGGAATAGGCATGATAGAAGTTGGAAATCAATGCAAGGTGTTGAAGGTGTCTATGGAAAAGATGTACGACATGTTAGTATGATCAGGATTTCTAGAGGCAAATGTGGAAAGCCATTCGGAGGGAGGTGGTTATTGTGAGTTCCATGGAAGAGAGGGACACCATATTGAGGATTGCATTGAGTTTTGCAAAAAGATTGCAAAAATGTTAAAAATGGGGCAATTGAGAATTGAACCCATGGAGAGCAGGGGTGAGGTGAGTATGATGGAAGGTCAAGATGAGATGACAGGAGTATGCAGGGTCCAACAAACAGCTAATGGGCCCCCAAGGCTAATCTTGGTTAAACCATCCTACACAAAAGGGAATCACAATGCCATGCCTTATAATTATGGTTATGCGTCCAATGTTCGAGCTCCTCTTCCTTTGTTCCAGACTGAGATAAGTGGTTTGACCAGAAGTGGTCGTTGCTTTACGCCTGAGGAGTTGAGGAAGGAAAAGGGTAAAGAAGTGGTAGATCTGGACAAAGCACTATAAGTTAATAAGCCGATAACGGAAGAAGAGTCGAATGAATTCTTGAAGTTGATCAAGCATAGCGAATATTGCATAGTAGATCAACTAAAGAAGACTCCAGCTAGGATCTCCCTTATATCCTTGATACTCAGCTCTGAGCCGCATCGAAACGCCTTGCAAAAGGTATTGAATGAGACATATGT
Source organism: Populus nigra (assembly GCF_951802175.1). Classification (NCBI taxonomy): domain Eukaryota; kingdom Viridiplantae; phylum Streptophyta; class Magnoliopsida; order Malpighiales; family Salicaceae; genus Populus; species Populus nigra. The sequence continues at coordinate 6,347,408 of NC_084866.1, read as the reverse complement.
ACCCCAAGACATTGAACATAAAACCATGGAGCATCTAGTGGGGAGGATCCATGCAACTAATTACCTGTACTTCACGGCTGATGAGATTGATGCTGAAGGTACCGGACATAACAAGCCCTTATACATTATGGTTAGGTGCAAGGACTGCCTCATAGGAAAAGTACTTATTGATAATGGCTCGGCCCTTAACGTGTTGCCAAAGCACATTCTAGAAGAAATGCCGATCGATGAATCCTAAATAAAGAATGGAACAAGATTGCTTTGTTGAAACACATTTGGAACCTGTGCAATGACTCAGATGGCTCAATATGGTCTACTTGGATCAGATCCATTCTGTTGCGAGGTAGGAATTTCTGGACAATCAAGACGCCTCAAAATTGCTCTTGGGCTTGGGGAAAGATTCTAAAGCTCAGATCCTTAGCATGGCCGAAGATGAAGTACATCATAGGAGATGGAATGACAACCTCTCTATGGTTTGACAATTGGCATCCTCACAGCCCACTCGCGGATTCTTACGGGGAAAGATTCATCTATGATTCAGGTATGGCCAAGAACGCGACGGTGAATATGCTAATTCATAACTCAGAATGGAAAACTCCTACCACCCAAGCTATTGGCTGGCACCCCATTATAGAAGCTATTCCTTCCAATTCTAATCCTAAGATGGGGCAAAAGGATGAGATAGTTTGGTTGGATTCGCCAAATCACAGATTCTCGATCAAAGTAGCTTGGGAACAACTAAGACGTCATCGTCAGATGGTTGAATGGCATGACATTGTGTGGTTCAAGAATGCTGTTCCAAGACATTCATTTCTTCTGTGGATGGCTGTCCAACAGAAACTCACAACTCAAGATAAACTTCATCGGTTTGGTATACATGGTCCCAATAGATGCTCACTCTGTCTCCGCAACAATGAGGATCACAACCACTTGTTCTTTGAATGCTCCTATACTAAAGCGATCTGGTGGGATGTTTGTGACAGATGCGACATTCCAAGAATGACAAAAGGCTGGGATGAATGGATTCGATGGGCCACTGTCTCTTGGCATGGCAAGAGTTTCGTTAATTTTTCTCGTAAACTGAGCTTTGCAGCTACAGTGTATCATGTATGGCAAGAACGGAATGCAAGGATCTTTGCTGGAATGTCTAGAACTTCGAATTTGGTCTTTAATCAAATCGAATGTATCATTCGTGATAAGCTTGGTTTGATGAGGAATGTCGCACCAACAAATGAAAACAAAAGGATCCAACGAGCTTGGAGGGTGAATACCATAGATTCTTAATTTGTTAGTTAGCTGGTTGTATTGGTTTCCCTAACGAATCTAGTAAGGTTTCAGTTTTATGGTCGGTGGCTAGCCTATAGCCATATGTTGTTTTATGTTTATGTTATCATTGTAAATCTGGGGTATGCCCCTTATAATGTTTGTATCTTCTTCTTTTAATACATACGTCAACTTACCAAAAAAAAAAAGAACACCGACTGGGTGTCGGAGAACACAGTGCTAAGAAGGCCAAGGATCTCAGAAGCAGCAAGGATGGCAAGTCTATGCTTCTTGGACCGCGGGATCCCATTTCAGTATAACCTTATTATCGGGATACCAGAAGGGGTTAATCCGGCAAGGATGAAAAGTGCTGCTCAAAGATTTGGGCTAGGGTATCAACCTAACCAAGAGGATTATCGGTGGGCTGCTGGTTGGAGAAGGGCAAGAAGGATGGCTAGAATTAAAGGAACAGAGCCTGAGGAAGAAAAGCTAGAAATCCCTCCCCTTAGCGTGTCATTCCCAAAAGCCACATACATAATGCAACATGATAAAGGAGCTGAAAGCCTTGGTCAAGAACTGTCAAACATGGGCATAAATACCTTGGGGGAAAACAAGGTGGAAGGAGATGACATGAAGACAGTAGCAAGAAAGGGAGATGAAGCACTCCCACAACTGACGGTCTACACCATAGAAGAAGTCTCCGCCAAGACCTTTGTGCGCAAGTTGGCTCAGGACGAGAAGTTTCAGAACTGGGTGATCCAAGAAGCTCTAGTGGTTTTCAAAATGTAAACCAACTTTGTTTGCCTTAACATGCTTTTGTCATTGCTTATGTTTGCTTTTATTTCCTCTAGTTGACAATCAAGGCTCATGATGTCAGCTAGATTTTATGTTTGTAATGGAGCCCACCTTTTTAAATGAATGATGAGATCATGCACTTTTCAAATTTGTTTTTTATACATTTACACCAAGCATTTCCCGCTTTCAGGAATCCTGAAAGCGGATCTCCTACAACATCACATACATTTAGCATTAAGAATAAATGGCCAAACTTGAACGAGCATGTGATAGCTATGGAAGAAGAAGAGTGGGATGAAAGCAATATCAGTGAATTCACCAGGCTAGTAGAACAATAGGAACAGACTTGGAAGCCTATCACCGAGGAACTCGAAACCATCAATGTGGACAGTGATCAGCTCAAGAAAGAGTTGAAAATAGGTACCTTAATTACTTCTGAACAAAGGATAAAAATGATCACCCTATTACAAGAATATTCAGATGTCTTTGCTTGGTCCTATGAAGATATGCCTGGTTTGGATATAAATATTGTAGTACATAAGATACCGTTGGAAGAAGGTTGTAAGCCAGTCAAGCAGAAGCTGAGGAGGGCCCACCCGGATGTCTGGATCAAGGTCAAGGCAGAACTCAAGAAGCAATGGGATGCTGGCTTTCTAGAGGTAGTTAGATATCCACAACGGGTATCTAACGTTGTTGTGGTGCCTAAGAAGGAGGGGAAGATTAGAGTTTGTGTGGATTTTCGAAATTTGAATAGAGCTAGCCCTAAGGATGATTTTCTTCTACCACACATAGATGTTTTAGTGGATAACGCTGCCCAAAGTTCCACTTATTCCTTTATGGATGGTTTTTCAGGATACAACCAGATAAAAATGGCTCTAGAGGATAAGGCGAGAACAACTTTTGTCACACCTTGGGGAACCTACTGCTATAAGGTCATGCCATTTGGTTTGAAGAATGCAGGAGCAACATATCAAAGAGCAATGGTGACTCTATTCCACGACATGATGCACAAGGAAATTGAGGTGTATGTGGATGATATGATTGCCAAGTCTAAAAAGGGACAAGATCATGTTGAAGTTTTGAGGAAGTTATTTGAGAGGTTAAGGAAGTATGAACTAAGGCTTAATCCTGCAAAATGTTCATTCGGAGTTAAATCGGGCAAGCTGTTAGGATTTGTGGTAAGTGATAGAGTTATAGAGGTGAATCCAGATAAAGTAAGGGCCATCCAAGCTATGTCATCCCCTAAGACAGAGAAAGAAGTAAGAGGATTCTTGGGAACGTTAAACTACATTGCTCGGTTTATAGCTAGTGATAAAAATATTGAATCTTTCCTGGTACCATATTACCAGCCTTAACTATTACTATTAAAGGCATATCCCGAGCTAGATCTATATTAATTGCCTGCCCCAGTTTCTGGCTGTAAAAACTTACTCTCTTACACTCGAAAGCGAACTAAATGCGCTTACCCTTGGAATTGTTGGGGCTTGCTTACTTACTTACTTGAACTGTAAAACTTTGACCCGTGGGCGGACTAAATTAAACTACATTGCTCGGTTTATAGCTTAGCTAACAATGACGTGTGAACCTATATTCCGACTACTAAGAAAAAAGAATCCTGGAACCTCAAATGAGGAGTGCGAGGAGGCATTCAATAAAATCAAGCATTACTTATAAAATCCACCTTTACTGGTTCCTCCGGTATCAGGAAAACCTCTAGTATTATATCTAACAGTAACTGAAGCAGCCATGGGATGTGTATTGGGTCAGCATGATGAAACCGGAAGGAAGGAAAGAGCTATTTATTACTTAAGAAATTCACTGAATATGAGTCTAGATACACGGAGATAGAAAGGCTTTGTTGTGCGTTGGTGTGGGCGGCAAAGAGGTTGCGACATTATATGTTATACTATACCACTTGGTTGATTTCAAAAGTGGATCCTCTGAGGTATATTTGTAACAAGCCTTTTCTCTCAAGTCGAATTGAAAGGTGGCAAGTTTTATTAGCAGAATATGACATAGTATATATGACAAGGAAAGCCGTAAAAGGAAGTGTAATCGCGGATCATCTGGCCGATAATGCTGTTGAAGATTACGAACCTTTGGATTTTGACTTCCCCGATGAAGATATATTGTCAATAGAGAAAGAAGAAGAGAAGACAGATTGGTGGACGATGTTTTTTGACGGTGCAGTGAATGTATGTGGTAACGGGGCCGGTGCGGTAATAATCTCTCCTGATAAGAAACAGTATCCAGTTTCGGTTAAACTACATTTCGAGTGCACCAACAATACAGCTGAGTATGAAGCTTGTATCCTCGGTTTAGAAGCGGCATTAGAGTTGAAGATAAAGAAGTTAGATGTATATGGAGATTCAATGTTAATTATCTGTCAGGTTAAAGCGGAATGGCAGACCAAGGAGGAAAAGTTAAGGCCATACCAGGAATACCTATCCAAGCTAGCAAAGGAATTTGAAGAAATTAAATTCACCCATCTGGGAAGGGAGGGGAACCATTTTGCGGATGCTTTGGCCACGCTAGCTGCTATGACTACCATTGATCCCAAGTGTAAGGTACAACCGGTACACATTGACATTAGAAATGACCCAGCTCACTGTTGCTTAGTTGAAGGAGAGATAGACGGACAACCTTGGTATTACGATATCAAGAACCTTGTGCAAAATCATGAATATCCGGTGGGAGCTTCCAAAACGGATAAGAAAACCTTGAGAAGGTTGGTTATAGACTTCTATTTAGATGGAGAGATTTTGTACAAAAGATCATTTAATGGAACCCTGCTAAGGTGTTTGAATGAGGCAGATTCTAGAAAGGCATTACGGGAGGTCCATGAGGGGATTTGCTCAACCCATGCTAGCGGGCATATGATAGCGAGGAAAATCCAAAGGGCTGGTTATTTTTGGATGACACTAGAGAAAGACTGTATCGACTATGTCAGGAAATGTCATAAATGTCAAGTTTATAGTGACAAGGTCAATATGCCACCAGTTCCTCTATTTAATCTAATATCCCCTTGGCCATTTGCAATGTGGGGAATTGACGTGATCGGTCCTGTTAACCCAAAAGCTAGCAATGGTCATAGATTCATCCTCGTAGCTATTGACTACTTCACAAAATGGGTGGAAGCTAATTCATATGCCCACGTAACACAGAACGTAGTGAAGAAGTTTGTGGAAAGAGACTTGATTTGCCGATATGGTCCTCCGAAAAAGATAGTGACAGATAATGCATAGAATTTCAATGGCAAAATAATAGCGGAGCTGTGTACTAAATGGAAAATCAAGCATTCGAATTCCTCACCATACCGACCAAAAATGAATGGCGCAATAGAAGCCGCCAACAAGAACATCAAAAAGATTATTCAGAAAATGGTAGTCATATATAGAGATTGGCATGAGATCTTGTCGTTTGCTCTTCATGCATACCGCACTACAGTCAGGTCCTCGACAGGAACTACCCTATATTCTCTGGTGTACGATATGGAAACAGTGATGTCTTTGGAAGTAGAAATCCCGTCGTTAAGAGTGTTGATGGATTCCGAATTAGAAGAGGTTGAGTGGGCCAAAGTGAGATATGAGCAACTGAACTTGATCAGCGAAAAGAGGATAGCTACAATATGTCATCACCAACTTTACCAGAAACGAATGGCTAAGGCGTATGATAAAAAGGTTAGACCGCGGTTGTTTCAAGAAGGGGATCTAGTATTGAAGAAAATATTGTCGATACCTGGAGACGATCAAAGCAAATGGGCACCGAATTACGAGGGTCCTTACGTAGTAAAGAAGGCATTCTCAGGAGGAGCGCTGAAGTTGGCTAGAATGGATGGAGAAGACCTAGCTCGACCCGTGAATTCTGACTCTGTAAAAAGATATTATGCTTGATGTAGGCTTCTAAATCAATAAAGCAAAGTTTGGCCATTGACTTCTTTCTTTTTTTACATTGATCTCACAACAATCATTTTCGCATTAATCCCAACAGTGCATTTCTTGTTGTTAGCGCATCACTCACTAAAAAATTTTATCTTTGGCTGAATGAATTTCTTCTCTATATAAAAGCCCAAACTAGGATCACACCCCTACACCGGGGGCAATAAGAGATGTTTCATGAAAAGTTTCACGTATTTCAAAAACAGGATGAGAGCCCGTATATTTGAAAAAAAGATAAAGCATTTGACAAAAGCATGACAAAGAGGCAATGACAAGTCATACATGTTGAGAAAAAAGTCTACTTGTAGAAAGTCGAAGACTTCTTCTCCAAGAATATGATAGGTAAAAAAGGGAGGCAACACGAGAGATGAATCTAGCATACGATTTCAAAAGCAAGCTCATGTTAAGAGGGAGTCTCATGAACTAGAAGAACAGGATGGGGCCTATGTTTCAAAACCAGGTACGAATGCATGCATGGCATCTAATCATAAATCATTGCATATATGTTTTTTTGGATCGTTACAGGAGGAGACCTTAGTGCATTCCAAACAAGATTGTGGACAAAGAAAGAATCATTGAGTTGATTCTAGAACAACGAGAAGAGAAGATAATAATTTTCAAACCCTGCCATCAGGAAGAACGATATCGAGCAATCGGTAAAAGGGAATCGCCAGATGGGATTCCAGGTTAACCGATTTACAAAATAGTTTTTTTGGTTTTTGATTAAAGGAGATCACCAGAAGGGATCTCATTATTTCAGCTTCGAATAAAAGGAATCGCCAGATGGGATTCCAAGTTGTTTGAGATCGCCAAAAGAGATCTCGTATTTCGATATTGGTTAAAGGAGGTCACCAGAAGGGACCTTATATTTCATATTTGGTTGAAAGGAATCGCCAGATGGGATTCCAAGATTTTTTGTTAAAGGATATCGCCAGAAGGGATCTCGTATTTCGATATTGGTCAAAGGAGGTCGCTAGAAGGGACCTCATATTTCATATTGGTAATAAGGAATCGCCAGATGGGATTCCAAGTTGTTTGAGATCGCCAGAAGGGATCTCGTATTTCGATATTGGTCAAAGGAGGTCGCCAGAAGGGACCTCGTATTTCAGCTTTGAATAAAAGGAATCGCCAGATGGGATTCCAAGTTGATGGAGATCGCCAGAAGGGATCTCGTATTTCGCTATTTGGAGGTCGCCAGATGGGACCTTATATTTCATGTTTGTTAAAAGGAATCGCTAGATGGGATTCCAAGTTGATTAAAGGAGATCGCCATAAGGGATTTTATATTTTGCTATTTGGAGGTCGCCAGATGGGACCTCATATTTTGTTGGTTAAAAGGAATCGCCAGATGGGATTCCAAGTTGATGGAGATCGCCAGAAGGGATATCGTCTTTCGATATTCATCAAAGGAGGTCGCTAGATGGGACCTCATATTTCATGTTGGTTAAAAGGAATCGCCAGATGAGATTCCAAGTTGATTAAAGGAGATCGCCAGAAGGGATCTCGTGTTTCGCTATTTGGAGGTCGCCAGATGGGACCTCGTATTTCATGTTGGTTAAAAAAAAAGAATCGCCAGATGGGATTCCAAGTTGATTAAAGGAGATCGCTAGAAGGGATCTCGTATTTCAATATTGGTCAAAGGAGGTCGCTAGAAGGGACCTCATATTTCATTTTCGTTAAAGGGAATCGCCAGATGGGATTCCAGGTTGAGTAAGCAACAATTATAGATTTTGGTTTAAAGAGATCGCCAGAAGGGATCTCAAGATGACTAAATTTTGATCATAGTTTTTTTTGGGGCTGAGGAGGATTGCTATAAAAGACAAGTTTCAGATCAATCAAGCTTCAACCAGATCAGTTTCGAGAGTTCCGTTTTGGGTTTATCTTTATAAAACTTACTGCGCGAAACCCCTGCTCCGTAAGCATTATAAAGAGGGGGCATCTGTTGTAACCCATTTTTGGGTCCCCACAAAAAAAAAATAGCCAAAGGAGGTTAGAAAAATAACAGGAGGCAGAAGCGCTCAGAAAATGGTCGGAAAATTGGTCAATGAGGTTAAAAATACAAAGATTGGATTTTTGACAGTATATTATTGAAGGAGGAGAGCCCTGTTGAGAAGAAAAATTTGAAATTTGAGGAGAAAAGGCCAAAATTGGATGTTTGTGGACTCAGTTGGATTTTATTGAAGGTTTATTTGAATTTATAGAGGATTTGATTGCAAGAAAAATTGATTTTTTAAGTCAATTTGGGCTTTAATTAGAAGAAATTAAAGTTCTGGGGCCAAATTCTAATTTTTAGGAATTTATTAGGTCAAATCAGGGGCTTAATTGCATAAATATTGAAGTTTAATGGCCAATTAGGGACTTAATTGAGAAAATCCGAAACCAAGGACCAATTTGAAAAAGGCACGTAAATAGGGGGCTGTATTGGATTGATTCAGGGGCCTAATTGAAGAATTTGGAAGTTTGTTAATCAATTGAGGGCTCAATTGCAAAAATCAGAGGCCAAGGACCAAAGTGAAAAACGTGGCCAACTATAAGGGCGGGGATTAAATTTGACAGGGATGCAATTGAAATGAACAAAAGATGATTGAGGGCTGATTTGAAAATTGGCCCGTTCTGGCGCCACATTTAAATGAAACGGCGCGTTTTCTCCAAAACGACGCCGTTTCATACATTTTATCAAAAATAAAAAAGAGAAAGAGCATAACGGTGTCGTTTTGAACGACACTATTCCTCTTTCTTCTTCCCCCGAGCATGCAGCGCGGAAGAAGGAAAAAGAAGCTTTTGTTTAAATTTTGTCGGGCCCTCTCTCGCCTCGAGCCCACCGATCAACCCGAGGCCCCACGCCGTTGGACCACCGACCGAAGACACTGGCCGACTACCCGCCGCGCACCTGCCAGAAAACCGGCGGAGCCGAACCTCGACAGTAGCACCCAATGGCCGACCAGCCGCCGCGAGACCCGCTCCCATGCGCAACAGTAAGAAGTCCCACTCACTTGGCTCTATAAATAGCACCCAACACAACAGCAAATTGGGGGATGGAGGGAGAACGGAAAAACCCGAAAGAGAGAGAATGGAGAGAGGAGAGAGAAAGGGAAGAGGAAGAAGAGAGAACCAAAGAGAGAGAGGGAAAGCCAAAAAGAAAAGAGAACAAACCAAAGAGGAAGAAACAAAAGAAGGAACCGGGTTGAGGGAGAGAGTAAACCGAAGCAAAGAAAACCATTAGGAAATCCAAATAGAGAGGAAAGAAAAGCTTGAAGCAGGGGATGAAATAAAAAAAACAGAACAACAGGAAGAGGGAACGCAACTGCAGAAGAAGAGGAAAGGAAACGGAGGAGAAGGAAAGAGGAAGAATCCATCTCTCCGCCGTTTGAGACAGCAACGCCGCTGTTCGGAGCCACCGCTCATGAGCTGCGACACCGCCACCGGCCTCCACTACAGCACCGCCAGCGACACACCGCCTCCTCCGCACCAGGTAATTCTTCTTCTCCCTTCATTGTTGCGTTTTGTTTTGTTCCCTGCATGCAGAACGAATAGCGTTCTACATGCAGGAGAGTGGGGGGGAAATAACCCCCCCCGCCAGTTTTGTTGTTGGGCCAGGTTGGTCCTAGCCCAGCACTGCCTTCTGGGCCGGGTCTGGCCCAGAAGGGAATATCAGACTTTGTTGGGCCAAGATCGGCCCAATCCATTTTGGGCTGAGATCGGCCCAGCACCTTTGGGGCTGAGTCCGGCCCAGTCGGTTGGGCCGGACCAGCCCAGCCCATTTAATATTATATATTATATATTATATTGCTTTGTATTATTTATATATGTATACATGTTTTAAAACCAGAAAAAAATCAAAAAAATTCTTCAAAAATCATTTCAAAAAATATGCGATTTTCTGTAATTTTATTACTGTATTTTGATCAATATCAGTTTGTATTTTTATACTGTAAAGATACAAATCCGGTATTAAAATACCTGGTTTTCATCAAGACATATAAAAAAATATTTTGTTTTCATGCATACGGCCTAGTCTCTCCAATATATATATATATATATATATATATATATATATATATATATATATATTATAACATCATATTTTCACACAATAAAAGAAAATTTCAAAAACAATATATGTACTATCATGCATTTTGGCTTTAATAACCAGTTTATTCAAGCCAGGAGAACTAGGCCAATATTTCAAAAATTCTAAAAAAATCCTTTTGTCTTCTTTTAGTATATGGGATTACGAATTTATACGTAAAACGTATTCCTGATATTAAAAATATGTTTTTTTACATAGATGTTAGAACGGTTAGGTTTTACCCGATAAGACAAGAACCTCCTTATTAAGGAGGACTTTTCTTGAACCATAAACGGACCAACAACTAGAAATACAATAACACCTTATCTTTTTTATCAGACAATCAAACAATGCAGCTTACCTTAGGTAAGGCGTATTTGGGGTGCTAATACCTTTCCTTTACGCAACCAGTTCCCGTGCCCAATCTCTGAGACTAGTTAGGGTTCGTAGTGAACAAAATACTAGGTGGCGACTCCTATTCCATTTTTCACTGCTAAGAGACAAAGAATTCCTTGTCTCCCTATATTTACCAAATATATATCCATACATTTGAGGGTGGACGATCGCCGCGACGTCGCACACCTGCGACACACGGTATGGATTCTGAAAATCCATACATACACATTAAGGACTTTGAAGAGGTATGTAATACTTTTATTGATAGAACATGCACCGAGGAAACCATTCGGCTTAAATTGTTCCCGTTCTCTCTAAAGGATAAAGCCAAGGTTTGGCTAAACTCCTTGCGTCCTAGGTCTATAGGTACATGGAGAGAAATACAAGCTGAATTTTTGAAAAAATACTTCCCCACTCATAGGACGACAGCCTTACAACGTCAAATGATGAATTTTTCTTGTAGTCCAAATGAGTCATTTCACCAAGATTGGGAAAGGTTTAAAGACTTGTTAAATGCATGCCCTCACCATGGTTTTGAGATGTGGAGGTTAGTGAGTTTCTACTACGACTCTCTTACTGTAGATTTTAAAAAGCTAGTGTCAACCATGTGTAATGGTGAGTTTTATGACAAAGAACCAAGTGAAGCCTTCAATTTTTTTTGATCAATTGACTAAAAACACAAAGCAATGGGAGACTTCTCTCCCACTTCATGTTGAGTCTAGAAACACCATTTCTCACTCAAGTGGGAAGTTCCAATTGAAAGAGACTGATGACCTCAATGCTAGATTAGCCTCATTGGCTAGGAAAGTAAAGTCTCTTGAGATTAAAAAAGTGCATGTCATGAGTGAACAACAAGAGGAAAATTGTGTTGTTTGTGAGAGCAAAGAGCATAGAACAACTGAGTGTCCTACCATTCCAGCCTTCAAGGAAGTGCTATATGGCCAACCTTCTGATTTAAGTAATGTTAGAAAGCCATTTTCACACCAAGTAGGCAATTTCTACTCTAAGACCTACAATCCTGGATGGAGGAACCACCCAAATTTTGAATGGAGAAATGAGGGCTCTTCAATACCTCAAACATTTCAACCTCCACCCCAACCATGTCATGCTACCACACATAACATGTACCAACCACCTCATAAGAGATCCCTAGAGGATACTCTTCAACAATTCATGCAAACGTAAGGAGGAGTCAACAACCAAGCTTACACAAATTTCAAGATTAGACCAATAGGACCTTAAATGACATTCGAAGTCAACTAACCAAGTTGACTCAATCACTAAGCATTGAAGAGAAGGGAAAGATCTCAACTTAACCAATGCCAAATCCTAGAGGTCAGGTACACGAGTGAATCCTCATGTAGTGAACTTTCAAACCATGAACAAGTCCAAGCCATCATTACCCTTAGAAGTGGAAAGATTGTTGACAAAGCTATAGGTTTTGGGATTGCTAGAGGTATTGTGAGGGAGAAATCTAAGGAAAGTGAAGAGGGAATCAAAACACAAGTGACATATGAAAGGTTGAGTGAAAAAGAAGGTGAGAGAAATGAGAGAGAAGTGAGTGAGAAAGGAGATGATTCAAGAAAAATTGGAGTCAAAGTGAGTGATTTAGAATTTGTTCCTAGAGCACCATTTCCACAAAGGTTAGGGAAACCTAAACATGATCTTATGAACTCGGAAATCTATGAATTGTTCAAAGAAAAGAAAGTCAACATTCCACTCCTTGATGCAATTAAACAAGTCCCCTCTTATGCAAAGTTCCTCAAGGACTTATGCACAGTTGACACGACCAAAAGATTGATGTCTTTTCCCAAGTGTAGGAGTGTCGAAGTAATAAATAACCCGGCAAGACCGGGGTCGAACCACAGGGAGGTTACTTGTATAAATTATAAGCAACAATAATACAACAACAATAGTAACAACAACAAGAATAATGATGATGATAATAATAATAGTGAAGAAGAAGAGGAAGAAGTTGATGAGAACTTTTGAGATGGAAGATTAACGTAGGATTAAACAATGATAACAACAAATGTCAAGGTTAGAGGATCCACTAATGGTACATCAAATAAGTATAGTATAAACTCTTATTATTCAACTGGAAACCACACACAAAGGAGGTTCCAATCGGATTATAAATTGTTAACATGATTAGATTAGTTATCTTATTCAAATAATGCTAATACTTGTAAATGTTGTCAGGCATTCATGATTATAACTTATGTTAACAACAAATCAAGTTCCTTTCATAGCTCAGGTGTCGGTTATACCATACAGTATGGGCTATGAAAGTGCCAAGAATTTGTTGTACCAAATGTTATACAACATAAATCTAGATTAACCATTTAACAAGCAAAGTATTATAAGTGAACAAGATAGCAAATATAAAGCATGTTAGTATCCAACATTAAGGTCCATGTTAAGTTTATATTATACTTATTCTTACACCATTAGTGTACCCTTTTCACCTTGACATAATAAACTTAGTTAAATATGAAAGAAAGAAACATAAATAAACAAGGAAAGGAAATGAAAAGCATAAGCAAGAGATTAATTATAAGCAAAACTTAAGCATTACAAAATATAAAGAGAGAAAGCAAGAGCATGATCTTGATCTGAAAACCAAGATGCCTAAATACATGGCAAATGCCTCCTTTTATAGGCCAAAATTCGAAACTATTGATTTGTTGACTAATTGATGAGTGGGTGGCCACATCTTGACTTGGTGACAATTCTTATCTTCTTGTCTGCCAAAAACGTCATTGATGACGTCATAATTTGAACAAACTTAAATCATGAAAGTTCTATGAAATTGTCTCATCTTTCAGGGTAAAAATTTGAGATCATTTGGACTTCTAGAACTTGAGATATGGGCTGAACACTGAACAGTGTCTGGGCTGCAGGACAGATTCGGACTTCTTTGTTGTTCCTACAATTTGGACTTGAAAACAGCCTTTTTAAATCTTGGGCTCCACATGAAAGTTGTAGGCCTATGTCTTATCTTTCCATCCATATAAAATGGATCTAAATCCAAGATCTACAGCTCCAGATATGACCCAATTACAGAACTGTGTTCCAGTTTGGACTGCACCAACATCTCTTTGACCATCTTTTTGTCCTTTCAATTTCAGTACTTCAACTCATCAATCAATTCTTTCATTTATGTGATAGGCCTGCATTTAAGATAAACATTTACCATAAATTAAAGGTATCTTATATAATTAGATATGTTATTATAAAACATGCTTTAGTTAAGGAGTTATTGATACTTTAAGTGCAAAATAATGATATAAAACCTTGATAAAAATGCACTTTTAAGTACTAATCACACCCCCCAACCAGCTTATTACTAGTCCCTAGTAATTAAGGCGTTAAAATAGAAAAACAATTTGCAAATTCCACAAAGCAAGGCATTCATCATTCAACTTCCATTAATCTATCCAGATAAACAAACTCTCATTAAATTTTATATATCTGCTCAATACCTCTTAAACATTGTATGCAACCTTCCTTGTTATGTGCTCAATGTATGAAACATAGATGATGGGGCTTTTATTGGAAGAAAACAATATTTTGTTCTAATGTTTAAGGTTAACTTCCTTGGGTTGGGATTATTTTATTTTATTTTACTCTTTTTTTTCTCTTTTTTTTTTAATATCTATACATATAACTTAAAACACAATGCATCTTTAACCCATGTAACGAGCTTTCGGCTAATGACTCCCAGACCAGTTGGTCTTAGGGCATTAGGTGTTGAGACACCCCTACGAGCTTAGTAACTCGGGTTGCAGATACTGATACGTAGATAGTGCAATGTTTGATTCCCTTAAGCTTTTCTCCTTAACCCATGTAACAAGCTTTGGGCCAATAGCTCCCAAGTCAGTTGACTTTAGGGTATTAGGAGTTAAAACACCCCTTCGGGCTTAATTGCTTAGGTTAGGGAGGCTACGAAACCAAACTTATCTACGTTTTTATTATCATCATTTTTTTTTCTCTTTTTTTTTTGTTTTTTTTTTGTTTTTTTTTGTTTTTTTGAAATTATAGACTATCCCTATCCCTTAGTTGTTACCTTTAACAAAAGAACATAAATAATGTAATAATCCAATGTGCAACCCACAATCATATGTTAAAGTGTGTGTGTGAAAATGAAGGTTTAAGAATATTTGTTAAATGAGTATATGAGCAGAACCAAGTGATAACAATGCGAGAGTTTGTAAACCTGAATATTTGAAGAAGTATTCTAATAGGCCTTGTTATGAATATTGCAAATAACCATTAGAAAATATTTACTAAAATGCGTCTCAAAAGTCATTCCCCCTTACTCTGCCATCCTAGTAATAACAGTTTTGCCAAATGGTTTTTAAAACAAAAACAGTTACTTGGTTAGTTTTTTTTTTTTAAAAAAATACTACTACCCTCTCCCCCCAACCAAAATGAGACATTGTCCTCAATGTCATAAGCTAGAAAGATAGAGTATAGAAGACATCACCTGAAACAACGAACACTGACAATCCTGAAACACACTTAAAAAAATATAAGAGATAACAGAACAGAAAAAAATATTATGCTATTAATAAAACTGAAAGACATAAATTTTTACAAACTCAGACTCAAATCATAGTTGTGATTGTGGCTCACATCTTCCCTTGGTTTTATGTCCAAGAACGGCTTAAACGCCCTCTATGGGTCGGGGATAGGCTTCCCATCCAGTTTTCTTAAAAACTGGCAAACAGGGTCTTTTACAGTTAGATTCCCAAGACTAAGTCAATCACGTTCTTTATGGAAATGGGGTCATAAGTCTTGAAATGCACAATGCACATCTCCACCAGGATATGTCTCCAAAGTCAATAGAAGATTATCTAAACATTTCTTATGTTTTGAAATAAATCCTGACTTTTGACAATTTTCACAAGCTTTGCAGAATGCATGCGTGTCCTTGAACATGGAAGGCCAATAAAATCCATTTTGAAAGATTTTCGCAATGGTCTTTTTTGACGAGAAATGACTCCCACATGCTTCAGAATGACAAAATTTAATGACATTACTTACCTCATTGTCAGGAATGCATCTTCGAAATATTTGATCAGGACAATATTCGAATAAGTAAGGGTCATCCCAATAAAATTTCTTCACTTCATTCAGAAACTCACCTTTGTCTTCGGTACTCCAATGAGTTGGCAAATCTCCTGAGGCAAGGAAATTGATATTTTTAGCAAACCAAGGGATTGAACTAAGAGAAAGTAAGGATTTATCAGGAAAGTAATCATTGGTTGGTGTGATGTCAGATATCGAATCTGTTGTCACTCTTGACAAAAGATTCGCATCAACATTTTCGGTGTCTTTTTCATCCGTGATTTCTTCCTGAGAATAAGTCATTTGCAAATCATCAAACTCGGTATTACTCAAAGTAGATTCAAATTGATCATAAACCAATTCTTCAATAAAATCTACTTCTTGTAAATCATTATCATCTCGAGGTTGCTTGCAAATGTTGAAAATATTCATCTCCAATGTCATGTTCCCAAATGATAGGTTCATCAGTCCATTCCTACAATTAATCAATGCATTAGAAGTTGCAAGAAATGGACGCCCTAAAATAACAGGAAATGAACTACATGCTTCAACAGGTTGTGTGTCCAAGACAATAAAATCCACAGGATAAATGAATTTATCAACTTGTACTAACACATCTTCAACTATTTCTCTAGGCACTTTTACAGATCTATCAGCAAGTAAAAGAGTTACAGAAGTTGGTTTTAACTCACCTAGATTGAGACTTTGAAAAATTGAATATGGAAGTAAATTCACACTAGCTCCAAGATCAAGTAAGGCTTTTTCAATTTTATGTTCTCCAATAAAGCAAGAAATTGTAGGACAACCAGGGTCTTTATATTTCAAAGCATTATTGTTCTGAAGAATGGCACTTACTTGTTCAGCTAAAAAGACTTTCTTTTTCACATTCAGTTTTCTCTTCACAGTGCACAGATCTTTCAAAAATTTAGCATAAGAAGGAACCTGTTTAATAGCATCCAGCAAAGATATATTGATCCTTACCTGTTTGAAGGTTTCAAAGATTTCAGAGTTGTGATTGACTTTCCTTTGTTTGGTCATGGTATGAGGAAATGGAAGTGCTGGCGGAGAATCAGTCTTTTCTTTGCAATGATCAGATTCAACCCCTTCCTTACCCTCAGAGATTGATTCATCATCATTCTCACAAGGTTCAAGAATGGGTTTTTCAATAACCTTACCATTACGAAGAGTGATGACTGATTTTACATGATCCATGTATTGGCTTCCCGAACTACTTGCATTCGCATTGTATTGCCCCTTGGGATTTTGTTGTGGTTAAGATGGAAACTTACCTTTCTCTTAGAAACTGAGAGCAGATGTCAATTTTGCAAGAGTATCTTTAAAATCTGTCATGCTTTGAGCAAGTTGAGTGTTAATTGCCTCTTGCTTTTCCATAAATGCATGCAATGTTTCCTCAAGATTTCTTCTAGAAGGTGGAGCATAAGGAGGTGCATATCCATGAGAATTTTGAAAATTATGGTGTGCTTGAAACGGTGGCTGTGAAGTTTGTGCATTATTGTTATCACTCTTCCAAGTGAAATTTGGGTGATTTCTCCAACCAGGGTTGTATGTTTGCGAATATGGGTTATGGTTGGGCTTTTGAAAACTGTTTAATGCATGGGCTTGTTCATGAAGACATTCTTTAAAAGAAGGCAAGGTTGGACAGTCATTGGTTGAATGTTCGTTGGTTTCGCATATTTGACATGCAATGTCTTGAACAGATTTTAGTTGACCACTCTTTTTTAATTCTAGTGCCTCAACTTTTCTAGCTAACGATGCAAACTTGGCTTGGAGGTCATGATCTTTCCTAAGGTTGTACATACCCCCACTAGATGTATGAGGTTGGATTTTACTTGGTGCCTCATAAGTTCCTGTAGTGTCCCAATTTTGCGCATTTTCAGCTAGCAAGTCTAGGTATTCCATTGCTTCATTAGGGTCTTTATCCTCAAAAGTTCCATTGCACATCAATTCAACCATTTGCCTATCTCTAGGAGTTAACCCTTCATAAAAATATGAAACTAATCTCCATGTTTCAAAACCGTGATGGAGGCAAGTATTAAGTAAGTCTCGATACCTATCCCAACATTGATAAAATGTTTCTCCTGGTTTTTGAGAGAAAGTAATGATTTGTCTTTTGAAAGAGTTTGTTCTGTGAGATGAAAAAAACTTCTTTAAAAATTGTTGTTACATTTCATCCCAAGCACGAATGGATCCAGGTCTCAAATTTTGTACCCATGTTAAGCTTTATCTTTTAATGAAAAAGGAAAAAGCTTCAATCTAATGGTGTTCATGCTACAATTTGAGTCATTATACGTGTTGCAAACATCCTCAAATTCCCTTAAATGCAAGTATGGATTTTCCAAATCTAAGCCATGAAAAGATGGTAAAAGTTGAATAATGCCTGTCTTAAAATTAAAATGAGATGCATCAGGAGGAAGAACTATGCATGAGGGTGCACTTGTTCTTGTGGGATTCATGTGGTCTCTAAGAGTTCTAACCCGAATATTCTCATTATTTTCTTTATAAAGTGATTGGTTATCTTCTTCAGCCATATTTTCTGAAAATGATGAGGATACCCTACAAAGTCTACCACTTAATGTACGTGACCACACTCTCATGCACGTGTAAGAAGAGAATAAAAGGAAGAAGAAAACAAAAGAAAAAGAAACAACACCAAAGAAACAAAGTTAAATACAAGAAAAGTATTGATTGTGTTTGGAGGAGAGAGAGAGAGAGAAAAGAGAGAAAGAGAGAGAGAGTGGTGCTGTCGGAGCTACATCTACTCCGTCCACCGTTGGATTATTCTCATTTTTTACTATGTTGTTCCTTCCAACCTTCTCTCAACATTGACCGAACGGATTTGTTATCCAATCAACGAGGTAAGAGATATTGATCTCGCAATATTTCTACTATTCTGCATTTTCAGTTCTGGAACTATAGAGAAGTGGTGAAATTGCAGCATATTGCATGGATTTTCTTCATGATTTCTGTTATGGCTGTCATAGACATGAAGGCCTTTGCCATATGTGAAGATTAAATCACAGTTCTTTGGAAAAGTTTCATTTTTCTTGCTAGTTTCAGAGTGGTTTGTCGTAGGTTGATCTCCTTTGTTCACCGTTGGATCGTTACCATATTTGAGTATGTTGTTCTCCGGCACCTACTCTACGTCTTGACCGAACGGATTTTTGTTACAATCAGTGTGCTGGGAGATATTGGCCTCGTAATTCTGTTATTTCTGAGCTTAGGTTGCTTCTTGGACTCAGTTTATCTTATTAGAATTTTGCTCTCTCTAATATTTGTATGCTACCATAATGTCTCTATGTTCTTCTGTGGAAAATGTTCCAATGGTTAGCTCTCACATTGAACAACACAATCAAGTTAAGTCTGGACATACATTAAGATTAGAATTGCAAGATATGTTGAATAGCCATGGGATGAGGATTTCTCAGTTTCAAGCTGATTCTGATGCTAGTATAGAGAAACACTCTACTGCCCAAGCTTCTAATGTTGTTCCAGAAATGAACCATGTGTTGGGTTCTAAAATTGATGAGGTGAAGGTAGGGTCTCATCAACAAGAACAACTAAAACCTAGACCCAAATTGAATTTTTTAAATGCTTTGAAGGGTTCTGATGTTGATGACAATGAGAGTAGCAAGACCCTTGACATTAGTTCAGTCTGTAATCTGCACTTTGCTCCCCCTACTATGACTCGTCGTGTGACAGTAGCTCCTCCACTTGATGTGTTTGAAGATGGCTGTGAATTTTGGAAATCCACCCTAGTTGGTCATTTTGTGGGGCAGAAATTACCGTATCCCGTGGTTAATTCTCTTGCCAAAAGAATATGGAGCTCCTACGGTCTATCAGAAGTTTTGTCTTCGGATAATGGCTTCTTCATCTTCACCTTTGATTCGGTTGATCATGCCATTAATGTGCTGGAAAGAGCCCCATGGCACATGGCAAACAGGCCTTTGGTGCTTAAACGTTGGCAACCGAACATGCAATTTTTGAAAGATGATTTGGCAAGAGTTCCGGTATGGGTTAAGCTGTATAATGTCCCTCTCGAGTATTGGACTATTAAGGGGCTGAGCTGTGTAGCGAGTGCTATTGGAGTCCCCCTTCATGCGGATCATACGACATTGTTGCGTAAAAGGCTTAGTTACGCAAGAGTTTGCGTTGAGATAGATGCTTCGAAGACGTTGGTTAAGGAATATGATCTTCGCTGTCCAAATGGGTTATTCATAACAATTTCAGCTGAATACGAATGGATACCGTCGAAGTGCAGTAATTGCAATGTCTTTGGACACACCACAGCGCTATGTGCTACCAATAACATTGATAATCTTAAAGTGGTGGCAGAGGGTAAGAGGAATCTAGGAGCTATGAACTCTAAATCTGCGGATAACAAGCCGAATCAGTTTCAGTGGCAGGTAGTTGGTAAACGAAACAAGGGTTCTGTGAGTGAGGAGAATGCTCCCTTGGCATCTAAAGTGGGTAATTGTGATGAGAATGGTTGTTCAACATCTGGTATACATATGCCTGATTGTAATATGAATGATCATGCGACATCAGATGTGTGCAATGCTGGTTGTCATGAAGATGAAAATCCTTCCTCTCCTCTTGTCTTGAAGAGTTTACGAGAAGACATGAAACAGGAGCAAGGGGCTGCAAGTACTTTAGATCAAGATATGGACGCAATGGGAGGTGATACAGATGGGGAACCAACCGATATCATGACAACCCCTCAAACCCTGAATTCCACCGAAAGGGAAACTGTTAATGAGTTAGCTATTAAGGCTAGAGACTCTCTAGAGAAAAAGAAAAGGGGTTCAAAAGCCTCTTCAAAGAAGAATCAGAAATCTGGCTCCTCTCCAGGAGGCACGTCAAGGTAATCTTTGTGTTGTTGTTTGTACTCCTCTCTATTTTCCTATGATTATTGGATGTTGGAATATTAGAGGTTTGAATGATCCTATAAAGCATTCAGAATTGCGTAGACTCATCCATCAAGAGAGGATAGCTTTTTTTGGTTTGGTTGAAACTCGAGTTAAAGACAAGAATAAAGATAATGTTTCTAAACTTCTTCTGCGTTCTTGGTCCTTCTTGTATAATTATGATTTCTCTTGTCGTGGTCGTATTTGGGTTTGTTGGAATGCTGATACGGTGAAGGTGGATGTTGTTGGAATGTCAGACCAGGCTATTCATGTTTCTGTCACTATATTAGCTACCAAAATCAGTTTCAATACTTCAATTATTTATGGAGACAACAATGCTTCCTTACGTGAGGCATTATGGGCTGATATAGTGAGTCGTAGTGATGGATGGGAGTCAACCCCGTGGATTCTTATGGGTGACTTTAATGCTATCCGCAACCAGTCGGACAGGTTAGGAGGGTCTACTACGTGGGCTGGTACCATGGACAGATTGGATACATGTATTCGAGAAGCGAAAGTAGATGATCTTCGGTATTCAGGAATGCATTATACTTGGTCGAACCAATGTCCTGAGAATCTGATCATGCGGAAACTAGATAGAGTACTTGTTAATGAGAAGTGGAATCTGAACTTTCCATTATCGGAAGCGAGATTTTTGCCTTCGGGTATGTCAGACCATTCTCCTATGGTGGTAAAGGTTATTGGCAATGATCAGAACATAAAGAAACCATTCAGATTCTTCGATATGTGGATGGATCATGACGAGTTCATGCCCTTGGTGAAGAAGGTATGGGATCAGAATTCGGGGGGTTGTCCAATGTATCAGCTGTGTTGCAAATTAAGAAAGCTAAAGCAGGAATTGAAACTTTTCAATATGGCTCACTTCTCTAACATTTCAGATAGAGTTAAAGATGCAAAAAACGAAATGGATAAGGCTCAACAGGCTCTGCATACAGCGCATGAGAATCCAATTTTGCGCATGCGAGAAAGGGATGCTGTTCGTCTATACGCTTCTACCGTTAGGGCTGAAGAGAGTTTTTTCAAACAGAAGGCAAGGATACAATGGCTTAGCTTGGGGGATCAGAATACTAGCTACTTTCACAAATCAGTAAATGGAAGACAGAATAGAAATAAGCTTCTATCACTTACAAGGGAGGATGGAGAGGTTGTCGAAGGACACGAGGCAGTCAAATCAGAAGTAATTGCATACTTCCATCGTGTGTTAGGAGTGGATCAGATGCCTAGGGTTCTGAACGAGGAAGTGATGGACTCGGCAATTAACTTGAAACTGTCTTCAACGCAACAGCATCTACTCGCACAAGATGTAACAAGGGAGGAGATTAAGCATGCTATGTTTAGTTTGAAGAACAACAAAGCCCCTGGTCCGGATGGCTTTAACGCAGGTTTCTTCAAAAGAATGTGGCACATAGTTGGGGAAGATGTAATCAACGCTGTTAGATCCTTCTTTCAGACTCGTAGAATGCTTAAAGAAATGAATGCTACATCCATTTCTCTTATTCCTAAAGTTGCTAATCCTACAAGGTTGACTGATTTTCGTCCTATATCTTGCTGCAATACAGTGTACAAATGCATCGCTAAGATTCTAGCTGGGAGAATCAAAGTTGTTTTGCCATCCTTAGTTGGTCCATATCAGACTGCTTTTATCTCAGGACGGCGAATCAGTGATAACATTCTTTTGTCTCAGGAACTAATGAAAGGCTATCATAAATCTACGGGACCTGCTCGTTGTGCTATGAAAGTTGATCTGATGAAGGCTTATGACTTGGTGCGGTGGGATTTCGTTGACGCCATGTTAATAAAAATGGGATTCCCTAGAACAGTCATTGATTGGATCATGGTTTGTGTTACATCATGTCAATTCTCTATCAACGTCAATGGTGAGCTTGCAGGTTACTTTCAAGGGGGAAGAGGGCTGAGACAAGGGGATCCATTGTCGCCATATTTGTTTGTCCTATGTATGGAAATCCTTTCGGGGCTATTCTGCAAGATGAGTGCCAACCAAGAATTCAAGTTCCACTGGAGATGCAAGAAGGACAAAATTTCTTATCTTTGTTTTGCTGACGACTTGATGATTTTTAGCAACGGGGATGTAAAGTCAATTCGTATGATCAGAACGGTGCTCACAAAGTTTCAAGACCTATCAGGTCTGTATCCAAATCCAAACAAAAGTGACATCTTCTTGAGCGGTGTGTTAAATGCTGAGAAGGAGCAAATTATTCATATTCTTGGGTTTAGAGAGGGGGAGCTCCCTATGAAATATTTGGGAGTACCTCTTCTCTCATCCAGACTAAAGGCTGTTTATTGTAAGGGCCTCGTGGATCGAATCACCTCTAAAGTTCGACATTGGACTTGTCGAACACTCTCGTATGCAGGACGGGTACAACTGATTAATTCAGTCTTATTTTCCATACAAGTCTATTGGGCATCTCTCTTTCTCTTACCTGGGCAAGTAATTAAAAATGTGGAGCAAATTATGAAATCCTTTCTTTGGTCAGGTTCAGATATGAGAACTACTGGGGCTAAAGTGGCTTGGGATCAGGTATGTCTTCCAAAAAAGGAGGGGGGGCTAGGAATAAAACGGATAACAGAATGGAACAAGATTGCTTTGTTGAAACACATTTGGAACCTGTGCAATGACTCAGATGGCTCAATATGGTCTACTTGGATCAGATCCAATCTGTTGCGAGGTAGGAATTTCTGGACAATCAAGACACCACAGAATTGCTCTTGGGCTTGGGGAAAGATTCTAAAGCTGAGATCCTTAGCATGGCCGAAGATGAAGTACATCATAGGAGATGGAATGACAACCTCTCTATGGTTTGACAATTGGCATCCTCACAGCCCACTCGCGGATTCTTACGGGGAAAGATTCATCTATGATTCAGGTATGGCCAAGAACGCGAAGGTGAATGTGCTAATTCATAACTCAGAATGGAAAACTCCTACCACCCAAGCTATTGGCTGGCACCCCATTATAGAAGCTATTCCTTCCAATTCTAATCCTAAAATGGGGCAAAAGGATGAGATAGTTTGGTTGGATTCGCCAAATCACAGATTCTCGATCAAAGTAGCTTGGGAACAACTAAGACGTCATCGTCAGATGGTTGAATGGCATGACATTGTGTGGTTCAAGAATGCTGTTCCAAGACATTCATTTCTTCTATGGATGGCTGTCCAACAGAAACTCACAACTCAAGATAAACTTCATCGGTTTGGTATACATGGTCCCAATAGATGCTCGCTCTGTCTCCGCAACAATGAGGATCACAACCACTTGTTCTTTGAATGCTCCTATACTAAAGCGATCTGGTGGGATGTTTGTGACAGATGCGACATTCCAAGAATGACAAAGGGCTGGGATGAATGGATTCGATGGGCCACTGTCTCTTGGCATCGCAAGAGTTTCGTCAATTTTTCTCGTAAACTGAGTTTTGCAGCTACAGTGTATCATGTATGGCAAGAACGGAATGCAAGGATCTTTGCTGGAATGTCTAGAACTTCGAATTTGGTCTTTAATCAAATCGAATGTATCATTCGTGATAAGCTTGATTTGATGAGGAATGTCGCACCAACAAATGAAAACAAAAGGATCCAACGAGCTTGGAGGGTGAATACCATAGATTCTTAATTTGTTAGTTAGCTGGTTGTATTGGTTTCCCTAACGAATCCAGTGAGGTTTCAGTGTTATGGTCGGTGGCTAGCTTGTAGCCATCTGTTGTTTTATGTTTCTGTTATCATTGTAAATCTGGGGTATGCCCCTTATAATGTTTGTATCTTCTTCTTTTAATACATACGTCAACTTACCAAAAAAAAAGAAATCATAAGATAGACCAAGCTTTGTTGCATTTAGGAGCAAGTGTGAATTTGATACCCTACACTGTTTACGAACAGTTAGGTTTATGAGAAATCAAGCCTACTCGAATCACCCTTCAATTAGCTGATAGGTCAATCAAGATTCCCAGGGGTATTGTTGAGGATGTGTTGGTCCAAGTAGATAAATTCTACTTTCCTGTTGATTTTGTAGTGTTAGACACCGCACCAATTCAAGGTTCTAATACTTCCATCCCAGTCATCTTAGGTAGACCTTTCCTAGCTACATCCAATGCTTTAATTAATTGTAGGAACGGGGTGATGAAATTGTCTTTTGGGAACATGACTGTGGAGATGAACATATTCGATGTCTCCAAACAAATTGGTGAACATGAGGACATCAGAGAGGTAGATTTGATCCAAACAATTTGTCAAGAACACTTTTAGAGAGAATGGATCGAGGATCCATTGGAGAGAACTTTAATTCATGATGAAAGATTTTGTTCTTTGAAATGTGTTGATGAGGAAGTAAGAGAACTCGAAACTTATCTAGATCCAATGCCTATTATGTCAATAGGTCAATGGACCCTATCGTTTGAGCCTTTGATTTCACCTCAAGTGAAAGCTGAGGCATCTCTTGTCCAACCTTATAAACCAGAAAGGAAGCCTTTACCGTGATCTTAAATATGCATTTCTAGGGGATGATGAATCATATCCTATTGTGATTTCATCAAAACTTAGCATAGAGCAGGAACGAGAACTTTTGAGAGTGGTGAGAAAACACAAGAAAGCAATTGGGTGGACAATTACCGACTTGAAAGGAATTAGCCCTCTTTTATACACACATAGAATCTATCTTGAAGAAAAGACTAAATCTGTGAGGCAAATGCAAAGACGATTGAACCCAAACATGAACGAAGTAGTAAGAGGTGAAGTGCTTAAGCTACTTGATGCAGGTATCATTTACCCCATTGCAAACTCAAAATGGGTTAGTCCAACCCAAGTTGTCCCTAAAAAATCTGGAGTCACGGTAATGAAGAATGAAAATAATGAGCTAGTACCAACGAGAATCCAAACTGCATGGCGTATGTGTATTGATTATCGTAAGTTGAACATGGTGACTAGGAAGGACCATTTTCCACTTCCATTTTTAGACGAAGTGCTTGAAAGAGTAGCCAGAAGAGCTTTCTATTGTTTTCTTGATGGATACTCAGGTTACAACCAAATTGAGATTTCTTTAGAAAACCAAGAAAAAACCACTTTCACTTGTCCTTTTAGTACCTCTGCTTATAGAAGAATGCCTTTTGGCTTATGTAATGCACCAGCCACTTTTCAAAGGTGTATGATGAGTATCTTTAGTGACATGGTGGAATTTTTTTTTAAGTTTTCATGGATGATTTTTCAGTTTATGGGGATTCTTATGAGTTGTGTCTAATGCATTTGGAAAAAGTTCTTGAAAGGTGTGAGGAGAGCAATCTTGTACTCAATTGGAAGAAGTGTCATTTTATGGTGACACATGGCATTGTCTTAGGTCACATTGTCTCTTCAAAAGGGATAGAGGTAGATAAGCTAAAAGTTGAAGTCATTCAAAAATTACCTACCCCTAGTACTGTGAAAGATGTGAGATCCTTTTTAGGACACGCTGGTTTTTACCGAAGATTCATTCATTCTTTTAGTACCATTGCCAAACCATTGTATAACTTGTTGTCACAAGATGTTCAATTTGATTGGACATCAAAATGTCAAGAAGCTTTTGAAAAGCTTAAAGGGTTGTTGACCACTGCACCAATCATGCAAGCTCTTGATTGGTCTTTACCATTTGAACTGATGTGTGATGCTAGTGATTTTGCGGTAGGGGCTGTTTTAGGGCAAAGAAAAGATAAGAAGCCTCATGTTATTTATTATACTTGCAAGACTTTGAATGATGCTCAATTGAATTACACTACAACTGAAAAAGAACTCTTAGCTATAGTATTTGCATTGGACAAGTTTAGGTCTTATTTGGTTGGATCTCTTATTATTGTTTTCACTGATCATGTAGCATTGAAATACTTGCTCACAAAACAAGATGCCAAGCCACGTTTGATTCGATGGATCCTCCCACTCCAAGAGTTTAACCTTGAAATTCGAGATAAAAAGAGAGTAGAGAATGTAGTGGCTGATCATTTGTCCCGTCTTTCAAGCTATGAGACCGCAATTGATGAATCTCCAATAAATGAATTCTTTGCTGATGAAAATTTATTTTGTGCAGGTACTGTTTCCTACATTGGCTCTCCATGGTATGCTGACATAGCAAATTACCTAGCCACAAGTCAAATTCCTTCTCATTGGTCTAAACTTGACAAACAAAAATTCTTGCGCAACGTGCGAACCTTTTTTTGGGATGACCCCTACTTATTTAAATACTGCCCTGACCAAATTGTGAGGCGGTGCATCCCTGATCATGAAATTTCAAGTGTTATTAATTTTTGTCATGCATAAGCCTGTGGTGGGCATTTCTCTTCCAAGAAAACCACTGTCAAGATCTTGCAGTGTGGTTTTTATTGGCCCATCATGTTAAAAGATGTCCATGCCTTCTGTGTTGCATGTGACTGATGCCAACGACTAGGTAACCTCACTAGGCGTAACATGATGCCCCTTAACCCCACTCTTGTTTTCGAAATATTTGATTGTTGGGGGATTGCTTTCATGGGACCTTTTTCGAGTTCATTTGGTAACCAATTCATCCTTGTAGCTATTGATTATGTGTCTAAATGGGTGGAGGCCATTGCATCTCAAACCAATGACCATCGAGTTGTGGTCAAATTCTTGAAAGAAAATATTTTCTCTCGTTTTGGCATGCCCCAGGCTATGATTAGTGATGGGGGAAAACATTTTTGTAACAAGCCCGTTGGGATTTTGATGAGAAAATATGGTGTAATTCACAAGGTCAATACCCTCTATCACCCACAGACTAGTGGCCAGGCTGAGTTGGCAAATAGGGAGATCAAGAACATTTTAGAGAAAATAGTCAATCCAAACCGTAAAGATTGGTCCCTACGACTAGTTAATGCTTTGTGGGCATATCGCACTGCTTACAAGACCTCTTTAGGAATGTCTCCTTATAGGCTAGTTTATGGAAAGCCTTGTCATCTTCCTGTTGAGATTGAGCACCGTGCATATTGGGCCATCCGGCAATTCAATGATAATGAAAACGAGGTTGGCAAAAATAGAAAGCTTCAATTGGATGAATTAGAAGAGCTGGGAAATGATGCATTTGAAAATGCAAAAATTTCAAAACATAAGATGAAAGCTTTGTATGATAAACATATTTTTAGAAAATCCTTTCATGTTGGTCAAAAGGTTCTCTTGTATAATTCACGATTACATCTCTTTCCTGGGAAGTTGAGGACAAAATGGATTGGCCCATTTGTGATTAAATCCTTCTCTGAGAATGATGCATTTAAGGTAGAAAATCCTAAGAATTAAAATGTTTTCAAAGTAAATGGTCATCGATTGAAACCTTATCTTGAAAGCTTTGTGGCTGAAGTTGAGACATTGGATCTTGAAGATCCAATACCATTGTCGTATTAGAAGTAATGAGTTTTTATTTTTATTTATTTTTCATTTTTTTTCTTCCATGTCTTATATTTTCTTGTTCATGCATTAGGGACAATGCATTATTTTAAGTTGGGGGGTGTGAGGTTCTTTATTTTTCAAAAAAAAAATCAATGTTTTCTTTTAGTTGTGATATGCAGGTAAAAAAAAAATTAAAAAAATCAATGTTTTCTTTTAGTTGTGATATGTAGGTAAAAAAAAATCAAGCAAGAAGTCAGCTCATGTCCAATTCAATCAGACATTCATCATTGAAAACAAAATGGGAGTAATAGTTTCTAATTTTTATACTTTTCTTCTCTTTCTTTTTTACATTGAGGATAATGTAAAACTTAATTTTAGATATTTGATTATGTTGAATGCTTGAGATGACCATGCTTATTTGAAAAAAAAAAAACTTACATTCGTATATGAATGAGACTTGTTTAGGATCAACATTACATTTTTGGATTCATTATTGTGTTGAACATTGCATGCTTTAATTTTGGATAGATAATATCTTATAAAGCAAGATATAACATCTTTCCTTGTAAAAGTTGTCTGATTATGCATGAAAGATGAGTGTGATGCTTTACTTGTGATCATCCCTTTTGATCTATTCCTAAACAAGGTTTAAGTAAATAGAGTAATCATTATTACACATTTGTGTACAAAGTTTTATCTACTCCAATGTTTTGAGTTGCTCAGTAACTAGGGGTATTCATCACAAATGTTTGTATTCGCGTCAAAAGGGAAGTGACCACCTAAAGAAAAAAATAAATAATATCTTAAAAAAAAGAAAAAAAGAAAAAAGAAAAAAGAAAAAAGAAATATATATATATATATATATATATATTTATATTTATATTTATATATATTTCTCTAGTTTTCTAACTTGTTTGTAGTAGTGAGAAGGGAAGATTACAAGTTGAGTTTTCGCATGAATCAATTATGTTGGTTGCATAATAAATATGATTGAATTTGGAATTTTGTATGGATGTTTGATTTAGAGAATGTGAGTATGCTTATTTTTCTTTATTTGTTATTGTGTACACTAAGTTAAAGATACCAATGTTTGCATGATATGTCCTTTAAGTGTGATGAGTTGAGCCTAATTATGTTATTATTATTCTTTTTATTTCAAAGGTTTTATGTTTTGTTTTGCTTAAGGACTAGCAAAATCTAAGTTGGGGGGTGTGATTGTGCATCAAAAGTATCATTAAGTCTCTTATTTTACATATGTATTTATTATTTTTATTTGGATTTTTTTTATAATAATTGATGTGCTTTTCAGTAATGAAGTTTCTTTTAATGTTTCGATAGGTTTTCGAAGTTTAAATGAATTATTTTAGAAAATTCAACGTCAGAATTCGAAACAAAGAATTGAAGAGAAATTTAGTTGAAGATTGAAGCAAATCTTGTTTCAAATAAGTGCTCCAAATTTGCCCCAAAAATCAATTCTAGTCCAATTTCAGAAAAGAATATCATATGATCTATTTCAAACCCAAACATGCCTTATGTTATGTGCAAACTTCAACCATCAAACACTCAAGGTTTCAATGTCAATCTTAGCCCAAATAATAGGTACATTTATATCCTTATTTGATGCTTAAATTCAGCCCCAAATCACCCTCCAAATCAGCCCAAGCACAATCCATGATCTTACATGTCCACACAACAAATAACATTTGATTTATTTGGGTAATTCATTGATCCAAAAGGGCAGCACATGGATGGAAAGCAGGAGGGGACAATGTGACATTATTTTGGGTCAAAAGAAGAAAGAGACAGCTCATAAAGGAGGAAGAAAAACGTGCAACAAAGTGTTCTCCAAGCTGGCCTGGTTTGATTTTCCAGAACACCTTTTGGTGTTTTGCCCATAACTTTTGACTCAGATATTCAAATGAGCTCTGTTCTTTAATGATCTGGAAATCTAACAGAATGGCCTATAATTATGTCTCCAATAGCCATCTCTAAAGGAGGCTTCTAAGAGGGTCAAATTGCTGTCCAAAGTTAGAGTCAGATTTGTGTCCGAATTTTTACTGAAATTGTGTTATGTTTTTCTTTATAGATTTCGGTTTTTTAGCTTATAAAACTCATTATTTCAGTTTGATTCAAGTTATTCATGTTTATTAAAGTGTTATTATATATAATCATGGTTGACTAATCTCCTTGGATCCAAATCAAGGATGATGGTGATTTAGGTGAGTTCTTTAAGATATGAATGAATCTTAATGTTTATCTTCTTATTTTCTTCATGAATGTTTTATTATTGTAAAAAAAAATTAGAAATCATTTAGGTCATGTTATAATCTTGAATTTTTATGCACAAACCTTAGTTATGGTATAAAGATTGCTTGATTCAATGTCTTACTTAATATGAAAGTACTTGTTCATTCTTAAGCAATAATCAATCTTCATCTTTTTAAACTTCATTGTTGATATTAGGTTGAGTAATCTTATATATGTTGAAGGAATCACCAATACATCACCATTAAAATTGATTTAGACCAAGACTTACCTTTTCTTGTCATTTAAAATCTATTTACACTTTTTCATCTTTGAAAACAAATCCATCAATCATTTTCAACCAAGTTATTGTTAATTTAATTTCTCTTGAGTTTTTTTGTTACCTAGCTTAATTTCCAAATCTAGCTCTCTATGGATATGACCTTGATCTTACCGAGTTAATTGCTACATCGCACACTCGTGCACTTGTGAGTTAAAACAAGCCGATCATAAAAAGCGGTCAAGCAGAAGGAGAACCCAGTTCTGCCCCCAAGACAGTCAAAATTGCTCATCAACGACCATTGGACTGTTACTGTCCAACTATTACTGTCCGACCTCTCTTCAGATTGTTAACTATATCTAGAGTTATAG
Organism: Populus nigra; assembly: GCF_951802175.1. NCBI lineage: Eukaryota > Viridiplantae > Streptophyta > Magnoliopsida > Malpighiales > Salicaceae > Populus > Populus nigra. Next base: position 6,316,665 of record NC_084866.1, on the reverse strand, counting down.
AACTTCTTTTCAAGCGAGATTAGTCTCATTAGAAAGCTAAGACACGAGGCTACAAGTTCTCTTAAGGAAGAAGAACCTAGTTCTTTCCCCAAAACAGTCTAAATTGCTCATCAACAAATATTGGACTGTTACTGTCCAACTGTTACTGTCTTGACATCGAATTATTACTGTTTGACCTCTCTTCATATTTTTAACTATATCTAGAGTTATAGAACTCTGATTCTAGTGAGATTGGTGTCGTGGGAAAGCTAAGACACGATGCTACAAGTTCTTTGAAGGAAAGAGAACCAGACCTACTGCCCTATAGGGTCTGTCATGACGCAGTCTCGATTGGTGACCTATAGCTAGAGTTCTATAACTCCAAATTGAGCAAGACCAATTTTCTTAGTTATTCAACATCCAAAATTACAATTGCTATGAAGGAACCTGATCCTAATTCCTTCATCCTCCTACCTGAAATCTCTCTGAAAGTCAAGAGACGAAAACTGTCCAGGTCCGTCAACCTTTCCATTTACACACAACACATAAAGTTATTTAATTTTAGAAACTAATACTTTTTCCTCAATTCAAGTCTAAGAACCCTAATTTATAATTCAACATTCAGGCATCAATTCGTAATCGACTTTGAAACGACTCATAAGACCATGTTTAGAACACCTTACCTAGTAAGAAATCAAGGTTTCAATCTTCAACTCCCTCCTTTTCTTTCTAATGACAGCCGACCCTCCCATCTTTCTTCAACTCCCTCCTCTTTCTTTTTAATCCCTTACCCACAAGTGTTTATTCTATCTATAACCCTTAATTTTGGATGGGTACTTGAAATTTTGGTGTCTCTCTTGATTTGCAAAAATGGATACAAAAACTCTCTCTTTTCTTTCCTTACGGTTGTTGCCAAATTTTTTTTTTGAGAAGAGGGGTATTTATACCCTATAGTTATTCTTATTTCCATTTAGACCTCATTTTCTTTAAGTGTATTATTTTTGCCCCCCCCCCCACATCTTTTTTTTCTTTTTATAATTAAGTTATACCTCTTTTCTTATAATTTCACCCTACAACTTTTAGTTTAGTTTATTTTCTTTAATTTAATCCAGACTTGATTTTTTTTCCCAAGGTTTATTTTCTTTCCTCGAAATTCAAGTTACGTACCTATGTCGGAGAATAAGTGCAGAAACTTCTCCTTCATCTTGGATTCTCTTTCCCATGTTTCTTCTTCTATTCGAGAGGTTCTCCACAATACTCTCACCAAGGAAACTCTCTTATTCCTCAACACCTTTTCATCTCAATCCAAGATATTGACGGGTTTAGCTTCCATAGTTAGATCCCTTTTAATCTTCATAGGAACTTGTGGCAATACCCATGAGGGGTCCATCTTGGCCTTTCACAGCAATGACACATGGAACACATTGTGAATCTTATCCAAATATACAGGTAACTCTAATGGATAGGCAATTATCCCAATTCTTTCCTTAATCTTAAAAGGGCCTATATATCTCGAGGCTAATTTCTCTTTTACTCTAAATCAAATGATGCCTTTCCAAGGCACCACCTTCAAAAATACCTTATCCCCGAATTGGAATTCCGAAGGCCTTCTTCGGCTACCTACGTAACTTTTTTGTTTATCATGGGCTTCCTTCATCCTCTTTCTGATCACCCTCACCTTGTTAGTTGTCAATTGCACAATTTCAGGTCCCAAAAGCTTCCTTTCTCCTACTTCCTCATAACAAATTGGGGTACAACATTTCCTCCTATACAATGCTTCATACGAAGCCATACCAATAGTAGTTTGATGGCTATTATTATATGTAAACTCCACCAATGACAGGAGATCCTCCCAATTCCCTCCAAACTCCAGCACACAGGACCTTAGAAGATCCTCAAGAGTTTGAATGTCCTTTCAGATTGACCATCCGTTTGAGGATGAAATGTCATGCTCAGATTCAACTTGGTCCCCATTTCCCGTTGTAAGCTAGGCCACTGATTAGTACTTAAAAGTGCATTTTTATCAAGGTTTTATATCATCATTTTGCACTTGAAGTATCAATAACTCCTTAACTAAAGCATGTTTTATAATAACATATCTAATTATATAAGATACCTTTAATTTATGGTAAATGTTCAATTTAAATGCAGGCCTATCACATAAATGAAAGAATTGATTGATGAGTTGAAGAACTGAAATTGAAAGGACAAAGAGATGGCCAAACTTAGAAAATAGATGCTGGTGCAGTCCAAACTGGAATACTGTTCGGTAATTGGGTCATATATGGAGTTGTAGATCTTGGATTTAGGTCCATTTTATATGGATGGAAAGATAAGACATAGACCTACAACTTTCATTCTGAAGCATGTGGGAGTCATTTCTCGTCAAAAAAGACAGCTGTGAAAATCTTACAAAATGGATTTTATTGGCTCACCATGTTCAAGGACACACATGCTTCTGCAAAACTTGTGAAAATTGTCAAAAAGTTGATACTGGTCAAAAAGTTTTGCTTTATAATTCTCAACTCCATTTATTTCCTGGAAAAATAAGATCAAGATGGAGCGGTTCATTTATTGAAAAACATGTGTATCCTTATGGGGCCTTTGATATCGAGAATCCAAAGAATGACAATGTTTCTAAGGTAAATGGACATCGTTTGAAAGCTTACTTTGATAATTTTCCTAGTGAAAATGAATCCATTGGTTTGAATGATCCTGTAGATAAAGGTTGATTATTTTGTTTTTTTTTCTCACATTGTTTTGTGTTTCGTTTTGCTAGTTTCTCTAACCCCGGTCAAAAGGCGGATAACGGTACTCCGTGACTTAAGTCGGTTCTTTCAGTTTCCCATAATAACTGATATCTGTATATATTTGTGCAATACTTTGCTCTTTCTCTCTTCTTTGAATCTCTTCTCCAATTCTCATTTCAAAATGGACACCATTCTTGAAAAATTGAAAAAGTACTTTCCCGCTCTGCCTCAGAATGCGATTACAAAAATTTACCGTGCTAGGTGTGCAAGATTGAAGTTGTTAATGAATCATGGAATTCCTGAAGATATTCGCTGGCTGATTGAAGCAAAGGTCCGATTATCAGGTGAGTCCTCCAATTCTTTCATTTCACACATGCCTGGAACAGGTAAAAGCACTTTTGCAAAGAAACGTTGTGCAAAACGACTGAAAGTCTGTCACCGATGTGCCAGATGGACTTGTAATGCCACATGTCGTTCTTTAGGAATGGTATCTATAAACCGTGAAGATAAAATACAATTCATTAAGGATGGCCTGAGTAAGGGGTCTTTAGATAATCTTTTGTTGACCCTTGAGACGCATCCTAGTGGAGATGTGCATCGTGCAATTCATGATTTATGGCCCTAATTTCATAAAGAACATGATAGACTTAGTCTTGGGAGTCTGACTAAAAAAGACCCTGTTTGCCAGTTTTTAAGAAAACTGGATGGGAAGCCTATCCCCGACCCATAGAGGGTGTTTAAGCCGTTCTTGGATGTAAAACCAAGGGAAGATGTGAGCCACAATCACAACTATCTGTACATACACATGCTTTTTTCAAATAAATAAATAAATAAAGAGAGAGAGAGAGAGAGAGAGAGAGAGTGAGACTCCAGCTGGCCTACATATAGGTGATAAGATTGCATTTTCAATTCCGCATCTATAAAATCTTCTCTTCCTTCCCCTCATTTCTACTCAACCCTTACATTAGACAGATATAGAAGCGTGTAGAAATGGCAGGTTCCTCAAGTTATCACATAAAAAATATTTGTGTTTTCGGTGGATCCAGTCCTGGAAAGGAAATAGCTTTTTTAGAAGCAGCAAATCATCTTGGTCAGGTACTAGCTGAGAGAAAGATTCATTTAGTGTATGGGGGAGGCAGCCTTGGGTTAATGGGGGGGGTGTGGCAATAGCTGTATTTTTAGGAGGTAGTCAATTTTTGGGGGTCGTCCCCGAAGCTTTAACAAAAGGGGACATCATTGGAAGAACAATTGGAGAGGAACTACAGGTCTCCTCAATGTTTGATCGAATGAATACAATGTTTAACCATGCTGATGCCTTCATTGCCTTACCAGGTGGTCTGGGCACATTGGAAGAAATCTTTCATATTTCCTCTTGGGCCCAACTTCACATTCACCATAAACCTATAGGTTTTCTCAATGTTAATGGTTTTTATGATAATTTGTTGTCTTTTCTTGATCAAGCTGTGGAACAGGAATTTCTAACATCTTCGGCACGACAAATCATAATCTCTGCTGCTACTGCTGAACAATTGATCGACAAACTATAATCTTTCACCCCTGTAATTGATCCCTCCATGAGTCGCATAAATTGGTCAACTACAGAAAGCCGTAAAAAGCTTAGATTGGATTTGAGCCTTCGTTTGTGAATCCTTGTGTCTTTTGGTTTTATTTCTAGCATAGTATTTTGTTCTGTTATTTCTTATATTTGTTTAAGTGTGTTTCAGGTTTGTCAGTGTTCGTTGTTTCAGGTAATGTCTTCTATACTCTATCTTTCTACCTTATGACATTGAGGACAATGTCTGGTTTTGGTTGAGGGGAGAGGGTAGTAGTATTAAAAAAAAAAACTAACCAACTAACTGTTTTTGTTTTTAAAAACCATTTGGCAAAACTGTTATTACTAGGATGGCAGAGTAAGGGGGAATTTTATTGACTCTTGAGACGCATCTTAGTAAACATTTTCTAATGGTTATTTGCAATATTCATAACAAGGCCTATTAGAATACTTCTTGAAATATTCAGGTTTACAAACTCTCGCATTGTTATCACTTAATTCTGCTCATATACTCATTTAACAAGTATTCTTAAACCTTCATTTTCACACACACACTTTAACATATGATTGTGGGTTCCACATTGGATTATTACATTATTTATGTTCTTTTGTTAAAGGTAACAACTAAGGGATAGGGATAGTCTATAATTTGCAAAAAAAAAACAAAAAAAAAGAAAAAAAAAAAGAAAAAGAAAATGATGATAATAAAAACGTAGATAAGTTTGATTTCGTAGCCTCCCTAACCTAAGCAATTAAGCCTGAAGGGGTGTTTTAACACCTAATACCCTAAAGTCAACTGACTTGGGAGCTATTGGCCCAAAGCTTGTTACATGGGTTAAGGAGAAAAGCTTAAGGGAATCAAACATTGCACTATCTACGTATCAGTATCTGCAACCCGAGTTACTAAGCTCGTAGGGGTGTCTCAACACCTAATGCCCTAAGACCAACTGGTCTGGGAGTCATTAGCCGAAAGCTCGTTACATGGGTTAAAGATGCATTGTGTTTTAAGTTATATGTATAGATATTAAAAAAAAGAGAGAAAAAAAAGAGTAAAATAAAATAAAATAATCCCAACCCAAGGAAGTTAACCTTAAACATTAGAACAAAATATTGTTTTCTTCCAATAAAAGCCCCCATCATCTATGTTTCATACATTGAGCACATAACAAGGAAGATTTATTAATATTTTTTTTAAGAGATATTGAGCAGATATATAAATTTAATGAGAGTTTGTTTATCTGGATAGATTAATGGAAGTTGAATGATGAATGCCTTGCTTTGTGGAATTTGCAAATTGTTTTTCTATTTTAACGCTTTAATTACTAGGGACTAGTAATAAGCTAGTTGGGGGGTGTGATTAGTACTTAAAAGTGCATTTTTATCAAGGTTTTATATCATCATTTTGCACTTGAAGTATCAATAACTCCTTAACTAAAGCATGTTTTATAATAACATATCTAATTATATAAGATACCTTTAATTTATGGTAAATGTTTATCTTAAATGCAGGCCTATCACATAAATGAAAGAATTGATTGATGAGTTGAAGTACTGAAATTGAAAGGACAAAGAGATGGCCAAACTTAGAAAAGAGATGCTGGTGCAGTCCAAACTGGAACACTGTTCGGTAATTGGGTCATATCTGGGGAGCTGTAGATCTTGGATTTAGGTCCATTTTATATGGATGGAAAGATAAGACATAGGCCTACAACTTTCATGCGGAGCCCAAGATTTAAAAAGGCTGTTTTTAAGTCCAAATTGTAGCAACAACAAAGAAGTCCGAATCTGTCCTGCAGCCTAAACACTGTTCAGTGTTCAGCCTATATCTCAAGTTCTAGAAGTCCAAATGATCTCAAATTTTTACCCTGGAAAGATGAAACAATTTCCTAGAACTTTCATGATTTAAGTTTGTTCAAATTTATGACGTCATCAATGATGTTTTTGGCAGACAAGAAGATAAGAATTGTCACCAAGTCAAGATGTGGCCACCCACTCATCAATTAGTCAACAAATCAATAGTTCTGAATTTTGGCCTATAAAAGGAGGATTTGCCATGTATTTAGGCATCTTGGTTTTCAGATCAAGATCATGCTCTTGCTCTCTCTTTATATTTTATAATGCTTAAGTTTTGCTTATATTAATTTCTTGCTTATGCTTTTCATTTCCTTTCCTTGTTTATTTATGTCTCTTTCTTTCATTATGTTTAAATAAGTTAATTATGTCAAGGTGAAAAGGGTACACTAATGGTGTAAGAATAAGTATAATATAAACTTAACATGGACCTTAATGTTGGATACTAACATGCTTTGTATTTGTTATCTTGTTCACTTTTAATACTTTGCTTGTTAAATGGTTAATCTAGATTTATGTTGTATAACACTTGGTACAACAAATACTTGGCACTTTCATAGCCCATACTGTATGGTATAACCGACACCTGAGCTATGAAAGGAACTTGATTTGTTGTTAACATAAGTTATAATCATGAATGCCTGACAACATTTACAAGTATTAGCATTATTCGAATAAGATAACTAATGTAATCATGTTAACAATTTATAATCTGATTGGAACCTCCTTTGTGTGTGGTTTCCAATTGAATAATAAGAGTTTATACTATACTTGTTTGAAGTACCATTAGTGGATCCTCTAACCTTGACATTTGTTGTTATCATTGTTTAATCCTTACATTAATTTTCCATCTCAAAGTTCTCATCAACTTCTTCTTCTTTAGTATTAATATTACTACTATTATTATTACTACTACTACTAGTATTACTATTATTACTATTATTATTATTATTATTACTATTATTGTTATTGTTATTATTGTTACTATTGTTGTTGTTGTTGTTGTATTATTGTTGTCTATAATTTATACAATTAACCTCCCTGTGGTTCGACCCCGGTCTTGCCGGGTTATTTATTACTTCGACACTCCTGCACTTGGGAAAAGACATCAATCTTTTGGTCGTGTCAAGTTTTTGGCGCCGTTGCCGGGGAGGTAAATTCTTGTACAAATTATAGTATTAATTTTATTTTTCTTGTATCTAACTTTGTTTCTTTTGTTTTGTTTCTTTTTTTATTGTTTTTCTTTTCTTCCTTTTATTTTCTCTTCCTACACGTGCATGAGAGTGTGGTCACGTTCATTAAGTGGTAGACTTTGTAGGGTATCCTCATCATTTTTAGAAAATATGGCCGAAGAAGATAACCAATCACTTCATAATGAAAATGATGAGAATATTCAGGTTAGAACACTTAGAGACCACATGAATCCCACAAGAACAGTTGGGCTATGAAAGTGCCAAGTATTTTGTTGTACCAAGGGTTGTTCAACACAAATCTAGATTAACCATTTAACAAGCAATGTATTAAGAGTGAGTAAGATAATAAATACAAAACATGTTAGTATCAAACATTAAAGTCCATGTTGAGTTTATACTATACTTATTCTTACACCATTAGTGTAACGTTTTCACCTTGACATAATAAACTTAGCTGAACATTATGAATAAGAGAAACATAGATAAACAAGATAAGAACATAGTTATAGAAGTATAGCAAAGGAAATGAAAAGCATAAACAAGAGATTAAGAAAAATATAACATGAAATAAAACTTGAACATTACAAAATACAAAGAAAGAGAGTGATCTTGATCTGAATACCAAGATGCCTAAATGCATGGCAAATGCCTCCTCTTGCAAGCTGAAATTCAAAACTATTGATTTGATGATTAATTGTTGAGTGGGTGGCCACCTCTTAACTTGGTAACAATCCTTATCTTCTTGTCTGCAGAAAACATCATTTTGCTAACATCAAAATTGGAACAAATAGTCTTCATGAAAGTTCCGGGAAATTGTCTCAGCTTTCTAACATAATAAAAATGAGATTATTTGGACTTCTAAAACTCAAGATATGGGTTAAACACTGAACAATGTCTGGGTTGCAGAACAAATTTTGACTTCTCTGTTGTTGCTACAATTTGAACTTGAAAACAGTCATTTTGAATCTTTGACTCATGAAAATTTTAGGCCTATGTCTTAGCTTTTTATCTATATAAATCAGACCTAAATCCAAGTTCTACAGCTCCAGTTATGATCCAATAATCGAATGGTGTTAATTTGAATTCAACCAACATCTCTTTTCTAAGCTTAGCCCTCTCTTTGTCTCCTCAGTTTCAGTAGTTAAACTCATCAATCAATTTTTTGATTTATGTGATAAGCCTGCATTTAAAATTAACATTTACCATAAATTAAAGGTATCTTATATTATCAAATTTGTTATTATAAAACATGCTCTAGTTAAGGAGTTATTGATACTTCAAGTGCAAAATGATGATATAAAACCTTGATAAAAATGCACTTTTAAGTACTAATCATCCACCGAATCAGTCATCTTTATAGGAAAAAAAATTGCAAATTTTGTTAGTCGATCCACAACCAACCATATGGCATCATTCCCCTTTTTTCCCTTGGGTAATCTCGTCATAAAATCCATAGAAATATCCTCCCATTTCCATTCCGGAATTGATAATGTTTGTAATTCCCCTGTAGGTCTCTGAAAATCTTTACTTGTTGACAAATCCCACAGTTTGACACAAATTCTGTTATTTCCCTCTTCATAATGTTTCACCCCTCTATAAATATCATCAATATATATATATATTCTCTCCTAAAGGTGTACTAATCGTCAATCCTACACCCAAGTTACTAGATGACACATGCAAGTTATTCACAATTCTATAAGATACAAAAGAATGACTAGCTCTAGGATCAATTAAAGCATACACTTGCATTTTATCTAATTGTAAAGTACTTGCCACCACATCAGGTACAACTCTCACATCCTCGTAGGTCATGTGATATACCCGACCCTGAGTCCTCCCCTCCTAATTTCTAGGCCTCCCACGAGTAGCACTCGTCCCTGACTGGGTAGGCCTAATAGGATGATCAACTGTAACTGATTGTTGCTAGCTTTGAACCTCAATCCTCTTACCATGGGCTCCATCGGTAGTTTTACGAGGACAATCCTTCATTCTATGACTTATGTCCCCACAATAGTAACAGCCTCTGCCTACATGCGGGTACTCTCTCCATCGATGCCCTTCTCCTCTACAAATATAACATCTCCCCGGCATCGTAGAGCAATCTCCAGGGTGTCGCTGCTCACACTTCTGACATAATGGATATACTGGTCCCTTCTGCTCTGTAGACCCTCCAACAGTTTTGACTCCTTGTCTAGCCTGTCCTCCCCAAGATCCTCTTCCACTAACCTGTCTAGATCCTCCTGAGCTACCTCATGGGGTGAAACTCCCACCTCTTTTTTGGAATTGTCCTGATGCTTGCCCGCCCTTCCCTTTCTTTGAGAGAGGAGGTCTCCCAATTAAAAACTCAAAATCTCTCCTCTTAGCTCCAGTTGCCTGACTTTGCTCGACCACTGGCTTCGGGGTATCCCTTATTACCCTCTCCATACCCTAAGCAGTCCATACCAATTCCCGCACAAACTGAAACTGCATGGCTATCAATATCATCCTCAGTTCTTGCCTCAGTTCATCACGAAACCTCTCCACCTTGTGGCGTTCTGTGGGAAGGTAAGTGGAGGCAAAAGCTGCTAAGTCTTCAAATCTCCTCTTATACTCCATAACTGTTAAATCTCCCTGTCTCAAATCGAAAAACTCCTTTTCTTTCTCCCTCCTATGCTCCTAAGAATAGTACCTCTCCTCAAACTCTTTACGAAAGTCCCTCCTCTCAATACCTCCCCTGATCTCCTCTCTCTAATGGTCTCCCACCAAGAGTGGACACTTTCAATCAATAGCTGAGTCATGCAATCCACCCGTAGCTCCTCTAGCACCTGCATCTAATTTATAACTCTTTCCACTTTCCTCAAACGATGCCCAACAACCTCAGCATCCTCTTCGCCATGATAAGTCATACAACCCATCTCTCTCATACCTTTCACCCACTATAGTATGGTGACTACTCCTCTTGATCTAGGAGTTGTACTGGAGGCTCCTATTGCTACAGCTCTCACTACATGTTCCATAAAAGCAGGATCCGAAAATGGGTTTGACCCAGCTACCGGTGCCACTGGTGGGGGTATATTATCTTCACCTTGCATGTCTGATACCTCGGGCATTAATACATCTGTCTGATGGGACAACGAATCATCTCAAAGTCTCACTGACTCACCCTTTTCAGAGTACACTGATGTTGCAGGTATATGAGAGAAGGTGTCTGCCAAGGGATCCCAGTCTGGATCACTTTCATTACAAAAACTCTGATCACTTCCTCGAACTGGGATGGATCAATCCTGGCTCCTTGCCTTTTTCTCACCATCCTGCAACACATTTCAAAATCATATAATTATTCCTATCCTCGGAATAGCAACCTAGGCTCTGATACCAAAATGTAACATCCCCCACTCCGGGATAAAAACAACAATATCATGTCAATCAAAAAACAGAGTAATTAAATTTATATATATATATATATATATATATATATATATATATTCATGGTGTTCGTATTAAAGTTTACTGAAATTTCGACGGAGTCCTCCTATACCGGAAGGTCCCAAGTTATCGATATTTAATATGTTTACACTTCTAATAACTCGCATCTTCTAACTCAATCCCGACCCAATCATCTTGGGTCTCAATCCCACAAACATCATCCTTCTTATCAACCACAATATTTATGATATGCATTATATAACAAATATCATTATGGATGGATAAAAATATAAATATGCATACATGAAACATGGTTATATGAACTACAGAGTTAAGTTCATTTAATCAAGTTTAAACATTAATTATACAAATTAAGTTATACAAACATTTCCATGTTTACAAAAATATAAGGGTATACTCCCTAGAATCTAGATTATAAAAAATGAACATAAGCTAGGATCTACTCCTGTCATGCATGCGATGGTCCTGAAATAAAATATATATTATCAAAAACATGAATATCATAATAAATATAACAACACAAATATCTAACAATTTAAATAGGGCAACATGCATTCATATTTTGTTCACTTCTCCCTTCTGGTTTTCATTAGAATCTATCTTTCTTGTTTAACTACTAAAAATTGTTTCCCCTTCCATTATCAACCTCCATTCCAGATTTTATAAGATCAATCATGATTATTTCTGCTTAACACATTACCAATACCAATTTCACTGGTATCATCATCATCACCCCGTAGGAGTCGATGCAAGACGATCCCCTTACCTGGGTTCTTAACATACATTAAATGTACGCTAGCCAATACATGGTGATCCCCTTACCTGGGATCCTAACATACACTAAATGTACGCTAATTCACGCCCCAAATCACACTTCTCATATTTCCTTTGCTAGCGATAATTTCATTACTTGACAGTTCACACAACAACCTTTCCCCTTGATTACACATCCATTGAGAATACTATCCAAAATATCAACATCATTATGCAAAATCATACATTTCATAACGGTAACATATTAAATCATGAAATTTAACTAGAAAGTATAAGTGCGATTCACCTACCTGCAATAGAAGCTCTATTCGTGCTCCCATGCTGCTGCTGTTGCACCACGCCTGTGGTCCATCCTGCAATTCACAGGTTTTTTTCATAAATTTTGCTCACTCAAGGATATGTTTTATAATAACCATATCAACAACCAATAAGTCTTTCTTTCAGTTATTTCTTTGTATTTTATGTTTTTCTTATTACACCCATTAATATTGTCGTTCTTTGTCCAACCATAGTTATCATTCTTTTCTTTATATTTGAACCTGATCCTCTATCCTTCATCCTCCCACCTGAAATCTCTTTGAAAGTCAAGAGACGAAAACTGTCCAGGTTCGTCAACGTTTCCATTTACACACAACACATAAAGTTATTTAATTTTAGCAACTAATACTTTTTCCTCAATTCAAGTCTAAGCACCTTAATCTATAATTCAACATCCAGGCATCAATTCATAATCGACTTTGAAACAACTCATAAGACCATGTTTAGAACACCTTACCCGATAAGAAATCAAGGTTTCGATCTTCAACTCCCTCCTTTTCTTTCTAATGATAGTCGACCATCCCCTCTTCTTCTCTTGTTCAAATTTTCTTGTTAATCCCTTACCCACAAGTGTTTAGTCTACCTATAACTCTTAATCTTGGATGGGTTCTTGAAATTTTTGTGTTTCTCTCTTGATTTGCAAAAATGGATACAAAAACTCTCTCTTTTCTTTCCTTACGGTTGCTGCCAATTTTTTTTGGTGAGAAGAGGGGTATTTATGCCCTATTGTTATTCTTATTTGCATTTAGGCCCTATTTTCTTTAAGTGTATTATTTTTGCCCCCACATCTTTTCTTCTTCTTATAATTAAGTTATGCCTGTTTTATTATAATTTCACCCCAGAAATTTTAGTTTAGTTTATTTTGTTTAATTTAATCTAGCCTTGATCTTTTTTTCCTGGGGTTTACAGTTGTTTTGTCCCTTTAACTTTGCCTTTTCTTTTCAACTTCAATTAGTCTTCATAAATTTGTCTAGGTGATAATGGTACAAGTGTGAAAGTTTTCTCATTCTTCTCTAGAGAATATCTATTCTTAAATTCATCTTGCTTGGCTTTCCTATAAAATTGTCAAGGATGCCTTAAGAATAAATGAGTAGCATGCATAGGAATCGCATCACACAAAACCTTATCCTTATACTTTCCAATAAAAAAAATCAAAACCTGTTTAGTAACTCGTACTTCACCATATTCATTAAACCATTAAAGTCTATAAGGTCTTTCGTGCTTAATAGTATTCAGATTCAATTTTCAAATAAGTGTAACACTTACAACATCAACACATCTTTCATTTTCAATAATCATATTACATACCTTGTTACTTATATGACATCTAGCATAAAGATGTTCTCTTTTGGTCACTTTACACCATTCTCCTTGATCTAAACATTAAATGATATTCTAATCACTAAAGTGTTAGTTTAATATGCCATGTAGCTAAATACATATTTATTATTAATAAAGTCTTAATTTATCTTTAATATTCATATAATATTTGAGTTATGAATCTAATGTAAAGATAAAGTTCATGTAACAAAAATGTTTTGCAAAGGAAATTATAAAGTTGTTATAATTATAGGATTCTTATTGCATCAAAGTATTGTTTCTAAAATCTGGTAGATACTCTCTTAAATACTGGATGTTTATTAGAACTATAGAGATTGATACATATTATGTTATTTTTTTTATGAAAGGAAGCAATTGTTCTCATAAACTAAGGCATAAAACATATGAATGATAAAAAGGTGAGAATATAAATAATTTCATTTTCAGAAACATACCTTTTTATCACTTGATCCGCACAATGCTTCCATAAATATGGATCATCTCACACATACTATTTGACATCACTCTTAATCTTATCTCTTTGAGCCTTAGACATACCTCTTTTATCTTCGATCTCTAAGTCAAATTCACTCAAGAGAAGTACCAATTTTATTAATCTTGGTTTTTCCTCTTTCTTTATCATCAAATAACAAAGAGCTGTATGATCAATAACTTTATTACCAAGTAAATAAGATTAAAATCTTTCTAAAGCAAAAACAATAGTTAAAAGTTCTTTTTCCGTGGTAGAGTAATTTCTTTGGGCATCATTCAAAGTCCTTGAAGTATAACAAATGGCATGAGATGCTTTTCCAATTCTTTGACCCATAACAAAGCCTATTGTATAATCATTTGCGTTGCACACGAAAGGAACTTTCCAGTCAGAGGACTAGATAACTCGGGTAGAAGTTAACAGTTCTTTTAGCTTATTAAATGCCTTTTTAAATGCCTCATCAAACTTAAAAGGCACAACCTTTTGTAGCAACTTGCATAGGGGCAATGCTATTTTGGAGAAGTCATTGATGAATCTTCAATGAAAACCTACATGTCCAAGAAAAGAATGAACTTCTTTCACATTAGTGGGGGTAAGGTTCAGATTTTATAATATCAACTTTAGATTTATCTGCCTCGATTGTAAACCCCGGGAAAAAAATGTGTGTATAAATTGCAAACTAAATAAATGAAAAATAAAAGTGAAGAAATTCATATACAGGTTTAAATAAAAAAACAAGAATGCGGAAATTTTTGGATATAAATTTTTGGATGAAATATTTCGAGGCATTATAAATTGACCCGAAAATATTGAGGGTTGGATTAAATTAAAGAAAATGAACTCAACAAAAAAAAAATAGGGGTGGAATTATAAGAAATGAAAAGAGTTATGGCTTAATTATAAGAAGAAAAAGATATAGGGGCAAAAGTAACACACTTAAAGGAGATGAGGCCTAAGTGTAAGTAAGAAAAATTATAAGGTATAAATACTCATCTCCCTTGCTCACCAAAAATCTGCAGCAACCATAAGGAAAAAAGGGTGTTTTTGTATCCATTCTTGCAAAATCAAGAAAGAGACACCAAAATTTCTAAGAACTCATCTAAGATTAAGGGTTTATAAGTAGAATAACACTTCTAGGCAAAAGATTAACAAGAAAATTTGAACTAGAAAAGAGAAGTGAGGGTTGGATACCATTAGAAAAAGGGGAGTAAAATGATTTTAATTGGTTGATAATCGAGAACTTAATTCTTATTAGGTAAAGAGTTCTAAACATAGTCCTATAAATCGTTTCAAATTCGATTATTAATGTTGAATTTTAGATTAGGGTTTTTAGACTTGAATTAGGAAAAATGTATTAATTGTTAAAATTAATTTAATTCATGTGTTATATGTGATTGGGGGTATGAAACCATGATGATTTACCAAGAAAATGTATGGGTACTTAAGTAAAGGATGGTCAGCCATATGAAGAAAAAAAGGGGGAAATTATGGTTTTGCTTATTTAATATATTATAATAGGTTGTTTGTGGATGTTGTGTGTAAATAGAAAGGTTGACGAATTTGGATAGGTTCATCTCTTGACTTCAGAGAGATTTCAGGTAGAAGGGTGAGGGAATTAGGATCAGATTCCTTCATATAAATTGTAGTTTTGGATGTTGACTAACTAAAAAAATTACTCATGCTTAAGTTAGAGTTATAGAACTCTAGTTATAGGTCACCAACCGAGACTGGGTCATGAAAGGTCTTGTAGGGAAGTAGGTCTGATTTGTTGAAGAGCAATTTCGATTGTCTTGGGGGTAGAACTAGGTTCTCCTCCCTTCATGAGACTTGTAGCCCTATGTCTTAGCTTTCTAATAAGACCAACCTTGCTTAAAACGGAGTTCTAGAACTCTAAATATAGTTACAAATATGAGAAGAGGTCGGAATGCGATATCTACTAGCAGATTTGGAAAAGTCACTAAAGCGACTATCTATATGCCTTAAGGGTGGAAATTGGGTCCTTTTTCTTTGGGGAACAAGTGATATTACATCTTAGCTTTTAAAAGAAACAAGTCATGTTCAAAATTCAAATTTGTAATGATAACTATGGTTGGAAAAAGAATGATGATATTAATGGGTGTAATGAGAAAAAGATATAATATAAAGAAAGGAATGATTGAAAGAAAGACCTATATTGGTTGTTGATATGGTTATTATGAAACATATCCTTGAAAGAGGATAATTTATGAGATAATCCTATGATTGCAAGAGGGACCATAAGCATGATACAACAGCAACAACAAGGAAGCACGAGTAAAGTTTGTACTACAAGTAGGTGATGCTCACCTAAGCTATCTAGTTAAATTTAATGATTTAATATATTAATAATGTGAGATGTGAATTAGAAAATGTTGGATATTATATGAAAGGATAGAAGTTAGTGTAATGATGTTGTTATTTCGGATAATATTTTGAATGTATGTGTGTTCAAGGTGAATGACCCTTGTGTGAATTGCTAAGTGATGGAAGTACCACTGATAAAGAAAATATGAGAAGTGTAATACGTGTTTCGACTAGCATACATTTAGTGTATATTAGGATCCCGGGTAAGGGGATCACCTATATTGAGTAGCATACATTTAGTGTATGTTAGGGTCTCAGGTAAGGGGATCTCCATACATTAATGCCAACGGGGTGATGATGATACTAATGAAAATGGTATTAGTAATGTGTTGGGTGAAACAGTTATGATTGATTTTTATGGAATCTTGAATGGAAGTTGGAAATGAAAGATGAAACAATTTTTAGTAGATGAATGAGAAGGAGTTCTAACGGAAATGAAAATGGAGAAGTGAATAGAATAAGAATACATATCTACCTTTTTAAATTATTGGATATTTGTGTTACTATACTTATTGTAATATTCATGTTTTAATAATATGTATTTTGTTCACCTTTTGTTATGTAGTCTAGAGAGGATTACCTTATATTTTTTTTTTGGTAAGTTGACGTATGTATTAAAAGAAGAAGATACAAACATTATAAGGGGCATACCCCAGATTTACAATGATAACATAAACATAAAACAACATATGGCTACAGGCTAGCCACCGACCATAAAACTGAAACCTTACTAGATTCGTTAGGGAAACCAATACAACCAGCTAACTAACAAATTAAGAATCTATGGTATTCACCCTCCAAGCTCGTTGGATCCTTTTGTTTTCATTTGTTGGTGTGACATTCCTCATCAAACCAAGCTTATCACGAATGATACATTCGATTTGATTAAAGACCAAATTCGAAGTTCTAGACATTCCAGCAAAGATCCTTGCATTCCGTTCTTGCCATACATGATACACTGTAGCTGCAAAGCTCAGTTTACGAGAAAAATTAACGAAACTCTTGCCATGCCAAGAGACAGTGGCCCATCGAATCCATTCATCCCAGCCTTTTGTCATTCTTGGAATGTCGCATCTGTCACAAACATCCCACCAGATCGCTTTAGTATAGGAGCATTCAAAGAACAAGTGGTTGTGATCCTCATTGTTGCGGAGACAGAGTGAGCATCTATTGGGACCATGTATACCAAACCGATGAAGTTTATCTTGAGTTGTGAGTTTCTGTTGGACAGCCATCCACAGAAGAAATGAATGTCTTGGAACAACATTCTTGAACCACACAATGTCATGCCATTCAACCATCTGACGATGATGTCTTAGTTGTTCCCAAGCTACTTTGATCGAGAATCTGTGATTTGGCGAATCCAACCAAACTATCTCATCCTTTTGCCCCATCTTAGGATTAGAATTGGAAGGAATAGCTTCTATAATGGGGTGCCAGCCAATAGCTTGGGTGGTAGGAGTTTTCCATTCTGAGTTATGAATTAGCACATTCACCGTCGCGTTCTTGGCCATACCTGAATCATAGATGAATCTTTCCTCGTAAGAATCCGCGAGTGGGCTGTGAGGATGCCAATTGTCAAACCATAGAGAGGTTGTCATTCCATCTCCTATGATGTACTTCATCTTCGGCCATGCTAAGGATCTGAGCTTTAGAATCTTTCCCCAAGCCCAAGAGCAATTTTGAGGCGTCTTGATTGTCCAGAAATTCTTACCTCGTAACAGATTGGATCTGATCCAAGTAGACCATATTGAGCCATCTGAGTCATTGCACAGGTTCCAAATGTGTTTCAACAAAGCAATCTTGTTCCATTCTGTTATCCTTTTTATTCCTAGCCCCCCTCCTTTTTTGGAAGACATACCTGATCCCAAGCCACTTTAGCCCCAGTAGTTCTCATATCTGAACCTGACCAAAGAAAGGATTTCATAATTTGCTCCACATTTTTAATTACTTGCCCAGGTAAGAGAAAGAGAGATGCCCAATAGACTTGTATGGAAAATAAAACTGAATTAATTAGTTGTACCCGTCCTGCATACGAGAGTGTTCTACAAGTCCAATGTCGAACTTTAGAGGTGATTCGATCCACGAGGCCCTTACAATAAACACCCTTTAGTCTAGACGAGAGAAGAGGTACTCCTAAATATTTCATAGGGAGCTCCCCCTCTCTAAACCCAAGAATATGAATAATTTGCTCCCTCTCAGCATTTAACACACCGCTCAAGAAGATGTCACTTTTGTTTGGATTTGGATACAGACATGATAGGTCTTGAAACTTTGTGAGCACAGTTCTGATCATACGAATTGAGTTTACATCCCCGTTGCTAAAAATCATCAGGTCGTCAGCAAAACAAAGATGAGAAATTTTGTCCTTCTTGCATCTCCAGTGGAACTTGAATTCTTGGTTGGCACTCATCTTGCAGAATAGCCCCGAAAGGATTTCCATACATAGGACAAACAAATATGGGGACAATGGATCCCCTTGTCTCAGCCCTCTTCCCCCTTGAAAGTAACCTGCAAGCTCACCATTGATATTGATAGAGAATTGACATGATGTAACACAAACCATGATCCAATCAATGACTGTTCTAGGGAATCCCATTTTTATTAACATAGCGTCAACAAAATCCCACCGCACCGAGTCATAAGCCTTCATCAGATCAACTTTCATAGCACAACGAGCAGGTCCCGTAGATTTATGATAGCCTTTCATTAGTTCCTGAGACAAAAGAATGTTATCACTGATTCTCCGTCCTGAGATAAAAGCAGTCTGATATGGACCAACTAAGGATGGCAAAACAACTTTGATTCTCCCAGCTAGAATCTTAGCGATGCATTTATACACTGTATTGCAGCAAGATATAGGACGAAAATCTGTCAACCTTGTAGGATTAGCAACTTTAGGAATAAGGGAAATGGATGTAGCATTCATTTCTTTAAGCATTCTACGAGTCTGAAAGAAGGATCTAACAGCGTTGATTACATCTTCCCTAACTATGTGCCACATTCTTTTGAAGAACCCTGCGTTAAAGCCATCCGGACCAGGGGCTTTGAAGTTTGAGCATTATTGTTCTCACTCTTCCAACTGAAATTTGGATGATTTCTCCAACCAGGGTTATATGTTTGCGAATATGGGTTATGATTGGGCCTTTGAAAACTGTTTAATGCATGGGCTTGTTCATGGAGACATTCTTTAAAAGAAGGCAAGGTTGGACAGTTATTGGTTGAATGTTCTTTGGTTTCACAGATTTGACATGCAATGTCTTGAACAGATTTTAATTGACCACTATTTTTTAATTCTAGTGCCTCAACCTTTCTAGCTAAAGATGCAAACTTGGCTTGGAGGTCATGATCTTCCCTAAGGTTGTACATACCTCCACTAGATGTATGAGGTTGGGTTTTACTTGGTGCCTCATAAGTACTTGTGGTGTCCCAATTTTGCGCATTTTCAGCTAGCAAGTCTAGGTATTCCATTGCTTCATTAGGGTCTTTATCCTCAAAAGTTCCATTGCACATCAATTCAACCATTTGCCTATCTCTAGGAGTTAACCCTTCATAAAAATGTGAAACTAATCTCCATGTTTCAAAACCATGATGGGGGCAAGTATTAAGTAAGTCTCGATACCTATCCCAACATTGATAAAATGTTTCTCCTGATTTTTGAGAGAAAGTAATGATTTGTCTTTTGAAAGAGTTTGTTCTGTGGGATGGAAAAAACTTCTTTAAAAATTGTTGTTGCATTTCATCCCAAGCACAAATGGATCCAGGTCTGAAATTTTGTAGCCATGTTTTAGCTTTATCTTTTAATGAAAAAGGAAAAAGCTTCAATCTAATGGTGTTCATGCTACAATTTGAGTCATTATACGTGTTGCAAACCTCCTCAAATTCCCTTAAATGCAAGTATGGATTTTCTAAATCTAAGCCATGAAAAGATGGTAAAAGTTGAATAATGCCTGTCTTAAAATTAAAATGAGATGCATCAGGAGGAAAAACTATGCATGAGGGTGCACTTGTTCTTGTGGGATTCATGTGGTCTCTAAGTGTTATATCCCGAATATTCTCATTATTCTCATTATGAAGGGATTGGTTATCTTCTTCAGCCATATTTTCTGAAAATGATGAGGATACCCTACAAAGTCTACCACTTAATGTACGTGACCACACTCTCATGCACGTGTAAGAAAAGAATAAAAGGAAGAAGAAAACAAAAGAAAGAGAAACAAAACAAAAGAAACAAAATTAGATACAAGAAAAGAGAAAAGAGAAAATAAACTAAATACTATAATTTATACAAGAATTTACCTCCCCGGCAACGGCGCCAAAAACTTGACACGACCAAAAGATTGATGTCTTCTCCCAAGTGCAGGAGTGTCAAAGTAATAAATAACCGGGCAAGACCGGGGTCGAACCACAGGGAGGTTACTTGTATAAATTATAAGCAACAATAATACTACAACAATAGTAACAACAACAACAACAATAATAATAGTAGTAGTAGTAGTAGTAATAATAATAATAATAACACCAATAATATTATTAATAATGATAATAATAAAGATGAAGAAGAAGAAGTTGATGAGAACTTTGAGATGAAAGATTAACGTAAGGATTAAACAATGATAACAACAAATGTCAAGGTTAGAGGATCCACTAATGGTACATCAAACAAGTATAGTATAAACTCTTATTATTCAACTGGAAACCACACACAAAGGAGGTTCCAATCGGATTATAAATTGTTAACATGATTACATTAGTTATCTTATTCGAATAATGCTAATACTTGTAAATGTTGTCAGGCATTCATGATTATAACTTATGTTAACAACAAATCAAGTTCCTTTCATAGCTCAGGTGTCGGTTATACCATACAGTATGGGCTATGAAAGTGCCAAGTATTTGTTGTACCAAGTGTTATACAACATAAATCTAGATTAACCATTTAACAAGCAAAGTATTAAAATTGAACAAGATAACAAATATAAAGCATGTTAGTATCCAACATTAAGGTCCATGTTAAGTTTATATTATACTTATTCTTACACCATTAGTGTACCCTTTTCACCTTGACATAATTAACTTAGCTAGACATAATGAAAGAAAGAAACATAAATAAACAAGATAAGAACATAAGTAAGATAAAAGTTAACTAAGTAAAGGAAAGGAAATGAAAGGCATAAACTTGATATTAATGAAAGCAAAGCATAAGCAATACAAAGAGAGAAAGCAAGAGCATGATCTTGATCTCAACACCAAGATGCCTAAATACATGGCAAATGCCTCCTTTTATAGGCCAAAATTCGGAACTATTGATTTGTTGACTAATTGATGAGTGGGTGGCCACATCTTGACTTGGTGACAATTCTTATCTTCTTGTCTGCCAAAAACGTCATTGATGACGTCATAATTTGAAAAAACTTGAATCATGAAAGTACTAGGAAATTGTCTCATCTTTCCAGGGTAAAACTTTGAGATCATTTGTACTTCTAGAACTCGAGATATGGGCTGAACACTGAACAGTATCTGGGCTGCAGGACAGATTCGGACTTCTTCTTTGTTGCTACAATTTGGACTTGAAGACGGCCTTGTTAAATCTTGGGCTCCACATGAAAGTTGTAGGCCTATGTCTTATCTTTCTATCCATATAAAATGGACCTAAATCCAAGATCTACAGCTCCAGATATGACCCAATTACCGAACTGTGTTCCAATTTGGACTGCACCAGCATCTCTTTGGCCATCTTTTTGTCCTTTCAATTTCAGTACTTCAACTCATCAATCAATTCTTTCATTTATGTGATAGGCCTGCATTTAAGATGAACATTTACCATAAATTAAAGGTATATTATATAATTAGATATGTTATTATAAAACATGCTTTAGTTAAGGAGTTATTGATACTTTAAGTGCAAAATGATGATATAAAACCTTGATAAAAATGCACTTTTAAGTACTAATCACACCCCCCAACCAGCTTATTACTAGTCCCTAGTAATTAAAGCGTTAAAATAGAAAAACAATTTGCAAATGCCACAAAGCAAGGCATTCATCATTCAACTTCCATTAATCTATCCAGATAAACAAACTCTCATTAAATTTATATATCTGCTCAATATCTCTTAAACAAAATATTAATAAACCTTCCTTGTTATGTGCTCAATGTATGAAACAGAGATGGTGGGGCTTTTATTGAAAGAAAACAATATTTTGTTCTAATGTTTAAGGTTAACTTCCTTGGGTTGGGATTATTTTATTTTATTTTACTCTTTTTTTTTTAATATCTATACATATAACATAAAACACAATGCATCTTTAACCCATGTAACGAGCTTTCGGCTAATGACTCCCAGACCAGTTGATCTTAGGGCATTAGGTGTTGAGACACCCCTACGAGCTTAGTAACTCGGGTTGCAGATACTGATACGTAGATAGTGCAATGTTTGATTCCCTTAAGCTTTTCTCCTTAACCCATGTAACAAGCTTTGGGCCAATAGCTCCCAAGTCAGTTGACTTTTAGGGTATTAGGTGTTAAAACACCCCTTCGGGCTTAATTGCTGAGGTTAGGGAGGCTACGAAACCAAACTTATCTACATTTTTATTATCATCATTTTTTTTTCTTTTTTTTTCTTCTCTTTTTTTTGTTTGTTTTTTTTTTTGGCAAATTATAGACTATCCCTATCCCTTAGTTGTTACCTTTAACAAAAGAACATAAATAATGTAATAATCCAATGTGCAACCCACAATCATATGTTAAAGTGTGTGTGTGAAAATAAAGGTTTAAGAATACTTGTTAAATGAGTATATGAGCAGAATTAAGTGATAACAATGCGAGAGTTTGTAAACCTGAATATTTCAAGAAGTATTCTAATAGGCCTTGTTATGAATATTGCAAATAACCATTAGAAAATGTTTACCAAGACGCGTCTCAAGAGTCATTCCCCCTTACTCTGCCATCCTAGTAATAACAGTTTTGCCAAATGGTTTTTTAAAAACAAAAACAGTCAGTTGGTTAGTTTTTTTTTTTTTAATTACTACTACCCTCTCCCCCCAACCAAAACGAGACATTGTCCTCAATGTCCTAAGGTAGAAAGATAGAGTACAGAAGACATCACCTGAAACAACGAACACTGACAAACCTGAAACACACTTAAACAAATATAAGAGATAACAAAACAGAAAAAAAATATTATGCTATTAATAAAACTGAAAGACATAAATTTTTACAAACTCAGACTCAAATCGTAGTTGTGATTGTGGCTCACATCTTCCCTTGGTTTTAAGTCTAAGAACGGCTTAAACGCCCTCTATGGGTCGGGGATAGGCTTCCCATCCAATTTTCTTAAAAACTGGCAAACAGGGTCTTTTTTAGTCAAATTCCCAAGACTAAGTCGATCATGTTCTTTATGAAAATGGGGCCATAAATCATGAATAGCACGATGCACATCTCCACTAGGATGCGTCTCAAGGGTTAATAGAAGATTATCTAAAGACCCCTTACTCAGGCCATCCTTAATGAATTGTATTTTATCTTCACGGTTTATAGATACCATTCCTAAAGAACGACATGTTGCATTACAAGTCCATCTGGCACATCGGTGACAGACTTTCAGTCGTTTTGCACGACGTTTCTTTCCAAAAGTGCTTTTACCTGTTCCAGGCATGTGTGAAATGAAAGAATCGGAGGACTCACCTAATAATCGGACCTTTGCTTCAATCAGCCAGCGAATATCTTCAGGAATTCCATGATTCATTAACAACTTCAATCTTGCACACCTAACACGGTAAATTTTTGTAATCGCATTCTGAGGCAAAGCGGGAAAGTACTTTTTCAATTTTTCAAGAATGATGTCCATTTTGAAATGAGAATTGGAGAAGAGATTCAAACAAAAGAGAAAGAGCAAGGAATTGCACAAATATATACAGATATCAGCTATTATGGGAAATTGAAAGAACCGACTTAAGTCACGGAGTACCGTTATCCGCCATTTGACCGGGATGAGAGACTAGCAAAACAAGAGTCACACCAAAAGGAAACACAAAAACAATGTGAGAAAAACAAAATAATCAACCTTTATCTACAGGATCGTTCAAACCAATGGATTCATTTTCACTAGGAAAATTATCAAAGTAAGTTTTCAAACGATGTCCATTTCTTTTAGAAACATTGTCATTCTTTGGATTCTCAATATCAAAGGCCTCATAAGGATACACATGTTTCTCAATAAATGGACCGCTCCATCTTGATCTTAACTTTCCAGGAAATAAATGGAGTCGAGAATTATAAAGCAAAACTTTTTGACCAGTATCAACTTTTTGACAATTTTCACAAGTTTTGCAGAATGCATGTGTGTCTTTGAACATGGTTTGCCAATAAAATCCATTTTGAAAGATTTTCGCAATGGTCTTTTTTGATGAGAAATGACTTCCACATGCTTCAGAATGATAAAATTTAATGACACTACTTACCTCATTGTCCGCAATGCATCTTTGAAATATTTGATCAGGACAATGTTTGAATAAGTTAGGGTCATTCCAATAAAATTTCTTCACTTCGTTCAAAAACTTACCTTTGTCTTCGGTACTCCAATGAGTTGGCAAGTCTCCTGAGGCAAGGAAATTGATATTTTTAGCAAACCAAGGCATTGGACTAAGAGAAAGTAAGGATTTGTCAGGAAAGTAATCATCGGTTGGTGTGATGTCAGATATCGAATCTGTTGTCACTCTTGACAAAAGATTCGCATCAACATTTTTAATGCCTTTTTCATCCGTGATTTCTTCCTGAGAATAAGTCATTTGCAAATCTTCAAATTCATCAAACTCAGTATTACTCAAAGTAGATTCAAGTTGATCACAAACTAATTCTTCAATAAGATCTACTTCTTGTAAATCATTATCATCTCCAGGTTGCTTGCAAATGTTGAAAATATTCATCTCCAATGTCATGTTTCCAAAAGATAGCTTCATCAGTCCATTCCTACAATTAATCAATGCATTAGAAGTTGCAAGAAATGGACGCCCTAAAATAACAGGAAATGAATTACATGCTTTAACAGGTTGTGTGTCCAAGACAATAAAATCCACAGGATAAATGAATTTATCAACTTGTACTAACACATCTTCAACTATTCCTCTAGGCACTTTTACAGATCTATCGGCAAGTAAAAGAGTTACAGAAGTTGGTTTTAACTCACCTAGATTGAGACTTTGAAAAATTGAATATGGAAGTAAATTCACACTAGCTCCAAGATCAAGTAAGGCTCTTTCAATTTTATGTTCTCCAATAAAGCAAGAAATTGTAGGACAACCAGGGTCTTTATATTTCAAAGCATTATTGTTCTGAAGAATGGCACTTACTTGTTCGGCTAAAAAGGCTTTCTTTTTCACATTCAGTTTTCTCTTCACAGTGCACAGATCTTTCAAAAATTTAGCATAAGAAGGAACTTGTTTAATAGCATCCAGCAAAGGTATATTGATCCTTACCTGTTTGAAAGTTTCAAAGATTTCAGAGTTGTGATTGACTTTCCTTTGTTTGGTCATGGCATGAGGAAATGGAAGTGCTGGCGGAGAATCAGTCTTTTCTTTGCAATGATCAGATTCAACCCCTTCCTTACCCTCAGAGATTGATTCATCATCATTCTCACAAGGTTCAAGAATGAGTTTTTCAATAACCTTACCACTGCGAAGAGTGATGACTGATTTTACGTGATCCATGTGTTGGCTTCCCGAACTACTTGCATTCGCATTGTATTGCCCCTTGGGATTTTGTTGTGGTTGAGATGGAAACTTACCTTTCTCTTGGAAACTGAGAGTAGATGTCAATTTTGCAAGAGTATCTTTAAAATCTGTCATGCTTTGAGCAAGTTGAGTGTTAATTGCCTCTTGCTTTTCCATAAATGCATGCAATGTTTCCTCAAGATTTCTTCTAGGAGGTGGAGCATAAGGAGGTGCATATCCATGAGAATTTTGGAAATTATGATGTGTTTGAAACGATGGTTGTGAAGTTTGAGCATTATTGTTCTCACTCTTCCAACTGAAATTTGGATGATTTCTCCAACCAGGGTTATATGTTTGCGAATATGGGTTATGATTGGGCCTTTGAAAACTGTTTAATGCATGGGCTTGTTCATGGAGACATTCTTTAAAAGAAGGCAAGGTTGGACAGTTATTGGTTGAATGTTCTTTGGTTTCACAGATTTGACATGCAATGTCTTGAACAGATTTTAATTGACCACTATTTTTTAATTCTAGTGCCTCAACCTTTCTAGCTAAAGATGCAAACTTGGCTTGGAGGTCATGATCTTCCCTAAGGTTGTACATACCTCCACTAGATGTATGAGGTTGGGTTTTACTTGGTGCCTCATAAGTACCTGTGGTGTCCCAATTTTGCGCATTTTCAGCTAGCAAGTCTAGGTATTCCATTGCTTCATTAGGGTCTTTATCCTCAAAAGTTCCATTGCACATCAATTCAACCATTTGCCTATCTCTAGGAGTTAACCCTTCATAAAAATGTGAAACTAATCTCCATGTTTCAAAACCATGATGGGGGCAAGTATTAAGTAAGTCTCGATACCTATCCCAACATTGATAAAATGTTTCTCCTGATTTTTGAGAGAAAGTAATGATTTGTCTTTTGAAAGAGTTTGTTCTGTGGGATGGAAAAAACTTCTTTAAAAATTGTTGTTGCATTTCATCCCAAGCACAAATGGATCCAGGTCTCAAATTTTGTAGCCATGTTTTAGCTTTATCTTTTAATGAAAAAGGAAAAAGCTTCAATCTAATGGTGTTCATGCTACAATTTGAGTCATTATACGTGTTGCAAACCTCCTCAAATTCCCTTAAATGCAAGTATGGATTTTCTAAATCTAAGCCATGAAAAGATGGTAAAAGTTGAATAATGCCTGTCTTAAAATTAAAATGAGATGCATCAGGAGGAAAAACTATGCATGAGGGTGCACTTGTTCTTGTGGGATTCATGTGGTCTCTAAGTGTTCTAACCCGAATATTCTCATTATTCTCATTATGAAGGGATTGGTTATCTTCTTCAGCCATATTTTCTGAAAATGATGAGGATACCCTACAAAGTCTACCACTTAATGTACGTGACCACACTCTCATGCACGTGTAAGAAGAGAATAAAAGGAAGAAGAAAACAAAAGAAAGAGAAACAAAACAAAAGAAACAAAATTAGATACAAGAAAAGAGAAAAGAGAAAATAAACTAAATACTATAATTTATACAAGAATTTACCTCCCCGGCAACGGCGCCAAAAACTTGACACGACCAAAAAATTGATGTCTTCTCCCAAGTGCAGGAGTGTCAAAGTAATAAATAACCGGGCAAGACCGGGGTCGAACCACAGGGAGGTTACTTGTATAAATTATAAGCAACAATAATACTACAACAATAGTAACAACAACAACAATAATAATAGTAGTAGTAGTAGTAGTAATAATAATAATAATAACACCAATAATATTATTAATAATGATAATAATAAAGATGAAGAAGAAGAAGTTGATGAGAACTTTGAGATGAAAGATTAACGTAAGGATTAAACAATGATAACAACAAATGTCAAGGTTAGAGGATCCACTAATGGTACATCAAACAAGTATAGTATAAACTCTTATTATTCAACTGGAAACCACACACAAAGGAGGTTCCAATCGGATTATAAATTGTTAACATGATTACATTAGTTATCTTATTCGAATAATGCTAATACTTGTAAATGTTGTCAGGCATTCATGATTATAACTTATGTTAACAACAAATCAAGTTCCTTTCATAGCTCAGGTGTCGGTTATACCATACAGTATGGGCTATGAAAGTGCCAAGTATTTGTTGTACCAAGTGTTATACAACATAAATCTAGATTAACCATTTAACAAGCAAAGTATTAAAAGTGAACAAGATAACAAATATAAAGCATGTTAGTATCCAACATTAAGGTCCATGTTAAGTTTATATTATACTTATTCTTACACCATTAGTGTACCCTTTTCACCTTGACATAATTAACTTAGCTAGACATAATGAAAGAAAGAAACATAAATAAACAAGATAAGAACATAAGTAAGATAAAAGTTAACTAAGTAAAGGAAAGGAAATGAAAGGCATAAACTTGATATTAATGAAAGCAAAGCATAAGCAATACAAAGAGAGAAAGCAAGAGCATGATCTTGATCTCAACACCAAGATGCCTAAATACATGGCAAATGCCTCCTTTTATAGGCCAAAATTCAGAACTATTGATTTGTTGACTAATTGATGAGTGGGTGGCCACATCTTGACTTGGTGACAATTCTTATCTTCTTGTCTGCCAAAAACGTCATTGATGACGTCATAATTTGAACAAACTTGAATCATGAAAGTTCTAGGAAATTGTCTCATCTTTCCAGGGTAAAAATTTGAGATCATTTGTACTTCTAGAACTCGAGATATGGGCTGAACACTGAACAGTGTCTGGGCTGCAGGACAGATTCGGACTTCTTCTTTGTTGCTACAATTTGGACTTGAAAACGGCCTTTTTAAATCTTGGGCTCCACATGAAAGTTGTAGGCCTATGTCTTATCTTTCCATCCATATAAAATGGACCTAAATCCAAGATCTACAGCTCCAGATATGACCCAATTACCGAACTGTGTTCCAATTTGGACTACACCAGCATCTCTTTGGCCATCTTTTTGTCCTTTCAATTTCAGTACTTCAACTCATCAATCAATTCTTTCATTTATGTGATAGGCCTGCATTTAAGATGAACATTTACCATAAATTAAAGGTATATTATATAATTAGATATGTTATTATAAAACATGCTTTAGTTAAGGAGTTATTGATACTTTAAATGCAAAATGATGATATAAAACCTTGATAAAAATGTACTTTTAAGTACTAATCATCCCCCAAGCTAAGCCATTGTATCCTTGCCTTCTGTTTGAAAAAACTCTCTTCAGCCCTGACGGTAGAAGCGTATTTACGAACAGCATCCCTTTCTCGCATGCACAAAATTGGATTGTCATGCGCTGTATGCAGAGCCTGTTGAGCCTTATCCATTTCGTTTTTTGCATCTTTAACTCTATCTGAAATGTTGGAGAAGTGAGCCATATTGAAAAGTTTCAATTCCTGCTTTAGCTTTCTTAGTTTGCAACACAGCTGATACATTGGACAACCCCCCGAATTCTGATCCCATACCTTCTTCACCAAGGGCATGAACTCGTCATGATCCATCCACATATCAAAGAATCTGAATGGTTTCTTTATGTTCTGATCATTGCCAATAACCTTTACCACCATAGGAGAATGGTCTGACATACCCGAAGGCAAAAATCTCGCTTCCGATAATGGAAAGTTCAGATTCCACTTCTCATTGACAAGCACTCTATCTAGTTTCCGCATAATCAGATTCTCAGTACATTGGTTCGACCAAGTATAATGCATACCTGAATACCGAAGATCATCTACTTTCGCTTCTCGAATACATGTATCCAATCTGTCCATAGTACCAGCCCACGTAGTAGACCCTCCTGACCTGTCCGACTGGTTGCGGATAGCATTAAAGTCACCCATAAGAATCCACGGGGTTGACTCCCATCCATCACTACGACTCACTATATCAGACCATAATGCCTCACGTAAGGAAGCATTATTGTCTCCATAAATAATTGAAGTATTGAAACTGATTTTGGTAGCTAAGATAGTGACAGAAACATGAATAGCCTGGTCTGACATTCCAACAACATCCACCTTCACCGTATCAGCATTCCAACAAACCCAAATACGACCACGACAAGAGAAATCATAATTATACAAGAAGGACCAAGAATGCAGAAGAAGTTTAGAAACATTATCTTTATTCTTGTCTTTAACTCGAGTTTCAACCAAACCAAAAAAAGCTATCCTCTCTTGATGGATGAGTCGACGCAATTCTGAATGCTTTATAGGATCATTCAAACCTCTAATATTCCAACATCCAATAATCATAGGAAAATAGAGAGGAGTACAAACAGCAACACAAAGATTACCTTGACGTGCCTCCTGGAGAGGAGCCAGATTTCTGATTCTTCTTTGAAGAGGCTTTTGAACCCCTTTTCTTTTTCTCTAGAGAGTCTCTAGCCTTAATAGCTAACTGATTAACAGTTTCCCTTTCGGTGGAATTCAGGGTTTGAGGGGTTGTCAGGATCGTTGACGTTAACTCCTTATCGGTTTGTTCCCCATCTGTATCACCTCCCACTGCGTCCATATCTTGATCTAAAGCAGTACTTGCAGCCCCTTGCTCCTGTTTCATGTCTTCTCGTAAACTCTTCAAGACAAGAGGAGAGGAAGGATTTTCATCTTCATGACAACCAGCATTGCACACATCTGATGTCGCATGATCATTCATATTACAATCAGACATATGTATACCAGATGTTGAACAACCATTCTCATTACAATTACCCACTTTAGATGCCAAGGGAGCATTCTCCCCACTCACAGAACCCTTGTTTCGTTTACCAACTACCTGCCACTGAAACTTATTCGGCTTGTTATCCGCAGATTTAGAGTTCATAGCTCCTAGATTCCTCTTACCCTCTGCCACCACTTTAAGATTATCAATGTTATTAGTAGCACATAACGCTGTGGTGTGTCCAAAGACATTGCAATTACTGCACTTCGATGATATCCATTCGTATTCAGCTGAAATTGTTATGAATAACCCATTTGGACAGCGAAGATCATATTCCTTAACCAACGTCTTCGAAGCATCTATCTCAACGCAAACTCTTGCGTAACTAAGCCTTTTACGCAACAATGTCGTATGATCCGCATGAAGGGGGACTCCAATAGCACTCGCTACACAGCTCAACCCCTTAATAGTCCAATACTCGAGAGGGACATTATACAGCCTAACCCATACCGGAACCCTTGCCAAATCATCTTTCAAAAATTGCATGTTTGGCTGCCAACGTTTAAGCACTAAAGGCCTGTTTTCCATGTGCCATGGGGCTCTTTCCAGCACATTAGTGGCATGATCAACAGAATCGAAGGTGAAGATGAAGAAACCATTATTCGAAGACAAAACTTCTGATAGACCGTAGGAGCTCCATATTCTTTTGGCAATAGAATTAACCACCGGATACGGTAATTTCTGCCCCACAAAATGACCAACTAGGGTGGATTTCCAAAATTCACAGCCATCTTCAAACACATCAAGTGGAGGAGCTACTGTCACACGACCATCAGTCATAGTAGGGGGAGCAAAGTGCAGATTACGGACTGAACTAATGCCAAGGGTCTTGCTACCCTCATTCTCATCAACATCAGAACCCTTCAAAGCATTTAAAAAATTCAATTTGGGTCTAAGTTTTAGTTGTTCTTGTTGATGAGACCCTACCTTCACCTCATCAACTTTAGAACCCAACACATGGTTCATTTCTGGAACAACATTAGAAGCTTGGACAGTAGAGTGTTTCTCTATACTAGCATCAGAATCAGCTTGAAACTGAGAAATCCTCTTCCCATGGCTATTCAACATATCTTGCAGTTCTAATCTTAATGTATGTCCTGACTTAACTTGATTGTGTTGTTCAATGTTAGAGCTGACCATTGAAACATTTTCCACAGAAGAACATAGAGACATTATGGTAGCATACAAATACTAGAGAGAGCAAAATTCTAAGAAGATAACCCGAGGCCAAGAAGCAACCTAAGCTCAGAAATAACAGCAACCTAACTCATAAACAACAAGATGCAGATTAGTTCATGAAGGAAGAAGAGAATTACAAAATTACGAGGCCAAAATCTCCCAGCACACTGATTGTAACAATAATCCGTTCGGTCAAGATGTAGAGTAGGTTTCGAAGAACAACATACTCAAAAATGGTAACGATCCAACGGTGAACAAAGGAGATCAAGCTACGACAAACCACTCTGAAACTAGCAAGAAAAATGAAACTTTTCCAAAGAACTATGATTTAATCTTCACATATGGCAAAGGCCTTCATGTCTATGACAGCCATAAGAGAAATCATAAAGAAAATCCATTCACTATGCTGCAACTTCACCACTTCTCCATAGTTCCAGAACTGAAAATGCAGAGTAGTAGAAATATTGCGAGATCAATATCTCTTACCTCGTTGATTGGATAACAAATCCGTTCGGTCAATGTTGAGAGGAGGTTGGAAGGAACAACATAGTTAGAAATGAGAACAATCCAACGGTGGACGGAGTAGATGTAGCTCCGACAGCACCACACTCTCTCTCTTTCTCTCTTCTCTCTCTCTCTCTAGGGTTTCTTATGGGTTTATTCCTAATGTTTCTATAATTACCTTATATTTAGTAAACATGGAAACATTTGTATAATTTAATTTGTATAATTAATGTTTAAACTTGAATAGATAAACTTAACTCTGTATTCATATAACCATGTTTCATGTATGCGTGTTTATGTCTTTTATTCATCTATAATGATATTTGTTATTCAATGTATATCATAAATATTGTAGTTGAGATCACGATATTGTTTGTGGGATTGAGACCCATGATAATTGGGTCGTGATTGAGTTATGAGATGCGGGATATTAAAAGTGTAAGCATGTTATATGTCGATAACTTGGGACTTTCTGGTATAGACAATAACGATTGTATAGTAATAGTTTAAATTCGGTAGACTTTAATATGAACACCATGTATATATATAAGAAAAAAAATTAATTACTTTATTTTTCAGTTGACATGAGATTGTTGTTTTATCCTGAATATGAGGATGTTATATTGATTCCTTTAGATGAAACAACATGACCCAAAACTATACTTTGCTCAACCATAAAATGACATTTTTCAGAATTTAATAAAAGATTAGTTTTTATGCATCTTTAAAGAACAAGTGTAAGGTTATGCAAACAATTATCAAAAGAGTCTTCATAAACTATAAAATTATCAATAAAAACTTCTATATAATGCTCAATATAATATGAAAATATGCTAACAATACACCTTTGGAAAGTGGTTGGGGCATTGTATAGGCAAAAGGCATGCGACGATATCCAAAAGTCCTGAATAGACATTTTAAAGTCATCTTTTCTTGATCCTTTATAGCAATTGCAATATGAAAATAACCTAAACAACCATAAAAAAAAAAAACAATAATAAGAATGACCAACTAACCTTTCAAGAATTTGATCAGTAAGAGGTAAAGTGAAGTAGTCCTTGCGAGTTACAACATTTAATTTTCTATAATGTATACAAACTTACCACCCATTTTGAACACGGGTAGGAACTAACTCATCATTTTGATTTTTCACAACAGGTATTCCACTTAGATTGGGCTAACCCAATTGCTATCTGAAATAGAAAATCACTCTACCACAAAAAAAAAAAGTTCAAATATTTCCTTCTTTACTGCATCCATAATGGGTAGGTTTAGTCTTTTTTGTGGTTAACGAGAATATGTTGCTCTCTCTTCAAGTAAGATATGGTGCATGCATGTGGATGGGCTAATTCCTTTAATATCCAAAATTGTCCAACCAATAGTCATATTATGCTCCTTAAGGACTTGCACAAGTTTTTCTTCTTGCGGTGCAGTAAGTCCGCTAGAGATGATTCCTGATAGCGTTCCTCCATCTCCAAGGAATAAGTATTTAAGGTGATCAGGAAGAGGTTTCAAATCTAGACTGGAGGCCTATAAAATAGAGGGTACATGTCTCTCATTATAAACTAGTAATGCAATATAATAAATGTTACCTGAATGTTGTAACTTTGGACAATCATCCAATGCAGTAACAGTTTCTTGCAAATCAATACCCAAGGCTAACTTCTCATGCTCTTTATAATATGCTCATTGATGGCAACTTCCATCAAGTTCAAAAACTTCATGTGCTAAAGAATCAATGACATCAATATAATAAATTTCATGGCATCATAAATATTAAACATAATAATTTCACCATCAAATTCTATGGTAAGTGTGCCACTACGAACATCTATCTTAGTCTTGGATGTCTTTAAAAATGGTCTCCCTAACAAAATAAGAGTAGTTTTGATCACCATGCTCCATATCAAATATATAGAAATCAGTGGTAAAACCAAATCATTAACCTTTACAATAATATCATCCATTATACCCTTAGATACATCTATCAATAATTGAATCACAACATCGGATTTATTCAAAGGTCCAAGTTTCAAATAAGCATATATAGAATATGATATGACATTTATAACTCCTAAATCTATCATGGCTATTTCAAACCTATTGTTACCTATCGTACAAGGGATAATAAATGTACTTGGATCATTGCACTTTGTAAGGAATTGTTTTTGAATAATTGTAGACATATTCTCCCTTACTCTCAACTTTTCACATACTTTAAGTTTCTGGTTCGTGTTACTTGTTACTTATACACAGTTCTTTAAGGAATTTAGCATAATGAGGTACTTGTTTAATAGCATCTAAAAGTGGAATACTTACCTTACATCTACAAAAAGTCTTCTATAAATCTTTATTTTTCTTGTCTTTTCTAGATTTTTCTCAAACATGAGGAAAAGGGGGTACTGGTTTATAATAAAAAAAGGCAAAAACTTACTCTCATCATTGTCAATGGGAATGTTTTTCTCTTTGTCTTGGTTCGATGATGTGGAGGCAACCTTTGCTAGAATGTTAACCTCTTTACCACTCCTCAAAATAATTGCACTTGCATTTTCTTTAGGGTTTACTATTGTTTGAGAAGGTAACTTCCATGAATTTTATGCTTATAGTCAACTAAACTTTATGATGCGATCTAAGCACCAAAGGATTCATTAGAGGTTCTGGTTGGTCTAATTACAAGGCTTAGAGCTAAGAGGTTCTAAGAGGCTTTCAATGGATTTCTTTAAGATACATGGGCTAAGATGGACTTCAAGAGGATATTAAATAATAAGGAGCAAGACATGATTAATCTTATTCATGTTTAAGACGGGCTTGTTGGTGGAACCAAGTCAATTACATAAGGATTCAGAGAAGAAGACTAGATTTGGACAATTTGACCTTTAGCTACCATTTTTTTTATCATAACTGGAGCTATAGATTTAATTTTGAGGTGATTCCAATTGGGATGGAAACTAGAATTCCATACCTTTCCAATAGTAAATGGCACGCCTTCTAATTCTTTAAAACGAGAGAGAACTATCCATTTGAAGTTGGGCTTTGCTGCTGCCAGACAGAATGCGAAAATAACCGAACTTGTCTTATTAAATTAGTTGGGCTATTAAACTTTTTTATTTTGTGAGGAAACACTTGTATGGGTTTCAGAGTTGTTTATTTTATTTATTTTAATTAGTTTGGGCTAGTTTTAGCTTGGGTTGATTATTATTTAAATTGGGTTTATATGTGACCCATTAGGAAAACTAGGGTTCTTGGTTTGGGGTATAAATACTCTTGAGAATAATTTTCAGCACTTTTTTGCCTAATAATATTTTGATTCTTTTTTTACCTTTGGTTGTCAATCTAGGTTCTTGATTCAACTTTCAACTCTTTAAAGAATTGACCAATTTTGTTGTGAATTATACTCTTTTTGCTCGTCTCCAGGTGTAGGCGTTATGATTTGGTTTATAGTCTTGTTGCCTTGGAGCAGGTCTTCCATTGTGATAAGCTCATCCTATTTTAAGCAAATTTGGATTAGATAGATCTTGGGTTCACAAATTCCATTAAATTCTGCTAGGGTTTGCATCACTTTGAATATTAGACCTCGCCTCTTATTGAAATTGTTGTCTCCTGCTGAAATTGCAAAGTATTAGTGGCATGAAATTTAACAATATCTTCTAAAGACATACAAAAGTTAGAAGTTTAGGTGATGTGAACCTCGTGATCACGCGGTCACGTAAAGACACCAATTTCCGGAAAGCCAAGTAAATCAGGTTTGATAGGAGTGTGACACAAAGATAACTTATACCTAGGCACCAGCACTATTGGAAACGAAAAACCCCCACTCAACGAATATTGATTCATGAACGAGAAGTATAAGAATGATGCCAAGATAGTTGTTCTTTGATAAGTCATTTTTCAGTTCTTTAGAGAACCATGGAAGGGAGATTATCTCACCAACACACACACGCACACAAAGTGTGGTAAAACAAGAAGTTTTATTAATCTGAATTGTCTAGCCTTACATGTCTGCTTATGCCCTTATTTATAGTGACTCCAAACTAAAATAAACCCTAATGGACCCTTATGTGGACTTACATGATGCCCACTTACAATTAAACCCAAATAATATAAATAAACCTTAAACTAAGAAGAAATTAATAGTAACAATAATAAATCCAAAATTAATATCCTAAATATGTTAGAATCAGATTTGTCACCATTAAGAAGTCCTAAATAGACTAGGAAATATGATTTGAAGGTAGAATTTATTCTGAAGTCTTCTTTTCTTTTTATAGCTAGGATGAATAAGGAATTCTTGTAAGAAAAGGATTCTGAAACATTTATGAATCCTTGCCAGTTATGGAAACTATGTTACAACAGCAAATTAAAGATATTTGGAGAATTAGGAGATTCCCAAGTAAGCTACCACATCCTTTTAGAAAAAGAATCCTAGCCAAATAGAAAGTCGACAAGTCAAAATGAAGTAAATAATAAAATTTGTATAGCCTCTGTTGACCTGTACTAAGATGGCTTCCTGGACTCCGATTGACCTGAAATGTTAACCTAAGGTAGGAAAACATGTCAGGAGACTCCACGTATAATTGCAGCCCAATCCAACGGTCGGATTGAGAATTATGACTATTGCTGTAAAACTAGATAGTTGCACTTTTTACATCAAAATCCGAATTTGACCTTACTTGGATCATATCATTAGGTCAGTTGTTGTCTAAGGTAGGGGGTATAGTTGCTTATATTGCTGGTAACTTAAATGATATTAAATTGCGAGCTGATTTACTTGTGGATTTTGTAACTAAGATTGGGGTGATCCCTTCATCCCTTGTTGTACATGCTTGAATAAGGATTATACTTCCTTTATGTTTTTCCAGGAAAACCAGTTGTCATGTTCACTTGCTCAATGGGCTCTTTTTTAATAGTTGGACACATGTTGGTTAGATGCCCTTCTACTGAACAAACCCCACAAGCATTCATTGTTTGTGCCTTACCTATAGCCATTTGACAAACAAGAGAAGTCATTTATGCAATTTGTTGTTAAAAAAAGGAAATTTTCACCTCATTAACAAGTTTAGATGGAGAGTGAAGCCTAGTGCTGAATTGTTGAGAATTGATTGTCATATTTGCAATCAAATTTCTTGCGTCTTTAGAAGTTTTATCCACCAAATCTCCTCCACTAAAAGCATCAATGACACTCCTATCAATAGGTAAAAAGCCCTAATAGAACTATTGGATAAGCAGTTGCTCACTAATTTAATGATAAGGGCAGCCTGCTCCAAATTTCTTGAACCATTCCTAGTATTCGTGTAGGGATTCTCCATTGTACTACCTTACACTTCAAATTTCTTTCTGAATGTTAGTTGCCCTTGAAGCTTGGAAATATTTCTCCAAGAAAACCTTTTCATCTCGTTCCATTAGGTAAACACTTCCATAGGGTAAATAGTAAAGTCAATCCTTAATTGAATCCTTCAAAGAAAATGGAAAGGCTCTTAATTTAATTTGCTCTTTAGTCACTCACGTGGGTTTCATACTCGTGCATACCACGTGAAACTCCTTTTAATATTTATGAGGATCTTCACTTACTAGGCAATGAAATTGAGCAAGAGACATATTAGTCCAGACTTTAATTCAAAAGTAATAGCAACATCTAAAGTAGGGAATGTTATGCATTTATTGATTCAAATCAGGGGCGACAAGCTCTTTCAAAGTTTAATTTTCAGCCATGGCTTCCTCCTTTTCTAAATCAAAAAATTTTTCTTCCAGATTTCTCTAAGCTTCCCTCCTTAACTTGTGCAAGGTTCTTTTTATTTTTGGATTGTAATGCAAATCACCTTGATCAAAATTAGAAGATCGAGTAACAATCATAAACAATCAATCAAGGAAACTCTAATGAAATAATGGAAAACATATCAAGAAAAATCTAGAGTATTGAAATAAAAAAAATCTACCTAAATTAGAAAACAAAACCTTAAAATCCAAAAACAACAAGGAAAATAACACAAAATTGGTTCAAACTGAGGTCCTGGGATAAGATTTTTTATATCTAAACATCGAATAGTTTACGTAGTACCACAGGGCTACCCTAGTTTACGAGTTAGATGGCCTCACATGCTTGCTGGGGTTGCTCTGTCACGTTGAAGATTGTCTTGGAGTTAGCGTACATCGTGTCTCCCTCACAACCCTAATGGGTGTTTGGGTTACTGATTCTGCTGCTGGGGATTTCATTGATGAACCTGTAGCTCCTTTCTTTTCTGCAGACGAATCAGATAGAGGTTTGAATTCTTTCCCTCCACCCTTTTTTTTGTCAAGGATCTACTTTTTTTTTGGCCCGATAGGGTCTCTAGCTCTTCTTCTGTTCATATTCAAGCTACTCCTACCATCATTGTCGGCGTCAATTTCTCCGTTGACACTATTGGTGCTAGGTTTTTAGATGATTTTGGTACCTGGGTTGATGCTCTACAACTTCTCATCAGAGCTTCTGGCCATGGTAGGGTTTCTCCTACCTTCCTGTCTCTGTAATGCTATCTCCCTGGTGTATCAGAGGGCCCATTTGCCTTCTGGCATAGCATGGGGTTGTGCACCTCATGTTTTGGTGTTCTGTATATGTTTTTCTCCTCCTCCTGGATGTGTTGTTGTTGGGTTGTTGTTTAGGTAGTCTCTATTACTGGATGGCTGGGTGGAATCTATTTGTTTTGCCGATTTGGATGTCAAAGATGCTCCATTTGTTGGGTAGCTACGTTGAGCTTGTATACAGCTTAGCTGCCGATGCAGTAACATATTTGCTGGAGTTGATGCTAGCTTTCCTCCTGTTATGCAGGTTAGTTAGCTGTTGCTGCTATATGCAGCGCCTGGTATGCTGTGCTTCTTGAAGCTGGCTGGATTTATGGTTTGCTAGAGTTGCTTTGTTTTCTTCTCTGGCTTGTTTCTTCTAGCTCAATGCCAGGATTGGTTTTGTTCTGTTGAGGTTCTCTTATCAGGGTTGCCTTTGGGTTTTCCCTGTTGGGTTTCTGTCTATCCTTCATTCCTGCTGTGTTGAAATGGTTGGTGATGTATTGTGGCTGCTCCTTGGTCTGTGATTAATGTCCCTACTACTCAGGGGTCTCTCTTTCTATGCATGTCTATTGGGTGTGCAGGTTGCAGCTAGCGTCAGCTTGCTACTTCCTATGTTGCAAGAGGGACTTGGTTGATGATCTCCTTAGTTGGGTGGAGGCTGTTTCATCTTAGTACTTCCCTGCATTCTATGTGGGAGGTTTGTTGTTGCATTGTCCCTAGTCCCCTTATTGGGTCTCTGTTTTGCTCGCTCATTCCTATCGCTTATTGCTGGAATGGTCTTGGTTTGATGGTCTTCATTGTGGATGGAGGCTGCTTTATCTCCATGCCTTTCCCTTGCATGAGTGTCGGTTGGGTCCCTTCCTGCTGTATATCCCGTCCTGGGTGTTGCTGCTTGATGTAACCATATTATTCGATAGTTTCACCTACATCTACCTAATGTTTTGTCCATGTTTTATATATAAAATGCCTTGATATTCTTTGTTTTATGTTTTGAAGGCACTTTTGGATGAAAGATGAAAAAATGAGTAAATTGGAGGTAATTGACAGATTTGACATTCAGTCGATGTTTTGTGCAAAGCGTGAGTTCTAGAGATCGAAATGAAGTGATTCCAGTGGCATTACTTTCTGGAAATGTAATGCAAGAAAAATAAAAAGAGAAAGATCATGGAAATCACATCCTGCAAAGTTAAATCTCATATTTTGCCAGTGTTGACCTTTGGCCATTCAAAATTTAATATCTGGAGCTACAGAAGTCCAATTGATGCAAAATCAATTTGCTTGGATTCCTAATTCAAAGACCTATCCATGCTCCAAATTTCAGGCAAAAACAATTTCATATGAGGGAGATATGATTTTCCAAAGATGACAATTGAATTCTGCCAGCAAACAGGTTTCTTGAAGAAACGAGTCCAAATCACATTTCGAAGCATCTAAACCAACATCCAAGTTTTTATATCAGCAATTTGGCTCCTCTAAGTCAGAGTTTGAAGATTTCATGCAAGACTATTTCTCCTTTTTAGGAAAAATAGTTATTGAAGTACTTAAATGTAAACTGTCAACTTAAGGAAGGACTATTTTATAAAATAGAGACTAGGGTTTCTTAGCATATAAAAAGAAAGAGAGAAGGGGCAGCAACCAACAGAAAAAGAGGGAGAGCAGAAGGAGACAACAGCCAGCAGAGAATAAACACAAATTCTCTCCTCCACAAACTCAAAAATCATTCTCTCTTCAATCCTTAGAAGTAGTTGTTCAATAGTTATGCAAGGCTAAGCTCTTTTCTTGGTTGCAAGGACACAAAAACCTTCGAATTTCAAGAACCGTGAGATTTATTCTTCCTTCTATTTTCAGTTTATGTTATGAATGAGTATGATTGTTTTCCTATGCATATTTCCTATGATTGTTATTGATGATTGCTAGAGCGGACTCTAAGTTATTGTTGTGAACAATCTATTGCTAAGTTTAATATCAAAACCGGAGTTGTGATATATGAACTTGTGAAGCAACTAAGCTTGATAATTGTGGCGGAACTACGTTATTGAACTTAGGAAGAACATTTGAACAAAGTGACACAAGTTGCGGACAACTTGTATGTTAATCTTGATGAAATTATCTAGTTCTTAAAGCTACCATTAAATTGAATCATTACTGCAGACACTTTGATTGTTTGTTGGTTAGGATTAGTTATACGGCGGATCCGTTAATTAATCAACGTTAAGAAAAGATAAAAGTTCAGAACATAAACTGCAATTTTCATAGCTGGATGTGTGCTTGCGACCAAGATTTGTTTTCTTGATAAGTTTCGGTTTTAATTGATTTTATTTTTTAGTTTAATTGCTGTCATAGTTTAAATAATCACAAACCAAACCCCCCAACAGTTTGGCACTCGTGGAGACTTCTCCAACAAACGAGTAAATGAGGCAAGTATTTCTAACCTTGAAAATAAAGTTAATGATCTTACTTCTCTTGTGCGTTCTTTGGCTTGTGGAAATGTGCAGCAGGTGAAAGTTTGTAGCATATGCTCCTTACAAGGACATGCTTCGGATATGTGCCCAACAATGCAAGAAGATTACATTGAACAAGCTCATGCAATTGATGAAGCATTCAACGGACAGCTCCAACATAAATATGATCCCTTTTCCAACACGTACAATCCCGGATGGAGAGATCATCCCAACTTACGCTACGGCAACCCATCCCAACAGGGCAATCAAGGCTGACAGTTCCATCCCCATGGATTTCAGCCCCAACAAAATTATCAAGCAAGACAACGCGCTCCATTCACAAACTCCAATGTTATGGGGTTGTCATCCAATGATGATCTTCGTGAGATGATGAAAACTTTGGCTTCTAATATTGTTACCTTACAACAAAATGTCATGTCTTTTCAACAGGAAACAAGGTCAAGTATTCACAACTTGGAAAAGCAAATGGGGCAAGTAGCTTCAAGTGTAGGGAAATTGGAAGCACAAATGAATGGAAAGTTGCCCTCCCAAGCATTGAATCCAAAAGAGAATGTTAGTGCTATCATGCTGCGAAGTGGGAAAGAAATTGAAGAGAAAAAGTTGAAACAAATTGAGATGGAGGAAGAAGAAGAGATAGAAACGGAATTGAGTACAAAGAAAGAACATCCTCCTCCTCCACAAACTAAAACAAAGACCAACACTCCAAAGGTAACTTCTCACTCAATTAATTCCAGTTTTAAAACAATTCCACCCTTTCCTGTGAGTTCTTCTAGGTCAAAGAAAGAAGACAAAGAAAAAGAGATCTTAGAGGTTTTCAAAAAAGTGGAACTGAACATTCCTTTGCTTGATGTTATCAAGCAAATTCCCAAGTATGCAAAATTCTTGAAGGAGTTGTGTACTACCAAGAGAGCTTTCAAACTGAAAGGTCATGAAACGGTAAGTATGGATGAAGTTGTATCTGCCGTTGTTCAAAAGAATCTGCCTTTGAAACAAAAAGACTCAGGTGCATTTATTATCCAATGTGTTATTGGTAATGCTAGTTTTAAAAGAGCTATATGCGATTTAGGTGCATCCATTAGTGTTATGCCCAAACATGTTTATGATTCTCTTAGTCTTGAGCCTTTGAATAAAACTAGCATTGTAATACAACTTGCGGATCGTAGTTTTATCCACTTGGTGTGATAGAAGATGTTAGGTCAAGATTGATAGTTTGGTTATTCCATGTGATTTTTATATTCTTGATATGGAACATGATTCTTGTGATTCATCAACCAGCACTCTTATATTGTTTGGGAGACCATTCTTGAGAACCGCCAACACAAAGATTGATTGTGGTAAGGATACCTTGTCTATGGAAGTAGGAGATGAAAAATTGAATTCAATTTTCATGATGCAATGAAATATCCTTATAGCAATGTTTATTTTATCACATGCTATGACCAAATTGATAAGTGAGTGCAGCAAGTTTGTGATTTTGATTGCAAAGACGGATTAAGCATAGCTTTGAGCTATGGTTATGATTTTACCAAGATACAAGAGATGGAGAGGCACGTGTGTGTTCCCCAAAACGTGCACGAATCAATATTGGCCTTACAAGCTTTGCAAACCATTCCTCATGGTAATGTCTTTGTTGATTTAGTACTCTCACATAAAAAGCTTTTGCCATCTATTTTACAGGCCCCCGAGTTAGAATTAAAACCTTTGCCCGATAATTTGAAGTATGTATTCATTGGCGACAACAATACACTTCCCGTTATCATAGCAAAAGGTTTGACAAGTATGCAAGAGGAAAAACTTGTGAAGTTGTTGTGATCAGCCATTGGATGGACTTTAGCCGACATCAAGGGCATTAGTCCCTCAATGTGTATGCATCACATACTATTGAAGGACAACGCAAAACCAATAAGGGAAATGCAAAGGAGATTGAACCCGCCTATGATGGAGGTAGTGAAAGCTGAAATTTTGAAACTGTTAGATGTAGGAGACATTTATCCCATCACGGATAGTAAATGGGTGGCGCCAATCCATGTGGTGCCTAAAAAGATCGGAATCACGTTGGTGAAAAACAAAAATGATGAGCTCATTCCTACTCGCATCTCGAGTGGATGGAGAATGTGTGTTGATTACAGAAAGCTAAATCTTGCTACACACAAAGATCATTTTCCATTACCATTCATGGATCAAATGCTTGAACGCCTAGCAGGTAAGTCTTTTTATTGTTTTCTTGATGGATATAGTGGATACAATCAGATTGTTATTAATCTTGAGGATCAAGAAAAGACTACATTTACATGTCCATTTGGTACATACGCATATAGGAGAATGCCCTTTGGTCTCTGTAATGCACCTGCAACTTTTCAAAGATGCATGATGAGTATTTTCTCTAACTATGTTGAAAGAATAATTGAGGTTTTCATGGATGATTTCACGGTGTATGGTGATTCTTTTGATAAATGTCTAGAAAATTTATCTTTGATCTTGAAAAGGTGCATTGAAACTAACCTTGTCTTAAACTATGAAAAGTGTTATTTTATGGTAGAACAAGGAATAGTTCTTGGGCATGTTGTGTCTTCACGTGGATTAGAGGTTGATAAAGCTAAAATAGACGTTATTTCATCATTGCCTTACCCCTCCTGCGTGTGGGAAATTCGTTCTTGGCCATGCAGGTTTCTATCGACACTTTATCAAAGATTTCTCGAAAATTACAGCACCCTTGTGCAAACTATTAGCCAAAGA
The DNA here is from genome assembly GCF_951802175.1 of Populus nigra. Lineage (NCBI taxonomy): Eukaryota > Viridiplantae > Streptophyta > Magnoliopsida > Malpighiales > Salicaceae > Populus > Populus nigra. The sequence continues at coordinate 6,272,764 of NC_084866.1, read as the reverse complement.
AGTGGATTTTGTGTTTGATCAAGCATGTAAAGATGCCCATGATGAGCTTAAGAGGCGTGTCACATCTGCCCTTATCATCCAACCACCAAATTGGGATGAACCTTTTGAGATAATGTGTGATGCGAGTGACTATACGGTAGGAGCTGTGCTTGGGCAAAGAATTGGGAAGAATTTGCATGTTATCGCCTATGCTTCTCGCATGTTAGATGGAGCACAATGTAATTACCATACAACTGAAAAGGAACTTTTTGCAGTGGTGTTCGCTCTTGAAAAATTCAGGTCATATCTACTTGGTACAAAAGTCATTGTTTTTACTGACTATGCAACTCTCAGGTATCTTTTGAAGAAGAAAGAGTCCAAACCAAGATTGATTAGGTGGATCTTGCTTTTACAAGAATTCAATCTTGAGATCAAAGACAAAAAAGGTGCTGAAAACCATGTGGCTAATCACTTGAGCCGACTGAGGACCGAGGATATACAGATCGAAACAATAAGAGAGACATTCCCCAATGAGCAGTTGTATATGTTGCATTCCTCTACAAGAACATGGTATGCTGATTTGGTAAACTATTTAGTCACCAAAGAATTCCCTCCAGGTTTGTCTAAACCCCAAAAAGATAAGTTACGAGCTAATGCTAAATATTATTTTTGGGACGATCCTTACCTTTAGAAATTTTGTGCAGATCAAGTAGTTAGGAGATGTGTACCACAAGATGAATTTCATTCCATTCTCACGTTTTGTCATTCTTATTCTTGTGGTGGGCATTTTGGAGCAAAAAGAACAGCCCACAAGGTACTTGAAAGTGGTTTCTATTGGCCTTCTATTTTTAAAGATGCATATCATTTCTGCAAATCATGTGAAAAATGCCAAAGAACAGGTAATATCACTCATAAGAATCAAATGCCTTTAACGAATATTCTTGTAAGTGAAATTTTTTATGTTTAGGGTATTGACTTTATGGGTCCATTTCCTTCTTTTTTTGGCAATCTTTATGTGTCTAAATGGATTGAGGCGAAAGCCACATGAACTAACGATGCTAAGGTTGTTTTAGATTTTGTCAAGACTCACATATTTGACAGGTTTGGAATCCCTAAAGCTATCATTAGTGATCGTGGCACTCATTTCTGCAATCGTTTCATGGAAGCATTGCTATGCAAATATCATGTGACTCATCAAACTTCCACAGCATATCATCCTTAAACGAATGGCCAAGCTGAAATTTCAAATCGAGAAATCGAGTCTATTTTGGAAAAAATAGTGCAACCTAACCGTCGAGATTGGAGTCTACGTCCTGGAGATGCACTTTAGGCTTATCAGACTGCTTATAAATCACCTATAGGAATGTCACCTTATAGAATGATTTATGGGAAAGCATGTCATCTACCAGTGGAGCTTGAAGACAAAGCTTTTTGGGCCATTAAACAATGTAACATGGATTATGATGCTGCTGGGATTGCAAGAAAACTGCAACTGCAAGAGTTGGAAGAAATTCGAAATGATGCTTACGAGAATGCAAGGATTTACAAAGAAAAGACTAAGAATCTTCATGATCGAATGCTTACAAGAAAGGAGTTTCATGTTGGAGACAAATCATTTTTTATCATCCGCGTTTGAAACTTTTTCCTGGAAAATTGCACTCTCATTGGATTGAACCCTTTGTTGTTTCTAATGTTTTTCCTTATGGTGCAGTTGAAATTACAAGTTTAGAAACCAACAAAGTACTCAAAGTCAATAGGAATCGTTTGAAACCTTTCTATGAAGGTTGGACGGCAGAACTCACCGCTTCTGTAGAGTTAGCTAAACCAATCTATGAAGAATGAGCATGTCACATGTCAAGCCAATGACATAAAACAAAAGCGCTGACTGGGAGGCAACCCAGCACAAAAAAAATTAGATTTGCTTTTTTTTTCCTTATCTTTTATTTTTTCGCATTTTAATTTATTTTCTGTCATTCTTTTATGTTCCTTTGCTTTTATTTCAACATTCAGGACAATGTTGTGTTTTAAGTGTGGGGGTATTGGGACAATTTTAGTTTTCTTTGTTGCTATTTAAAAAAAATAATTTGTGTTTGATCTTTTTAACTCCCATTGGTTTTTGAGAATATGAGTATTATGTATGAGAATTAATTGAGATAGATGAAGATATAAATCAAATGAAGGAGTATGCTTGCAAATTTTAAGGTTTAATTGGTTTAGGGATTGACTTTGAGAATATGCCATGTTGACTTTATAATGTTATACCAATGCAAGCTTTTGAGCCTTCAACATTATATTCTTTGAGTGTGCATTCTTTCAATGATATGTATCTCTAGAACTTGCTTCATATCTTATTGAGATTATATTCCATTACAAATATACATGAAGGCATTAGGAATTTTAATCACTTGAACCAAAAAGCCAACCTAAAGCATATTATCCTTAGTGAGCCCCTTTTGAGCTTGTTTATCTTTTCTTTGCTTTATCCATGTATAAGCCTTAACTTTTTATATGTTTTCCTTTTCCCCTGGCCAAGGATTAGTAGAGCATATATTTATGATATCTCATGGAATTATGGTTGGAAATTATGTGAAAAGAAAGAAGAAGTGATGCTTGATGAAAAGATGGGCAAAGTTGCCAAAGGTAAAAAAAAAAGAAAAAAAAAGAAAAAGAGAAAAAAAAAGGAAAAAAAGAAAAAAGTGTTCCTTTATGTTCTTAAGATTTTATGTTGAAAGAGCTTGAAATCAAAAGAAGTTAAGCATTGGTGATTAAAGATGAAAAATTTATGTGCTTTGATGGAATATCTTGTTTGAAATATCATTTTTCAGAATGCTTTACTTTCTTTGGTTTGAACCTTTCCTTTTACTTTCTTTTACCTCACCTTAACCTTAGCCCCATTACAACCGGAAAATAAGACCTTTTGATTCATGTAGTACTTGTAATAAGTTGCTAATGGAGATGAGATTGAAAAGCAAGCTTATGGTAGAACATACTCTTTGATTGAATTTGAGAGATTTAAACACATAAACCCTAAACACATGAGTGTTGGAGTGTATATCAATGAGAGGACCTATCACTTTGGCATGACATAGATTTCATTTAAATCTCGACGATTGATTGAGTTTTGAAGTTTGCATGTAAATGAATTCATGAGAATTATACTATTTATCCTTCATGATTGTATTTTTGTTTATAATGCATATATTCTTGGACATTGATGTGAGATTAAGAGATTGATCATAGTTATTTTCAATTTGATTTTATTTATCCTTTCTCGAGGACGAGCAAGAGTTAAGTGTGGGAGTATTTGATGTAACCATATTATTCGATAGTTTCACCTATATCTACCTAATGTTTTGTCCATGTTTTATATATAAAATGCCTTGATATTCTTTGTTTTATGTTTTGAAGGCACTTTTGGATGAAAGATGCAAAAAGGAGTAAATTGGAGGTAATTAACAGATTTGACATTCAATCGATGTTTTGTGCAGAGCGTGAGTTCTAGAGATCGAAATGAAGTGATTCTAGTGGCACTAAAAAGCTAACATCCATACCTTTCTGGAAATGTAATGCAAGAAAAATAAAAAGAGAAAGATCATGGAAATCACATCCTGCAGAGTCAAATCTTGCATTCTGCCAGTGTTGACCTTTGGCCATTCAAAATTTAATATCTGGAGCTACAGAAGTCCAATTGATGCAAACTCAATTTACTTGGATTCCTAATTCAAAGACCTATCCATATTATTCAATAGTTTCACCTACATCTATCTAATGTTTTGCCCATGTTTTATATATAAAATGCCTTCATATTCTTTGTTTTATGTTTTGAAGACACTTTTGGATGAAAGATGCAAAAATGAGTAAATTGGAGGTAATTGACAGATTTGACATTCAGTCGATGTTTTGTGCAGAGCGTGAGTTCTAGAGATCGAAATGAAGTGATTCCAGTGGCACTAAAAAGCTAACATCCATACCTTACTGGAAATGTAATGCAAGAAAAATAAAAAGAGAAAGATCATGGAAATCACATCCTACAAAGTCAAATCTTGCATTCTGCCAGTGTTGACCTTTGGCCATTCAAAATTTAATATCTGGAGCTACAGAAGTCCAATTGATGCAAACTCAATTTTCTTGAATTCCTAATTCAAAGACCTATCCACGCTCCAAAGTGCAGCAAAAAACGATGTCATATGGGGGAGATATGATTTTCCAAAGATGACAATTGAATTCTTTCAGCAAACAGGTTTCTTGAAGAAACGAGTCCAAATCACATTTTGAAGCATCTAAACCAACATCCAAGTTTTTATATCAGCAATTTAGCTCCTCTAAGTTAGAGTTTGAAGATTTCATGCAAGACTATTTCTCCTTTTTAGGAAAAATAGTTATTGAAGTACTTAAATGTAAACTGTCAACTTAAGGAAGGACTATTTTGTAAAATAGAGACTAGGGTTTCTTAGCATATAAAAAGAAAGAGAGAAGGGGCAGCAACCAGTAGAAAAAGAGGGAGAGCAGAAGGAGGCAGCAGCCAGTAGAGAATAAACACAAATTCTCTCCTCCACAAACCCAAAAATCATGTTCTCTTCAATCCTTAGAAGTAGTTGTTCAATAGTTATGCAAGGCTAAGCTCTTTTCTTGGTTGCAAGGACACAAAAACCTTCGAATTTCAAGAACCGTGAGATTTATTCTTCCTTTTATTTTCAGTTTATTTTATGAATGAGTATGATTGTTTTCCTATGCATATTTCCTATGATTGTTGTTGATGATTGCTAGAGCAGACTCTAAGTTATTGTTGTGAACAATCTATTGCTAAGTTTAATATCAAAACCGGAGTTGTGATATATGAACTTGTGAAGCAACTAAGCTTGATAATTGTGGCAGAACTACGTTATTGAACTTAGGAAGAACATTTGAACAAAGTGACACAAGTTGTGGACAACTTGTATGTTAATCTTGATGAAATTATCTAGTTCTTAAAGCTACCATTAAATTGAATCATTAGTGCGGACACTTTAATTGTTTGTTGGTTAGGATTACTTATACAGCGGATCCGTTAATTAATCAACGTTAAGAAAAGATAAAAGTTCAGAACATAAACTGAAATTTTCGTTTCAAGGATCGGTTCTAATTTCTGTAGGTAGATGTGTGCTTGCGACCAAGATTTGTTTTCTTGATAAGTTTCGGTTTTAATTGATTTTGTTTGCTAGTTTAATTGCTGCCATAGTTTAAATAATCACAAACCAAACCCCCCAATTACATAATGTACAACATAAAAATCTGACTTGAAACTTCCTCGTGGGATCGACCCCTTAGTTGCTCTATACTATCTTGTGTGTTTTAAGATAGGGTAATTAATTTGTGCGACCGCGACATCGCAACACTGCTTTAATGCATTTTATATGCTATCTTGTTGTTTGTTTGGTGTTGTTGGCTTGTATGCTTGCAGATATGCTATTGCAGGTGTCTGCTAGTTGCTGGTTAGGTAGTCTGTGGAGTAGGCAGCTGTACTGGTGTTGCTGCTCCCTCTCTTCCGTGCCTATACTTTGTTAGGTCGCTGCCTGCAGTGTCAACTGCTGTCTGGGCTATGCTTTCGATTTTGTGCATGTTTGCTAATTTTATTTAGCTTGCTAGATTGCTATTTTTGTTTATAAGGAGCTTGTTCCCCTATGTTTCAGGGAGTATGTTCCCTTCTGTTCAAGGGAGTTTGTTCCCTTTCACTGGTTTGTATATGCCTGTACATATGACTTGCTGGTTTCCAGCTATGTTTTTTTATCTATAAAATTTCTTACATTTGATAAAAAAAAATTTGAGTCTGATCCAATAATCGGGTCAAAAGTTATGATCTTTCTATGTCATCACTCCGGCCTAGAGTGACCAGACCTTTTTTATGCATAATTTTGACTTAGACCTATCTCATTAGTCTTTAAATATATATATTAGGTCATCCACATAATATGTTTGTGACAGATCCTCACCTAGTTGTAACAGATCCACATCTGACTCTTTTTTTTAAGCCTAGTAACATCAAGACAATGAAGTTTCACGTTAAGAGAGTGTGGATAGTAATCTAAAGGATCAATTAGTCTTGTTAGAATGTGTTTACCTTAAAAAAAACTAAACTACTTTAATATAAAGTCCTGGCTTTATTAGAATTAAAATTCTACTGAAATTGTGTGCTATAGAAAATTATCATCTTTTTTTTTCCAAATAAGGATCACTTGAAGCACAAAAAACATCAATTAGAATCACTCCTAGGTAATGGACCTAAAATTTGGTGTGATATCATAGGCTACTGCTTGACCGCTTTTTATGTTCGGCTTGTTTTAACTCGCAAGTGTACGAGTGTGCGATGTAGCAATTAACTCGGTAAGATCGAGGTCATATCCACAGAGAGCTAGATCTGGAAATTAAGGTAGGTAACAAAAAAACTCAAGAGAAATTAAATTAACAATAACTTGGTTGAAAATAATTGATGGATTTGTTTTCAAAGATGAAAAAGTGTAAATAGATTTTAAATGACAAGAAAAAGTAAGTCTTGGTCCAAATCAATTTTAATGGTGATGTATTGGTGATTCCTTCAACATATATAAGATAACTCAACCTAATATCAACGATGGTGATATTAGATCGGAAGATATTACAATGAAGTTTAAAAAGATGAAGATTGATTATTGCTTAAGAATGAATAAGTACTTTCATATTAAGTAAGACATTGAATCAAGCAATCTCTATACCAAAACTAAGGTTTGTGCATAAAAATTCAAGATTATAACATTACCTAAATGATTTCTAAAATTTCTTTGCAATAATAAACATTCATGAAGAAAATGAAAAGATAGACATTAAGATTCATTCATATCTTAAAGAACTCACCTCAACCACCATCATCCTTGATTTGGATCCAAGAAGGAGATTAGCCAACCATGATGATATGTAATAACACTTTAATAAATATGAAATAACTTAAATCAAACTGAAATAATAAGTTTTACAATCTAAAGAACCGAAATCTATAAAGAAGAACACAACACAATTGCAGTAAAAATTCGGACACAAATCTGACTCTAACTTTGGACAACAATTCGACCCTCTTAGAAGCCTCCTTTGGAGATGGCTATTAGAGACATATTTATAGGCCATTCTGTTAGCTTTCCAAATCATTAAAGAACAGCTCATTTGGACATCTGAGTCAAAAGTTATGGGCAAAACACCGAAAGGTGTTCTGGAAAATCAAACCAAGCCAGCTTGGAGAACACTTTGGTGCACGTTTTTCTTCCTCCTTTATGAGTTGTCTCTTTCTTCTTTTGACCCAAAATAATATCACAATGTCCCCTCCAGCTTTCCATCCATGTGCTTGCCCTCTTGGATAACCCAAATAAATCAAATGTTATTTGTTGTGTGGACATGTAGGATCATGGATTGTGTTTGGGCTGATTTGGAGGGTGATTTGGGGCTGATTTTGGGGCTGATTTGGGGTTGAATTTAAGCATCAAATAAGGATACAAATATACCTTTTATTTGGGCTAAGATTGACATTGAAACCTTGAGTATTTGATGGTTGAAGTTTGCACACAACATAAGGCAAGTTTAGGCTTGAAATAGATCATATGATATTCTTTTCTAGAATTGGAATAGAATTGATTTTTGGGGCAAATTTGGAGCACTTATTTGAACCAAGATTTGCTTCAATCTTCAACTAAATTTCTCTTCAATTCTTTGTTCCGAATTCCGACGTTGAATTTTCTGAAATAATTCATTTAAGCTCCAAAAACCTATCGAAACATTAAAAAGAAACTTCATTACTAAAAAGCACATCAATTATTATAAAAAACCCAAATAAAAACAATAAATACATATGTAAAATAAGAGACTTAATGATACTTTTGATGCACAATCAGCTACCAAAAACAAAACTTAAACTCTTAAAATATATATAGTAGTGCGAGTAAGGATTGTTCCCACTACGAGTATCTAACCTAGTTTTATGTTCGTGAACATAGATGAAAGGGGGGTTTGATAATATCAAAATTAATTTTAAGAAAAACAACAAATAAACTAATACGATCCAAGAAAGGGTTGAACAAGGAAATTCAGATTTTAGCATAATTGTGCCTACTGTCCAGTTTTACATCAATAATCATAATGCTCAATCTGATTGTTGGATCGGGCTGAAAATTTACCAAGAGTTTCCTGGCATATTATTCTATGTTTGGATACATTTTCAGGTCAATCAGGGTTCAATAAGGCCTTGCAATATATGTCAAAACAGATAATATGAATTTTGTTATTTACTTTATTTTGACTTGTAGACTTTCTATTTAGTAAAGAATGTGGTAGCTTATTATAGGAATTTCCTAGTTCTACAAGAAAATATGTCTCAAGGCACCAATGTTATTGGATTAAGAAACCCCCACCTAAACAATACCAATTTGCGAATGAGAAGTATAAGGAAGATGTCACAAAGTCAGTTATACCTTGACAAGTCAATTCATTCTTTGTCCCCACAAAGAACATGTGTTACTTCATGCAAAACACAAGTTCATTTCATAAATCCATGGCTGCTGAAAATTTCAGCTTACAAAACCTTATGTAATAGTTTAGCTGGTAACATGAAGAAATAATAAAACTAATTAATTTATTATTAAATACCACTAGCCCTTCTTTCCTTGTGTAGCTAAGATGAATAAGAAATTCTTTTTAAGAAAAAAATTTTGAAACATTAATGAATCATTGCCACTTGAAATTTATATTGCAACCCATTAAAGATTCTTGTAGAACTAAGAAATTCTCATAACAAGTTGCCACGTCCTTTCCAAATAGGAAAGTTCACAAGTCAAAAGAAAGTAAATAACAAAATTTATACAACTTATGTTGAACTATATCACAAGACCTTCCTGAACCTCGATTGACCTAATAGTGTACCCAAACATAGAACAATATGCTGGGAAACTCTAGGTAAGTTTTCAGCCTGATCCAACAATCAGATTGAAAATTATGATTATTAACGTAAAACTAGACAATAGACATAATTACGCTAGAATTCAAATTAACTTGTTCAGCCATTTCTTGGATCGTATCATAACTTAAATTAAATTATTGAAATCAATCAAAAGAACAAACCTTGGTCTAAGTCAACATCCATCATCAAGTCTTTTATAACTGATCATCGATGCATATAAATCAATTCAAATTTTGAATATTCACCATTAAAACTATTTTCTTATCTCTTCTTAGTTATAGCCAATTAGAAAACAAGCAATCTAATTAACCCTAACTTCTAAAAAACTCAATACAAGTGCTAGAATTTAATCTAATAACAGCCTTGAAACTTAAAGAGGCTGATGAAGCTAAACAATGCAGGCATAAGCAGTTGCATTTAATTTAGTCGAATATTCTTCCTAATGTTTACTAATTTCTGACATAGTAAATCTTTGAACTTTAGTTGCTTCACATATTAGAGAGATTAAATAATTATGGATTTGATATCTAACCTAGTAGCATATTATAATAAATAATAAACTAGAAGACCTCCTAGTAAACAAATGAGAAAATAATTAAAAATAAAAATCAAAGAACATTCAACACTCAAAGCATCAATTAAACAATGAAAACAAATTTCACAGTTTTATTGATTCCAATGATTTGTTTTCTTTTGATCAAATTAAATTCAGTTACACAATACCATCCTGAAAATCATGAAGGAAAGAAAGAAAATAGGGAAAAGAAGAGGAAGAAAGAAGAGAGAGTAGATCTCTTGTTTCTTCTTTTACGCGTTTGTTTCCTCTTTAGAAGCCTACAAAATCTTCTAAAAATACTTTCAACATTATCTCCAATAATATTAATCAAATATGAATATTTAATGAAATTATTAAATAACAAAATAAAGTCTTAATATAACAAGGAAAATGATGCATTCAACTGGAATTCATGCACCAAGTCTGGAAGCTTTCGAAGATAAATCACATAATATTAGATTTGCATGTCAAAGAATGTTCTAGGAAATTAGCAGTATAGGTGCAACAGCTTTATGACCAATTATGACCTTAATTTAGTTGGTATCGCTTAAAACACAAAATATGAAAATTGTAGAGCTATTTCCTAGGGTTCCATAGCAGTTTGAATCATCTCATTCGGAGTTCAAATAAAAGAATTATGCTCATATTACAAAATTGTGTTGAATCTGTTCAAAATTGCCCAATTAACTTTGTTTGCTATTAACGCCTCCATTTGCATCTTAAATCAAAACATAAAATAATTAGCACATTTAGACATCAAAAGTATAACTAAACATTGAAAGAGAAAAATATATCTTGCATTTTCATCAAGAGATTTGCAAAGAAAGTTGGTGGATCGTGAGGAGAGTGATTATGAATATAACACCCTGTACTTTCTCATGTGTTTATACTTATTTCAATGATCGAGTGTGTAAAAACTAAGGTAATGTTTTTTCATCACATATAAATTAAATTACCAAATTTCCCAAACTACATATATATGAATTGATTACAAAATAATTCCTTGAAAATACAAGAATTTTCTCTAACATGGAAGGCATGGTAGCTCGGCGACTCCTTGGAAAAGAGAACTTTGATCTTCAATAATTTTACCTAAAACATACATCAGATCATAAAAGACATAATAAATATGTGCATCATTATGGTTACTAACATGTAATACTAAACAAATAGATCTCATTTTGTATATCATTCTCTTGACTCATCGAATTTATATAAGCTTTCAATGTTGTACTTTCTCATTAATTATTGATGAATTCTCTTCCCATCATTATACACATCAAATTCACACCATAATATCATATTAATGTTTACATGTACAACTTGGTTTAATTCATCCCAGTGTGATTCATTATTTACATCTTGCAAATCAATTGAATATATATTTTAATGCTTCCATATTATGTTCCATATATATCTGATTCATTCCATATCTCATTTCATTTATCGAGCACATTTAAGTCATATTACCGTTTCATTATCAACATATTTAATCTATTTCCTATCTCGTTTTCTTATACACATTTAACTCGTATCATTTTAATTTTAAGTCATTTGGCTTCCCAAGCAGTCATTTTATTTTAAAACAAACAGTATAAATTTGACTAGTTTCTCAATCATATAGTTTATTTCATCTATAGTTCATCTCAGAACTCGTTATGTCATTTTCTTTAACTTATCAATAAAAATTTCAACTCAATGTCTATCATATCTATTAGGGCTTAACTACATCATTTTCAAACTCAATTATACTTTCGATCCATTTATGGTTTCTACATATTGCTCTTCATTTTCTCATATATCTCACACCTATTTGACTCTTTCAATTGTTTTTTTTTCCAACCTAATTATTCCTTATACCCATTTATAGTACATTACAAAACTTTCCAACTTAATTATTCTTCATGCCCGTTTGATAGCATATTCCAATATTCTTCTAACTTAATATTTTTTATATCTTTTTATGGCATATTTCAATAGTTTCCTCTTAATTATTTTCCATGTTAATTTCTATTATTTATAATTTATCATAAATCCTTCATTACTTTTGTACACATGAGAGGTGTTTAAGTCATTTTCTTTCCCATTAAACATTGACAATATAACTAACTTAATATCCAATTATTAACCAATCAACACAGTCAACTTATATTTGTCTTGTTTCATTACATGTTATTGTAGTTGTCAAACGGTTGACTAAATAACTTATCAATCACTTTAGTCACTGTCCACATGTCCCATTAGGTATTATATCTATAACTTTAGTCCTGATCCCACACCAACTACGTATCAATCCAAATCTTCATCCCATCAACATGACTAATTAAATAAATACTCTTAGTTACTATCTTTCTATTCAACCAAGGATTTAAATTAAATCTCTTAGTTTATATCCATTTCATTCATCGAATGGCTCTCTTACATGTCATCTATATCACCATTATAATCACTTATTATTTGCATATTAATTACCACCATTGCTAACAATCACAAATATATTTTGAGTTATGTTGTTGTGATAATTACTATTGTAAACATTAAATTGCCAATTATATATCCATTTTAATTTTTTTAATATTTCAATCACAATAACACGTTTTACCTATTTCTTTTAATCTAGCAATCCATATTTTTAAGTAATCCACACTATTTTCAAATTGATCTTGGTTATCCTTTAATGATACCTTAACTCTGATAAACCTAATTGGTTGTCAATAACTTGATTATCCCCTCATAGATGTCAATCAATCTAGTAAGTTCATTTGGTTGCCAACAATTCGGTTATCCCCTCACAAATGCTAATCAATTCGGCAAGCCCATTTGGTTACCAATTATCCAACTATCCTTTTACGAATGTCAATCAAATCTTGCAAACCCATTTGGTTGCCAATAATCTGGTTATCCCCTCACGAATACCAATCAATCGGGTATGCTCATTTGGTTTTTCAATAATCTGGCTATCCCCTCATGGATGTCAATAAATCCGACAAAGCCATTTGGTTACCAATAATCTGTCTATCCCCCTACGGATGCCAATCAATCATTAAATTCATAATATTATTCATTTATTTGCTTTTACATTTCCAACAACTAAACACACACACACACACAATATATATATATATATAATATTATTCATTTATTTGCTTTTACATTTCCAACAACTAAACACACACACACACACAATATATATATATATATATATATATATATATATATATATATATATATATATACAAGTTAATAACTTTTAAATTCAAATAATGTAATAAACACGTACCTGCTCCTACAACTAGACAAACTCCTCTAATTGTAGACAATTCCACTCTTGGTGTTTCTCCTTCAAACTCCCATACCAACAACCATTATCATTCACATCATAAATTTTCCTTAGTTAATTTACTTATCCAAAAATCAATCACATAACCCATAGAATTTATTTAACCCTGCAATAATTTAATTCATCAATAGTTTAAGCTTATTCATTTGAGCATTTAACATTACCATATTTAATTTTCTAAATTCCAAAATTGTAGCCCAATTTCTACCAATCATCCTTTAACTGAATTCCACTTTCCCAACCATTCTATTCATTCCTCACCATATATTACACACATATAAATCAAGATAACATGAAATTTACCGAAATAAAAATCAACTAAATCATTTTCCAACAACTTTCTATATGGCTAGCCCTAAAGCTTATCTTTCTTCTATGATTTTCTTTAACTCTACCCAATGATTTGAAAACAAAAATCATTAACCCCATAAATATCAACAAAAGGCACAAGTAGTTATGCATTTTCTCTATTCAAATTGTAAGAGCTCTAAATTAAAGTATACTAACAAATCTAATATATTTAAATTCAATAATTACATTCATCACAAAGTATCATCTACATATTAATTCAAATCATCCATCATCAAATGTCTATTATTTTTAAAAAAATATATTTTTACCTTACAAGTACATTAACAAATATGATCCCATACATAATAACAACCACTTCTCTCTCAAACATTACTTCATTAATAATACATACAATTAAATCACAATTCATAAGAACACATCAATCAATTTATTACATTCCCTAAGACCCACTTATGGTCGGCTATATGTCCTCTCTTAGCTCTATGTTTCCATTTTCATTCCATCTATATTCCTCACTAATTACCTCTTACATCATATAAATTATTCCATTCAAGACCTAATTTGCATTTTAAAAAAAATTAAGCTAAAAGCCCCATTTCAACAAACATGTCAACAATTCCAATACTTCAAAATAAGTAATTCAAACCTCTAACCATTATTTCTATAACACAACTCGTCAATTACATATAATTCATAAGCATTTAAATCAAATTAATTTATTTCCTTAAGTACAACCTTGGTCAACCACACTACTCCCCATGATACCATGATTTCTTCCTCATTTCACCAAAATTTCACACTCATTACCATTTATTCTATACAATATACCCCTTTTCATGTAACTTTCATATTTGAAAAAGATTTTACTTATTAAGTATATGGCCGACCATTGATGTAGGAAGAAGAAGGCTGTTTTATTTGAATATTTGACTTGATGATGTGTGTTTATATGAATTAAAATGATGAGAAATGCATGAAGGAATAACAATGGAGGTGTTAAAGAGGGTTAAGAAGAGTGTTGATTGATTAGTTAATGAAATTGGGAAAAAAATTCTTAGAAGGTGTTTTTAACATCATTATAATGTATATAACATGGAAAGGAATTGGTTTGAATAAGGATAAGTTAAATTGGTGATGTGTGTATGTTTACGGAATTGTTGATGAAATTGGACATTTTGATCTCTTGGTCTTCCAAAGTGAATTCGAGTATGGAAATGAAGGAATGTGGACTAGGTCTCTTCATAGAAATTATAGTCTTGGATGTTAGTTATCCAAGGGAGTTGACCTTGCTTAATTTGGAGTTTTAAAACTCTAATTATGGGCTAATAACCGAGAACGGGTCAAGACAGATCCTACTGGACAGTTGGTCATCTTCTCGATAATGGGTAGTTTTGAGGGATTTAGAAGCAGAACTGAGTTCTTCTCCCCTCGGTAGACTTATAGCCCTGTGTCTTAGGTTTCCAAGAGATTAAGCCACGCCTTAAACCAAACTATATAATGTTAGTTTTGGACGAAACACAAAACAATGTTCGAATGAGGAATGACGCCAATTGTAATGTTGATTTGCATTTTTGCTAAAGAACTTAAGGAAACAGATTTAATGGAAACATGAAATGTAAATTTAAATAAATATGGATAATAACAAATGAAATGATTAAAAAATAATTGTATATATTATTGATTTAGAAAGAATAAATGCTCATGAGTAATGACGTGGTATGCTTGTTAATGCAGGGGGAGCCACAAGACCCATACAATAGCTAGGGAATACCAGTCAAGATTTTACAGTAGGTGAGTGCCCAACACCTAAGGCTTTTTATTTTCTATCATTTTTAAATTTGCTAGATATATAAGTGATTTGAACTTGGTGATCTATATATATGATTTAAATTTGGTAGTTTATGTCTATGTGATTGGTATGAATAGAATGTTGTGATGACATTAATTAGTTATCCCAAAAATTAAGATAATTAATGGTATCAATGGGGTTTCTTTGGTACCGACATTTCAGATGACATTGATTAGCTATCCAGGTTTGGATAGCTAATGGTATCAATGAGGTTCCATTAGTGCTGATATTCCTTAAAGTAATTAGTTGATCTCGGGTAATTGGATGACTAATGATGTTAGTAAAGATTACTAACATCAGCATGGTTACTCTTAGTTAAGGGAGAAAGATAAATTGATTAACTATTCTGGGTCGGAAATAGTTAATGATATCAATGGATCACATTAGTATCGACAACCATTTCTGGTGTGATCAACTACTCTGGGTAAGGAGACTAATGATGTCAAGGGTTCTGAACATCGACAACTTAAATAGTAAACCATATGTGGATAAAAACTGATTAACTATTCTGGGTTATGAATAGCTAATGATATCAATCAATTGTATTGATATTGACACTTGAATGGAATTGATTAGTCTAACCCGATGATGAGAGACTAATGATACTAATGAGATTTGTTAGTATCGGTAATTAACTTCTGGAGAACAGGAGGAGAAGTGTTAATTAGTTATTCCGAAAGAATGAGATACGCTAATGATATCGAGAGAAGAATATCTAGGTATCAAATGAGGATTGATCCATAAAGAGATGGCATTCAAAATCATTTTAGTCATGTTGTAATTTCCAAGATGAAATTATTCTTAGTTATTGATTAGGATATTAGATAGAAAATGCATATTGTAAAGAAGTTTATGTTTAAATTTTTTGTGTCAAAAGAAATGCCATGAAAATTATTACCTATCGTTATTGTTATTGTTGCTATTACCTTTTTATATTTGTATGTAAATGTTATTTGTTATTTTCAGGTCCATCAGGGTTACGTCAGGAGTGATATTAGTTTATCTATCTTTTGCTTTGTAATTATGTTGTAATTAAAGACACTTATCTCCTAAATTTAAAATGTAGTATTGACCATTCAGATGTATGATTTTAATCTAATTATGTAATTCTAAATACCTATTTTAACCATGCATGTTTATAATTGAAATTGGATCATTCACTTGAATTTTATTATATGATATTATTATGCATGATATAGTTTATGTAATGATAATATGTAGCAATTGAATTATGCATTGTTTTCTTTGGTGAAATTGAATTTTGTAATATTATTAAATAAAATATATTGTATTGATGATGATGAGTTTGGTTAAGATCCACGATGATTGGATCAGGTTGTGAAATGACATAGGAAGTGTAAATCTTGTATCGTGGATAACTTGGGACCTCCTGGTATAGGGAAGACTCCACTGAAATTTCGATAGAAATTTTGGTGGATTTAATAACAAAATCATGAAATTTCAAGTTACTTGTTATGTGTTATTCCATAAATTGGGACTATTACAATAACTAATACAACTCATTCACTCATAATATAAAGATAAAAAAAACTACAAGAAATTTTATCTGAAATATTATTTAGAAAGACATGATAACCAAAATTCTAAGTTTATCCTGAAATAAACTTAATGATTATTGAGGATATTTCACCGTTTTAGACCAAGTTCTTGATCTAGAAAATCAGGGTTTGTTTATCATTGCAAATCCGTCATAGTAGGTTGATAGAAATATTATCAGATCATAGCAAATAAAGAGAAAAAAAATAATACAGCTTACCTTAAATAAGACGTATTAGAGATGCTAATATCTTCTTTTTATGCAATCAACCACTTGTTTAAAATTTAAAAAATCAGTTAAAATTTTTAGTAATTATAATATTATGTTGTGGTTTTCTAAACTAACCAAAGACCACCCCGCACACCATTTAGGAAGTGTTGCCGTGATATTGTGCTCCCATGAGGAGATTAGGATAGGAATAGATAAAGTAAACTTACAATATATCAACTGAAATTTGTATAAAAAATTCAGAATAACTCAAGACTGAGCAAGATAAAATTTATTTAGCTTTATTTTTTTTTAAAATGATAATAGCTTTATCAGTCATTCTTGCAAAAACATGTCTTAATTTACAACATTGTTTCCATTGAGTTTTATATCCGTAAAGAAAAGCGATGATGGCTTTGCACAAATAAACAAACGAGAAAAAGCAAAGCAGGAAAAGCAAGTACACAGATGACGTACGTTCATATGATAAAACCAATTCATTTATTTATTTACTGAGGACGGGCAGATAAATATTTTACACGAACCCATCAAAAAAAAGAAAAAATAGACCAACAAGATAAGCAAAGTCGTAATACGACAAAAAAAAAAAAAGCACTTGCGAAACCATGATGTAATTCAGGTCGCTAAAGAAAGGAAGTGCCAGCAAGTCCATGATGCAAGAGATTGTGAGCAATGTGATCCCTGGCCTGTATTGCACCAGCAGATCTAAGACTATTCTCAGGGATCATATCATCATCGAAAATATCAAACTTCAGCTCTGGACCCATCTCTTCATTTCTCATCTCACAGATGTTATGCAGCACACAACAAGCCCCGAGGACCACTGGCAAGTCCTGGAGCTTAACTTCAGTTCTCTTCTGCAAGCATGACCACCTCCCTTTCAGTCTAGCAAATGCCTCTTTAGAAACCCTTTGAATCTCCCCAATCTTCTCATTGAAAGCGTGCTGTGTCCAAGTCAAGTTTTGGTGCGTGTAAGGCACCAGAACCCAATCCATTAAAGGGTGCCCAGAATTCCCAACAATGCAAACATTCTTCAAAGCCCCTCTATTAGCCCTCTTAAACAAAGCAGACTCCTCTAACACTCTATCATCAGGCATTGAACCAGGGTAACCAATGCAAACATCAGTGAACACACCTTTAGGGCTCACAACTCCCTGAACTGTCATTGAATAAGATGTCTTCTGATTCCTCTCAGTATGCCTCTTGTTGTAATAAGCTGCCACATTAATTTTGGGAGCAATTATTGGCACATGAGTAGTGTACATTGATCCAACAACATTGGGTATCCCAGACATTGATTCAAACTCTCCCTTGATCATCTTCAATTTATCCTCATTGGGCCATTTAAGGAATTTAGGCATTAAAACATTCCTTATGGCGGAACAAACTTCAAGAACCAGCTTATGACAAGTAGAGATCCCCAATCCAAACCGCTTTGACACAAGCCTCAAAGGTTCACCGGTAGCAAGCCTCCAGATACAAACAGCAACGCGTTGGCGAACCGGAATGGCATCGCGCAACATTGTGTTTTTCTTGGTCACAACAGAATCCAACTCCACGCAAATCATATCAAACGTGGCCTTGCTCATCCGAAACGCTTTCCGGAACTCCTCCTCCGGAAAATCCGGGTGGTTACACTTCTCCCACCAATCTTTTGACCTGTCCTTCACCCATAAACGCCGCTGCTGACCTGACCCTCCTCCAGACCCACTTTGCTCACTTGAAGCTTGAGCAGTTTCAGTAACGGCAACGGCAACAGCAGCAGCCGTCAACGAAGCACAACGGCCATGGCGTTTAGTTCCTGAACTATCCATTTCGTCTAAATCAGAAAAATGGGTCTGAAGATGGGAGTGATAGTCATTCATTGCTTCAAGTTTTCGCTTATGATTCCAATCGAAAGCCGCCTTATCGTGTTGAGACTCGATAGCCCACTGTTGGTGTTCTTGTTTTTCCTCCTCATCCAATAAAATAAGAGAAGTGAGTATATCGCTCATTAATGAATTATTATTATTCTTGGCTTTCCTCAATCCTCCTAGCTTATCTTCATCATCTTCACCATCCTTTCTTCGCCTCTTTAAATTAGCGTTGATGTTGTCGTTGCTAGTCAAGCTGTTGTTATCCATATCCTGGAAAAGACTACTGTATAAATGTGAAATCTCTTCTTGATTAAGAAATGGGAAAGGAGAGATTTCCATTACAGTACAGTACAGTACAGAGAGATTTGAATGCGAGAAGAAAAAACTTAAGTGTTTGATAAAATGCTTCACTGAGAGAAAAGTAAACTCAGGTGTTGATTTCATATTGAATTAGAGCAAAGGATTATAATTTATATATACGTAGCAGCGGGTGGACGGTGAGCGTGTATGCGAGTGTGAACGCGATGTAGGGATGCTTTTGACGGTGACTTGACTTTTGGAGTTATTTGATGTTGTTGATTGAGTTTTTACGCGGTTGGAGGGCAGGGCATGATGACAGGGCGTGTTTTTTGTGTGCGCTTCTTGGATTCTAAAGAATAAGAAAACAAAACGTTGGGAAATAAGATGGTTTGTGGAAGTTTCATATGTGATGTGAGGGAAGCTAGAGCGAAAGGGGTGTCAAGTCTTAAGTAATGAGTGTACTGTAGTGTAGACTGACACCACTCTTTCTTTCCTTTCTTCAAAATATGCTTAACATTTAGCAACTTTAAAATATCTTGAAAGTTCCATTCTATCCAATTTCATTTTCTTTCCTTTTATTATTTTGATTTCTGACAGTAATTCTATTTTAACAAGTTTTTGTTAATTTTATATAGATTCTATAATTTATTTAACTTTTATATTATGAAAACAACCTTAAAAAACTTCCTTTTTTATTTTCATGAAAGTAAAAAAACAATAAGAAAAATTAGTCTGACCCTCTAGTAGTTTAGCTATATTTTTTTACTTTGCTTCTATTCTTTTAAGAATCATAATTTTTATCCTATAGTTTATAATTTTATAACATTTTACATGTGTGTTAAAAAAATCAACAAAAAAATCAAATTATTTACAAGTTTCCCGTTATATCTCAATTAATAACTAAAGAGTTCTTATAATGTTAAAACTATAAAATTATCATATAGATAAATTCACTAATTCTTAGATTCTTTAGTTTTATAATTCATTAATTCAAGATTTCTTGATTCATAATATCTTTGTAGATCCTAAAGCGAGAGATATTACAAACAAAAGAAAATCTAAAAAACAAACCATAAAAATCCACCAAGGGAAGAATAGGAGCCTTCCTTCACCAACTACTTCCTTTTCAGTCCACCACTAACATTGGAATTTTTTCAGCTCCTATTCATCAACAATACTAAAAATAAAAAACACCAAGAACAACATTGTCTCCTTTATAGTTATTCGTCACACGCACTGTAATCTCCTTCTCCAATCAAGCAAACACAACCTCTCTTTCACTTGAAACTGATCTTCTTCCTCAATCTATAGCCATCATCTTCATCAAACAACATTAGCCTGCTTTTCAATTTTTCCCATCACCATCACCATACTTAACCTCAATCCTCTCTTATCACAACAAGACTCGTGCCCACTGTCTAGATGAGAGATAACTTCATGAAAAAAAATCCCCTGATTTTTCCAAGTTTTCTCTTCCCCACACTACAATATAACCAATCTCATTTCCATCACCCTTTAAATCGCAACCATAATTTCCATCTCACAACCTAACTTCTCAGAGCCGAACGACTAAAAGACCCTTCTACTCTCCTTTTTTTTCCTCCTCAATTAACCACCATTTTAGCCGCCACTACAACCTCTTTATCCACAAACAACTACAACATAAACTTAACCACCTATAAAACTATATTATTAGTCGCCATTGTAACTTCCTTCTCCAAAAACAACCATGACAACAACTTCAACCACCTACAAATTCACATCACCAGTCGCTCTCTCTCATGACCACTCTTTCTCTTAAACCAACAAATCTTGGCTTCCTTTCAACAAATGAGAGTTTTTTTTTTGTTCCAAACTAAGAGAGAATATGTCATAAGGTAATGAGAGAAAAGGATTAGGCTTTTGATTTTTCTAATATAAGTTATTTGGGTTTATATTCATCATTTTGATTGATTTGGATTTTTTTGTTGACCAATAATGTTTTCTATGATTTTCAAAACAATTGAGGCAAAATGTAAATTACAATACACTATAAGATGCTAAGGGTGATTTTCATAAATATAATATTTATCGTATACCATATTGTTTTTTATCTATATTTTTTTAACATTGTTATTATGTTATGTTTTTTACTATTATATTTCGTTGCAGTTTCCATTTAAACTATCATATTTTAAACAGTCACTTTTTTAAATTAAATTCTCTTAAACCATAACAATATAAATATAAACAAATAAGTCTTCTACATTTCTAAGTAATTTAGAATATAATACCAATTTCTACAAGGTGAACGTAGCGCACCATCTAAAATTATAAAATCATGAATCAATCAATAAACTCTTATAAATTCATTAAATTTATTCAAACCATTAATTTGATTAATTACATTTAAAAAGTGAATGTTTTCACATTTAATATCACTGTGAAATGAAATAATAACAATGCATCAATAACAAATTTAATGATATGTAAAACTTTTATTAGCTAGAACCATAATCTTAAATAATAACCTATATTTTTCTAATAATTTCTAAAAAGATCACTAGAAAGCTAAAAATAATGACATGGTTGATGTGACAGTGAGTAGATTATGAGAGACAATGTACGTGTGTCTAAAATTATTAAAAACAAAGAGCATATGCATGAGCATATATTACTAGTTTTAACAATAGTTATTAAACCTGGATTGGTTTGGTGGGGTGACCCGAGACCAGGTTGATCTGGTGGTTGGACCGGTTCGGGTAAGGAAAAAGACCAAATGAGTAAAAACCCGACAAAACCCGGTTGACCTGGAAAAACCCGGTGGAGACCTTTTTTTTCAAATATGTTTTTTCTCCTAGCCAGAGACCCTTTTTTATTTATTTTTTGGTTGATTATTAACCCTTTTCAAAGTTCACTATATAAAATATTAGAAGAATGTTATTTTTTCAATGTGAAATTTGAAATCTTTTAGTATATATACTCTATGTTCACAATTAAAAACTTATTTTTTTCAATGTGGGATTTGAAGTTCGTATATGTATTCTATGTTCACAAGAAAAAAATAATATTTTTTCAATGTTGGATAAAAATTATTTTTGGTTTAAATATTTCAATTTAAAAGGATAACATACTAATATAGTATCTTTTCAATGTGAGATAAATTTTTTTTTGAAATAATCTTTTAAAATTCATTATTTGTAACATGTATAGTTTATATTCGCAAGGATTATTTTTTAATTTTTTCATATGAAATATTAAAACTTAAAAAAAATAAAAAATTTTCCGGGTCAACCCCTGGATTGGGTATAATAACTATGATTTTAGCTATTATATCCAATGTTGCACCAACACTGCACACATTAAAAACACACACCTTAATTTATTTATTTATGTTTATTCAACATTTATTTTTATTTAATTTTACAGAAATTAAAATAAATATTCATAAGAATTTTAATGATTTGAATCCTAAAAAAAATCCCTTTGCTTAAAATTTTGTATTTTTATATTCAGTATCCTTTTGTTTCGACGAGAACATGTTTTTACTACTAACAACTTGCTTTACTGATAACAATTCAAAACAATTAAAATAACTATTTGTAAGAGTTTCAATAATTTGGATTCATGATAAAATATTTATTCCCTCAACCAAAACTCTCATTTTCTTATTCATTTAATTTTTTTATGTTTGAATGAAACATTTATTTTCATTAGAAGCATGATTTTTTAAAAACAAAAACTTATTATGATATGAAAAGAAAGTTTTAAGAAAAAAAAATCATTTCTTCATAATTTTTATGCAAGTGCAAAAAAAATAAGAGAGCAATTAATTCGAGAAAAACTATATTAAAAATTTACAATGAAAATTTTTGCATATAATATTTATATGTAATTATTCATAAATTAATTGCTAATATTATCATAAAAGTTCTAATCTTATTTAAAAAGTAAGGAATAATCAAATTATTTTTTTAATATGCCATTGTAATTATTTATTTAAAGATAATTTTATTTTAAAATATAAAAAATAACATATTTATACTAAAAAGACAAAAAAAGATGAATGATCAATAAAATCAAGCCTAGACACACGGGAAGACAAAAAAAGATGAATGATCAATAAAATCAAGCCTAGACACACGGGTTCAAAGAACACCCTAGATGCACATTGCTTGACCGCTTTTTATGTTCGGCTTGTTTTAACTCGCAAGTGCACGAGTGTGCGATGTAGCAATTAACTCGGTAAGATCGAGGTCATATCCACAGAGAGCTAGATCTGGAAATTAAGCTAGGTAACAAAACAAAACTCAAGAGAAATTAAATTAACAATAACTTGGTTGAAAATGATTGATGGATTTGTTTTCAAAGATGAAAAAGTGTAAATAGATTTTAAATGACAAGAAAAAGTAAGTCTTGGTCCAAATCAATTTTAATGGTGATGTATTGGTGATTCCTTTAACATATATAAGATAACTCAACCTAATATCAACGATGGTGATATTAGATCGGAAGATATTACAATGAAGTTTAAAAGGATGAAGATTGATTATTGCTTAAGAATGTACAAGTATTTTCATATTAAGTAAGACATTGAATCAAGCAATCTCTATACCAAAACTAAGGTTTGTGCATAAAAATTCAAGATTATAACATTACCTAAATGATTTCTAAAATTTCTTTGCAATAATAAACATTCATGAAGAAAATGAAAAGATAGACATTAAGATTCATTCATATCTTAAAGAACTCACCTCAACCACCATCATCCTTGATTTGGATCCAAGAAGAAGATTAGCCAACCATGATTAGATATAATAACACTTTAATAAACATAAAATGACTTGAATCAAACTGAAATAATGAGTTTTACAAGCTAAAGAACCGAAATCTATAAAGAAGAACACAACACAATTTCAGTAAAAATTCGGACACAAATCTGACTCTAACTTTGGACAGCAATTCGACCCTTTTTCAAGCCTCCCCTGGAGATGGCTATTAGAGACATATTTATAGGCCATTCTGTTAGCTTTCCAGATCATTAAAGAACAGCTCATTTGGACTTCTGAGTCAAAAGTTATGGACAAAACACCGAAAGGTATTCTGGAAAATCAAACCAGGCCAGCTTGGAGAACACTTTGGTGCACGTTTTTCTTCCTCCTTTATGAGTTGTCTCTTTCTTCTTTTGACCCAAAATAATGTCACAATGTCCCCTCCAGCTTTCCATCCATGTGCTTGCCCTCTTGGATCAATGAATTACCCAAATAAATCAAATGTTATTTATTATGTGGACATGTAGGATCATGGATTGTGTTTGGGCTGATTTGGAAGGTGATTTGGGGCTGATTTGGGGCTGAATTTAAGCATCAAATAAGGATACAAATGTACCTATTATTTGGGCTAAGATTGACTTTGAAACCTTGAGTGTTTGATGGTTGAAGTTTGCACACAACATAAGGCATGTTTGGGCTTGAAATAAATCATATGATATTCTTTTCTAGAATTGGACTTGAATTGATTTTTGGGGCAAATTTGGAGCACTTATTTGAACCAAGATTTGCTTCAATCTTCAACTAAATTTCTCTTCAATTCTTTGTTCCGAATTCCGACGTTGAATTTTCTGAAATAATTCATTTAAGCTCCAAAAACCTATCGAGACATTAAAAGAAACTTCATTACTAAAAAGCACATCAATTATTATAAAAAACCCAAATAAAAATAATAAATACATATGTAAAATAAGAGACTTAATGATACTTTTGATGCACAATCACACCCCCCAACTTAGATTTTGCTAGTCCTCAAGCAAAACAAAACATAAAACCTTTGAAATAAAAAGAATAATAATAACATAATTAGGCTCGACTCATCACACTTAAAGGACATATCATGCAAACATTGGTATCTTTAACTTAGTGTACACAATAACAAATAAAGAAAAATAAGCATACTCACATTCTCTAAATCAAACATCCATACAAAATTCCAAATTCAATCGTATTTATCATGCAACCAACATAATTGATTCACGCAAAAACTCAACTTGTAATCTTCCCTTCTTACTACTACAAACAAGGTAGCAAACTAGAGAAATATCTATATATATTTTTTTCTTTTTTCTTTTTTTTTTCTCTTTTTTTTTTGAAGATATTATTTATTCTTTTTCTTTAAGTGGTCACTTCCCTTTTGACGCGAATACAAACATTTGTGATGAATGCACCCGGTTACTCACAAAGTCACAAACTTAAAGTGCTTTGCATACTCATATTTCAAGCTGCCGTTTGACGTAAAGATAAACATTTGTGATGAATACCCCTAGTTACTGAGCAACTCAAAACATTGGAGTAGATAGAATTTTGTACACATTTGTGTAATAATGATTACTCTATTTACTTAAACCTTGTTTAGGACTAGATCAAAAGGGATGATCACAAGTAAAGCATCACACTCATCTTTCATGCATAATCACACAACTCACACAACTTTTACAAGGAAAGATGTACTTCAATAATCTTAAGAAAAAAGTATGCTATATCTTGCTTTATAAGATATTATCTATCCCAAATTAAAGCATGCAATGTTCAACACAATAATGAATCCAAAAATGTAATGTTGATCTTAAACAAGTCTCATTCACATACGAATGCAAGTTTTTTTTTTTTAACAAGCATGGTTATCTCAAGCATTCAACATAATCAAATATCTAAAATTAAGTTTTTCATTATCCTCAATGTAAAAAAGAAAGAGAAGAAAAGTATAAAGATTAGAAAACTGTTACTCCCCTTTTGTTCTCAAGGATGAATGTCTGATTGAATTGGACATGAGCTGACTTCTTGCTTGATTTTTTTTACCTGCATATCACAACTAAAAGAAAACATTGATGTTTTTTTTTTTTTTTGAAAATAAAGAACCTCACACCCCCCCAACTTAAAATAATGCATTGTCCCTAATGCATGAACAAGAAAATATAAGAGATGGAAGAAAGAGAAAAAAAATAAAAATAAAAATGAAAAAAATAAAAATAAAAACTCATTACTTCTGATACTACAATGGTATTGGATCTTCAAGATCCAATGTCTCAACTTCAGCCACAAAGTTTTCAAGATAAGGTTTCAATCGATGACCATTTACTTTGAAAACATTTCCATTCTTAGGATTTTCTACCTCAAATGCACCATGCTCAGAGATGGATTTAATCACAAATGGACCAATCCATTTTGTCCTTAACTTCCCAGGAAAGAGATGTAATCGTGAATTATACAAGAGAACCTTTTGACCAACATGAAAGGATTTTCTAAAAATGTGTTTATTATGCAAAGCTTTCATCTTATGTTTTGAAATTTTTGCATTTTCAAATGCATCATTTCTCAGCTCCTCTAATTCATCCAATTGAAGCTTTCTATTTTTTCCAACCTCGTTTTCATTATCATTGAATTGCCGGATGGCCCAATATGCACGGTGCTCAATCTCAACAGGGAGATGACAAGGCTTTCCATAAACTAGCCTATAAGGAGACATTCCTAAAGAGGTCTTGTAAGCAGTGCGATATGCCCACAAAGCATCAACTAGTCGTAGGGACCAATCTTTACGGTTTGGATTGACTGTTTTCTCTAGAATGTTCTTGATCTCCCTATTTGCCAACTCAGCTTGGCCACTAGTCTGTGGATGATAGGGGGTACTGACCTTGTGAATTACACTATATTTTCTCATCAAAATCCTAACGGGCTTGTTACAAAAATGCTTACCCCCATCACTAATCATAGCCCGGGGCATGCCAAAACGAGAGAAAATATTTTCTTTCAAGAATTTGACCACAACTCGATGGTCATTGGTTCGAGATGCAATGGCCTCCACCCATTTAGACACATAATCAACAGCTACAAGGATGAATTGGTAACCAAATGAACTTGGAAAAGGTCCCATGAAATCAATCCCCCAACAATCAAATATTTCCAAAACAAGAATGGGGTTTAGGGGCATCATGTTACGCCTAGTAAGGTTACCTAGTCGTTGGCATCGGTCACATGCAACACAGAAGGCATGGACATCTTTGAACATGGTGGACCAATAAAAACCACACTGCAAGATCTTGGCAGTGGTTTTCTTGGAAGAGAAATGCCCACCACAGGCTAATGCATGACAAAAATTAATTACACTTGGAATTTCATGATCAGGGATGCACCGCCTAACAATTTGGTCAGGGCAGTATTTAAATAGGTAGGGGTCATCCCAAAAAAAGGTGCGCACGTTACGCAAGAATTTTTGTTTGTCAAGTTTAGACCAATGAGAAGGAATCTGACTTGTGGCTAGGTAATTTGCTATGTCAGCATACCATGGAGAGCCAATGTAGGAAACAGTACCTGCACAAAATAAATTTTCATCAGCAAAGAATTCATTTATTGGAGATTCATCAATTGTGGTCTCATAGCTTGAAAGACGGGACAAATGATCAGCCACTACATTCTCTACTCCCTTTTTATCTCGAATTTCAAGGTTAAACTCTTGGAGTAAGAGGATCCATCGAATCAAACGTGGCTTGACATCTTGTTTTGTGAGCAAGTATTTCAATGCTGCATGATCAGTAAAAACAATAACAAGAGATCCAACCAAATAAGACCTAAACTTGTCCAATGCAAATACTACAGCTAAAAGTTCTTTTTCAGTTGTAGTGTAATTCAATTGAGCATCATTCAAAGTCTTGCTAGCATAATAAATGACATGAGGTTTCTTATCTTTTCTTTGTCCTAAAACAGCCCCTACCGCAAAATCACTAGCATCACACATCAGTTCAAATGGTAAAGACCAATCAGGAGCTTGCATGATTGGTGCAGTGGTCAACAACCCTTTAAGCTTTTCAAAAGCTTCTTGACATTTTGATGTCCAATCAAATTGAACATCTTGTGACAACAAGTTACACAATGGTTTGGCAATGGTACTAAAAGAATGAATGAATCTTCGGTAAAAACCAGCGTGTCCTAAAAAGGATCTCACATCTTTCACAGTCCGAGGGGTAGGTAATTTTTGAATGACTTCAACCTTTGACTTATCTACCTCTATCCCTTTTGAAGAGACAATGTGACCTAAGACAATGCCATGTGTCACCATAAAATGACATTTCTCCCAATTAAGTACAAGATTCCTCTCTTCACACCTTTCAAGAACTTTTTCTAAATGCATTAGACACAACTCATAAGAATCCCCATAAACTGAAAAATCATCCATGAAAACTTCCAAAAAATTTTCCACCATGTCACTAAAGATACTCATCATACACCTTTGAAAAGTGGCTGGTGCATTACACAAGCCAAAAGGCATTCTTCTATAAGCATAGGTACCAAAAGGACAAGTGAAAGTGGTTTTTTCTTGGTCTTCTAAAGAAATCTCAATTTGGTTGTAACCTGAGTATCCATCAAGAAAACAATAGAAAGCTCTTCCGGCTACTCTTTCAAGCACTTGGTCTAAAAATGGAAGTGGAAAATGGTCCTTCCTAGTCACCATGTTCAACTTACGATAATCAATGCACATACGCCATCCAGTTTGGATTCTAGTTGGTACTAGCTCATTATTTTCATTTTTCACTACCGTGACTCCAGATTTTTTTGGGACAACTTGGGTTGGACTAACCCATTTTGAGTTTGCAATGGGGTAAATGATACCCGCATCAAGTAGCTTAAGCACTTCACATCTTACTACTTCCTTCATGTTTGGGTTCAATCGTCTTTGCATTTGCCTCACAGTTTTAGCCTCTTCTTCAAGATAGATTCTATGTGTACATAAAAGAGGGCTAATTCCTTTCAAGTCAGTAATAGTCCACCCAATTGCTTTTTTGTGTTTTCTCACCACTCTCAAAAGTTCTTGTTCCTGCTCTATGCTAAGTTTTGATGAAATCACAATAGGATATGATTCATCTTCCCCTAGAAATGCATACTTAAGATCACTCGGTAAAGGCTTCCTTTCTGGTTTATAAGGTTGGACAAGAGATGCCTTAGCTTTCACTTGGGGTGAAATCAAAGGCTCAAACGATGGGGTCCATTGACCTATTGACATAAGAGGCATTGGATCTAGATAAGTCTCGAGTTCTCTTACTTCCTCATCAACACATTCCAAAGAATAAAATCTTTCATCATGAATTAAAGTTCTCTCCAATGGATCCTTTATCCATTCTCTCTCAAAGTGTTCTTGACAAACTGTTTGGATCAAATCCACCTCTCTAATGTCCTCGTGTTCACCAATTTGTTTGGAGACATTGAATATGTTCATCTCCACAGTCATGTTCCCAAAAGACAATTTCATCACCCCATTCCTACAGTTGATTAAAGCATTGGATGTAGCTAGGAAAGGTCTACCTAAGATGACTGGGATGGGAGCATTAGAACCTTGAATAGGTGCGGTGTCCAACACTACAAAATCAACAGGAAAGTAGAATTTATCTACTTGGACCAACACATCCTCAACAATACCCCTAGGAATCTTGATTGACCTATCAGCTAATTGAAGGGTGATTCGAGTAGGCTTGATTCCTCCTAAACCTAATTGTTCGTAAACAGTGTAGGGTATCAAATTCACACTTGCTCCTAAATCTAACAAAGCTTGGTCTATCTTATGATTTCCAATAATGCATGAAATGGTAGGACAACCAGGATCTTTGTATTTGGGAGGGGTCTTAAACTGGATGATGGCACTAGCATGTTCAGTTAGAAAGGCTCTTTCTTTCACATTCAATCTCCTTTTGACTGTGCATAAGTCCTTGAGGAACTTTGCATAAGATGGGACTTGTTTAATTGCATCAAGGAGTGGAATGTTGACTTTCACTTGTTTGAACAATTCATAGATTTCTGAGTTCATAAGATCATGTTTAGGTTTCCCTAACCTTTGTGGAAATGGTGCTCTAGGAACAAATTCTAAATCACTCACTTTGACTCCAATTTTGCTTAAATCATCTCCTTTCTCACTCATCTCTTTCTCATTTATCTCACCTTCTTTGTCACTCAAGCTCTCATTTGTCACTTGTGTTTTGATTTCCTCTTCACTTTGCCTAGATTCCTCCTCCACAATACTTCTAGGAATCCCAAAACCTATAGCTTTGTCAATAATCTTTCCACTTCTAAGGGTAGTGATGGCTTGGACTTGTTCATGGTTTGAAGGTTCACTAGATGAGGATTCACTCATGTGTACCTGACCTCTAGGATTTGGCATTGGTTGAGCTGGGATCTTTCCCTTCTCTTGAATGCTTAGTGATTGAGTCAACTTGGTTAGTTGACTTCGAATGTCATCTAAGGTCCTATTGGTCTGGTCTTGAAATTTATAAGCTTGGTTGTTGATTCCTCCTTGTGTTTGCATGAATTGTTGAAGAGTATCCTCTAGGGATCTCTTATGAGGTGGTTGGTATGTGTTATGTGTGGGAGCATGAAATGGTTGGGGTGGAGGTTGAAATGTTTGAGGTACTGAAGGGCCCTCATTTCTCCATCCAAAATTTGGATGGTTCCTCCATCCAGGATTGTAAGTCTCAGAGTAGGGATTGCCTACTTGGTTTGAAAATGGCTTTCTAACATTACTTGAATCAGAAGTTTGGCCATATAGCACTTCCTTGAAGGCTGGAATGGTAGGACACTCAGTTGTCTTATGCCCTTTGCTCTCACAAACAACACAACTTTCCTCTTGTTGTTCACTCATGACATGCACTTTTTTAATCTCAAGAGACTCTACTTTCCTAGCCAATGAGGTTAATCTAGCATTGAGGTCATCAGTCTCTTTCAATTGGAACTTCCCACTTGAATGAGAAATGGTGTTTCTAGACTCGACATGAAGTGGGAGAGAAGTCTCCCATTGCTTTGTGTTTTCAGCCAATTGATCAAAGAAATCAAAGGCTTCACTTGGTTCTTTGTCATAAAACTCACCATTACACATGGTTGACACTAGCTTTTTAAAATCTGCGGTAAGAGAGTCGTAGAAGAAACTCACTAACCTCCACATCTCAAAACCATGGTGGGGGCATGCATTTAACAAGTCTTTAAACCTTTCCCAAGCTTGGTGAAATGACTCATTTGGACTACAAGAAAAATTCATCATTTGACGTTGTAAGGCTGCCGTTCTATGAGTGGGGAAGTATTTTTTCAAAAATTCAGCTTGCATTTCTCTCCATGTACCTATAGACCTAGGACGCAAGGAGTTTAGCCAAAGCTTGGCTTTATCCTTTAGAGAGAATGGGAACAATTTAAGACGAATAGTTTCCTCGGTGCATGTTCTATCAATAAAAGTATTACATACCTCTTCAAAGTCTTTAATGTGTATGTATGGATTTTCAGAATCCATACCGTGAAATGTGGGAAGAAGTTGAATCATGCCCGGTTTCAAATTGAAAGCTTGTTGGTTAAGAGGTAAGATAATACACGAAGGTGTACTTTGTCTAGCCGGGTGAAGATACTCTCTAAGAGTTCGAAAATTAGGTTGATCATTGAATTGTGGAGGTCCATTACCTTGAACACTCCCTTCACCCTCTACATCTTCAACATTAGCCATGATAAAAAAACAATAATATAACAATTATATGAATACGAAAGGAAAGGAAAAGAAAAAGAAAAAGAAAAAAAAGATTGCAAATAAAAGTAAATGAAACGTAAAAGATAAAGTAATAGCTCAAAAATAAAAATACAACAAATTAAGAAATTCACTCTCTAACTAATAAGCAATAGTAACAACAATAAACATTAAAAGATAATTATAACAAGCATGAATAAAAGGCGGTAATACCGGCCAAGCACTTCAAACAATAAATATAAGAAAAATAACAACAATAAACAACAAAATAAAATAAAATGAACAAAAGGCGGTAGTACCGGCCAAGCACTTCAGACAATAAATATAAGAAAAATAACAACAATAAACAACAAAATAAAATAAAATGAACAAAAGGCGGTAGTACCGGCCAAGCACTTCAGACAATAAATATAAGAAAAATAACAACAATGAACAACAAAATAAAATAAAATGAACAAAAGGCGGTAGTACCGGCCAAGCACTTCAGACAATAAATATAAAAAAAATAACAACAATAAACAACAAAATAAAATAAAATAAACAAGAGGCGGTAAAACCAGCCTTATAATATAAACAATGAATATTATAAACTAATTAGAATAGACAATAAAAGAAAAATGGTTGAACCAACAAAAATCCAACAATTAATAGTCCAGTCCACAGTCCAATATCCGAAAAGTTGAGGTCAAATTAAATTTTTTTTAGGCGGTAAAACCAGCCATTTGATTTTTTATTTTTATGTATTTTTTTGTTTTCCAATAATCAAATAGAAATTTGTTACCTTTGCTTGCTAGCTCCCCGGCAACGGCGCCAAAATTGCTTGACCGCTTTTTATGTTCGGCTTGTTTTAACTCGCAAGTGCACGAGTGTGCGATGTAGCAATTAACTCGGTAAGATCGAGGTCATATCCACAGAGAGCTAGATCTGGAAATTAAGCTAGGTAACAAAACAAAACTCAAGAGAAATTAAATTAACAATAACTTGGTTGAAAATGATTGATGGATTTGTTTTCAAAGATGAAAAAGTGTAAATAGATTTTAAATGACAAGAAAAAGTAAGTCTTGGTCCAAATCAATTTTAATGGTGATGTATTGGTGATTCCTTTAACATATATAAGATAACTCAACCTAATATCAACGATGGTGATATTAGATCGGAAGATATTACAATGAAGTTTAAAAGGATGAAGATTGATTATTGCTTAAGAATGTACAAGTATTTTCATATTAAGTAAGACATTGAATCAAGCAATCTCTATACCAAAACTAAGGTTTGTGCATAAAAATTCAAGATTATAACATTACCTAAATGATTTCTAAAATTTCTTTGCAATAATAAACATTCATGAAGAAAATGAAAAGATAGACATTAAGATTCATTCATATCTTAAAGAACTCACCTCAACCACCATCATCCTTGATTTGGATCCAAGAAGAAGATTAGCCAACCATGATTAGATATAATAACACTTTAATAAACATAAAATGACTTGAATCAAACTGAAATAATGAGTTTTACAAGCTAAAGAACCGAAATCTATAAAGAAGAACACAACACAATTTCAGTAAAAATTCGGACACAAATCTGACTCTAACTTTGGACAGCAATTCGACCCTTTTTCAAGCCTCCCCTGGAGATGGCTATTAGAGACATATTTATAGGCCATTCTGTTAGCTTTCCAGATCATTAAAGAACAGCTCATTTGGACATCTGAGTCAAAAGTTATGGACAAAACACCGAAAGGTGTTCTGGAAAATCAAACCAGGCCAGCTTGGAGAACACTTTGGTGCACGTTTTTCTTCCTCCTTTATGAGTTGTCTCTTTCTTCTTTTGACCCAAAATAATGTCACAATGTCCCCTCCAGCTTTCCATCCATGTGCTTGCCCTCTTGGATCAATGAATTACCCAAATAAATCAAATGTTATTTATTATGTGGACATGTAGGATCATGGATTGTGTTTGGGCTGATTTGGAAGGTGATTTGGGGCTGATTTGGGGCTGAATTTAAGCATCAAATAAGGATACAAATGTACCTATTATTTGGGCTAAGATTGACTTTGAAACCTTGAGTGTTTGATGGTTGAAGTTTGCACACAACATAAGGCATGTTTGGGCTTGAAATAAATCATATGATATTCTTTTCTAGAATTGGACTTGAATTGATTTTTGGGGCAAATTTGGAGCACTTATTTGAACCAAGATTTGCTTCAATCTTCAACTAAATTTCTCTTCAATTCTTTGTTCCGAATTCCGACGTTGAATTTTCTGAAATAATTCATTTAAGCTCCAAAAACCTATCGAGACATTAAAAGAAACTTCATTACTAAAAAGCACATCAATTATTATAAAAAACCCAAATAAAAATAATAAATACATATGTAAAATAAGAGACTTAATGATACTTTTGATGCACAATCACACATAGCCTTCTAAGGCAAGTTAGGTGCTCCTTTAAAAAAGTGTCATGCCCATGCATCGTCTCTTTAAGAAGAAATGGAGCAAACAACGTGTTCTTATTCTGCTTTTAAAATTTCTAACAACCTCTACTAATTGAAAAATTAGGGTTCGGGATTTTAATTCTTTAAAATTTAAATTTCAACTTGTTTTCATCTAAAAACACATCATATAAACTTCATTTTTAACTACAAAACAAATTCTAATTAGCCTAAAATCTCAAAATCAAATAAAAAAAAATGTTTGAACCTTGATCAATGTTTTTTCAGAATGATTAAAGGTTCAAATTACCTTCAATAACTTAAAAGACCTTCTCATCAATAAGTAGGTTCTCCAAGAAAACGGCTTCCGGAACTCCTGTAAACATTTGAGCGCGATTCAACGATCGGATTAAAAGTTATGATCCTTTTAAGTCATTATTCATGTCTAGCGTGACAAGACCTCCTCTTCAATGAGTAGGGATTCCGTAGGGTTTTCAAGGAAAATGACATCCGAAAACTCATGTAAAACTTTGAGTGCGATGCAACGATCGGATCCAAAGTTATGACCCTTTTAAGCTGTTATTCACTTCTGGCGTGACAAGACCTCCTCTTCAACAAGTATGGATTCCATAGGTACTATATGGAAAATGGCCTCCGAAAACTCTCGTAAAACTTTGAGCGTGATCCAACGGTCAGATCAAAAGTTATGACCCCTTTAAACTGATATTTTGGTCTTGCACGACAAGACCTTTTTATTAGCGAGCAGGGATTTCATAGGATCTCCAAGGAAAACGGCCTACGAAAAAGTTTGATCCAACAATTGGATTAAAAGTTATGACCCTTTTGAGCTGTTATTCATGTCTAGCGCGACCAGACCTCCTCTTCAACGAGTAGGGATTCCATTGGTTCTCCAAGGAAAACGGTCTCTGGAAACTCCTGTAAAAATTTGAGTGCGATCCAACTGTCGAATCAAAAGTTATGGCTCTTTTCAGCTCTTATTCTGGTTTGGCGCGACAAGACATACTCTTCAACAAGTAGGGATTCCATAGGTATTACAAGGAAAATAGCATCCGGAAACTACTGTAAATATATAAGAGCGATCCAAAGGTCGAATCAAAATTTATGGTACTCTTAAGCTGTTATTCCGGTCTGGCGCGAGAAGACCTCCTCTTCAATGAGTAGGGGTTTCATAGGTTCTCTAAGGAAAACGGCCTTCGAAAACTACAGTAAAACTTTGAGGGCGATCCAACGATCGGATCAAAAGTTATGACCCTTTTACTTGATATTCTGGCCTTGGGCGACAAGACGTTCACATCAGCGAGTAGGGATTCCATAGGTTCTCCAAGGAAAGCGGCCTCTATAACTCCTGTAAAAATTTAAGCGCGATCCAATGGCCGGATCAAAATGTTATGGCCCTTTTCAGCTGTTATTCTAGTCTGGCATGACATGTAAATCCCAAGATAATCAAGGTTGGATTAAATTAAAGAAAATAAACTAAATTAAAAAGAAGTGGGGGCAAAACAAGTACATTTAAATAAAATAGGGTCTAAATGCAAATAAGAATAATTATAGAGCATAAATACTACTCTTCTTACCAAAAACAGATCTGTAACTATCATAAAGAAAGAAGAGAAGGAGTTTTGGTATCTATTTTTACAGATCAAGAGAGAAACACCAAATTTCAAGAACCCACCCAATATTTAGGGTTATAGGTAAACAAAATAAACACTGGTAGGTAAGGGATTAACAAGAAAAAAAATTGAACAAGAAGAGAAGAGGGGAGGGTCGGCTGTCATTAGAAAGAAAAGGAGGGATCAAGACCTTGATTCGTATCGGGTAAGATATTCTGAACATGGTCTTATGAGTTGTTTTAAAGTTGATTATGAATTGATGCTTGGATGTTAAATTATAGATTTGAGTTCTATAACTCTAGATATAGTTAAAAATCTGAGGAGAGGTCAGACGGTAACAGTTCAAAAATGGACAGTAACAGTCCAAGTGTTTGTTGATGAGCGATTTTGACTATCTTAGAGGTAGAACTGGGTTCTCCTCAAAACATAGAACTTGTAGCCTCATATCTTATCTTTCCAATGACATAAATTTCACTTGAATTGGAGTTCTATAACTCCAGATATAGTTAAAAATCTTAGGAGAGGTCAGACAGTAACAGTTCAAAAACGAGGCAGTAACAGTTGGACAGTGATAGTCCAAATATAAAGAAAGGAATGATTACTAGGATTGGACAAAGAACGACAGTAATAATGAGTGAAATGAGAAAAACATAAAGTACTAAGAAATGGCTGAAAGAAAGACTTATTGGTTGTTGATATGATTATTATAAAACATATCCTTGAGTGAGGAAAATTTATGAGATAAACCTGTGATTTGCAGGAGGGACCACAGGCGTGGTGCAATAGCAGCAGAAGGGGAGCACGAGTAGAGCTTTTATTGTAGGTAGGTGAATCACACCTTTACCTTCTATGTAAATTCCATGTTTTAATATATATTATTGATGTGAAATGTGAATTACTGAATATATGTGTACTCAAGGGGAAAGGTTGTTGTGTGAATTGCCAAGTGATGAAATTATCACTGACAAATGAAATATGAGAAGTGTGATTGGAGGTGTAAACTAGCATACATTTAGTGTATGTTAGGATCCCGGATAAGGGGATCGCCATGTTTGGACAGCATACATTCAGTGTATGTTAGGATCCCGGGTAAGAGGATCGCCATGTTTTTGGCTAGCATACATTCAGTGTATGTTAGGATCCCGGGTAAGGGGATCGCCATGTTTTGGGCTAGCATACATTCAGTATATGTTAGGATCTCGGGTAAGGGGATCGTCATGTTTCAGTGTATGTTAGGATCCTAGGTAAGGGCATCACCATGTTTCGGCTAGCATACATTTAGTGTATGTTAGGATCCCGGGTAAGGGGATCACCCTACATCGACTCCTATGGGATGATGATGATGATACCAGTGAAAGGGGTATTGGAAATGGTTTAAACGAAGATAAATATATTTGATCTTATAAAGTCTGGAATGGAGGTTAATAGTGAAAGAGGGAACGGTTATTAATAGTTTGAATAAGGAAGAGATTCTAATAAAAACCAGAAAGGAGAAGGGAACAAAATATGAATGGATGTTATCCTTTTAAAATTGCTTGGTTTCATGTTGTTATTTCTTTTTATGTGATAGTCACCTTTCAATAATATGTATTTTGTTTCAGGAAAATCACATGCACGACATGAGTAGATCCTAGCTTATGTTTCCCTTCTTGTAATTTAGGTTATAGGGCCTATACCCTTATGTTTTGTAAACATGAAAATGTTTGTATAACTTAATTTGTATAATTAATGTTTAAACTTGATTGAATGAACTTAATCTCTGTAGTTCATGTAACCATCTTTCATGTCTAAGTATTTACTTTTATTTTCATCCGTAATGATATTGTGTTATATAATGCATATCATGAATATCGTGGGTAAGAGGTGTAAGAATATTGTGGAAATTGAAACCCAAGACGATTGGGTCGGGATTAAGTTATGAAATACGAGTTATTAGAAATGTAAACATGCTGCATATCAATAACTTGAGACCTCTCGGTATAGGGGGGACTTCGTCGAAGTTTCGGTGAATTTTAATATGAAAACCATGAATATATATATATGAATATATATATATATAGAAAAAAGAAATTCTCTGTTTTGGGTTGACATAAGGGTGTTGTCTTTTTATCTCCAAGTAGGGGGGGTGTTCATGACAAGACCTACTTTTCAACGAGTAGGAATTCCATAGGAACAATAAGGAAAATAGCCTCCGAAAACTCGTGTAAAAATTTGAGCGCGATCAAACGGTCGGATCAAAAGTTATGACCCTTTTAAGCTGATATTCTGTTCTCGCTCGACAAGACCTTCTCTTCGGCGAGTAGGGATTCCATAGGTTCTCAAAGGAAATCAGCCTCAAAAAATGCCCATAAAAATTTGAGCGTGATCCAACATTCGGAGGAAAAGTTATGCCATTTTGAGCTGTTATTCAGGTCTAGTGCGACAACACCTCCTTTTCAACGAGTATGGATTCCATAAGTTCTCCAAGGAAAACGGCCATCGAAAACTCCTGTAAATATTTGAATGTGATCTAAAGGTCAGATCAAAATTTTTGGTACTTTTAAGCTGATATTCTAGTCTCGCGTGACAAGACCTTCTCATCAGGGAGTAGGGATTCAATAGGTTCTCCATGGAATAACCGACACCTGAGCTATGAAATGAACTTGATTTGTTGTTAACATAAGTTATAATCATGAATGCCTGACAACATTTACAAGTATTAGCATTATTCGAATAAGATAACTTATGTAATCATGTTAACAATTTATAATCTGATTGGAACTTCCTTTGTGTGTGGTTTCCAATTGAATAATAAGAGTTTATACTATACTTGTTTGAAGTACCATTAGTGGATCCTCTAACCTTGACATTTGTTGTTATCATTGTTTAATCCTTACGTTAATCTTCTATCTCAAAGTTCTCATCAACTTCTTCTTCATCATCTTTATTATTATTATTATTATTATTATTATTATTCTTGTTGTTGTTACTATTGTTGTAGTATTATTGTTGCTTATAATTTATACAAGAAACCTCCCTGTGGTTCGACCCCAGTCTTGCCGGGTTATTTATTACTTTGACACTCCTGCACTTGGGAAAAGACATCAATCTTTTGGTCGTGTCAGAAAACGACCTCCATAAACTACTGTAAAACTTTGAGCGCGATCCAACGGTCGAATCAAAATTTATAGCCATTTTCAGCTCTAATTCCGGTCTGGCGCGACAAGACCTCTTCTTCAACAAGTAAGGATTCCATAAGTACTACAAGTAAAATGGCCTCCAGAAGCTCATATGAAAATTTGAGCGCGATCCAACGGTTGGCTAAAAAATAATTTCCCTTTTCCGATGTTATTCTAGTCTGGCACAACAATACCTCCTCTTCTAAGAGTAGGGATTCCATAGATACTACAAGTAAAATGGCCTCAGGAAACTCTTATAAAAATTTGAACGCGATTTAACTGTCGGATTAGATGTTATAGCCTTTTTAAGTAGTTATTCCAATCTGGCCCGATATAACCTCTCTTCAACGAGGAGGAATTCCATATGTACTACAAGGAAATGGACATCCGGAAACTACTGTAAAACTTTGAGCGCGATACAATAATGGGATCAAAAGTTATGGAATGTTTCAGCAGTTATTTCGGTCTAGCGCTACAAGACCTGTTCAACGACTTGGGATTCCATAGGTACTACAAGGAAAACGACCTCCGAAACTACTGTAAAACTTTGAGCACGATCGAATGGTCAAATCAAAATTTATGGCCCTTTTCAGTTGTTATTCCGGTCTGGCGCGCCAAGACCTCCTCTCCACCGTGTAGGGATTCTATAGGTACTACAAGGAAAATGGCCTCCGAATACTGGTGTAAAGCTTTCAGCCCGATCCAACGATCGAATCAAAAGTTATGCCCTTTTCAGATAGTATTCCGGTTTGGCGTGCCAATACATCCTCTTAAACGAGTAGGGATTCCATAGGTACTACAATGAAAACAGCCTCCGAAAACTACTGTAAAAATTTAAGCACGATTCAATGGTCGAATCAAAAGTTACAGCCCTTTTAAGCTGTTATTCCTGTCTAGTGCGAAAAGACCTCCTTTTCAACAAGTAGGGATTCCATAGGTACTACAAGGAAAATGGCCTCCAGAAACTACTATAAAACTTTGAGCGCGATGCAACGGTCGGATCAAAAGTTATGGCCCTTTTTAGTTGTTATTCTGGTCTGGCGTGACAAGACGCCCTCTTCAACGAGTAGGGATTCCATAGGTACTATAATGAAAACGGCCTCCGGAAACTACTATAAAACATTCAGCTTCATCCAACGGTTGTATCATAAAGTTATGGATTGTTTCAGCAGTTATTCTAGTCTAGCCTGATAAGACCTCCTCTTCAATGAGTAGAGATTCCTTGGTACTATAAGGAAAAGGGCCTCCGGAAACTACTGTAAAACTTTGAGCGCCATACAACGATCGGATCAAAAGTTATAGTCCCCTTTAGCTGTTATACCGGTTTGGCGCGATAAGACCTCCTTGTCTACGAGTAGGGATTTCATAGTAACTACAATTAAAATGGCCTTTGGAAACTACTGTAAAACTTTGAGCGCGATCCAACGATCGTATCAAAAGTTATGGCCCCTTTTCAGCTATTATTCCAGTTTGGCGAGACAAGACCTCCTCTTCAACGAGTAGGGATTCCATTGGTACTACAAGGAAAACGGACATCATAAACTACTGAAAAACTTTCAGCGCGATCCAACAGTCGGATCAAAATGATATGGAATGTTTCAGCAGTTATTCCGGTCTAGCGCGACAAGACCCCCTCTTCAACGAGTAGGGATTCCATAGGTACTATAATGAAAACAGCCTCCGGAAACTACTGTAAAACATTCAGCTTCATCCAACGGTCGTATCATAAAGTTATGGATTGTTTCAGCAGTTATTCTGGTCTAGCCTGATAAGACCTCCTCTTCAATGAGTAGAGATTCCTTGGTACTATAAGGAAAAGGGCCTCCGGAAACTACTGTAAAACTTTGAGCGCCATACAACGGTCGGATCAAAAGTTATGGTCTCCTTCAGCTGTTATACCGGTCTGGCGCGACAAGACCTCCTTGTATACAAGTAGGGATTTCATAGTAGCTACAAATAAAATGGCCTTTGAAAACTACTGTAAAACTTTGAGCGCGATCCAATGATCGTATCAAAAGTTATGGCCCTTTTTCAGCTATTATTCCAGTCTGGCGAGACAAGACCTCCTCTTCAACGAGTAGGGATTCCATTGGTACTACAAGGAAAACGGACATCATAAACTACTGAAAAACTTTCAGCGCGATCCAACAGTTGGATCAAAATGTTATGGAATGTTTCAGCAGTTATTCTGGTCTAGCGCGACAAGACCTCCTCTTCAACGAGTAAGGATTCCATAGGTGCTACAAGGAAAACGACATTCGTAAACTACTGTAAAACTTTGAGTGCGATCCAACGGTCGGATCAAAAGTTATGGCCCTCTTCAGGTGTTATACTGATCTGTCACAACAAGACCTCCTATTCAACGAGTAGGGATTCCATGGGTACTACAATGAAAATGGCCTTCGTAAATTACTGTAAAACTTTCAGCGCAATCCAACGGTCGTATCAAAAGTTATGGCCCTTTTTCAGCTGTTATTCTAGTTTGGCGAGACAAGATCTCCTCTTTAATGAGTAAGGATTTCATTGGTACTACATGGAAAACGGGCATCGTAAACTACTGAAAACCTTTCAAAAAGAGCCATAACTTTTGATCCGACCGTTGGATCTCTCTCAAGTTTTTAGAGTTTCCGGACGCTCTTTTCCTCGGAGTAGATGTGAAATCGCTACTCGGTGAGGCGGAGGTCTCGTCGCGCCAAACCAGAGTGCCGGTTTGAAAGGGCCATAACTTTTGATCCCACCGTTGGAACTCGCTCAAATTTTTAGAGGAGTTTCCGGACGTTTTTTCCTTGGAGTAGATTTGGAATCGCTACTCGGTGAGGCGGAGGTCTTGAAACCAGAGTACCGGTTCGAAAGGGCCATAACTTTTGATCCGACCGTTGGACCTCGCTTAAATGTTTAGAAGAGTTTCCAGATGCTCTTTTCCCTATAGTAGATGTGTAATCGCTTCTCGGTGAGGTAGAGGTCTTGAAACCAGAGTACCGGTTCTAAAGGGCCAGAACTTTTGATCCGACCGTTGGATCTCGCTTAAATTTTTAGCAGAGTTTCAGGACGCTCTTTTCCTCGGAGTAGATGTGGAATCGCAATTCGGTGAAGCGGAGGTTTCGAAACCAGCGTAACGGTTCGAAAGTACCATAACTTTAGATCCGACCATTGGATCTCGCTCAAATTTTTAGAAGAGTTTCGGGATGATATTTTCCTTGGAGTTGATGTGGAATCGCTACTCGAAAAGGCGGAGGTCTCGTCACTCCAAACTAGAATTCTAGTTTGATGGAGCCATAACTTTTGATCCGACCGTTGGATCTCGCCTAAATTTTTAGAAGAGTTTCCGCACGCTCTTTTCCTCCGACTAGATGTGGAATCGCTACTTGGTGAGGCGGAGGTCTCGAAACCAGTGTACCGCTTTGAATGTGCCAAAACTTTTGATCCGACCGTTGAATCTCGCCCAAATTTGTAGAAGAGTTTCTGGATGCTCTTTTCCTCGGAGTAGATGTGGAATCGCTTCTCGGTGAGGTGGAGGTCTTAAATCCAGAGTACCGGTTCGAAACGGCCATAACTTTTGATCCGACCGTTGGTTCTTGCTTAATTTTTTAGAAGAGTTTCGGGACGCTCTTTCCTTTGGAGTAGATGTGGAATCCCCACTCGGTTAGGCGGAGGTCTTGAAAACAGAGTATCGGTTCGAAAGGGCCATAAATTTGAATCCGACCGTTGGATCTCGCTCAAATTTTTAGAAGAGTTTCCGGACGATGTTTTCTTTGGAGTAGATGTGGACTCGCTACTCGGAGAGGCGCAGGTCTCGTCATTCAAGACTAGAGTTCCCGTTTGAAAGAGCCGTTTGAAAGAGCCATAACTTTTGATCCGACCGTTGAATCTCGCTCAAATTTTTAGAGTTTCCGGACGCTCTTTTCCTCGGAGTAGATGTGAAATCGCTACTCGGTGAGGCGGAGGTCTCGTCGCGCCAAACCAGAGTACCGGTTCGAAAGGGCCATAACTTTGGATCCGACCGTTGGATCTCGCTCAAATTTTTAGAGGAGTTTCCGGACGTTTTTTCCTTGGAGTAGATTTGGAATCGCTACTGGGTGAGGTGGAGGTCTTGAAACCAGAGTACTGGTTTGAAAGGGCCATAACTTTTGATCTGACCGTTGGACCTCGCTTAAATTTTTAGAAGAGTTTCCAGACGCTCTTTTCCTCGTAGTAGATGTGGAATCGCTTCTTGGTGAGGTAGAGGTCTTGAAACCAGAGTACCGGTTCTAAAGGGCCAGAACTTTTGATCCGACCGTTGGATCTCGCTTAAATTTTTAGCAGAGTTTCCGGACGCTCTTTTCCTCGGAGTAGATGTGGAATCGCAACTCGGTGAAGCGGAGGTTTCGAAACGAGCGTAACGGTTCGAAAGTGCCATAACTTTAAATCCGACCATTGGATCTCGCTCAAATTTTTAGAAGAGTTTCCGGATGCTCTTTTCCTCGGATTAGATGTGCAATCGCTACTCGTTGAGGCGGAGGTCTCGAAACCAGCGTACCGGTTTGAATGGCCCATAACTTTTGATCCGACTGTTGGATCTCGCCCAAATTTTTAGAAGAGTTTTTGGACGCTCTTTCCCTCGGAGTAGATGTGGAATCGCTTCTTGGTGAGGTGGAGGTCTTGAAACGAGAGTACTGGCTCGAAAGGGCCATAACATTTGATCCGATCGTTGGATCTCGCTTAAATTTTTAGAAGAACACTCTTTTCCTCGTAGTAGATGTGGAATCGCTACTCGGTGAAGCGGAGCTCTCGAAACCAGCGTACCAATTTGAAAGGGCCATAACTTTAGATCCGACCCTTGGATCTCGCTCAAATTTTTAGAAGAGTTTCGGGACACTGTTTTCCTCGGAGTAGATGTGGAATCGCTACTCGGAGAGGTGGAGGTCTCGTCACTCCAGG
This sequence comes from Populus nigra, assembly GCF_951802175.1. Taxonomy (NCBI): domain Eukaryota; kingdom Viridiplantae; phylum Streptophyta; class Magnoliopsida; order Malpighiales; family Salicaceae; genus Populus; species Populus nigra. Next base: position 6,229,176 of record NC_084866.1, on the reverse strand, counting down.
CTAGAGTTCCCGTTTGAAGGAGCCATAACTTTTGATCCGATCGTTGGATCTCGCTCAAATTTTTGGAGGAGTTTCCGGACGCTCTTTTCCTCGGAGTAGATGTAGAATCGCTACTCGGTGAGGCGGAGGTCTTGAAACCAGCGTACCGGTTCGAAAGGGCTAGAACTTTAGATCCAACCGTTGGAACTCGCTCAAATTTTTAGAAGAGTTTCCGGACACTGTTTTCCTCGGAGTAGATGTGGAATAGCTACTCGGAGAGGCGGAGGTCTCGTTACTCCAGACTAGAATTCCAGTTTGAAGGTGCCATAACTTTTGATCCCACCGTTGGATCTCGCTCAAATTTTTAGAGGAGTTTTCAGACGCTCTTTCTTTCGGAGTAGATGTGGAATCACTAATCGGTGAGGCGGAGGTCTTGAAACCAGAGTACTTGTTCGAAAGGGCCATAACTTTCGATCCGATCGTTGGATCTCGCTCAAATTTTTAGAAGAGTTTCGGGACGATGTTTTCCTGTTGCAACCATATTATTCGATAGTTTCACCCACATCTACCTAATGTTTTGTCCATGTTATATATATATAATGCCTTGATATTCTTTGTTTTATGTTTTGAAGGCATTTTTGGATGAAAGCTACAAAAAGGAGTAAATTGGAGGTAATTGGCAGATTTGACGTTCAGTCGATGTTTTGTGCAGAGCATGAGTTCTAGAGATCGAAATGAAGTGATTCTAGTGGAACTAAAAAGCTAACATCCATACCTTTCTGGAAATGTAATGCAAGAAAAATAAAAGGAGAAAGATCATGGAAATCACATCCTGTAAAGTCAAATCTCGCATTCTGCCAGTGTTGACCTTTGGCCATTCAAATTTTAATATTTGGAGCTACAGATGTCCAATTGATGCAAACTAAATTTGCTTGGATTGCTAATTCAAAGACCTATCCACGCTCCAAAGGTCAGCCAAAAACGATGTCATATGAGGGAGATATGATTTTCCAAAGATGACAACTGAATTTTGCCAGCAAACAGGTTTCGTGAAGAAACGAGTCCAAATTACATTCCGAAGCATCTAAACCGACATCCAAGTTTTTATATCAGCAATTTAGCTCCTCTAAGTCAGAGTTTGAAGATTTCATGCGAGGCTATTTCTCTTTTTTAGGAAAAATAGTTATTGAAGTACTTAAATGTAAACTGTCAACCTAAGAAAGGACTATTTTGTAAAATAGAGACTAGGGTTTCTTAGCATATAAAAAAAAAGAGAGAAGGAGGCAGCAGCCAGCAGAAAAGAGGGAGAGCAGAAGGAGGCAGCAGCCAGCAGAGAATAAGCACAAATTCTCTCCTCTACAAACCCAAAAATCATGCTCTTTTCATTCTTTTGAAGTAGTTGTTCAATAGTTATGCAAGGCTAAGCTCTTTTCTTGGTTGCAAGGACACAACAAACCTTCGGATTTCAAGAACCGTGAGATTTATTCTTCCTTCTATTTTCAGTTTATGTTATGAATGAGTATGATTGTTTTCCTATGCATATTTCCTATGATTGTTGTTGATGATTGCTAGAGCGGACTCTAAGTTATTGTTGTGAACAATCTATTGCTAAGTTTAATAACAAAACCGGAGTTGTGATATATGAACTTGTGAAGCAACTAAGCTTGATAATTGTGGCGGAACTACGTTATTGAACTTAGGGAGAACATTAGAACAAAGTGACACGAGCTGCGGACAGCTTGTATGTTAATCTTGATGAAATTATCTAGTTCTTAAAGCTACCATTAAATTGAATCATTAGTGCGGACACTTTGATTGTTTATTGGTTATGATTAGTTATACGACGGATCCGTTAATTAATCAACATTAAGAAAAGATAAAATTTCAGAACATAAACTGCAATTTTCGTTTCAAGGATCGGTTCTAATTTCCGTTGGTGGATGTGTGCTTGCGACCAAGGTTTGTTTTCTTGATAAGTTTCGGTTTTAATTAATTTTGTTTGCTAGTTTAATTGCTGCCATAGTTTAGATAATCACAAACCAAATCGCCCCAATTATATAACGTACAACATAAAAATCTGACTTGAAACTTCCTCGTGCAATCGACACTTTGCTTGCTCTATATTATCCTGTGTATTTTAAGCTAGGGTAATTAATTTGTGCGACCGCGACATCGCAACATTTCCTTGGAGTAGATGTGGAATCGCTACTTGGAGAGGCGGAGGTCTCGTCACTCCAGACTAGAGTTCCGGTTTGAAGGAGCCATAACTTTTGATCCGACCGTTGGATCTCGCTCAAATTTTTACAGGAGTTTCCGGACGCTCTTTTCCTCGGAGTAAATGTGGAATCGCTACTTTGTGAGGCGCAGGTCTTGAAACCAGAGTACCAGTTCGAAAGGGCCATAACTTTGGATCCGACCATTGGATCTCGCTCAAATTTTCAGAAGAGTTTCCGGACGATGTTTTCCTTGGAGTAGATGTGGAATCGCTACTCGGAGAGGCAGACGTCTCGTCACTCCACACTAGAGTTCCAGTTTAAAGGAGACATAACATTTGATACGACTGTTGGATCTCGCTCAAATTTTTAGAAGAGTTTCCGGACGCTCTTTTGCTCAGAGTAGATGTGGAATCGCTTCTCGGTGAGGTGGAGGTCTTGAATCCTGAGTACCGGTTCGAAACGGCCATAACTTTTGATCCGACCGTTGGATCTTGCTTAAATTTTTAGAAGAGTTTTGGGATGCTCTTTCCTTTGGAGTAGATGTGGAATCCCCACTCGGTTAGGCGGAGGTCTTGAAAACAAAGTATCGGTTTGAAAGGGCCATAAATTTGAATCCGACCGTTGGATCTCGCTCAAATTTTTAGAAGAGTTTTTGGACTCTCTTTTCCTCGAACTAGATGTGGAATCGCTACTCGGTGAGGCGGAGGTCTCGAAACCAGCGTACCGGTTCGAATGGGCCATAACTTTTGATCCGACCGTTGGATCTCACTCAAATTTTTAGAAGAGTTCCTGGACGATGTTTTCCTTGGAGTAGATGTGGAATCACTACTCGAAAAGGCGTAGGTCTCGTCACTTTAGACTAGAGTTCCAGTTTGAAGGAGCCATAACTCTTGATCCGACCATTGGATCTCGCTCAAAATTTTTAGAGGAGTTTCCGGACACTCTTTTCCTCGGAGTAGATGTGGAATCGCTTCTCGGTGAGGTAGAGGTCTTGAAACGAGAGTACTGGTTCGAAAGGGCCATAATATTTGATCCGATCGTTGGATCTCCCTTAAATTTTTAGAAGAGTTTCGGGACGATATTTTCCTTGGAGTTGATGTGGAATCGCTACTCGGAGAGGCGGAGGTCTCGTCACTCCAAACTACAGTACTAGTTTGAAGGTGCCATAACTTTTGATCCGACCATTGGATCTCGCCCAAATTTTTAGAGGAGTTTCCGGACGCTCTTTCCTTTGGAGTTGATGTGGAATTCCCACTCGGTTAGGCGGAGGTTTTGAAAATAGAGTACCGGTTCGAAAAGGCCATAACTTTTGATCCGACCGTTGGATCTCACCCAAATTTTTAGAGGAGTTTTCGGACGCTCTTTTCCTCGGAGTAGATGTGAAATCGCTACTCGGTCAGGCAGAGGTCCTGAAACGCTAAACTACAGTTGTTTTTTGAAAGGGCTATGACTTTTGATTCGACCGCTGGATCTTCCTCAAATTTTTAAAGGAGTTTTCGGATGTTGTTTTCCTTGGAGCAGATGTGGCATCAGTACTCGGTGAGACGAAGGTCTCGTCGCGCCAAACCAGAGTACCGGTTCGAAAGGGCCATAACTTTTGATCCGACCGTTAAATCTCGCTCAAATTTTTAGAGGAGTTTCCAGACGCTCTTTTCCTCGGAGAAGACGTGGAATTGCTACTCAGTGGGCGGAGGTCTCGAAACTAGTGTACCGGTTCGAATGGGCCACAACTTTTGATCTGACCGTTGGATCTCGGTCAAATTTTTATAAGAGTTTCCGGACGCTCTTTTCCTCAGAGTAGATGTGGAATCGCCACTCGGTAAGGCGGAGGTCTTGAAACCAGAGTACGGATTCGAAAGGGCCATAACTTTAGATTCGACCGTTGGATCTAGCTCAAATTTTTAGAAGAGTTTCCAGATGCTCTTTTCGTCGGAGTAGATGTGGAATCGCTACTCGGTGAGGCGGAGGTCTTGAAACAAGAGTACCGGTTTGAAAGGGTCATAACTTTGAATCCAACCGTTGGATCTCGCTTAAATTTTTAGAAGAGTTTCCGTACGATGTTTTCCTTGGAGAAGATGTGGAATCGCAACTCGGAGAGGCGGAGGTCTCGTCACTCCAAACTAGAGTTCCAGTTTGAAGGAGCCATAACTTTTGATCCGACCGTGGGATCTTGCTCAAAATTTTTAGAGGAGTTTCCGGACGCTCTTTTCCTCGGAGTAAATGTGGAATCGCTTCTCGATGAGGTGGAGGTCTTGAAATCAGAGTTCGGGTTCGAAAGGGCCATAACTTTAGATCCGACCTTTGGATCTCGCACAAATGTTTAGAAGAGTTTCGGGATGATATTTTCCTTGGAGTAGCTATGGAATCGCTACTCGAAAAGGCGGATGTCTCGTCACTCCAGACTAGTGTTCCAGTTTGAAGGAGCCATAACTTTTGATCCGACCGTTGGATCTCGCTCAAATTTTTATAAGAGTTTCCGGACGCTCTTTTCCTCAAAGTAGATGTGGAATCGCCACTCAGTGAGGCGGAGGTCTTGAAACCAAAGTACGGGTTCGAAAGGGCCAAAACTTTAGATCTGACCGTTGGAGCTCGCTCAAATTTTTAGAAGAGTTTTCGGACGCTCTTTTCCTCAGAGTAGATGTGGAATCACCACTCGGTTAGGTGGAGGTCTTGAAAACAGAGTACCGGTTCGAAAGTGCCATCACTTTGAATCCGACCGTTGGACCTCGCTCAAATTTTTAGAAGAGTTTCGGAGAGGCGGAGGTCTCGTCACTCCAAACTAGAGTTCCAGTTTGAAGGAGCCATAACTTTTGATCCGATCGTTGGATCTCGCTCAAAATTTTTAGAGGAGTTTCCAGATGCTCTTTCCCTTGGAGTAGATGTGAAATCGCTACTCGTTTAGGGGGAGGTCTTGAAAGCAGAGTACCGGTTTGAAAAGTGCCATAATTTTGAATCTGACTGTTGGATCTCGCTCAAATTTTTAGAAGAGTGTCCGGACGCTCTTTTCCTTAGAGTAGATGTGGAATCACCACTCGGTTAGGCGGAGGTCTTGAAAACAGAGTACCGGTTTGAAAGTGCCATAACTTTGAATCCAACCGTTGGACCTCGCTCAAATTTTTAGAAGAGTTTCGGGATGCTGTTTCCCTTGGAGTAGATGTGGAATCGCTACTCGGAGAGGATGAGTATGAGTTTGGAAGGGGCTTAACTTTTGATCCGACCGTTAGATCTCGCTCAAATTTTTAGAAGAGTTTCCGGACGCTCTTTTCGTCGGAATAGATGTGGAATCGCTACTCGGTGAGGCGAAGGTCTTGAAACAAGAGTACCGGTTCGAAAGGGCCATATTTTTGCATCCGACCATTGGATCTCGCTCAAATTTTTAGAAGAGTTTTGGGACGCTGTTTTCCTTTAAGTAGATGTGGAATCGCTACTGGGTGAGGCAGAGGGCTCGTCGCACCAAACCAGAGTACGAGTTGGAAAAGGGCTTCAACTTCTTATCCGACCATTGGATCTCGCTTAAATTTTTAGAAGAGTTTCTGGACGCTCTTTTGCTCGGAGTAGATGTGGAATCGCTATTCAGTGAGGCGGAGTTCTCGTCACTCCAGACTAGAGTTCCAGTTTGAAGGAGCCATAACTTTTGATCCGACCGTTGGATCTCGCTCAAATTTTTAGAAAAGTTCCCGGACGCTCTTTTCCTCGGAATACATGTGGAATCGCTACTCGGTGAGGCGGAGGTCTTGAAACAAGAGTACCGGTTCGAAAGGGCATAACTTTGAATCCGACCGTTGGATCACGCTCAAATTTTCAGAAGAGTTTCCGGACGCCCTTTTCCTTGGAGTAGATGTGGAATCGTTATTCGGTGAGGCAGAGGTCTCGTCACTCTAGACTAGAGTTCCAGTTTGAAGGAGCCATAACTTTTGATCCGAACGTTGGATCTCGCTCAAATTTTAGATGAGTTTCCAGGCGCTTTTTTCTTTGGAGTAGATGTGGAATCGCTACTCGGAGAAGTGGAGGTTTCGTCACTCCAGATCAAAGTAAGAGTTCGAAAGGGCCTTAAATTTTGATCCGAATGTTGGATCTCGCTCAAATTTTTAGACGAGTTTCCGGATGCTGTTTCCCTTGGAGTAAATGTGGAATCGCTACTCGGAGAGGTGGAGGTTTCGTCACTCCAGACCAGGTACTAAAGAGCCATAATTTTTTATCCGACTCTTGTATATCCCTCAAAGTTTAACAGAAGACTCGGGACGCTGTTTTCCTTGGAGTAGATGTGGAATCGCTACTCGGTGAGGCGGAGGTCTCGTCGCGCCAGACCAGAGTACCGGTTCGAAAGGGCCATAACTTTTGATCCTACCGTTGGATCTCCCTCAAATATTTTCAGGAGTTTCGGGACGCTGTTTTCCTTGGAGTAGATGTGCAATGGCTACTCGGTGAGGCAGAGATATCGTCGCGCTAGACTAGAGTACCGGTTCGAAAGGGCCATAACTTTTGATCCGACAGTTGGATCTCCCTCGAATTTTTACAGGAGTTTCGGGACGCTGTTTTCCTTGGAGTAGATGGAAAATCGCTACTCGGTGAGGCGGAGGTCTCGTCACGCTAGACGAGCGTACCGGTTTGAAAGGGCCATAACTTTTGATCCGACAGTTGGATCTCCCTCAAAGTTTTTACATGAGTTTCAAAACGCTGTTTTCCTTGCAGTTTATGTGGAATGGCTACTCGATGAGGCGGAGGTCTCGTCGCGCCAGACTAGAGTACAGGTATCAAAGGGCCATAATTTTTTATCCGACCGTTGGATATCCCTTAAAGTTTTATAGGAGTTTCGGGACACTGTTTTCCTTGAAGTAGATGTGGAATCGCTACTAGGTGGGGCGGAGGTCTCGTCGCGCCAGACTTGAGTACTCGTTCGAAAGGGCCATAACTTTTGATCCGACCGTTGGATCTTCATCAAATGTTTACAGGAGTGTCGGGACGCTGTTTTCCTTGAAGTAGAAGTGGAATCGCTACTCGGTTAGGAGGAGGTCTCGTCGCGCCAGACTAGAGTACCGGTTCGAAAGGGCCATAACTTTTGATCCGACCGTTGGATCTCCCTCGAATTTTTACAGGAGTTTCGGGACGCTGTTTTCCTTGGAGTAGATGCAGAATCGCTACTCGGTGGGGCGGAGGTCTCGTCGCGTTAGACTATAGTACCGGTTCGAAAGGGCCATAACTTTTGATCCGACAGTTGGATCTCCCTCGAATTTTTACAGGAGTTTCGGGACGCTGTTTTCCTTGGAGTAGATGGAAAATCGCTACTCGGTGAGGCGGAGGTCTCGTCACGCTAGACGAGCGTACCGGTTTGAAAGGGCCATAACTTTTGATCCGACAGTTGGATCTCCCTCAAAGTTTTTACATGAGTTTCAAAACGCTGTTTTCCTTGCAGTTTATGTGGAATGGCTACTCGATGAGGCGGAGGTCTCGTCGCGCCAGACTAGAGTACAGGTATCAAAGGGCCATAATTTTTTATCCGACCGTTGGATATCCCTTAAAGTTTTATAGGAGTTTCGGGACACTGTTTTCCTTGAAGTAGATGTGGAATCGCTACTAGGTGGGGCGGAGGTCTCGTCGCGCCAGACTTGAGTACTCGTTCGAAAGGGCCATAACTTTTGATCCGACCGTTGGATCTTCATCAAATGTTTACAGGAGTGTCGGGACGCTGTTTTCCTTGAAGTAGAAGTGGAATCGCTACTCGGTTAGGAGGAGGTCTCGTCGCGCCAGACTAGAGTACCGGTTCGAAAGGGCCATAACTTTTGATCCGACCGTTGGATCTCCCTCGAATTTTTACAGGAGTTTCGGGACGCTGTTTTCCTTGGAGTAGATGCAGAATCGCTACTCGGTGGGGCGGAGGTCTCGTCGCGTTAGACTATAGTACCGGTTCGAAAGGGCCATAACTTTTGATCCGACAGTTGGATCTCCCTCAAAGTTTTTACATGAGTTTCAAAACGCTGTTTTCCTTGCAGTTTATGTGGAATGGCTACTCGATGAGGCGGAGGTCTCGTCGCGCCAGACTAGAGTACAGGTATCAAAGGGCCATAATTTTTTATCTGACCGTTGGATATCCCTCAAAGTTTTTCAGGAGTTTCGGGACGCTGTTTTCCTTGGAGTAGATGTGGAATCGCTACTCGGTGGGGGCGGAGGTCTCGTCGCGCCAGACCAGAGTACAGGTATCAAAGAGCGATAATTTTTTATCCGACCGTTGGATCTCCCTCAAATTTTTACAGGAGTTTCGGGATGCTGTTTTCCTTGAAGTAGATGTGGAATCGCTACTCGGTTAGGCTGAGGTCTCGTCGCGCCAGACTAGAGTACCGGTTCAAAAGGGCCATAACTTTTGATACCTGTACTCTAGTCTGGCGCGACGAGACCTCCGCCTCATCGAGTAGCCATTCCACATAAACTTTTGATCCGACCGTTGGATCTCCCTCAAAGTTTTTACAGGAGTTTCGAAACGTTGTTTTCCTTGCAGTTTATGTGGAATGGCTACTCGAGGAGGCGGAGGTCTCATCACGCCAGACTAGAGTACAGGTATCAAAGGGCCATAATTTTTTATCCGACCGTTGGATATCCCTCAAAGTTTTACAGGAGTTTCGGGACACTGTTTTCCTTGAAGTAGATGTGGAATCGCTACTCGGTTAGGCTGAGGTCTCGTCGCGCCAGACTAGAGTACCGGTTCAAAAGGGCCATAACTTTTGATCCTACAGTTGGATCTCCCTCAGTGTTTTACATGAGTTTCGGGACGCTGTTTTCCTTGGAGTTGATTTGGAATGGCTACTCGGTGAGATAGTTGTCTCATCGCGCCAGACCAGAGTTTCGATATGAAAGGTCCATATTTTTTTATCCGACAGTTGGATCTCCCTCAAAGTTTTACAGGAGTTTCAGGATGCTGTTTTCCTTGGAGTAGATGTGGAATTGCTACTCGATGAGGCGGAGGTCTCGTCGCGCCAGACCAGAGTACCGGTTCGAAAGGGCCATAACTTTTGATCCGACCGTTGGATCTCCCTCAAATTTTTTCAGGAGTTTCGACACGCTGTTTTCCTTGGAGTAGATGTGGAATGGCTACTCGATGAGGCGGAGGTCTCGTCGCGCCAGACTAGAGTACAGGTATCAAAGGGCCATAATTTTTTATCCGACCGTTGGATATCCCTCAAAGTTTTACAGGAGTTTCGGGACACTGTTTTCCTTGAAGTAGATGTGGAATCGCTACTCGGTGGGGCGGAGGTCTCGTCGCGCCAGACTTGAGTACCGGTTCGAAAGGGCCATAACTTTTGATCCGACCGTTGGATCTTCATCAAATGTTTACAGGAGTGTCGGGACGCTGTTTTCCTTGAAGTAGAAGTGGAATCGCGACTCGGTTAGATGGAGGTCTCGTCGCGCCAGACTAGAGTACCGGTTCCAAAGGGCCATAACTTTTGATCCGACCGTTAGATCTCCCTCAAATTTTTTCAGGAGCTTCAGGACGCTGTTTTCCTTGGAGTTGATTAAGAATGGCTACTCGGTGGGGCGGAGGTCTCGTCGCGCTAGACCAGAGTACCGGTATGAAATGTCCATATTTTTTTATCCGACTGCTGGATCTCCTTCAAAGTTTTACAGGAGTTTCGGGACGCTGTTTTCCTTGGAGTAGATGTGGAATGGCTACTCGGTGAGGCGGAGATCTCGTCGCGCCAGACCAGAGTACCGGCTCGAAAGGGCCATAACTTTTGATCCGACCGTTGGATCTCCCTCGAATTTTTACAGGAGTTTCGGGACGCTGTTTTCCTTGGAGTAGATGGGGAATCGCTACTCGGTGAGGCGGAGGTCTCGTCGCGCTAGACGAGCGTACCGGTTCGAATGGGCCATAACTTTTGATCCGACCGTTGGATCTCCTTCAAAGTTTTACAGGAGTTTCGGGACACTGTTTTCCTTGGAGTAGATGTGGAATGGCTACTCGGTGAGGCGGAGATCTCGTAGCGCCAGACCAGAGTACCGGTTCGAAAGGGCCATAACTTTTGATCTGACCGTTGGATCTCCCTCGAAGTTTTTCAGGAGTTTCGGGACGCTGTTTTCCTTGGAGTAGATGTGGAATCGCTACTCGGTGGGGGTGGAGGTCTCGTCACGCCAGACCAGAGTACAGGTATCAAAGAGCGATAATTTTTTATCCGACCGTTAGATCTCCCTCAAATTTTTACAGCAGTTTCGGGACGCTGTTTCCTTTGGAGTAGATGCAGAATCGCTACTCGGTGGGGCGGAGGTCTCGTCGCGTTAGACTATAGTACCGGTTCGAAAGGGCCATAACTTTTGATCCGACCGTTGGATCTCCATCAAATGTTTACAGGTGTGTCGGGACGTTGTTTTCCTTGAAGTAGATGTGGAATCGCTACTCGGTTAGGTGGAGGTCTCGTCGCGCCAGACTAGAGTACCGGTTCCAAAGGGCCATAACTTTTGATCCGACCGTTGGATCTCCCTCAAATTTTTTTAGGAGCTTCAGGATGCTGTTTTCCTTGGTGTTGATTAGGAATGGCTACTCGGTTGGGCGGAGGTCTCGTCGCGCTAGACCAGAGTACCGGTATGAAATGTCCATATTTTTTTATCCGACTGCTGGATCTCCTTCAAAGTTTTACAGGAGTTTCGGGACGCTGTTTTCCTTGGAGTAAATGTGGAATGGCTACTCGGTGAGGCGGAGATCTCGTCGCGCCAGACCAGAGTACCGGTTCGAAAGGGCCATAACTTTTGATCCGACCGTTGGATCTCCCTCAAATTTTTTCAGGAGCTTCAGGACGCTGTTTTCCTTAGAGTTGATTAGGAATGGCTACTCGGTGGGGCGGAGGTCTCGTCGCGCTAGACCAGAGTACCGGTAGGAAATGTCCATATTTTTTTATCCGACTGCTGGATCTCCTTCAAAGTTTTACAGGAGTTTCAGGATCTTTTCCTTGAAGTAGATGTGGAATCGCTACTCGATGAGGCGGAGGTCTCCTCGCGCCAGACCAGAGTACCGGTTCGAAAAGGCCATAACTTTTGATCCGACCGTTGGATCTCCCTCAAATTTTTTCAGGAGTTTCGACACGCTGTTTTCCTGGCAGTTTATGTGGAATGGCTACTCGATGAGGCAGAGGTCTCGTCGCGCCAGACTAGAGTACAGGTATCAAAGGGCCATAATTTTTTATCCGACCGTTGGATATCCCTCAAAGTTTTATAGGAGTTTCGGGACACTGTTTTCCTTGAAGTAGATGTGGAATCGCTACTCGGTGGGGCAGAGGTCTCGTCGCGCCAGACTTGAGTACCGGTTCGAAAGGGCCATAACTTTTGATCCCACCGTTGGATCTTCATCAAATGTTTACAGGAGTGTCGGGACGCTGTTTTCCTTGAAGTAGAAGTGGAATCGCTACTCGGTTAGGAGGAGGTCTCGTCGCGCCAGACTAGAGTACCGGTTCCAAAGGGCCATAACTTTTGATCCGACCGTTGGATCTCCCTCAAATTTTTTCAGGAGCTTCAGGACGCTGTTTTCCTTGGAGTTGATTAGGAATGGCTACTCGGTGGGGCGGAGGTCTCATCGCGCTAGACCAGAGTACCGGTATGAAATGTCCATATTTTTTTATCCGACTGCTGGATCTCCTTCAAAGTTTTACAGGAGTTTCGGGACGCTGTTTTCCTTGGAGTAGATGTGGAATGGCTACTCGGTGAGGCGGAGATCTCGTCGCGCCAGACCAGAGTACCAGTTCGAAAGGGCCATAACTTTTGATCCGACCGTTGGATCTCCCTCGAATTTTTATAGGAGTTTCGGGACGCTGTTTTCCTTGGAGTAGATGCAGAATCGCTACTCGGTGGGGCGGAGGTCTCGTCGCGCCACATTAGAGTACCGGTTCACAAGGGTCATAACTTTTGATCCGACTGTTGGATCTCCCTTAAATTTTTCCAGGAGCTTGAGGACGTTGTTTTCCTTGGAGTTGATTAGGAATGTCTACTCGGTGGGGCGGAGGTCTTGTCGCGCTAGACTAGAGTACCGGTATGAAATGTCCATATTTTTTTATCCGACTGCTGGATCTCCTTCAATGTTTTACACGAATTTCGGGATGCTGTTTTCCTTGGAGTAGATGTGGAATCGCTACTCGATGAGGCGGAAGTCTCGTCGCGCCAGACCAGAGTACCGGTTCGAAAGGGCATTAACTTTTGATCCGACTGTTGGATCTCCCTCAAATTTTTTCAGGAGTTTCGGGACGCTGTTTTCCTTGGAGTAGATGTGGAATCGCTACTCGGTGGGGCGGAGGTCTCGTCGCGCCAGACCAGAGTACCGGTTCGAAAGGGCCATAACTTTTGATCCTACCGTTGGATCTCCCTTAAATTTTTTCAGGAGTTTCGGGACGCTGTTTTCCTTGGAGTAGATGTGGAATGGCTACTCGGTGACGCGGAGATCTCGTCGCGCCAGACCAGAGTACCCGTTCAGAAGGGCCATAACTTTTGATCCGACCGTTGGATTTCCCTTAAAATTTTACAGAAGTGTCGGGACGCTGTTTTCCTTGAAGTAGATGTGGAATCGCTACTCGGTGCGGCGGAGGTCTCGTCACGCTAGATGATTAGTACTTAAAAGTGCATTTTTATCAAGGTTTTATATCATCATTTTGCACTTAAAGTATCAATAACTCCTTAACTAAAGCATGTTTTATAATAACATATCTAATTATATAAGATACCTTTAATTTATGGTAAATGTTCATCTTAAATGCAGGCCTATCACATAAATGAAAGAATTGATTGATGAGTTGAAGTACTGAAATTGAAAGAACAAAGAGATGGCCAAACTTAGAAAAGAGATGCTGGTGCAGTCCAAACTGGAACACTGTTCGGTAATTGGGTCATATCTGGAGCTGTAGATCTTGGATTTAGGTCCATTTTATATGGATGGAAAGATAAGATATAGGCCTACAACTTTCATGTGGAGCCCAAGATTTAAAATGGCCGTTTTCAAGTCCAAATTGCAGCAACAACAAAGAAGTCCGAATCTGTCCTGCAGCCCAGACACTGTTCAGTGTTCAGCCCATATCTCAAGTTCTAGAAGTCCAAATGATCTCAAAAGTTTCCCTGGAAAGATGAGACAATTTCCTAGAACTTTCATGATTCAAGTTTGTTCAAATTATGACGTCATCAATGACGTTTTTGGCAGACAATAAGATAAGAATTGTCACCAAGTCAAGATGTGGCCACCCACTCATCAATTAGTCAACAAATCAATAGTTCTGAATTTTGGCCTATAAAAGGAGGCATTTGCCATGTATTTAGGCATCTTGGTGTTGAGATCAAGATAATGCTCTTGCTTTCTCTCTTTATATTTTGTAATGCTTAAGTTTTGCTTATATTAATCTCTTGCTTATGCTTTTCATTTCCTTTCCTTGTTTATTTATGTTTCTTTCTTTCATTATGTCTAGCTAAATTAATTATGTCAAGGTGAAAAGGGTACACTAATGGTGTAAGGATAAGTATAATATAAACTCAACATGGACTTTAATGTTGGATACTAATGCTTGACCGCTTTTTATGTTCGGCTTGTTTTAACTCGCAAGTGCACGAGTGTGCAATGTAGCAATTAACTCGGTAAGATCGAGGTCATATCCACAGAGAGCTAGATCTGGAAATTAAGCTAGGTAACAAAACAAAACTCAAGAGAAATTAAATTAACAATAACTTGGTTGAAAATGATTGATGGATTTGTTTTCAAAGATGAAAAAGTGTAAATAGATTTTAAATGACAAGAAAAAGTAAGTCTTGGTCCAAATCAATTTTAATGGTGATGTATTGGTGATTCCTTTAACATATATAAGATAACTCAACCTAATATCAACGATGGTGATATTAGATCGGAAGATATTACAATGAAGTTTAAAAGGATGAAGATTGATTATTGCTTAAGAATGTACAAGTATTTTCATATTAAGTAAGACATTGAATCAAGCAATCTCTATACCAAAACTAAGGTTTGTGCATAAAAATTCAAGATTATAACATTACCTAAATGATTTCTAAAATTTCTTTGCAATAATAAACATTCATGAAGAAAATGAAAAGATAGACATTAAGATTCATTCATATCTTAAAGAACTCACCTCAACCACCATCATCCTTGATTTGGATCCAAGAAGAAGATTAGCCAACCATGATTAGATATAATAACACTTCAATAAACATAAAATGACTTGAATCAAACTGAAATAATGAGTTTTACAAGCTAAAGAACCGAAATCTATAAAGAAGAACACAACACAATTTCAGTAAAAATTCGGACACAAATCTGACTCTAACTTTGGACAGCAATTCGACCCTTTTAGAAGCCTCCCCTGGAGATGGCTATTAGAGACATATTTATAGGCCATTCTGTTAGCTTTCCAGATCATTAAAGAACAGCTCATTTGGACATCTGAGTCAAAAGTTATGGACAAAACACCGAAAGGTGTTCTGGAAAATCAAACCAGGCCAGCTTGGAGAACACTTTGGTGCACGTTTTTCTTCCTCCTTTATGAGTTGTCTCTTTCTTCTTTTGACCCAAAATAATGTCACAATGTCCCCTCCAGCTTTCCATCCATGTGCTTGCCCTCTTGGATCAATGAATTACCCAAATAAATCAAATGTTATTTATTATGTGGACATGTAGGATCATGGATTGTGTTTGGGCTGATTTGGAAGGTGATTTGGGGCTGATTTGGGGCTGATTTGGGGCTGAATTTAAGCATCAAATAAGGATACAAATGTACCTATTATTTGGGCTAAGATTGACTTTGAAACCTTGAGTGTTTGATGGTTGAAGTTTGCACACAACATAAGGCATGTTTGGGCTTGAAATAAATCATATGATATTCTTTTCTAGAATTGGACTTGAATTGATTTTTGGGGCAAATTTGGAGCACTTATTTGAACCAAGATTTGCTTCAATCTTCAACTAAATTTCTCTTCAATTCTTTGTTCCGAATTCCGACGTTGAATTTTCTGAAATAATTCATTTAAGCTCCAAAAACCTATCGAGACATTAAAAGAAACTTCATTACTAAAAAGCACATCAATTATTATAAAAAAACCCAAATAAAAATAATAAATACATATGTAAAACAAGAGACTTAATGATACTTTTGATGCACAATCACACCCCCCAACTTAGATTTTGCTAGTCCTCAAGCAAAACAAAACATAAAACCTTTGAAATAAAAAGAATAATAATAACATAATTAGGCTCGACTCATCACACTTAAAGGACATATCATTCAAACATTGGTATCTTTAACTTAGTGTACACAATAACAAATAAAGAAAAATAAGCATACTCACATTCTCTAAATCAAACATCCACACAAAATTCCAAATTCAATCGTATTTATCATGCAACCAACATAATTGATTCACGCAAAAACTCAACTTGTAATCTTCCCTTCTTACTACTACAAACAAGGTAGCAAACTAGAGAAATATCTATATATATTTTTTTCTTTTTTCTTTTTTTTTTCTTTTTTTTTTGAAGATATTATTTATTCTTTTTCTTTAAGTGGTCACTTCCCTTTTGACGCGAATACAAACATTTGTGATGAATGCACCCGGTTACTCACAAAGTCACAAACTTAAAGTGCTTTGCATACTCATATTTCAAGCTGCCGTTTGACGTAAAGATAAACATTTGTGATGAATACCCCTAGTTACTGAGCAACTCAAAACATTGGAGTAGATAGAATTTTGTACACATTTGTGTAATAATGATTACTCTATTTACTTAAACCTTGTTTAGGACTAGATCAAAAGGGATGATCACAAGTAAAGCATCACACTCATCTTTCATGCATAATCACACAACTCACACAACTTTTACAAGGAAAGATGTACTTCAATAATCTTAAGAAAAAAGTATGCTATATCTTGCTTTATAAGATATTATCTATCCCAAATTAAAGCATGCAATGTTCAACACAATAATGAATCCAAAAATGTAATGTTGATCTTAAACAAGTCTCATTCACATACGAATGCAAGTTTTTTTTTTTTTTAACAAGCATGGTTATCTCAAGCATTCAACATAATCAAATATCTAAAATTAAGTTTTTCATTATCCTCAATGTAAAAAAGAAAGAGAAGAAAAGTATAAAGATTAGAAAACTGTTACTCCCCTTTTGTTCTCAAGGATGAATGTCTGATTGAATTGGACATGAGCTGACTTCTTGCTTGATTTTTTTTACCTGCATATCACAACTAAAAGAAAACATTGATGTTTTTTTTTTTTTTTTTTTTTGAAAATAAAGAACCTCACACCCCCCCAACTTAAAATAATGCATTGTCCCTAATGCATGAACAAGAAAATATAAGAGATGGAAGAAAGAGAAAAAAAAATAAAAATAAAAATGAAAAAAATAAAAATAAAAACTCATTACTTCTGATACTACAATGGTATTGGATCTTCAAGATCCAATGTCTCAACTTCAGCCACAAAGTTTTCAAGATAAGGTTTCAATCGATGACCATTTACTTTGAAAACATTTCCATTCTTAGGATTTTCTACCTCAAATGCACCATGCTCAGAGATGGATTTAATCACAAATGGACCAATCCATTTTGTCCTTAACTTCCCAGGAAAGAGATGTAATCGTGAATTATACAAGAGAACCTTTTGACCAACATGAAAGGATTTTCTAAAAATGTGTTTATCATGCAAAGCTTTCATCTTATGTTTTGAAATTTTTGCATTTTCAAATGCATCATTTCTCAGCTCCTCTAATTCATCCAATTGAAGCTTTCTATTTTTGCCAACCTCGTTTTCATTATCATTGAATTGCCGGATGGCCCAATATGCACGGTGCTCAATCTCAACAGGGAGATGACAAGGCTTTCCATAAACTAGTCTATAAGGAGACATTCCTAAAGAGGTCTTGTAAGCAGTGCGATATGCCCACAAAGCATCAACTAGTCGTAGGGACCAATCTTTACGGTTTGGATTGACTGTTTTCTCTAGAATGTTCTTGATCTCCCTATTTGCCAACTCAGCTTGGCCACTAGTCTGTGGATGATAGGGGGTACTGACCTTGTGAATTACACTATATTTTCTCATCAAAATCCCAACGGGCTTGTTACAAAAATGCTTACCCCCATCACTAATCATAGCCCGGGGCATGCCAAAACGAGAGAAAATATTTTCTTTCAAGAATTTGACCACAACTCGATGGTCATTGGTTCGAGATGCAATGGCCTCCACCCATTTAGACACATAATCAACAGCTACAAGGATGAATTGGTAACCAAATGAACTTGGAAAAGGTCCCATGAAATCAATCCCCCAACAATCAAATATTTCCAAAACAAGAATGGGGTTTAGGGGCATCATGTTACGCCTAGTAAGGTTACCTAGTCGTTGGCATCGGTCACATGCAACACAGAAGGCATGGACATCTTTGAACATGGTGGGCCAATAAAAACCACACTGCAAGATCTTGGCAGTGGTTTTCTTGGAAGAGAAATGCCCACCACATGCTAATGCATGACAAAAATTAATTACACTTGGAATTTCATGATCAGGGATGCACCGCCTAACAATTTGGTCAGGGCAGTATTTAAATAGGTAGGGGTCATCCCAAAAAAAGGTGCGCACGTTACGCAAGAATTTTTGTTTGTCAAGTTTAGACCAATGAGAAGGAATCTGACTTGTGGCTAGGTAATTTGCTATGTCAGCATACCATGGAGAGCCAATGTAGGAAACAGTACCTGCACAAAATAAATTTTCATCAGCAAAGAATTCATTTATTGGAGATTCATCAATTGTGGTCTCATAGCTTGAAAGACGGGACAAATGATCAGCCACTACATTCTCTACTCCCTTTTTATCTCGAATTTCAAGGTTAAACTCTTGGAGTAAGAGGATCCATCGAATCAAACGTGGCTTGACATCTTGTTTTGTGAGCAAGTATTTCAATGCTGCATGATCAGTAAAAACAATAACAAGAGATCCAACAAAATAAGACCTAAACTTGTCCAATGCAAATACTACAGCTAAAAGTTCTTTTTCAGTTGTAGTGTAATTCAATTGAGCATCATTCAAAGTCTTGCTAGCATAATAAATGACATGAGGTTTCTTATCTTTTCTTTGTCCTAAAACAGCCCCTACCGCAAAATCACTAGCATCACACATCAGTTCAAATGGTAAAGACCAATCAGGAGCTTGCATGATTGGTGCAGTGGTCAACAACCCTTTAAGCTTTTCAAAAGCTTCTTGACATTTTGATGTCCAATCAAATTGAACATCTTGTGACAACAAGTTACACAATGGTTTGGCAATGGTACTAAAAGAATGAATGAATCTTCGGTAAAAACCAGCGTGTCCTAAAAAGGATCTCACATCTTTCACAGTCCGAGGGGTAGGTAATTTTTGAATGACTTCAACCTTTGACTTATCTACCTCTATCCCTTTTGAAGAGACAATGTGACCTAAGACAATGCCATGTGTCACCATAAAATGACATTTCTCCCAATTAAGTACAAGATTCCTCCTAAACCTAATTGTTCGTAAACAGTGTAGGGTATCAAATTCACACTTGCTCCTAAATCTAACAAAGCTTGGTCTATCTTATGATTTCCAATAATGCATGAAATGGTAGGACAACCAGGATCTTTGTATTTGGGAGGGGTCTTAAACTGGATGATGGCACTAGCATGTTCAGTTAGAAAGGCTCTTTCTTTCACATTCAATCTCCTTTTGACTGTGCATAAGTCCTTGAGGAACTTTGCATAAGATGGGACTTGTTTAATTGCATCAAGGAGTGGAATGTTGACTTTCACTTGTTTGAACAATTCATAGATTTCTGAGTTCATAAGATCATGTTTAGGTTTCCCTAACCTTTGTGGAAATGGTGCTCTAGGAACAAATTCTAAATCACTCACTTTGACTCCAATTTTGCTTGAATCATCTCCTTTCTCACTCATCTCTTTCTCATTTGTCTCACCTTCTTTGTCACTCAAGCTCTCATTTGTCACTTGTGTTTTGATTTCCTCTTCACTTTGCCTAGATTCCTCCTCCACAATACTTCTAGGAATCCCAAAACCTATAGCTTTGTCAATAATCTTTCCACTTCTAAGGGTAGTGATGGCTTGGACTTGTTCATGGTTTGAAGGTTCACTAGATGAGGATTCACTCATGTGTACCTGACCTCTAGGATTTGGCATTGGTTGAGCTGGGATCTTTCCCTTCTCTTGAATGCTTAGTGATTGAGTCAACTTGGTTAGTTGACTTCGAATGTCATCTAAGGTCCTATTGGTCTGGTCTTGAAATTTATAAGCTTGGTTGTTGATTCCTCCTTGTGTTTGCATGAATTGTTGAAGAGTATCCTCTAGGGATCTCTTATGAGGTGGTTGGTATGTGTTATGTGTGGGAGCATGAAATGGTTGGGGTGGAGGTTGAAATGTTTGAGGTACTGAAGGGCCCTCATTTCTCCATCCAAAATTTGGATGGTTCCTCCATCCAGGATTGTAGGTCTCAGAGTAGGGATTGCCTACTTGGTTTGAAAATGGCTTTCTAACATTACTTGAATCAGAAGTTTGGCCATATAGCACTTCCTTGAAGGCTGGAATGGTAGGACACTCAGTTGTCTTATGCCCTTTGCTCTCACAAACAACACAACTTTCCTCTTGTTGTTCACTCATGACATGCACTTTTTTAATCTCAAGAGACTCTACTTTCCTAGCCAATGAGGTTAATCTAGCATTGAGGTCATCAGTCTCTTTCAATTGGAACTTCCCACTTGAATGAGAAATGGTGTTTCTAGACTCGACATGAAGTGGGAGAGAAGTCTCCCATTGCTTTGTGTTTTCAGCCAATTGATCAAAGAAATCAAAGGCTTCACTTGGTTCTTTGTCATAAAACTCACCATTACACATGGTTGACACTAGCTTTTTAAAATCTGCGGTAAGAGAGTCGTAGAAGAAACTCACTAACCTCCACATCTCAAAACCATGGTGGGGGCATGCATTTAACAAGTCTTTAAACCTTTCCCAAGCTTGGTGAAATGACTCATTTGGACTACAAGAAAAATTCATCATTTGACGTTGTAAGGCTGCCGTTCTATGAGTGGGGAAGTATTTTTTCAAAAATTCAGCTTGCATTTCTCTCCATGTACCTATAGACCTAGGACGCAAGGAGTTTAGCCAAAGCTTGGCTTTATCCTTTAGAGAGAATGGGAACAATTTAAGACGAATAGTTTCCTCGGTGCATGTTCTATCAATAAAAGTATTACATACCTCTTCAAAGTCTTTAATGTGTATGTATGGATTTTCAGAATCCATACCGTGAAATGTGGGAAGAAGTTGAATCATGCCCGGTTTCAAATTGAAAGCTTGTTGGTTAAGAGGTAAGATAATACACGAAGGTGTACTTTGTCTAGCCGGGTGAAGATACTCTCTAAGAGTTCGAAAATTAGGTTGATCATTGAATTGTGGAGGTCCATTACCTTGAACACTCCCTTCACCCTCTACATCTTCAACATTAGCCATGATAAAAAAAACAATAATATAACAATTATATGAATACGAAAGGAAAGGAAAAGAAAAAGAAAAAAAAGATTGCAAATAAAAGTAAATGAAACGTAAAAGATAAAGTAATAGCTCAAAAATAAAAATACAACAAATTAAGAAATTCACTCTCTAACTAATAAGCAATAGTAACAACAATAAACATTAAAAGATAATTATAACAAGCATGAATAAAAGGCGGTAATACCGGCCAAGCACTTCAAACAATAAATATAAGAAAAATAACAACAATAAACAACAAAATAAAATAAATGAACAAAAGGCGGTAGTACCGGCCAAGCACTTCAGACAATAAATATAAGAAAAATAACAACAATAAACAACAAAATAAAATAAAATGAACAAAAGGCGGTAGTACCGGCCAAGCACTTCAGACAATAAATATAAGAAAAATAACAACAATGAACAACAAAATAAAATAAATGAACAAAAGGCGGTAGTACCGGCCAAGCACTTCAGACAATAAATATAAAAAAAATAACAACAATAAACAACAAAATAAAATAAAATAAACAAGAGGCGGTAAAACCAGCCTTATAATATAAACAATAAATATTATAAACTAATTAGAATAGACAATAAAAGAAAAATGGTTGAACCAACAAAAATCCAACAATTAATAGTCCAGTCCACAGTCCAATATCTGAAAAGTTGAGGTCAAATTAAATTTTTTTTAGGCGGTAAAACCAGCCATTTGATTTTTTATTTTTATGTATTTTTTTTGTTTTCCAATAATCAAATAGAAATTTGTTACCTTTGCTTGCTAGCTCCCCGGCAACGGCGCAAAAATTGCTTGACCGCTTTTTATGTTCGGCTTGTTTTAACTCGCAAGTGCACGAGTGTGCAATGTAGCAATTAACTCGGTAAGATCGAGGTCATATCCACAGAGAGCTAGATCTGGAAATTAAGCTAGGTAACAAAACAAAACTCAAGAGAAATTAAATTAACAATAACTTGGTTGAAAATGATTGATGGATTTGTTTTCAAAGATGAAAAAGTGTAAATAGATTTTAAATGACAAGAAAAAGTAAGTCTTGGTCCAAATCAATTTTAATGGTGATGTATTGGTGATTCCTTTAACATATATAAGATAACTCAACCTAATATCAACGATGGTGATATTAGATCGGAAGATATTACAATGAAGTTTAAAAGGATGAAGATTGATTATTGCTTAAGAATGTACAAGTATTTTCATATTAAGTAAGACATTGAATCAAGCAATCTCTATACCAAAACTAAGGTTTGTGCATAAAAATTCAAGATTATAACATTACCTAAATGATTTCTAAAATTTCTTTGCAATAATAAACATTCATGAAGAAAATGAAAAGATAGACATTAAGATTCATTCATATCTTAAAGAACTCACCTCAACCACCATCATCCTTGATTTGGATCCAAGAAGAAGATTAGCCAACCATGATTAGATATAATAACACTTCAATAAACATAAAATGACTTGAATCAAACTGAAATAATGAGTTTTACAAGCTAAAGAACCGAAATCTATAAAGAAGAACACAACACAATTTCAGTAAAAATTCGGACACAAATCTGACTCTAATTTTGGACAGCAATTCGACCCTTTTAGAAGCCTCCCCTGGAGATGGCTATTAGAGACATATTTATAGGCCATTCTGTTAGCTTTCCAGATCATTAAAGAACAGCTCATTTGGACATCTGAGTCAAAAGTTATGGACAAAACACCGAAAGGTGTTCTGGAAAATCAAACCAGGCCAGCTTGGAGAACACTTTGGTGCACGTTTTTCTTCCTCCTTTATGAGTTGTCTCTTTCTTCTTTTGACCCAAAATAATGTCACAATGTCCCCTCCAGCTTTCCATCCATGTGCTTGCCCTCTTGGATCAATGAATTACCCAAATAAATCAAA
This sequence comes from Populus nigra, assembly GCF_951802175.1. NCBI lineage: Eukaryota > Viridiplantae > Streptophyta > Magnoliopsida > Malpighiales > Salicaceae > Populus > Populus nigra. Next base: position 6,206,549 of record NC_084866.1, on the reverse strand, counting down.
TGTTATTTATTATGTGGACATGTAGGATCATAGATTGTGTTTGGGCTGATTTGGAAGGTGATTTGGGGCTGATTTGGGGCTGAATTTAAGCATCAAATAAGGATACAAATGTACCTATTATTTGGGCTAAGATTGACTTTGAAACCTTGAGTGTTTGATGGTTGAAGTTTGCACACAACATAAGGCATGTTTGGGCTTGAAATAAATCATATGATATTCTTTTCTAGAATTGGACTTGAATTGATTTTTGGGGCAAATTTGGAGCACTTATTTGAACCAAGATTTGCTTCAATCTTCAACTAAATTTCTCTTCAATTCTTTGTTCCGAATTCCGACGTTGAATTTTCTGAAATAATTCATTTAAGCTCCAAAAACCTATCGAGACATTAAAAGAAACTTCATTACTAAAAAGCACATCAATTATTATAAAAAAACCCAAATAAAAATAATAAATACATATGTAAAACAAGAGACTTAATGATACTTTTGATGCACAATCAACTAACATGCTTTATATTTGTTATCTTCTTCACTTTTAATACTTTGCTTGTTAAATGGTTAATCTAGATTTATGTTGTATAACACTTGGTACAACAAATACTTGGCACTTTCATAGCCCATACTGTATGGTATAACCGACACCTGAGCTATGAAAGGAACTTGATTTGTTGTTAACATAAGTTATAATCATGAATGCTTGAAAACATTTACAAGTATTAGCATTATTCGAATAAGATAGCTAATGTAATCATGTTAACAATTTATAATCTGATTGGAACCTCCTTTGTGTGTGGTTTCCAATTGAATAATAAGAGTTTATACTATACTTGTTTGAAGTACCATTAGTGGATCCTCTAACCTTGACATTTGTTGTTATCATTGTTTAATCCTTACGTTAATCTTTCATCTCAAAGTTCTCATCAACTTCTTCCTCTTCTTCTTCACTATTATCATTATTATCACTATTATTATTATTATTATTGTTGTTGTTGTTACTATTGTTGTTGTGTTATTGTTGCTTATAATTTATACAAGTAACCTCCCTGTGGTTCGACCCCGGTCTTACCGGGTTATTTATTACTTCGACACTCCTGCACTTGGGAGAAGACATCAATCTTTTGATCGTGTCAAGTTTTTGGCGCCGTTGCCGGGGAGGTAAATTCTTGTACAAATTATAGTATTTATTTTATTTTCTCTTATCTCTTATCTCTTTTCTTGTATCTAACTTTGTTTCTTTTGTTTTGTTTCTCTTTCTTTTGTTTTCTTCTTTCTTTTATTCTCTTTTTACACATGCATGAGAGTCTGGTCACGTACATTAAGTGGTAGACTTTGTAGGGTATCCTCATCATTTTCAGAAAATATGGCTGAAGAAGATAACCAATCGCTTCATAATGAGAATAATGAGAATATTCGGGTTAGAACTCTTAGAGACCACATGAATCCCACAAGAACAAGTGCACCCTCATGTATAGTTTTTCCTCCTGATGCATCTCATTTTAATTTTAAGACAGGCATTATTCAACTTTTACCATCTTTTCATGGCTTAGATTTAGAAAATCCATACTTGCATTTAAGGGAATTTGAGGAGGTTTGCAACACGTATAATGACTCAAATTGTAGCATGAACACCATTAGATTGAAGCTTTTTCCTTTTTCATTAAAAGATAAAGCTAAAACATGGCTACAAAATTTGAGACCTGGTTCCATTCGTGCTTGGGATGAAATGCAACAACAATTTTTAAAGAAGTTTTTTCCATCCCACAGAACAAACTCTTTCAAAAGACAAATCATTACTTTCTCTCAAAAACCAGGAGAAACATTTTATCAATGTTGGGATAGGTATCGAGACTTACTTAATACTTGCCCCCATCATGGTTTTGAAACATGGAGATTAGTTTCACATTTTTATGAAGGGTTAACTCCTAGAGATAGGCAAATGGTTGAATTGATGTGCAATGGAACTTTTGAGGATAAAGACCCTAATGAAGCAATGGAATACCTAGACTTGCTAGCTGAAAATGCGCAAAATTGGGACACCACAGGTACTAATCACTAGACGAGCGTACCGGTTCGAAAGGGCCATAACTTTTGATCCGACCGTTGGATCTCCCTTAAAATTTTACAGAAGTGTCGGGACGCTGTTTTCCTTGAAGTAGATGTGGAATCGCTACTCGGTGCGGCGGAGGTCTCGTCGCGCCACACTAGAGTACCGGTTCAAAAGGGTCATAACTTTTGATTCGACAGTTGGATCTCCCTCAAAGTTTTACAGGAGTTTATGGATGCTGTTTTCCTTGGAGTAGATGTGGAATTGCTACTCGATGAGGCGGAGGGCTCGTCGCGCCAGACCAGAGTACCCGTTCGAAAGGGCCATAACTTTTGATCCGACCGTTGGATCTCCCTCAAATTTTTTCAGGAGTTTCGGGACGCTGTTTTCCTTGGAGTAGATGTGGAATGGCTACTTGGTGACGCAGAGATCTCGTCGCGCCAGACCAGAGTACCCGTTCGGAAGGGCCATAACTTTTGATCCGACCGTTGGATTTCCCTTAAATTTTTTTAGGAGTTTCGGGACGCTGCTTTCCTTGAAGTACATGAGGAATGGCTACTCTGTGAGGCGGAGATCTCGTCGCGCCAGACCAGAGTACCGGTTCCAAAGAACCATAACTTTTGATCCGACCGTTGGATCTCCTTCAAATTTTTTCAGGAGTTTCGGGACGCTGTTTTCCTTGGAGTAGATGTGGAATGGCTACTCGGTGAGGCGGAGATCTCGTCGCGCTAGACGAGTGTACCGGTTCCAAAGAACCATAACTTGTGATCGAACCGTTGGATCTCCATCAAATGTTTACAAGAGTGTCGGGACGCTGTTTTCCTTGAAGTAGATGTGGAATCGCTACTCGGTTAGGAGGAGGTCTCGACGACCCAGACTAGAGTACAGGTATCAAAGGGCCATAATTTTTTATCCGACCGTCGGATATCCCTCAAAGTTTTACAGAAGTTTCGGGACACTATTTTCCTTGAAGTAGATGTGGAATCGCTACTCGGTGGGGCAGAGGTCTCGTCGCGCCAGACGAGAGTATCGGTTCGAAAGAGCCATAACTTTTGATCCGACCGTTGGATCTCCCTCGAATTTTTACAGGAGTTTCGGGACGCTGTTTTCGTTGGGGTAGATGGGGAATCGCTACTCGGTGAGGCGGAGGTCTCGTCGCGCCAGACTAGAGTACAGGTATCAAAGGGCCATAATTTTTTATCCGACCGTTGGATATCCCTCAAAGTTTTACAGGAGTTTCGGGACAATGTTTTTCTTGGAGTAGATGTGGAATCGCTACTCGGTGGGGCGGACGTCTCGTCGCGCCATACGAGACTACCGGTTCGAAAGGGCCATAACTTTTGATCCGACCGTTGGATCTCCCTCGAATTTTTACAGGAGTTTCAGGACGCTGTTTTCCTTAGAGTAGATTTGGAATGGCTACTCGGTGAGGCGGAGATCTCGTCGCGCAAGACCAGAGTACCAGTTCGAAAGGGCTATAACTTTTGATCCGACCATTGGATCTCCCTCGAATTTTTACAGGAGTTTCGGGATGCTGTTTCCCTTGGAGTAGATGGGGAATCGCTACTCGGTGAGGCGGAGGTCTCGTCGCGCTAGACGAGCGTACCGGTTCGAAAGGTCTATAACTTTTGATCTGACCGTTGGATCTCCCTTAAAGTTTTTACAGGAGTTTCGAAACGTTGTTTTCTTTGCAGTTTATATTGAATGGCTACTCGAGGAGGCGGAGGTCTCATCACGCCAGACTAGAGTACAGGTATCAAAGGGCCATAATTTTTTATCTGACCGTTGGATATCGCTCAAAGTTTTACAGGAGTTTCGGGACACTGTTTTCCTTGAAGTAGATATGGAATCGCTACTCGGTTAGGCGGAGGTCTCGTCGAGCCAGACTAGAGTACCAGTTCCAAAGGGCCATAATTTTTCATCCGACTGTTGGATCTCCCTCAAATTTTTTCAGGAGTTTCGGGATGCTGTTTTCCTTGGAGTTGATTTGGAATGGCTACTCGATGAGGCGGAGGTCTCGTTGCGCCAGACTAGAGTACAGGTATCAAAGGGCCATAATTTTTTATCCGACCGTTGGATATCTCTCAAAGTTTTACAGGAGTTTCGGGACACTGTTTTCCTTGGAGTAGATGTGGAATCGCTACTCGGTGGGGCGGAGGTCTCGTTGCGCCAGACCAGAGTACCGGTTCGAAAGGGCCATAACTTTTGATCCGACCGTTGGATCTCCATCAAATGGTTACAGGAGTGTCGGGACGCTGTTTTCCTTGAAGTAGATGTGGAATCGCTACTCGGTTAGGCGGAGGTCTCGTCGAGCCAGACTAGAGTACCAGTTCCAAAGGGCTATAATTTTTCATCCGACCGTTGGATCTCCCTCAAATTTTTTCAGGAGTTTCGGGATGCTGTTTTCCTTGGAGTTGATTTGGAATGGCTACTCGATGAGGCGGAGGTCTCATTGCGCCAGACTAGAGTACAGGTATCAAAGGGCCATAATTTTTTATCCGATCGTTGGATATCCCTCAAAGTTTTACAGGAGTTTTGGGACACTGTTTTCCTTGGAGTAGATGTGGAATCGCTACTCGGTGGGGCGGAGGTCTCGTCGCGCCAGACCAAAGTACCGGGTCGAAAGGGCCATAACTCTTGATCCGACCGTTGCATCGTCCTCAAAGTTTTTACAGGAGTTTCGAAACACTGTTTTCCTTGCAGTTTATGTGGAATGGCTACTCGATGAGGCGGAGGTCTCGTCGCGCCAGACTAGAGTACAGGTATCAAAGGGCCATAATTTTTTATCCGACCGTTGAATATCCCTTAAAGTTTTACAGAAGTTTCAGGACACTGTTTTCCTTGAAGTAGATGTGGAATCGCTACTCGGTGGGGCGGAGGTCTCGTCGTGCCAGACCAGATTACCGGTTCGAAAGGACCATAACTTTTGATCCGACCGTTGGATCGTCCTCAAAGTTTTTACAGGAGTTTCGAAACACTGTTTTCCTTGCAGTTTATATGGAATGGCTACTCGATGAGGCGGAGGTCTCGTCGCGCCAGACTAGAGTACAGGTATCAAAGGGCAATAATTTTTTATCTGACCGTTGGATATCCCTCAAAGTTTTACAGGAGTTTCCGGATGCTGTTTTCCTTGGAGTAGATGTGGAATCGCTACTCGATGAGGCGGAGGTCTCGTCGCGCCAGACTAGTGTACCGGTTCGAAAGGGCCATAACTTTTGATCCGGCCGTTTGATCTCCCTCGAATTTTTACAGGAGTTTCGGGACGCGATTTTCCTTGGGGTAGATGGGGAATCGCTACTCGGTGAGGCGGAGGTCTCGTCGCGCTAGATGAGTTTACCGGTTCGAAAGGGCCATAACTTTTGATCCGACCGTTGGATCTCCCTCAAATTTTTACATGAGTTTCGAAACGTTGTTTTTCTTGCAGTTTATGTGGAATGGCTACTCGATGAGGCGGAGGTCTCGTCGCGCCAGACTAGAGTACAGGTATCAAAGGGCAATAATTTTTTATCCGACCGTTGGATATCCCTCAAAGTTTTACAGGAGTTTCCGGATGCTGTTTTCCTTGGAGTAGATGTGGAATCGCTACTCGATGAGGCGGAGGTCTCGTCGCGCCAGACTAGTGTACCGGTTCGAAAGGGCTATAACTTTTGATCCGACCGTTGGATCTCCCTCAAATTTTTTCAGGAGTTTCGAAACGCTGTTTTCCTTGGAGTAGATGTGGAATCGCTACTCGGTGGGGCGGAGGTCTCGTCACGCCAGACCAGAGTACAGGTATTAAAGATCCATAATTTTTTATCCGACGGTTGGATATCCCTCGAAGTTTTACAGGAGTTTCGGGACGCTGTTTTCCTTGGAGTAGATGCGGAATCGCTACTCGGTGGGGCAGAGGTCTCGTCGCGCCAGACCCGAGTACCGGTTCGAAAGGGCCATCACTTTTGATCCGACCGTTGGATCTCCCTCAAATATTTTCAGGAGTTTCGGGACGCTGTTTTCCTTCGAGTAGATGTGGAATCGCTACTCGGTGGGGAGGAGGTCTCGTCGCGCCAGACCAGAGTACCCGTTCGGAAGGGCCACAACTTTTGATCCGACCGTTGGATTTCCCTTAAATTTTTGTAGGAGTTTCGGGACGCTGTTTTCCTTGGAGTAGATGTGGAATGGCTACTCGGTGAGGCGGAGATCTCGTCGCGCCAGACCAGAGTACCGGTTCGAAAGGGCCATAACTTTTGATCCGACCGTTGGATCTCCCTCAAATTTTTTCAGGAGTTTCGGGACGCTGTTTTCCTTAGAGTAGATGTGGAATCGCTACTCGGTGAGGTGGAGGTCTCGTCGCGCTAGAAGAGCGTACCGGTTCGAAAGGGCCATAACTTTTGATCCGACCGTTGGATCTCCTTCAAAGTTTTTACATGAGTTTCAAAACGCTGTTTTCCTTGCAGTTTATGTGGAATGGCTACTCGATGAGGCGGAGGTCTCGTCGCGCCAGACTAGAGTACAGGTATCAAAGGGCCATAATTTTTTATCCGACTGTTGGATATCCCTCAAAGTTTTACAGGAGTTTCGGGACACTGTTTTCCTTGGAGTAGATGTGGAATCCCTACTCGGTGGGACGGAGGTCTCGTCGTGCAAGACCAGAGTACTGGTTCGAAAGGGCCATAACTTTTGATCCGACCGTTGGATCGTCCTCAAAGTTTTTACAAGAGTTTCGAAACACTGTTTTCCTTGCAGTTTATGTGGAATGGCTACCCGATGAGGCGGAGGTCTCGTCGCGCCAGACTAGAGTACAGGTATCAAAGGGCCATAATTTTTTATCCGACCGTTGGATATTCCTCAAAGTTTTACAGAAGTTCCGGGACATTCTTTTCCTTGAAGTAGATGTGGGATCGCTACTCGGTGGGGCGGAGGTCTCGTCGCGCCAGACGAGAGTACCGGTTCGAAAGGGCCATAACTTTTTTTCCAACCGTTGGATCTCCCTCGAATTTTTACAGGAGTTTCGGGACGCTGTTTTCCTTGGGGTAGATCGGGAATCGCTACTCGGCGAGGCGGAGGTCTCGTCGCGCTAGATGAGTTTACCGGTTCGAAAGGGCCATAACTTTTGATCCGACCGTTGGATCTCCCTCAAATTTTTGCAGGAGTTTCAAAACGCTGTTTTCCTTGGAGTTTATGTGGAATGGCTACTCGATAAGGCGGAGGTCTCGTCGTGCCAGACTAGAGTACAGGTATCAAAGGGCCATAATTTTTTATCCGACCGTTGGATATCACTCAAAGTTTTACAGTAGTTTCGGGACATTATTTTCCTTGGAGTAGATGTGGAATCGCTACTCGGTAGGGCGGAGGTCTCGTTGCGTCAGACCAGAGTATCGGTTCGAAAGAGCCATAACTTTTGATCCGACCGTTGGATCTCCCTCAAAGTTTTTACAGGAGTTTCGAAACGCTGTTTTCCTTGCAGTTTATGTTGAATGGCTACTCGATGAGGCGTAGGGCTCGTCGCGCCAGACTAGAGTACAAGTATCAAAGGGCCATAATTATTTATCCGACCGTTGGATATCCCTCAAAGTTTTACAGGAGTTTCGGGACACTGTTTTACTTAGAGTAGATGTGGAATCGCTACTCGGTGGGACGGAGCTCTCGTTGCGCCAGACCAGAGTACCGGTTCGAAAGGGCCATAACTTTTGATCCGACCGTTGGATCTTCCTCAAAGTTTTTACAGGAGTTTCGAAACTCTGTTTTCCTTGCAGTTTATGTGGAATGGCTGCTCGATGAGGCGGAGGTCTCGTCGCGCCAGACTAGAGTACAGGTATCAAAGGGCCATAATTTTTTATTCTACCGTTGGATAACCCTCAAAGTTTTACAGGAGTTTCAGGATGCTGTTTTCCTTGGAGTAGATGTGAAATCGCTACTTGATGAGGCGGAGGCCTCGTCGCGTCAGACCAGAGTACCGGTTCGAAAGGGCATTAACTTTTGATCCGACCGTTGGATCTCCCTCAAATTTTTTCAGGAGTTTCGGGACGCTGTTTTCCTTGGAGTAGATGTGGAATCGCTACTCGGTGGGGCGGAGGTCTCGTCGCGCCAGACTAGAGTACAAGTACTAAAGAGCCATAATTTTTTATCCGACCGTTGGATCTCCCTTAAATTTTTACAGGAGTGTCGGGACGCTGTTTTCCTTGAAGTAGATGTGGAATCGCTACTCGTTTAGGCGGAGGTCTCGTCGCGCCAGACTAGAGTACCGGTTCAAAAGGGCAATAACTTTTGATCTGACAGTTGGATCTCCCTCAAAGTTTTACATGAGTTTCGGGACGCTGTTTTCCTTGGAGTTGATTTGGAATGGCTACTTGGTGGGGCGGAGGTCTTGTTGCGCTAGACTAGAGTACCGGTATGAAAGGTCCTTATTTTTTTATCCGGCTGTTGGATGTCCTACAAAGTTTTACAGGAGTTTCGGGACGCTGTTTTCCTTGGAGTAGATGTGGAATCGCTACTCGGTGCGTCGGAGGTCTCGTCGCGGTAGACGAGCGTTCCGGTTCGAAAAGGCCATAACTTTTGATCCGACCGTTGGATCTCCCTTAAATTTTTATAGGAATGACGGGACGCTGTTTTCCTTGAAGTAGATGTGGAATCGCTACTCGGTGCGGCGGAGGTCTCGTCGCGCCAAACTAGAGTACCGGTTAAAAAGGGCCATAACTTTTGATCCGACCGTTGGATCTCCTTTAAAGTTTTACACGAGTTTCGGGACGCTGTTTTCCTTGGAGTTGATGTGGAATGGCTACTCGGTGAGGCATAGGTCTCGTTACGCCAGAACAGAGTGCAGGTATCAAAGGGCCATAATTTTTTATCCGACCGTTAGATATCCCTCAAAGTTTTACAGGAGTTTCAGGACGCTGTTTTCCTTGGAGTAGATGTGGAATCGCTACTCGATGAGGCGGAGGTCTCGTCGCGCTAGACGAGCGTATCGGTTCGAAAGGGCCATAACTTTTGATCCGACCGTGGGATCTCCCTTAAATTTTTACAGGAGTGACGGGACGCTGTTTTCCCTGAAGTAGATGTGGAATCGCTACTCGATGCGGCGGAGGTCTCGTCGCGCCAAACTAGAGTACCAGTTCGAAAGGGCCATAACTTTTGATCCGACCGTTGGATCTCCCTCAATTTTTTTCAGGAGTTTCGAAACGCTGTTTTCCTTAGAGTAGATGGGGAATCGCTACTCGGTGGGGCAGAGGTCTCGTCAAGCTAGACCAGAGTACAAGTATTAAAGAGCCATAATTTTTTATCCGACTGTTGGATATCCCTCGAAGTTTTTGATGCAACCATATTATTCAATAGTTTCACCCACATTTAACTAGTGTTTTGCCTATGTTTTATATATAAAATGCCTTGATATTCTTTGTTTTATGTTTTGAAGGCACTTTGGGATGAAAGATGCAAAAAGGAGTAAATTGGAGATAATTGGCAGATTTGACCTTCAGTCGATGTTTTGTGCAGAGCGTGAGCTCTAGAGGTTGAAATGAAGTGATTCCAGTGGAATTAAAAAGGTAACATCCATACCTTTCTGGACATCTAAGGCAAGAAAATAAAATAAGGAAGAGTATGGAAATCGCAGCCTTCAAAGTCAAATCTCGCAATCTGCCAGTGTTGACCTTCGGCCATTCCAACTTGAATATCTGGAGCTACAGAAGTCCAATTGATGCAAACGCAATTTTTTTGGATTCATGACTCAAAGTTATATAAACGCTCAACATTTCAGCCAAAAACGATGTCATATGAGGGAGATATGATTTTTCAAAGATGACATCTGAATTCTGCCAGCAAACAGGTTTCGTGAAGAAACGAGTCCAAATTACGTTCCGAAGCATCTAAACCGATATCCAAGTTTTTATTTCAGCAATTTAGCTCCTCTAAGTCAAAGCTTGAAGATTTCATGCAAGGCTATTTCTTCTTTTTTAGGAAAATAGTTATTGAAGTACTTAAATGTAAACAGTCTACTTAATGGAGGACTATTTTGTAAAATAGAGACCTAGGGTTTCCTAGGATATAAAAAGAATGAGAGAAGAGAAGTGGGGCAGCCAGCCAAGGAGAGAAAAACGCCCCTTTCCTTTAAGAAACCCTAAATTATGCATTCTTCCTTCTTTTTGATTAGTTGTTCAACAAACATGCAAGGCTAAACACTTTTTCTTGGTTGCAAGGACACGGAAACCTTCGGATTTCAAGAACTGTGAGATTTATTTTACCTTTTCTTTTCAGTTTATATGATGAATATGTTTGTTCTCCTATGCTTATTTTTCCTATGATTGTTTATTTTAATTGCTAGAGCGGACTCTAAGTTATTATTGTAGACAATCTATTGTTAAGTTTGATATCAAAACCGGAGTTGTGGTATATGAACTTGTGAAGCAACTGAGTTTAATAATTGTGGCGGATCTACGTTATTAATCTTAGGGAGAACATTCAATCAAATCAAACATAGACTGCGGACAGTTATGTTTTCTTGATTAATCAACTTATCTAGTTCTTAAGGCTGCCATTGAATTAAATTACTAGTACGGACACTGTGGTTGTTTGATGGTTAGGGCTAGTTATACGGCGGATCCGTTAACTAACCAATGTTAAGAAGAGATAAATATTCAGAATATAAATTGATGTTTCGTTTCCATGATCAGTTCTGATTTCTGTAGGTGGATGTGTGCTTGTGACCAAGGTTTGTTCTCTTGATAATTTTTTAATTTTATTAAATTTAGTTTGATAGCTTTCTGTTTTCTTTTGCTTTAGCCTAGATAACGTCCAACCCCCCCAAATTGCATATCATCTAGCATAAAAATCTGACTTGAATCTTCCTCGTGGGATCGACCCCTTGCTTGATCTATACTATCTTGTGTGTTGTGTTTGAAATTAGGGTAATTAATTTGTGCGACCACGACATCGCAACAGTTTTACAGGAGTTTCGGGACGCTGATTTCCTTGGAGTAGATGTGGAATCGCTACTCGGTGAGTCGGAGATCTCATCGCGCCAGACTAGAGTACCGGTTCGAAAGGGCCATAACTTTTGATCCGACCGTTGGATCTCCCTCGAATTTTTACAGGAGTTTCAAGACGCTGTTTTCCTTGGAGTAGATGGGGAATCGCTACTCGGTGAGGCGGAGGTCTCGTCGTGTTAGACGAGCGTACCGGTTCGAAAGGGCCATAACTTTTGATCCGACCGTTGGATCTCCCTTAAAATTTTACAGGAGTGACGGGACGCTGTTTTCCTTGAAGTAGATGTGGAATCGCTACTCGGTGCGGCGGATGTCTCGTCGCGCCAAACTAGAGTACCGGTTCCAAAGGGCCATAACTTTTGATCCGACCGTTGGATCTCCTTCAAAGTTTTACACGAGTTTCGGGACGCTGTTTTCCTTGGAGTAGATGTGGAATCGCTACTCGGTGAGTCGGAGATCTCGTCGCGCTAGACCAGAGTACCGGGTCGAAAGGGCCATAACTTTTGATTCGACCGTTGGATCTCCCTCGAATTTTTACAGGAGTTTCAGGACGCTGTTTTCCTTGGAGTAGATGGGGAATCGCTACTCGGTGAGGCGGAGGTCTCGTCACGCTAGACGAGCGTACCGGTTCGGAAGGGCCATAACTTTTGATCCGACCGTTGGATCTCCCTCAAATTTTTTCAGGAGTTTCGAAACGCTGTTTTTTTTGCAGTTTATGTGGAATGGCTACTCGATGAGGCGGAGGCTTGTCGCGCCAGGCTATAGTACAGGTATCAAAGGGCCATAATTTTTTATCCGACCGTTGGATATCCTTCAAAGTTTTACAGGAGTTTCGGGACACTGTTTTCCTTGGAGTAGATGTGGAATCGCTACTCGGTGGGGCGGAGGTCTCGTCGTGCCAGACTAGAGTACAGGTATCAAAGGGCCATAATTTTTTATTCGACCGTTGGATATCCCTCAAAGTTTTACAGGAGTTTCGGGACACTGTTTTCCTTGCAGTAGATGTGGAATCGCTACTCGGTGGGGCGGAGGTCTCGTCGAGCCAAACTAGAGTACCGGTTCGAAAGGGCCCTAACTTTTGATCCGACTGTTGGATCTCCATCAAATGTTTACAGGAGTGTCGGGATGCTGTTTTCCTTGAAGTAGATGTGGAATCGCTACTCGGTTAGGCGGAGGTCTCGTCGCGCCAGACTAGAGTACCGGTTCAAAAGGGCCATAACTTTTGATCCGACAGTTGGATCACCATCAAAGTTTTACATGAGTTTCGGTACGCCGTTTTCCTTGGAATTGATTTGGAATGGCTACTTGGTGAGACAGTTGTCTCATCGCGCCAGACCAGAGTACCGGTATGAAAGGTCCATATTTTTTTATCCGACTGTTGGATCTCCTTCAAAGTTTTACAGGAGTTTCGGGACGCTGTTTTCCTTGGAGTACATGTGGAATCGCTACTCGGTGCGGCGGAGGTCTCGTCGCGCTAGACGAGCGTACCGGTTCGAAAGGGCCGTAATTTTTGATCCGACCATTGGATCTCCCTTAAATTTTTACAGGAGTGTCGGGACGCTGTTTTCCTTGAAGTAGATGTGGAATCGCTACTCGATGCGGTGGAGGTCTCGTCGCGCCAAACTATAGTACCGGTTCAAAAGGGCCATAACTTTTGATCCGACCGTTGGATCTCCCTCAAAGTTTTACAGGAGTTTCGGGACGCTGTTTTCCTTGGAGTAGATATGGAATCGCTACTCGGTGGGGCGGAGGTCTCGTCGCGCTAGATCAGAGTACAGGTAATAAAGAGCGATAATTTTTTACCGACCGTTGGATCTCCCTCAAATTTTTACAGGAGTTTCGGGACGCTGTTTTCCTTGAAGTAGATGCGGAATCGCTACTCGGTGGGGCGGAGGTCTCGTCACGCCAGACTAGAGTACCGGTTCGAAAGGGCCATAACTTTTGATCCGACCGTTGGATCTCCATCAAATGTTTACAGGAGTGTCGGGATGCTGTTTTCATTGAAGTAGATGTGGAAGCGCTACTCGGTTAGGCGGAGGTCTCGTCGCGCCCGACTAGAGTACCGGTTCAAAAGGGCCATAAATTTTGATCTAACAATTGGATCTCCCTCAAAGTTTTACATGAAGTAGAAGTGGAATCGCTACTCGATGCGGTGGAGGTCTCGTCGCGCCAAACTATAGTACCGGTTCAAAAGGGCCATAACTTTTGATCCGACCGTTGGATCTCCCTCAAAGTTTTACAGGAGTTTCGGGACGCTGTTTTTCTTGAAGTAGATGTGGAATTGCTACTCGGTACGGCGGAGGTCTCGTCGCGCTAGACGAGCGTCCCGGTTCGAAAGGGCCATTACTTTTGATCCGACCGTTGGGTCTCCCTTAAATTTTTACAGGAGTGTCGGGACGCTGTTTTCCTTGAAGTTGATGTGGAATCGCTACTCGGTGCGGCGGAGGTCTCGTCGCGCCAGACTAGAGTACCGGTTCAAAAGGGCCATAACTTTTGATCCGATAGTTGGATCTTCCTCAAAGTTTTACATGAGTTTCGGGTCGCTGCTTTCCTTGGAGTAGATGTGGAATCGCTACTCGGTGCAGAGGAGGTCTCGTCGCGCTAGACGAGCGTACCGGTTCGAAAGGGCTTGATCCGACCGTTGGATCTCCCTTAAGTTTTTCCAGGAGTGTCGGGACGCTGTTTTCCTTGAAGTAGATGTGGAATCGCTACTTGGTGCGGCGGAGGTATGGTCCCGCCAAACTAGAGTACCGGTTCAAAAGGGCCATAACTTTTTATCCAACCCTTAGATCTCCTTCAAAGTTTTACACGAGTTTCGGGACGCTGTTTTCCTTGGAGTTGATGTGGAATCGCTACTCGGTGAGGCAGAGGTCTCGTTACGCCGGAACAGAGTACAGGTATCAAAGGGCCATAAATTTTTATCCGACCGTTGAATATCCCTCAAAGTTTTACAGGAGTTTCAGGATGCTGTTTTCCTTGGAGTAGATGTGGAATCGCTACTCGATGAGGCGGAGGTCTAGTCGCGACAGACCAGAGTATCGGTTTAAAAGGGCCATAACTTTTGATCCGACCGGTGGATCTCCCTCGAATTTTTACAGGAGTTTCGGGACGCTGTTTTCCTTGGAGTAGATGGGGAATCGCTACTCGGTGAGGCCGAGGTCTCGTCGCGCCAGACGAGCGTATCGGTTCGAAAGGGCCATAACTTTTGATCCGACCGTTGGATCTCCCTCGAATTTTTAGAGGAGTTTCGGGACGCTGTTTTTCTTGGAGTAGATGGGGAATCGCTACTCGGTGAGGCGGAGGTCTCGTCGCGCTAGAGGAGCGTACCGGTTTGAAAGGGCCATAACTTTTGATCCGACCGTTGGATCTCCCTCAAATTTTTTCAGGAGTTTCGAAACGCTGTTTTCCTTGGAGTAGATGGGGAATCGCTACTCGGTGGGGCGGAGGTCCCGTCACGCCAGACCAGAGTACAAATATTAAAGAGCCATAATTTTTTATCCGACTGTTGGATATCCCTAGAAGTTTTACAGGGGTTTCGGGACGCTGTTTTCCTTGGAGTAGATGCGGAATCGCTACTCGGTGGGGTGGAGGTCTCGTCGCGCCAAACCTGAGTATCGGTTCGAAAGGGCCATAACTTTTGATCCGACCGTTGGGTCTCCCTTAAATTTTTACAGGAGTGTCGGGACGCTGTTTTCTTTGAAGTAGATGTGGAATCGCTACTCGGTGCGGCGGAGGTCTCGTCATGCCAGACTAGAGTACCGGTTCAAAAGGGCCATAACTTTTGATCCGATAGTCGGATCTTCCTCAAAGTTTTACATGAGTTTCGGGACGCTGTTTTCCTTGGAGTAGATGTGGAATCGCTACTCGGTGCGGAGGATGTCTCGTCGCGCAAGACGAGCGTACCGGTTCGAAAGGGCCTGATCCAACCGTTGGATCTCCCGGAGTAGCGGTCTCTAAGTTATTATTGTAGACAATCTATTGTTAAGTTTGATATCAAAACCGGAGTTGTGGTATATGAACTTGTGAAGCAACTGAGTTTAATAATTGTGGCGGATCTACGTTATTAATCTTAGGGAGAACATTCAATCAAATCAAACATAGACTGCGGACAGTTATGTTTTCTTGATTAATCAACTTATCTAGTTCTTAAGGCTGCCATTGAATTAAATTACTAGTACGGACACTGTGGTTGTTTGATGGTTGTTTGTCGCGTTAGACTAAAGTACCGGTTCAAAAGGGCCATAACTTTTGATCCGATAGTTGGATGTTCCTCAAAGTTTTACATGAGTTTCGGGATGCTGTTTTCCTTGGAGTAGATGGGGAATCGCTACTCGGTGAGACGGAGGTCTGGTCACGCCACACTAGAGTATCGGTTCGAAAGGGCCATAACTTTTGATCCGACCGGTGGATCTCCCTCGAATTTTTACAGGAGTTTCAGGACGCTGTTTTCCTTGGATTAGATGGGGAATCGCTACTCGGTGAGGTGGAGGTCTCGTCACGCTAGACGAGCGTACCGGTTCGAAAGGGCCATAACTTTTGATCCGACCGTTGGATCTCCCTCAAATTTTTTCAGGAGTTTCAAAACGCTGTTTTTTTTGCAGTTTATGTGGAATCGCTACTCGGTGGGGCGGAGGTCCCGTCACGCCAGACCAGAGTACAGGTATTAAAGAGCCATAATTTTTTATCCGATTGTTGGATATCCCTCGAAGTTTTACAGCAGTTTCGGGACGCTGTTTTCCTTGGAGTAGATGCGGAATCGCTACTCGGTGGGGCGGAGGTCTCGTCGCGCCAAACCTGAGTACCGGTTCGAAAGGGCCATAACTTTTGATCCGACCGTTGGATCTCCTTCAAATATTTTCAGGAGTTTCGGGACGCTGTTTTCCTTGGAGTAGATGTGGAATGGCTACTCGGTGAGTCGGAGATCTCGTCGCGCCAGACCAGAGTACCAGTTTGAAAGGGCCATAACTTTTGATCCGACCGTTGGATCTCCCTTGAATTTTTACAGGAGTTTCGGGACGCTGTTTTCCTTGGAGTAGATGGGGAATCGCTACTCGGTGAGGCGGAGGTCTCGTTGCGCTAGGCGAGCGTACCGGTTCGAAAGGACCATAACTTTTGAGCCGACCGTTGGATCTCCCTCCAATTTTTTCAGGAGTTTCGAAACACTGTTTTCCTTGCAATTTATGTGGAATGGCTACTCGGTGAGGCAGAGGTCTCGTGACGCCAGATCAGAATACAGGTATCAAAGGGCTATAAGTTTTTATCCGACCGTTGGAAATCCCTCAAAGTTTTACAGGAGTTTCGGGACACTGTTTTCCTTGGAGTAGATGTGGAATCGCTACTCAGTGGGGCGAAGGTCTAGTGGCGCCAGACCAGAGTACCGGTTCGAAGGGGCCATAACTTTTGAGCCGACCGTTGGATCTCCCTCAAATTTTTACAGGAGTTTCGAAACGTTGTTTTCCTTGCAGTTTATGTGGAATGGCTACTCGATGAGGCGGAGGTCTCGTCGCGCCAGACTAGAGTACAGGTATCAAAGGGTCATAATTTTTTATCCGCCCGTTGGATCTCCCTCGAATTTTTACAGGAGTTTTGGGGACGCTGTTTTCCTTGGAGTAGACGGGGAATCGCTACTCGGTGAGGCCGAGGTCTCGTCGCGCCAGACGAGCGTACCGGTTCGAAAGGGCCATAACTTTTGATCCGACCGTTAGATCTCCCTCAAATTTTTTCAGGAGTTTCGGGACGCTGTTTTCCTTGGAGTAGATTGGGAATCGCTACTCGGTGAGGCTGAGGTCTCGTCGCGCCAGACGAGCGTACCGGTTCGAAAGGGCCATAACTTTTGATCCGACCGTTGGATCTCCATCAAATGTTTACAGGAGTGTCGGGATGCTGTTTTCCTTGAAGTAGATGTGGATTCGCTACTCGGTTAGGCGGAGGTCTCGTCGCGCCAGACTAGAGTACCGGTTCAAAAGGGCCATAACTTTTGATCCAACAATTGGATCTCCCTCAAAGTTTTACATGAGTTTCGGGACGCTGTTTTCCTTGGAGTTGATTTGGAATGGCTACTTGGTGAGACAGTTGTCTCATCGCGCCAGACCAGAGTACCGGTATGAAAGGTCCATATTTTTTTATCCGACTGTTGGATCTCCTTCAAAGTTTTACAGGAGTTTCGGGACGCTGTTTTCCTTGAAGTAGATGTGGAATTGCTACTCGGTGCGGCGGAGGTCTCCTCGCGCTAGACGAGTGTCCCGGTTCGAAAGGGCCATTACTTTTGATCCGACCGTTGGGTCTCCCTTAAATTTTTACAGGAGTGTCGGGACGCTGTTTTCTTTGAAGTAGATGTGGAATCGCTACTCGGTGCGGCGGAGGTCTCGTCGCGCCAGACTAGAGTACCGGTTCAAAAGGGCCACAACTTTTGATCCGATAGTTGGATCTTCCTCAAAGTTTTACATGAGTTTTGGGTCGCTGCTTTCCTTGGAGTAGATGTGGAATTGCTAGTCGGTGCGGAGGAGGTCTCGTCGCGCTAGACGAGTGTACCGGTTCGAAAGGGCTTGATCCGACCGTTGGATCTCCCTTAAATTTTTACAGGAGTGTCGGGACGCTGTTTTCCTTGAAGTAGATGTGGAATCGCTACTTGGTGCGGCGTTGGTCTGGTCGCGCCAAACTAGAGTACCGGTTCAAAAGGGCCATAACTTTTGATCCGACCCTTGGATCTCCCTCAAAGTTTTACACGAGTTTCGGGACGCTGTTTTCCTTGGAGTTGATTTGGAATGGCTACTCGGTGAGACAGTTGTCTCATCGCGTCATACCAGAGTACCGGTATGAAAGGTCCATATTTTTTTATCCGACTGTTGGATCTCCTTCAAAGTTTTACAGGAGTTTCGGGACGCTGTTTTCCTTGGAGTACATGTGGAATCGCTACTCGGTGTGGCGGAGGTCTGGTCGCGCTAGACGAGCGTACCGGTTCGAAAGGACCGTAATTTTTGATCCGACCGTTGGATCTCCCATAAATTTTTACAGGAGTGTCGGGACGCTGTTTTCCTTGAAGTAGATGTGGAATCACTACTCGATGCGGTGGAGGTCTCGTCGCGCCAAACTATAGTACCGGTTCAAAAGGGCCATAACTTTTGATCCGACCGTTGGATCTCCCTCAAAGTTTTACAGGAGTTTCGGGACGCTGTTTTCCTTGGAGTAGATGTGGAATCGCTACTCGGTGGGGCGGAGGTCTCGTCGCGCTAGATCAGAGTACAGGTATTAAAGAGCGATAATTTTTTACCGACCGTTGGATCTCCCTCAAATTTTTACAGGAGTTTCGGGACGCTGTTTTCCTTGAAGTAGATGCGGAATCGCTACTCGGTGGGGAGGAGGTCTCGTCGCGCCAGACTAGAGTACCGGTTCGAAAGGGCCATCACTTTTGATCCGACCGTTGGATCTCCATCAAATGTTTACAGGAGTGTCGGGATGCTGTTTTCATTGAAGTAGATGTGGAATCGCAACTCAGTTAGGCGGAGGTCTCGTCGCGCCCGACTAGAGTACCGGTTCAAAAGGGCCATAACTTTTGATCTAACAATTGGATCTCCCTCAAAGTTTTACATGAGTTTCGGGACGCTGTTTTCCTTGGAGTTGATTTGGAATGGCTACTCGGTGAGACAGTTGTCTCATCGCGCCAGACCAGAGTACCGGTATGAAAGGTCCATATTTTTTTATCCGACTGTTGGATCTCCTTCAAATTTTTACAGGAGTGTCGGGACGCTGTTTTCCTTGAACTAGATGTGGAATTGCTACTCGGTACGGCGGAGGTCTCGTCGCGCTAGACGAGCGTCCCGATTCGAAAGGGCCATTACTTTTGATCCGATCGTTGGGTCTCCCTTAAATTTTTACAGGAGTGTCGGGACGCTGTTTTTCTTGAAGTAGATGTGGAATCGCTACTCGGTGCGGCGGAGGTCTCGTCGCGCCAGACAAGAGTACCGGTTCAAAAGGGCCATAACTTTTGATCCGATAGTTGGATCTTCCTCAAAGTTTTACATGAGTTTCGGGTCGCTGCTTTCCTTGGAGTAGATGTGGAATCGCTACTCGATGCGGAGGAGGTCTCGTCGCGCTAGACGAGTGTACCGGTTCGAAAGGGCTTGATCCGACCGTTGGATCTCCCTTAAATTTTTACAGGAGTGTCGGGACGCTGTTTTCCTTGAAGTAGATGTGGAATCGCTACTTGGTGCGGCGGAGGTCTGGTCGCGCCAAACTAGAGTACCGGTTCAAAAGGGCCATAACTTTTGATCCGACCCTTGGATCTCCTTCAAAGTTTTACACGAGTTTCGGGACGCTGTTTTCCTTGGAGTTGATGTGGAATCGCTACTCGGTGAGGCAGAGGTCTCATTACGCCGGAACAGAGTACAGGTATCAAAGGGCCATAAATTTTTATCCGACCGTTGAATATCCCTCAAAGTTTTACAGGAGTTTCAGGATGCTGTTTTCCTTGGAGTAGATGTGGAATCGCTACTCGATGAGGCGGAGGGCTCGTCGCGCCAGACCAGAGTATCGGTTTGAAAGGGCCATAACTTTTGATCCGACCGTGGGATCTCCCTCGAATTTTTACAGGAGTTTCAGGACGCTGTTTTCCTTGGAGTAGATGGGGAATCGTTAGTCGGTGAGGCGGAGGTCTCGTCGCGCCAGACCAGAGTATCGGTTTGAAAGGGCCAGAACTTTTGATCCGACCGGTGGATCTCCCTCGAATTTTTACAGGAGTTTCAGGACGCTGTTTTCCTTGTAGTAGATGGGGAATCGCTACTCGGTGAGGCCGAGGTCTCGTCGCGCCAGACGAGCGTACCGGTTCGAAAGGGCCATAACTTTTGAGCCGATCGTTGGATCTCCCTCCAATTTTTTCAGGAGTTTCGAAACACTGTTTTCCTTGCAGTTTATGTGGAATGGCTACTCGGTGAGGCAGAGGTCTCGTGACGCCAGATCAGAGTACAGGTATCAAAGGGCCATAAGTTTTTATCCGACCGTTGGATATCCCTCAAAGTTTTACAGGAGTTTCGGGACACTGTTTTCCTTGGAGTAGATGTGGAATCGCTACTCAGTGGGGCGGAGGTCTAGTGGCGCCAGACCAGAGTACCGGTTCGAAGGGGCCATAACTTTTGAGCCGACCGTTGGATCTCCCTCAAATTTTTACAGGAGTTTCGAAACGTTGTTTTCCTTGCAATTTATGTGGAATGGCTACTCGATGAGGCGGAGGTCTCGTCGCGCCAGACTAGAGTACAGGTATCAAAGGGCCATAATTTTTTATCCGCACGTTGGATCTCCCTCG
The DNA here is from genome assembly GCF_951802175.1 of Populus nigra. Taxonomy (NCBI): domain Eukaryota; kingdom Viridiplantae; phylum Streptophyta; class Magnoliopsida; order Malpighiales; family Salicaceae; genus Populus; species Populus nigra. The sequence continues at coordinate 6,186,253 of NC_084866.1, read as the reverse complement.
AATTTTTACAGGAGTTTTGGGGACGCTGTTTTCCTTGGAGTAGATGGGGAATCGCTACTCGGTGAGGCCGAGGTCTCGTCGCGCCAGACGAGCGTACCGGTTCGAAAGGGCCATAACTTTTGATCCGACCGTTGGATCTCCCTCAAATTTTTACAGGAGTTTCGGGACGCTGTTTTCCTTGGAGTAGATGGGGAATCGCTACTTGGTGAGGCGGAGGTCTCGTTGCGCTAGAAGAGCGTACCGGTTTGAAAGGGCCATAACTTTTGATCCGACCGTTGGTTCTCCCTCAAATTTTTTCAGGAGTTTCGACACGCTGTTTTTCTTGAAGTAGATGGGGAATCGCTACTCGGTGGGGCGGAGGTCCCGTCACGCCAGACTAGAGTACAGGTATTAAAAAGCCATAATTTTTTATCCGACTGTTGGATAACCCTCGAAGTTTTACATGAGTTTCGGGACGCTGTTTTCCTTGGAGTAGATGCGGAATCGCTACTCGGTGGGATGGAGGTCTCGTCGCGCCAAACCTGAGTACCGGTTCGAAAGGGCCATAACTTTTGATCCGACCGTTGGATCTCCTTCAAATATTTTCAGGAGTTTAGGGACGTTGTTTTCCTTGGAGTAGATATGGAATGGCTACTCGGTGAGTCGGAGATCTCGTCGCGCCAGACGAGAGTACCGGTTCGAAAGGACCATAACTTTTGATCCGACCGTTGGATCTCCCTTGAATTTTTACAGAAGTTTCGAGACACTGTTTTCCTTGGAGTAGATGGTGAATCACTACTCGGTGAGGAGGAGGTCTCGTCGCGCTACACACGTGTAACGGTTCGAAAGGGCCATAACTTTTGATCTGACCATTGGATCTCCCTCAAATTTTTTAAGGAGTTTCGAAACGCTGTTTTCCTTGCAGTTTATGTGGAATGCCTACTCGATAAGGCGGAGGTCTCGTCGCGCCAGACGAGAGTACAGGTATCAAAGGGCCATAATTTTTTATCCGACCATTGGATATCCCTCAAAGTTTTACAGGAATTTCGGGACACTGTTTTCCTTGGAGTAGATGTGGAATCGCTACTCAGTGCGGCGGAGGTCTCGTCGCGCTAGACAAGCGTCCCGGTTCGAAAGGGCCATAACTTTTGATCCGACCGTTGGGTCTCCCTTAAATTTTTACAAGAGTGTCGGGACAATGTTTTCCTTGAAGTAGATGTGGAATCGCTACTCGGTTAGGCGGAGGTCTCGTCGCGCCAGACTAGAGTTTCGGTTCAAAAGGGCCATAACTTTTGATCCGACAGTTGGATCTCCTTCAAAGTTTTACATGAGTTTCGGGACGCTGTTTTCCTTGGAGTTGATTTGGAATCGCTACTCGGTGAGACTGTTGTCTCATCGCGCCAGACCAGAGTACCGGTATGAAAGGTCCATATTTTTTTATCCGACTGTTGGATCTCCTTCAAAGTTTTACAGGAGTTTCGGGACGCTGTTTTCCTTGAAGTAGATGTGGAATCGCTACTCGGTGCGGCAGAGGTCTCGTCGCGCCACACTATAGTACCGGTTCAAAAGGGCCATAACTTTTGATCCGACAGTTGGATCTCCCTCAAAGTTTTATAGGAGTTTCGGGACGCTGTTTTCCTTGAAGTAGATGTGGAATCGCTACTCGGTGGGGTGGAGGTCTCGTCGCGCCAGACTAGAGTACAGGTTCGCAAGGGGTATAACTTTTGATCCGACCATTGGATCTCCCTCAAATTTTTTCAGGAGTTTCGAAACGCTGTTTTCCTTGCAGTTTATGTGGAATGCCTACTCGATGAGGCGGAGGTCTCGTCGCGCCAGACTAGAGTACAGGTATCAAAGGGCCATAATTTTTTATCCGACCATTGGATATCCCTCAAAGTTTTACAGGAATTTCGGGACACTGTTTTCCTTGGAGTAGATGTGGAATCGCTACTCGGTGCGGCGGAGGTCTCGTCGCGCTAGACAAGCATCCCGGTTCGAAAGGGCCATAACTTTTAATCCGACCGTTGGGTCTCCCTTAAATTTTTACATGAGTGTCGGGACGCTATTTTCCTTGAAGTAAATGTGGAATCGCTACTTGGTTAGGCGGAGGTCTCGTCGCGCCAGACTAGAGTTTCGGTTCAAAAGGGCCATAACTTTTGATCCGACAGTTGGATCTCCCTAAAGTTTTACATGAGTTTTGGGACGCTGTTTTCCTTGGAGTTGATTTGGAATGGCTACTCGGTGAGACAGATGTCTCAACGCGCCAGACCAGAGTACCGGTATGAAAGGTCCAGATTTTTTTATCCGACTGTTGGATCTCCTTCAAAGTTTTACAGGAGTTTCGGGACGCTGTCTTCCTTGGAGTAGATGCAGCATCGCTACTCGGTGGGGCGGAGGTCTCGTCGCGCCAGACTAGAGTACAGGTATCAAAGGGCCATAATTTTTTATCCGACCATTGGATATCCCTCAAAGTTTTACAGGAATTTCAGGACACTGTTTTCCTTGGAGTAGATGTGGAATCGCTACTCGGTGCGGCGGAGGTCTCGTCGCGCTAGACAAGCATCCCGGTTCGAAAGGGCCATAACTTTTGATCCGACCGATGGATCTCCCTTAAATTTTTACAGGAGTGTCGGGACGCTGTTTTCCTTGATGTAGATGTGGAATCGCTCCTCGGTGCGGCGGAGGTATCGTCGCGCCAAACTAGAGTACCAGTTCAAAAGGGCCATAACTTTTTATCCGACCGTTAGATCTCCATCAAATGTTTACAGGATTGTCGGGACGCTGTTTTCCTTGGAGTTGATGTGGAATGGCTACTCGGTGAGGCAGAGGTCTCGTTACGCCAAATCAGAGTACAGGTATCAAAGGGCCATAAGTTTTTATCCGACCGTTGGATATCCCTTAAAGTTTTACAGGAGTTTCAGGATGCTGTTTTCCTTGGAGTAGATTTGAAATCACTATTCGATGAGGCGGAGGGCTCGTCGCGCCAGACCAGAGTACCGGTTCGAAAGTGCCATAACTTTTGATCCGATCGTTGGATCTCCCTCAAATTTTTTCATGAGTTTTGAAACGCTGTTTTCCTTGGAGTAGATGTGGAATCGCTACTCGGTGAGGTGGAGGTCTCGTCGCGCCAGACCAGAGTACAGGTATTAAAGAGCCATAATTTTTTATCCGACTGTTGGATATCCCTCAAAGTTTTACGGGAGTTTCGGGACGCTGTTTTCCTTGGAGTAGATGCGAAATCGCTACTCAGTGGGGCGGATGTCTCGTCGCCCCAGACCAGAGTACCGGTTCAAAGGAGCCATAACTTTTGATCCGACCGTTGGATCTCCCTCAAATTTTTTCAGGAGTTTCGAAACGCTGTTTTCCTTGGAGTAGATGTGGAATCGCTACTCGGTGGGGCGGAGATCTCGTCGCGCTAGACTAGAGTACAAGTACAAAAGAGCCATAATTTTTTATCCGACTGTTGGATATCCCTCAAATTTTTACAGGAGTGTCGGGACGCTGTTTTCCTTGGAGTAGATGTGGAATAGCTACTTGGTGAGGCGGAGGTCTCGTCGCGCCACACTTGAGTCCCGGTTCGAAAGGGCCATAACTTTTGATCGGACCGTTGGATCTCCCTCGAATTTTTAGAGGAGTTTCGGGACGCTGTTTTCCTTGAAGTAGATGTGGAATAGCTACTTGGTGAGGCGGAGGTCTCGTCGCGCCACACTTGAGTCCCGGTTCGAAAGGGCCATAACTTTTGATCGGACCGTTGGATCTCCCTCAAATATTTATAGGAGTGTCGGGACGATGTTTTCCTTGGAGTAGATACGGAATCGCTACTCGGTGGGGCGGAGGTCTCGTCGCGCCAGACTAGAGTACCGGTTCAAAAGGGCCATAATTTTTGATCCGACAATTGGATCTCCCTCAAAGTTTTACACGAGTTTCGGGATGCTGTTTTCCTTGGAGTTGATGTGGAATGGCTACTCGGTGAGGTAGTTGTCTCATCGAGCCAGACCAGAGTACCGGTATCAAAGGGCCATAATTTTTTATCCGACCGTTGGATATCCCTCAAAGTTTATAGGAGTTTCGGGACACTGTTTTCCTTGGAGTAGATGTGGAATCGCTACTCGGTGGGGCGGAGGCCTCGTCGCGCCAGAGGAGAGTACCGGTTCGAATGGGCCATTACTTTTGATCCGACCGTTGGATCTCCCTCAAATATTTTCAAGAGTGTCGGGACACTGTTTTCCTTGGAGTAGATGTAGCCTCGCTACTCGGTGAGGCGGAGGTCTCCTCGCGCCAGACTAGAGTACCGGTTTCAAAGGGCCATAACTTTTGATCCGACCGTTGGATCTCCCTCAAAGTTTTACACGAGTTTCGGGACGCTGTTTTCCTTGGAGTTGATGTGGAATGGCTACTCGGTGAGGTCCAGGTCTCGTTGCGCGAGACCAGAGTACAAGTATCAAAAGGCTATAATTTTTTATCCGACCGTTGGATATCCCTCAAAGTTTTACAGGAGTTTCGGGACGCTGTTTTCGTTAGAGTAGATGCGGAATCGCTACTCGATGGGACGGAGGTCTCCTCGCGGAAGACCAGAGTACCAGTTCGAAAGGGCCATAACTTTTGATCCGACCGTTCGATCTGCCACAAATTTTTTCAGGATTTTCGAAACGCTGTTTTCATTGGAGTAGATGTGGAATTGCTACTCGGTGGGGCGGAGGTCTCGTCGCGCCAGACCAGAGTACAGGAACAAAAAAGCCATAATTTTTAATCCGACTGTTGGATATCCCTCAAAGTTTTACAGGAGTGTCGGGACGCTGTTTTCCTTGGAGTAGATGGGGAATCGCTACTTGGTGGGGCGGAGGTCTCGTCGCACAAGACCAGAGTACAGGTACAAAAAAGCCATAATTTTTTATCCGACTGTTAGATATCCCTCAAAGTTTTACAGGAGTGTCGGGACACTGTTTTCCTTGGAGTAGATGTGGCATTGCTACTCGGTGAAGCGGAGGTCTCGTCACGCCAGACCAGAGTACCGGTTTGAAAGGGCCATAACTTTTGATCCGACCGTTGGATCTCCCTCAAATATTTTACACGAGTTTCGGGACGCTGTTTTCCTTGGAGTTGATGTGGAATGGCTACTCGGTGAGGCAGAGGTCTCGTTACGCCAGACCAGAGTACAGGTATCAAAGGGCCATAATTTTTTATCCGACCGTTGGATATCCCTCAAAGTTTTACAGGAGTTTCAGGATGCTGTTTTCCTTGGAGTAGATAGGGAATCGCTACTCGATGAGGCGGAGGTCTCGTCGCGCCAGACGAGAGTACCGGTTCGAAAGGGCCATAACTTTTGATCGGACCGTTGGATCTCTCTCGAATTTTTACAGGAGTTTCGGGACGCTGTTTTCCTTGGAGTAGATGGGGAATCACTACTCGGTGAGGCGGAGGTCTCGTCGCGCTAGACGAGCGTACCGGTTCGAAAGGGCCATAACTTTTGATCCGACCGTTGGATCTCCCTCAAAGTTTTTACATGAGTTTCGAAACGTTGTTTTCCTTTCTGTTTATGTGGAATGGCTACTCGATGAGGCGGAGATCTCGTCGCGCCAGACTAGAGTACAGGTATCGAAGGGCCATAATTTTTTATCCGACTGTTGGATATCCCTCAAAGTTTTACAGGAGTGTCGGGACGCTGTTTTCCTTGGAGTAGATGGGGAATCGCTACTTGGTGGGGCGGAGGTCTCGTCGCACAAGACCAGAGTACAGGTACAAAAAAGCCATAATTTTTTATCCGACTGTTAGATATCCCTCAAAGTTTTACAGGAGTGTCGGGACACTGTTTTCCTTGGAGTAGATGTGGCATCGCTACTCGGTGAAGCGGAGGTCTCGTCACGCCCGACCAGAGTACCAGTTTGAAAGGGCCATAACTTTTGATCCTACCGTTGGGTCTCCCTCAAATATTTTACACGAGTTTCGGGACGCTTTTTTCCTTGGAGTTGATGTGGAATGGCTACTCGGTGAGGCAGAGGTCTCGTTACGCCAGACCAGAGTACAGGTATCAAAGGGCCATAATTTTTTATCCGACCGTTGGATATCCCTCAAAGTTTTACAGGAGTTTCATGATGCTGTTTTCCTTGGAGTAGATAGGGAATCGCTACTCGATGAGGCGGAGGTCTCGTCGCGCCAGACGAGAGTACCGGTTCGAAAGGGCCATAACTTTTGATCGGACCGTTGGATCTCCCTCGAATTTTTACAGGAGTTTCGGGACGCTGTTTTCCTTGGAGTAGATAGGGAATCACTACTCGGTGAGGCGGAGGTCTCGTCGCGCTAGACGAGCGTACCGGTTCGAAAGGGCCATAACTTTTGATCCGACCGTTGGATCTCCCTCAAAGTTTTTACATGAGTTTCGAAACGTTGTTTTCCTTTCTGTTTATGTGGAATGGCTACTCGATGAGGCGGAGATCTCGTCGCGCCAGACTAGAGTACAGGTATCGAAGGGCCATAATTTTTTATCCGACTGTTGGATATCCCTTGAAGTTTTTCAGGAGTTTCGGGACGCTGTTTTCCTTGGAGTAGATGCGGAATCGCTACTCGGTGGGGTGGAGGTCTCGTCGCGCCAAACCTGAGTACCGGTTCGAAAGGGCCATAACTTTTGATCCGACCGTTGGATCTCCCTCGAATTTTTTCAGGAGTTTCGGGACGTTGTTTTACTTGGAGTAGATGTGGAATGGCTACTCTATGAGTCGGAGATTTCGTCGCGCCAGACCAGAGTACCGGTTCGAAAGGGCCACAACTTTTGATCCGACCGTTGGATCTCCCTCGAATTTTTACAGGAGTTTCGGGACGCTGTTTTCCTTGGAGTAGATGGGGAATCGCTGCTCAGTGAGGCGGAGGTCTCGTCGCGCTAGACGAACGTACCGGTTCGAAAGTCCCATAACTTTTGATCCAACCGTTGGATCTCCCTTAAATTTTTACAGGAGTGACGGGACGCTGTTTTCCTTGAAGTAGATGTGGAATCGCTACTCGTTGTGGCGGAGGTCTCGTCGCGCCAAACTATAGTACCGGTTAAAAAAGGCCATAACTTTTGATCCAATCGTTGGATCTCCTTCAAAGTTTTACACGAGTTTCGGGACGCTGTTTTCCTTGGAGTTGATGTGGAATGGGTACTCGGTGAGGCAGAGGTCTCGTTACGCCAGACCAGAGTACAGATATCAAAGGGCCATAATTTTTTATCCGACCGTTGGATATCCCTCAAAGTTTTACAGGAGTTTCAGGATGTTGTTTTCCTTGGAGTAGATAGGGAATCGCTACTCGGTGAGGCGGAGGTCTCGTCGCGCGAGACGAGCGTACCGGTTCGAAAGGGCCATAACCTTTGATCCAACCGTTGGATCTCCCTTAAATTTTTACAGGAGTGTCGGGACGCTGTTTTCCTTGAAGTAGATGTGGAATCGCAACTCGGTGCGGCGGAGGTCTCGTCGCGCCAAACTATAGTACCGGTTCAAAAGGGCCATAACTTTTGATCCGACCGTTGGATCTCCCTCAAAGTTTTAGAGGAGTTTCAGGACGCTGTTTTCCTTGGAGTAGAAGCGAAATCGCTACTCGGTGGGGCGAAGGTCTCGTCGCGCCAGACTAGAGTACAGGTTTGAAAGGGCTATAACTTTTGATCCGACCGTTGGATCTCCATCAAATGTTTACAGGAGTGTCGGGACGCTGTTTTCTTTGAAGTAGATGTGGATTTGCTACTCGGTTAGGCGGAGGTCTCGTCGCGCCAGACTAGAGTTTCGGTTCAAAAGGGCCATAACTTTTGATCCGACAGTTGGATCTCCCTCAAAGTTTTACATGAATTTCGGGACGCTGTTTTCCTTGGAGTTGATTTGGAATGGCTACTCGGTGAGACAGTTGTCTCATCGCGCCAGACCAGAGTACCGGTATGAAAGATCCATATTTTTTTATCCGACTATTGGATCTCCTTCAAAGATTTACAGGAGTTTCGGGACGCTGTTTTCCTTGAAGTAGATGTGGAATCGCTACTCGGTGGGACGGAGGTCTCCTCACGCCAGACCAGAGTACCAGTTCGAAAGGGCTATAACTTTTGATCCAACCGTTAGATCTCCCTCAAATGTTTACAGGAGTGTCGGGACACTATTTTCCTTGCAGTAGATGTGGCATCGCTATTCGGTGAAGCGGAGGTCTCGTCACGCCAGACCAGAGTACCAGTTCGAAAGGGCCATAATTTTTTATCAGACCTTTGGATCTCCCTCAAATTTTTTCAGGAGTTTCGAAACGCTGTTTTTCTTGGAGTAGATGTGGAATAGCTACTCGGTGAGGCGGAGGTGTCGTCGCGCTAGATGTTGAATAGCTACTCGGTGGGGCGGAGGTCTCATCGCGCCACACTAGAGTACCGGTACGAAAGGGCCATAACTTTTGATCCGACCGTTGGATCTCCCTCAAATTTTTACGGGAGTGTCAGGACGATGTTTTCCTTAGAGTAGATGCGGAATCGCTACTCGGTGGGCGGAGGTCTCGTCGCGCCAGACCAAAGTACAGGTACTAAAGAGCCATAATTTTTTATTCGACTGTAGGATATCCCTCAAAGTTTTACAGGAGTTTCGGGACGCTGTTTTCCTTCGAGTAGATGCGGAATCGATACTCGGTGGGGCGGAGGTCTCGTCGAGCCAGAGTAGAGTACCGGTTCGAAAGGGCCATAACTTTTGATCCGACCGTTGGATCTCCCTCAAATATTTTCAGGAGTGTCGGGACGCTGTTTTCCTTGGAGTAGATGTGGCCTGGCTACTCGGTGAGGCGGAGGTCTCATCGCGCCAGAGTAGAGTACTGATTCGAAAGGGCCATAACTTTTGATCCGACCGTTGGATCTCCCTCAAATATTTTCAGGAGTTTCGGGACGCTGTTTTCCTTGGAGTAGATGTGGCATCGCTACTCGGTGAGGCGGAGGTCTCGTCGCGCCAGCGTAGAGTACATGTACTAAAGAGCCATAATTTTTTATCCGACTGTTGGATATCCCTCAAAGTTTTACAGGAGTTTCGGGACACTATTTTCCTTGGAGTAGATGTGGAATCCCTACTCGGTGAGGCGGAGGTCTCGTCGCGCCAGACTAGAGTACCGGTTCGAAAGGGCCATAACTTTTGATCCGACTGTTAGATCTCGCTCAAATATTTTCAGGAGTTTCGGGACGCTGTTTTCCTTGGAGTCGATGTGGAATGGCTACTCGGTGAGACGGAGGTCTCGTCACGCCAGACCAGAGTACCGGTTCGAAAGGGCCATAACTTTTGATCCGATCGTTGGATCTCCCTCAAATATTTTCAGTAGTTTCGGGACGCTGTTTTCCTTGGAGTCGGTGTGGAATGGCTACTCGATGAGGCGGAGGTCTCGTCGCGCCAGACTAGAGTACCAGTTCGAAAGGGCTATAACTTTTGATCCAACCGTTAGATCTCCCTCAAATGTTTACAGGAGTGTCGGGACACTGTTTTCCTTGCAGTAGATGTGGCATCGCTATTCGGTGAAGCGGAGGTCTCGTCACGCCAGACCAGAGTACCAGTTCGAAAGGGCCATAATTTTTTATCCGACCTTTGGATCTCCCTCAAATTTTTTCAGGAGTTTCGAAACGCTGTTTTCCTTGGAGTAGATGTTGAATAGCTACTCGGTGGGGCGGAGGTCTAGTCGCGCCAAACTAGAGTACCGGTACGAAAGGGCCATAACTTTTGATCCGACCGTTGGATTTCCCTCAAATTTTTACGGGAGTGTCAGGACGATGTTTTCCTTGGAGTAGATGCGGAATCGCTACTCGGTGGGGCGGAGGTCTCCTCGCACCAGACCAAAGTACAGGTACTAAAGAGCCATAATTTTTTATCCGACTGTAAGATATCCCTCAAAGCTTTACAGAAGTTTCAGGACGCTGTTTTCCTTGGAGTAGATGGTGAATAGCTACTCGGTGGGGCGGAGGTCTCGTCGCGCCAGACCAGAGTACCGGTTCGAAAAGGCCATAACTTTTGATCCGACCGTTGAATCTCCCTCAAATATTTTCAGGAGTGTCGGGACGCTGTTTTCCTTGGAGTAGATGTGGCCTGGCTACTCGGTGAGGCGGAGGTCTCATCGCGCCAGAGTAGAGTACCGATTCGAAATGGCCATAACTTTTGATCCGACCATTGGATCTCCATCGAATTTTTACAGGAGTTTCGGGACGTTGTTTTCCTTAGAGTAGATGCGGAATCGCTACTCGGTGAGGCGGAGGTCTCGTCACGCCAGACTAAAGTACCGGTTTGAAAGGGCCATAACTTTTGATCCGACCGTTGGATCTCCCTCAAATGTTTACAGGAGTGTCGGGACGCTATTTTCCTTGGAGTAGATGTGGCATCGCTACTCGGTGAAGTGGAGGTATCGTCATGCCAGACCAGAGTACCGGTTCTAAAGGGCCATAACTTTTGATCCGACCGTTGGATCTCCCTCAAAGTTTTACAGGAGTTTCAAAACCCTGTTTTCCTTGGAGTAGATATGGAATCGCTACTCGGTAGGGCGGAGGTCTCGTCGCGCCAAACTAGAGTACCGGTACGAAAGGGCCATAACTTTTGATCCGACCTTTGGATCTCCCTCAAATTTTTACGGGAGTGTCAGGACGATGTTTTCCTTGGAGTAGATGCGGAATCGCTACTCGGTGGGGCGGAGGTCTCCTCGCACTAGACCACAGTACAGGTACTAAAGAGCCATAATTTTTTATCCGACTGTAAGATATCCCTCAAAGCTTTACAGGAGTTTCGGGACGCTGTTTTCCTTAGAGTAGATGTTGAATAGCTACTCGGTGGGGCGGAGGTCTCGTCGCGCCAGACCAGAGTACCGGTTCGAAAGGGCCATAACTTTTGATCCGACCTTTGGATCTCCCTCAAATTTTTACGGGAGTGTCAGGACGATGTTTTCCTTGGAGTAGATGCGGAATCGCTACTCGGTGGGGCGGAGGTCTCCTCGCACTAGACCACAGTACAGGTACTAAAGAGCCATAATTTTTTATCCGACTGTAAGATATCCCTCAAAGCTTTACAGGAGTTTCGGGACGCTGTTTTCCTTAGAGTAGATGTTGAATAGCTACTCGGTGGGGCGGAGGTCTCGTCGCGCCAGACCAGAGTACCGGTTCGAAAGGGCCATAACTTTTGATCCGACCGTTGAATCTCCCTCAAATTTTTACGGGAGTGTCAGGACGATGTTTTCCTTGGAGTAGATGCAGAATCGCTACTCGGTGGGGCGGAGGTCTCCTCGCACCAGACCAAAGTACAGGTACTAAAGAGCCATAATTTTTTATCCGACTGTAAGATATCTCTCAAAGCTTTACAGGAGTTTCGGGACGCTGTTTTCCTTGGAGTAGATGAGGAATCGCTACTCGGTGGGGCGGAGGTGTCGTCGCGCCAGACCAGAGTACAGGAACAAAAGAGCCGTAATTTTTATCCGACTGTTGGATATCCCTCAAACTTTTACAGGAGTGTCGGGACGCTGTTTTCCTTGGAGTAGATGGGGAATCGCTACTCGGTGGGGCGGAGGTCTCGTCGCGCAAGACCAGAGTACAGGTACAAAAGGGCCATAATTTTTTATCTGACAATTGGATCTCCCTCAAAGTTTTACACGAGTTTCGGGACGCTGTTTTCCTTGGAGTTGATATGGAATGGCTACTCGGTGAGGTAGTTGTCTCATCGAGCCAGACCAGAGTACCGGTATCAAAGGGCCATAATTTTTTATCCGACCGTTGGATATCCCTCAAAGTTTTACAGGAGTTTCGGGACACTGTTTTCCTTGGAGTAGATGTGGAATCGCTACTCAGTGGGGCGGAGGCCTCGTCGCGCCAGAGGAGAGTACCGGTTCGAATGGGCCATTACTTTTGATCCGACCGTTGGATCTCCCTCAAATATTTTCAAGAGTTTCGGGACGCTGTTTTCCTTGGAGTAGATGTGGAATCGTTACTCGATGGGGCGGAGGTCTCGTCGCGCCAGACTAGAGTACAGGTACTAAAGAGCCATAATTTTTTATCCGACTGTTGGATATCCCTCAAAGTTTTACAGGAGTGTCGGGACGCTGTTTTCCTTGGAGTAGATGTGGAATCGCTACTCGGTGGGACGGAGGTCTCCTCACGCCACACCAGAGTACAAGTTCGAAAGGGCCATAACTTTTAATCCGACCGTTGGATCTCCCTCAAATTTTTTCAGGAGTTTCGAAACGCTGTTTTCCTTGGAGTAGATGTGGAATCGCTACTCGGTGGGGCGGAGGTCTCGTCGCGCCAGACTAGAGTACCGGTACGAAAGGGCCATAACTTTTGATCCGACCGTTGGATCTCCCTCAAATTTTTACGGGAGTGTCAGGACGATGTTTTCCTTGGAGTAGATGCGGAATCGCTACTCGATGGGATGGAGGTCTCCTCGCGCCAGACCAGAGTACCAGTTCGAAAGGGCCATAACTTTTGATCCGACCGTTCGATCTCCCTCAAATATTTTCAGGAGTTTCGGGACGCTGTTTTCCTTGGAGTCGATGTGGAATGGCTACTCGGTGAGACGGAGGTCTCGTCACGCCAGACCAGAATACCGGTTTGAAAGGGCCATAACTTTTGATCCGATCGTTGGATCTCCCTCAAATATTTTCAGGAGTTTCAGGACGCTGTTTTCCTTGGAGTCGGTGTGGAATGGCTACTCGATGAGGCGGAGGTCTCGTCGCGCCAGACTAGAGTACCAGTTCGAAAGGGCTATAACTTTTGATCCAACCGTTAGATCTCCCTCAAATGTTTACAGGAGTGTCGGGACACTGTTTTTCTTGCAGTAGATGTGGCATCGCTATTCGGTGAAGTGGAGGTCTCGTCACGCCAGACAAGAGTACCATTTCGAAAGGGCCATAATTTTTGATCCGACCTTTGGATCTCCCTCAAATTTTTTCAGGAGTTTCGAAACGCTGTTTTCCTTGGAGTAGATGTGGAATCGCTACTCGGTGAGGCGGAGGTCTCGTCGCGCCAGACCAAAGTACAGGTACTAAAGAGCCATAATTTTTTATCCGACTGTAGGATATCCCTCAAAGTTTTACAGGAGTTTCGGGACGCTGTTTTCCTTCGAGTAGATGCGGAATCGATACTCGGTGGGGTGGAGGTCTCGTCGAGCCAGAGTAGAGTACCGGTTCGAAAGGGCCATAACTTTTGATCCGACTGTTGGATCTCCCTCAAATATTTTCAGGAGTGTCGGGACGCTGTTTTCCTTGGAGTAGATGTGGCCTGGCTACTCGGTGAGGCGGAGGTCTCATCGCGCCAGAGTAGAGTACTGATTCGAAAGGGCCATAACTTTTGATCCGACCGTTGGATCTCCCTCAAATATTTTCAGGAGTTTCGGGACGCTGTTTTCCTTGGAGTAGATGTGGCATCGCTACTCGGTGAGGCGGGGGTCTCGTCGCGCCAGCGTAGAGTACAGGTACTAAAGAGCCATAATTTTTTATCCGACTGTTGGATATCCCTCAAAGTTTTACAGGAGTTTCGGGACACTGTTTTCCTTGGAGTAGATGTGGAATCCCTACTCGGTGAGGCGGAGGTCTCGTCGCGCCAGACTAGAGTACCGGTTCGAAAGGGCCATAACTTTTGATCCGACTGTTAGATCTCGCTCAAATATTTTCAGGAGTTTCGGGACGCTGTTTTCCTTGGAGTCGATGTGGAATGGCTACTCGGTGAGATGGAGGTCTCGTCACGTCAGACCAGAGTACCGGTTCGAAAGGGCCATAACTTTTGATCCGATCGTTGGATCTCCCTCAAATATTTTCAGGAGTTTCGGGACGCTGTTTTCCTTGGAGTCGGTGTGGAATGGCTACTCGATGAGGCGGAGGTCTCGTCGCGCCAGACTAGAGTACCAGTTCGAAAGGGCTATAACTTTTAATCCAACCGTTAGATCTCCCTCAAATGTTTACAGGAGTGTCGGGACACTGTTTTCCTTGCAGTAGATGTGACATCGCTATTCGGTGAAGCGGAGGTCTCGTCACGCCAGACCAGAGTACCAGTTCGAAAGGGCCATAATTTTTGATCCGACCTTTGGATCTCCCTCAAATTTTTTCAGGAGTTTCGAAACGCTGTTTTCCTTGGAGTAGATGTTGAATAGCTACTCGGTGGGGCGGAGGTCTCGTCGCGCCAAACTAGAGTACCGGTACGAAAGGGCCATAACTTTTGATCCGACCGTTGGATCTCCCTCAAATATTTACGGGAGTGTCAGGACGATGTTTTCCTTGGAGTAGATGCGGAATCGCTACTTGGTGGGGCGGAGATCTCGTCGCGCCAGACCAGAGTACAGGTACAAAAGAGCCATAATTTTTTATCCGACTGTTGGATATCCCTCAAAGCTTTACAGGAGTGTCGGGACGCTGTTTTCCTTGGAGTAGATGCGGAATCGCTACTCGGTGGGGCGGAGGTCTCGTCGCGCCAGACCAGAGTACAGGAACAAAAGAGCCGTAATTTTTATCCGACTGTTGGATATCCCTCAAAGTTTTACAGGAGTTTCGGGACGATGTTTTCCTTGGAGTAGATGGGGAATCGCTACTCGATGGGGCGGAGGTCTCGTCGCGCAAGACCAGAGTACAGGAACAAAAGAGCCGTAATTTTTTATCCGACAATTGGATCTCCCTCAAAGTTTTACACGAGTTTCGGGACGCTGTTTTCCTTGGAGTTGATGTGGAATGGCTACTCGGTGAGGTAGTTGTCTCATCGAGCCAGACCAGAGTACCGGTATCAAAGGGCCATAATTTTTTATCCGACCGTTGGATATCCCTCAAAGTTTTACAGGAGTTTCGGGACACTGTTTTCCTTGGAGTAGATGTGGAATCGCTACTCAGTGGGGCGGAGGCCTCGTCGCGCTAGAGGAGAGTACCGGTTCGAATGGGCCACTACTTTTGATCCGACCGTTGGATCTCCCTCAAATATTTTCAAGAGTTTCGGGACGCTGTTTTCCTTAGAGTAGATGTGGAATCGTTACTCGATGGGGCGGAGGTCTCGTCGCGCCAGACTAGAGTACAGTTACTAAAGCGCCATAATTTTTTATCCGACTGTTGGATATCCTTCAAAGTTTTACAGGAGTGTCGGGACTCTGTTTTCCTTGGAGTAGATGTGGAATCGCTACTCGGTGGGACGGAGGTCTCCTCACGCCAGACCAGAGTACAAGTTCGAAAGGGCCATAACTTTTGATCCGATCGTTGGATCTCCCTCAAATTTTTTCAGGAGTTTCGAAACGCTGTTTTCCTTGAAGTAGATGTGGAATCGCTACTCGGTGGGGCGGAGGTCTCGTCGCGCCAGAGTAGAGTACCGGTTCCAAAGGGCCATAACTTTTGATCCTACCGTTGGATCTCCCTCAAAGTTTTACACGAGTTTCGGGACGCTGTTTTCCTTGCAGTTCATGTGGAATGACTACTCGGTGAGGTCGAGGTCTCGTTGCGCGACCGTTGGATATCCCTCCAAGTTTTACAGGAGTTTCGGGACGCTGTTTTCCTTAGAGTAGATGCGGAATCGCTACTCGATGGGACGGAGGTCTCCTCGCGCCAGACTAGAGTACCAGTTCGAAAGGGCCATAACTTTTGATCCGACCGTTCGATCTCCCTCAAATTTTTTCAGGATTTTCGAAACGCTGTTTTCATTGGAGTAGATGTGGAATCGCTACTCGGTGGGACGGAGGTCTCGTCGCGCCAGACCAGTGTACAGGAACAAAAAAGCCATAATTTTTTATCCGACTATTGGATATCCCTCAAAGTTTTACAAGAGTGTCGGGACGCTTTTTTCCTTGGAGTAGATGGGGAATCGCTACTCGGTGGGGCGGAGGTCTCGTCACGCCAGACTAGAGTACCCGTTTGAAAGGGCCATAACTTTTGATCCGACCGTTGGATATCCCTCAAAGTTTTACAGGAGTTTCAAAACGCTGTTTTCCTTGGAGTAGATGTTGAATCGCTACTCGGTAGGGCGGAGGTCTCGTCGCGCAAGACCAAAGTACAGGTACCAAAGAGCCATAATTTTTTATCCGACTGTAGGATATCCCTCAAAGTTTTACTGGAGTTTCGGGACGCTGTTTTCCTTGGAGTAGATGTGGCATCGCTTCTCGGTGTGGCGGAAGTCTCGTCGCGCCAGAGTCGAGTACCGGTTTGAAAGGGCCATCACTTTTGATCCGACCGTTGGATCTCCCTCAAAGTTTTACAGGAGTTTCAAAACGCTGTTTTCCTTGGAGTAGATGTGGAATCGCTACTCGGTGGGGCGGAGGTCTCGTCGCGCCAGACTAGAGTACCGGTACGAAAGGGCCATAACTTTTGATCCGATCGTTGGATCTCCCTCAAATTTTTACAGGAGTGTTAGGACGATGTTTTCCTTGGAGTAAATGCGGAATCGCTACTCGGTGGGGCGGAGGTCTCGTCGCGCCAGACCAAAGTACAGGTACTAAAGAGCCATAATTTTTTATCCGACTGTAGGATATCCCTCAAAGTTTTACAGGAGTTTCGGGACGCTGTTTTCCTTAGAGTAGATGCGGAATCGCTTCTCGGTGGGGCGGAGGTCTCGTCGAGCCAGAGTAGAGTACCGGTTCGAAAGGGCCATAACTTTTGATCCGACCGTTGGATCTCCCTCAAAGTTTTACACGAGTTTCAGGACGCTGTTTTCCTTGGAGTAGATGCGGAATCGCTACTCGGTGGGGCGGAGGTCTCGTCGCACCAGAGTAGAGTACCGGTTCCAAAGGGCCATAACTTTTGATCCGACCGTTGGATCTCCCACAAAGTTTTACACGAGTTTCGGGACGCTGTTTTCCTTGCAGTTCATGTGGAATGGCTACTCGGTGAAGTCGAGGTCTCGTTGCGCGAGACCAGAGTACAGGTATCAAAGGGCTATAATTTTTTATCCGACCGTTGGATATCCCTCAAAGTTTTACAGGAGTTTCGGGACGCTGTTTTCCTTGGAGTAGATGTGGCATCGCTTCTCGGTGTGGCGGAAGTCTCGTCGCGCCAGAGTAGAGTACCGGTTTGAAAGGGCCATCACTTTTGATCCGACCGTTGGATCTCCCTCAAAGTTTTACAGGAGTTTCAAAACGCTGTTTTCCTTGGAGTAGATGTGGAATCGCTACTCGGTGGGGCGGAGGTCTCGTCGCGCCAGACTAGAGTACCGGTACGAAAGGGCCATAACTTTTGATCCGATCATTGGATCTCCCTCAAATTTTTACAGGAGTGTTAGGACGATGTTTTCCTTGGAGTAAATGCGGAATCGCTACTCGGTGGGGCGGAGGTCTCGTCGCGCCAGACCAAAGTACAGGTACTAAAGAGCCATAATTTTTTATCCGACTGTAGGATATCCCTCAAAGTTTTACAGGAGTTTCGGGACGCTGTTTTCCTTAGAGTAGATGCGGAATCGCTTCTCGGTGGGGCGGAGGTCTCGTCGAGCCAGAGTAGAGTACCGGTTCGAAAGGGCCATAACTTTTGATCCGACCGTTGGATCTCCCTCAAAGTTTTACACGAGTTTCAGGACGCTGTTTTCCTTGGAGTAGATGCGGAATCGCTACTCGGTGGGGCGGAGGTCTCGTCGCACCAGAGTAGAGTACCGGTTCCAAAGGGCCATAACTTTTGATCCGACCGTTGGATCTCCCACAAAGTTTTACACGAGTTTCGGGACGCTGTTTTCCTTGCAGTTCATGTGGAATGGCTACTCGGTGAAGTCGAGGTCTCGTTGCGCGAGACCAGAGTACAGGTATCAAAGGGCTATAATTTTTTATCCGACCGTTGGATATCCCTCAAAGTTTTACAGGAGTTTCGGGACGCTGTTTTCCTTGGAGTAGATGTGGCATCGCTTCTCGGTGTGGCGGAAGTCTCGTCGCGCCAGACCAGAGTACCAGTTCGAAAGGGCCATCACTTTTGATCCGACCGTTCGATCTCCCTCAAAGTTTTACAGGAGTTTCAAAACGCTGTTTTCCTTGGAGTAGATGTGGAATCGCTACTCGGTGGGGCGGAGGTCTCGTCGCGCCAGACTAGAGTACCGGTACGAAAGGGCCATAACTTTTGATCCGATCGTTGGATCTCCCTCAAATTTTTACAGGAGTGTTAGGAAGATGTTTTCCTTGGAGTAAATGCGGAATCGCTACTCGGTGGGGCGGAGGTCTCGTCGCGCCAGACCAAAGTACAGGTACTAAAGAGCCATAATTTTTTATCCGACTGTAGGATATCCCTCAAAGTTTTACAGGAGTTTCGGGACGCTGTTTTCCTTAGAGTAGATGCGGAATCGCTTCTCGGTGGGGCGGAGGTCTCGTCGAGCCAGAGTAGAGTACCGGTTCGAAAGGGCCATAACTTTTGATCCGACCGTTGGATCTCCCTCAAAGTTTTACACGAGTTTCAGGACGCTGTTTTCCTTGGAGTAGATGCGGAATCGATACTCGGTGGGGCGGAGGTCTCGTCGCACCAGAGTAGAGTACCGGTTCCAAAGGGCCATAACTTTTGATCCGACCGTTGGATCTCCCACAAAGTTTTACACGAGTTTCGGGACGCTGTTTTCCTTGCAGTTCATGTGGAATGGCTACTCGGTGAAGTCGAGGTCTCGTTGCGCGAGACCAGAGTACAGGTATCAAAGGGCTATAATTTTTTATCCGACCGTTGGATATCCCTCAAAGTTTTACAGGAGTTTCGGGACGCTGTTTTCCTTGGAGTAGATGCGAAATCTCTACTCGATGGGACGGAGGTCTCCTCGCGCTAGACCAGAGTACCAGTTCGAAAGGGCCATAACTTTTGATCCGACCGTTCGATCTCCCTTAAATTTTTTCAGGATTTTCGAAACGCTGTTTTCATTGGAGTAGATGTGGAATCGCTACTCGGTGGGGCGGAGGTCTCGTCGCGCCAGACCAGAGTACAGGAACAAAAAAGCCATAATTTTTTATCCGACTGTTGGATATCCCTCAAAGTTTTACAGGAGTGTCGGGACGCTGTTTTTCTTGGAGTAGATGGGGAATCGCTACTCGGTGGGGCGGAGGTCTCGTCGCACAAGACCAGAGTACAGGTACAAAAAAGCCATAATTTTTTATCCAACTGTTGGATATCCCTCAAACTTTTTCTGGAGTATCGGTACACTGTTTTCCTTGGAGTAGATGTGGCATCGCTACTCGGTGAAGAGGAGGTCTCGTCACGCCAGACCAGAGTACCGGTTTGAAAGGGCCATAACTTTTGATCCGACCGTTGGATCTCCCTCAAATATTTTTAGGAGTTTCGGGACGCTGTTTTCCTTGGAGTAGATGTGGAATGGCTACTCGGTGAGGCGGAGGGCTCGTCGCGCTAGACCAAAGTACCGGTTTGAAAGGGCCATAACTTTTGATCCGACTGTTAGATCTCCCTTAAATTTTTACAAGAGTGTCGGGACGTTGTTTTCCTTGCAGTAGATGTGGCATCGCTACTCGGTGAGGCGGAGGTCTCGTCGCGCTAGAGTAGAGTACCGGTTCGAAAGGGCCATACCTTTTGATCCGACCGTTGGATCTCCCTCAAATGTTTACCGGAGTGTCGGGACACTGTTTTCCTTGCAGTAGATGTGGCATCGCTACTCGGTGAAGCGGAGGTCTCGTCACGCCAGACCAGAGTACCAGTTCGGAAGGGCCATAACTTTTGATCCGACCGTTGGATCTCCCTCAAATTTTTTCAGGAGTTTCGAAACGCTGTTTTCCTTGGAGTAGATGTGGAATCGCTACTCGGTGAGGTGGAGGTCTCGTCGCGCCAGACCAGAGTACAGGAACAAAAGAGCCATAATTTTTTATCCGACTGTTGGATATCCCTCAAAGTTTTACAAGAGTGTCGGGACACTGTTTTCCTTGGAGTAGATGTGGCATCGCTACTCGGTGAAGCGGAGGTCTCGTCACGCCACACCAGAGTACCAGTTCGAAAGGGCCATAACTTTTGATCCGACCGTTGGATCTCCCTCAAATATTTTCAGGAGTGTCGGGACACTGTTTTCCTTGGAGTAGATGTGGCCTCGCTACTTGGTGAGGCGGAGGTCTCATCGCGCCCTACTAGAGTACCGGCTCCAAAGGGCCATAACTTTTGATCCGACAGTTGGATCTCCCTCAAAGTTTTACACGAGTTTCGGGACGCTGTTTTCCTTGGAGTTGATGTGGAATGGCTACTCGGTGAGGCAGAGGTCTCGTTACGCCAGACCAGAGTACAGGTATCAAAGGGCCATAATTTTTTATCCGACCGTTGGATATCCCTCAAAGTTTTACAGGAGTTTCAGGATGCTGTTTTCCTTGGAGTAGATGTGGAATCGCTACTCGATGAGGCGGAGGTCTCGTCGCGCCAGACGAGAGTACCGGTTCGAAAGGGCCATAACTTTTGATCGGACCGTTGGATCTCCCTCGAATTTTTACAGGAGTTTCAGGATGCTGTTTTCCTTGGAGTAGATGTGGAATCGCTACTCGATGAGGCGGAGGTCTCGTCGCGCCAGACGAGAGGACCGGTTCGAAAGGGCCATAACTTTTGATCTGACCGTTGGATCTCCCTCGAATTTTTACAGGAGTTTCAGGACACTGTTTTCCTTAGAGTAGATGGGGAATCGTTACTCGGTGAGGCGGAGGTCTCGTCGCGCTAAACGAGCGTACCGGTTCGAAAGGGCCATAACTTTTGATCCGACCGTTGGATCTCCCTCAAAGTTTTTACATGAGTTTCGAAACGTTGTTTTCCTTTCAGTTTATGTGGAATGGCTACTCGATGAGGCGGAGATCTCGTTGCGCCAGACTAGATTACATGTATCAAAGGGCCATAATTTTTTATCCGACCGTTGGATATCCCTCAAAATTTTACAGGAGTTTCAGGATGCTGTTTTTCTTGGAGTAGATGTGCAATCGCTACTCGATGAGGCGGAGGTCTCGTCGCGCCAGACCCGAGTACCGGTTCGAAAGGGCCATAACTCTTGATCCGATTGGATCTCCCTCAAATTTTTTCAGGAGTTTCGAAATGCTGTTTTCATTGGAGCTGATATGGAATCGCTACTCGGTGGGGAGGAGGTCCCGTCACGCCAGACCAAAGTACAGGTATTAAAGAGCCATAATTTTTTATCCGACTGTTGGATATCCCTCGAAGTTTTACAGGAGTTTCGGGACGCTGTTTTCCTTGGAGTAGATGCGGAATCGCTGCTCGGTGGGGTGGAGGTTTCGTCGCGCCAAACCTGAGTACCGGTTCGAAAGGGCCATAAGTTTTGATCCGACCGTTGGATCTCCCTCGAATTTTTTTCAGGAGTTTCGGGACGCTGTTTTCCTTGGAGTAGATGTGGAATGGCTACTCGGGGAGTCGGAGATCTCGTCGCGCTTGACCAGAGTACCGGTTCGAAAGAGCCATAACTTTTGATCCGACCGTTGGATCTCCCTCGAATTTTTACAGGAGTTTCGGGATGCTGTTTTCCTTGGAGTAGATGGGGAATCGCTACTCGGTGAGGCGGATCTCTCGTCGCGCTAGACGAACGTACCGGTTCGAAAGGGCCATAACTTTTGATCCAATCGTTGGATCTCCCTTAAATTTTTACAGGAGTGACGGGACGCTGTTTTCCTTGAAGTACATGTGGAATCTCTACTCGTTGCGGCGGAGGTCTCGTCGAGCCAAACTATAGTACCGCTTCAAAAGGGCCATAACTTTTGATCCGACCGTTGGATCTTCCTCAAAATTTTACAGGAGTTTCGGGACGCTGTTTTCCTTGCAGTTCATGTGGAATGGCTACTCGGTGAGGTCGAGGTCTCGTTGCGCGAGACCAGAGTACAGGTATCAAAGGGCTATAATTTTTTATCCGACCGTTGGATATCCCTCAAATTTTTACAGGAGTGTCGGGACGCTGTTTTCCTTGGAGTAGATGGGGGATCGCTACTCGGTGAGGCGGATGTCTCGTCGCGCTAGATGAGCGTACCGGTTCGAAAGGGCCATAACTTTTGATCCGACCGTTGGATCTCCCTCAAATTTTTTCAGGAGTTTCGAAACGCTGTTTTCCTTACAGTTTATGTGGAATGGCTACTCGATGAGGCGGAGGTCTCGTCACGCAAGACTAGAGTACAGGTATCAAAGGGCCATAATTTTTTATCCGACCGTTGGATCTCCCTCAAATTTTTTCAGGAGTTTCGAAACGCTGTTTTCCTTAACTTTTGATCCTACCGTTGGATCTCCCTCAAACATTTACAGGAGTTTGGGGACGCTGTTTTCCTTGGAGTTGATGTGGAATCGCTAGTCGGAGAGGCGGAGGTCTCGTCGCTCCACACTAGAGTACCGGTTCGAAAGCGCCATAACTTTTGATCCTACCGTTGGATCTCCTTCAAACAATTACAGGAGTTTCGGGGCGATGTTTTCCTTGCAGTTGATGTGAAATCGCTACTCGGAGAGGCGGAGGTCTCGTCGATCCACACTAGAGTACAGGTTTGAAAAGCCCATAACTTTTGATCCTACTGTTGGATCTCTCTCAAATATTTACAGGAGTTTCGGGACGCTGTTTTCCTTGGAGTAGATGTGGAATCGCTACTCGGAGAGACGGAGGTCTCGTTGCTCCACACTAGAGTACTGGTTCGCAAGCGCCATAACTTTTAATCCTACCGTTGGATCTCCCACCAACATTTACAGGAGTTTCGGGACGCTGTTTTCCTTGGAGTAGATGTGGAATCGCTAGTCGGAGAGGCGGAGGTCTCGTCGCTCCACACTAGAGTACTGGTTTGAAAGCGCCATAACTTTTGGTCCTACCGTTGGATCTCCCTCAAACTTTTACAGGAGTTTCGGGACGCTGGTTTCCTTGTAGTTGATGTGGAATCGCTACTCGGAGAGGCGGAGGTCTCATCACTCCACGCTAGAGTACCGGTACAAAAAGGCCATAACTTTTGATCCTACCGTTGGATCTCCCTCAAACATTTACAGGAGTTTCGGGACGCTGTTTTCCTTGGAGTAGATGTGGAATCGCTACTCGGAAAGGCGGAGGTCTCGTCGCTCCACACTAGAGTACAGGTTTGAAAAGGCCATAACTTTTGATCCTACCGTTGGATCTCCCTCAAACAATTACAGGAGTTTCGGGACGATGTTTTCCTTGGAGTAGATGTGTAATCGCTACTCGGAGAGGCGGAGGTCTCGTCGCTCCACACTAGAGTACCGGTTCGAAAGCGCCATAACTTTTGATCCTACCGTTGGATCTCCCTCAAACATTTACAGGAGTTTCGGGACGATGTTTTCCTTGGAGTAGATGTGTAATCGCTACTCGGAAAGGCGGAGGTCTCGTCGCTCCACACTAGAGTACAGGTTTGAAAAGGCCATAACTTTTGATCCTACCGTTGGATCTCCCTCAAACAATTACAGGAGTTTCGGGACGATGTTTTCCTTGGAGTAGATGTGTAATCGCTACTCGGAGAGGCGGAGGTCTCGTCGCTCCACACTAGAGTACCGGTTCGAAAGCGCCATAACTTTTGATCCTACCGTTGGATCTCCCTCAAACATTTACAGGAGTTTCGGGACGCTGTTTTCCTTGAAATTGATGTGCAATCGCTTCTCGGAGAGGCGGAGGTCTCGTCGCTCCACACTAGAGTACCGGTTCGAAAGCGCCATAACTTTTGATCCTACCGTTGCATCACCCTCAAACAATTACAGGAGTTTCGGGACGATGTTTTCCTTGCAGTTGATGTGGAATAGCTACTCGGAGAGGCGGAGGTCTCGTCGCTCCACACTAGAGTATCGGTTCGAAAGCGCCATAACTTTTGATCCTACCGTTGGATCTCCCTCAAACAATTACAGGAGTTTCGGGACGATGTTTTCCTTGCAGTTGATGTGGAATAGCTACTCGGAGAGGCGGAGGTCTCGTCGCTCCACACTAGAGTATCGGTTCGAAAGCGCCATAACTTTTGATCCTACCGTTGGATCTCCCTCAAACATTTACAGGAGTTTCGGGACGCTGTTTTCCTTGGAGTAGATGTGGAATCGCTAGTCGGAGAGGCGGAGGTCTCGTCGCTCCACACTAGAGTACCGGTTCGAAAGCGCCATAACTTTTGATCCTACCGTTGCATCACCCTCAAACAATTACAGGAGTTTCGGGACGATGTTTTCCTTGCAGTTGATGTGGAATAGCTACTCGGAGAGGCGGAGGTCTCGTCGCTCCACACTAGAGTATCGGTTCGAAAGCGCCATAACTTTTGATCCTACCGTTGGATCTCCCTCAAACATTTACAGGAGTTTCGGGACGCTGTTTTCCTTGGAGTAGATGTGGAATCGCTAGTCGGAGAGGCGGAGGTCTCGTCGCTCCACACTAGAGTACCGGTTTGAAAGCGCCATAACTTTTGATCCTACCGTTGGATCTCCCTCAAACATTTACAGGAGTTTCGGGACGCTGTTTTCCTTGGAGTAGATGTGGAATCGCTACTCGGAAAGGCGGAGGTCTCGTCGCTCCACACTAGAGTACAGGTTTGAAAAGGCCATAACTTTTGATCCTACCGTTGGATCTCCCTCAAACAATTACAGGAGTTTCGGGACGATGTTTTCCTTGGAGTAGATGTGTAATCGCTACTCGGAGAGGCGGAGGTCTCGTCGCTCCACACTAGAGTACCGGTTCGAAAGCGCCATAACTTTTGATCCTACCGTTGGATCTCCCTCAAACATTTACAGGAGTTTCGGGACGCTGTTTTCCTTGAAATTGATGTGCAATCGCTTCTCGGAGAGGCGGAGGTCTCGTCGCTCCACACTAGAGTACCGGTTCGAAAGCGCCATAACTTTTGATCCTACCGTTGCATCACCCTCAAACAATTACAGGAGTTTCGGGACGATGTTTTCCTTGCAGTTGATGTGGAATAGCTACTCGGAGAGGCGGAGGTCTCGTCGCTCCACACTAGAGTATCGGTTCGAAAGCGCCATAACTTTTGATCCTACCGTTGGATCTCCCTCAAACATTTACAGGAGTTTCGGGACGCTGTTTTCCTTGGAGTAGATGTGGAATCGCTAGTCGGAGAGGCGGAGGTCTCGTCGCTCCACACTAGAGTACCGGTTTGAAAGCGCCATAACTTTTGATCCTACCGTTGGATCTCCCTCAAACTTTTACAGGAGTTTCGGGACGCTGGTTTCCTTGTAGTTGATGTGGAATCGCTACTCGGAGAGGCGGAGGTCTCCTCGCTCCACGCTAGAGTACCGGTACAAAAAGGCCATAACTTTTGATCCTACCGTTGGATCTCCCTCAAACAATTACAGGAGTTTCGGGACGATGTTTTCCTTGGAGTAGATGTGTAATCGCTACTCGGAGAGGCGGAGGTCTCGTCGCTCCACACTAGAGTACCGGTTTGAAAGCGCCATAACTTTTGATCCTACCGTTGGATCTCCCTCAAACATTTACAGGAGTTTCGGGACGCTTTTTCCTTGGAGTAGATGTGGAATCGCTACTCGGAGAGGCGGAGGTCTCGTCGCTCCACACTAGAGTACCGGTTCGAAAGCGCCATAACTTTTGATCCTACCGTTGCATCACCCTCAAACAATTACAGGAGTTTCGGGACGATGTTTTCCTTGCAGTTGATGTGGAATAGCTACTCGGAGAGGCGGAGGTCTCGTCGCTCCACACTAGAGTATCGGTTCGAAAGCGCCATAACTTTTGATCCTACCGTTGGATCTCCCTCAAACATTTACAGGAGTTTCGGGACGCTGTTTTCCTTGGAGTAGATGTGGAATCGCTAGTCGGAGAGGCGGAGGTCTCGTCGCTCCACACTAGAGTACCGGTTTGAAAGCGCCATAACTTTTGATCCTACCGTTGGATCTCCCTCAAACTTTTACAGGAGTTTCGGGACGCTGGTTTCCTTGTAGTTGATGTGGAATCGCTACTCGGAGAGGCGGAGGTCTCCTCGCTCCACGCTAGAGTACCGGTACAAAAAGGCCATAACTTTTGATCCTACCGTTGGATCTCCCTCAAACAATTACAGGAGTTTCGGGACGATGTTTTCCTTGGAGTAGATGTGTAATCGCTACTCGGAGAGGCGGAGGTCTCGTCGCTCCACACTAGAGTACCGGTTTGAAAGCGCCATAACTTTTGATCCTACCGTTGGATCTCCCTCAAACATTTACAGGAGTTTCGGGACGCTTTTTCCTTGGAGTAGATGTGGAATCGCTACTCGGAGAGGCGGAGGTCTCGTCGCTCCACACTAGAGTACCGGTTCGAAAGCGCCATAACTTTTGATCCTACCGTTGGATCTCCCTCAAACATTTACAGGAGTTTCGGGATGCTGTTTTCTTTGGAATAGATATTGGATCTCTACTCGGAGAGGCGGAGGTCTCGTCGCTCCAAACTACAGTACCGGTTTGAAAGCGTCATAACTTTTGATCCTACCGTTGGATCTCCCTCAAATATTTACAGGAGTTTCGGGACGCTGTTTTCCTTGGAGTAGATGTGGAATCGCTACTCGGAGAGGCGGAGGTCTCGTCGCTCCACACTAGAGTACCGGTTCGAAAGCGCCATAACTTTTGATCCTACCATTGGATCTCCCTCAAACAATTACAGGAGTTTCGGGACGATGTTTTCCTTGCAGTTGATGTGGAATAGCTACTCGGAGAGGCGGACGTCTCGTCGCTCCACACTAGAGTACCGGTTCGAAAGCGCCATAACTTTTGATCCTACCGTTGGATCTCCCTCAAACATTTACAGGAGTTTGGGGACGCTGTTTTCCTTGGAGTAGATGTGGAATCGCTAGTCGGAGAGGCGGAGGTCTCGTCGCTCCACACTAGAGTACCGGTTTGAAAGCGCCATAACTTTTGATCCTACCGTTGGATCTCCCTCAAACTTTTACAGGAGTTTCGGGACGCTGTTTTCCTTGGAGTAGATGTGGAATCGCTACTCGGAGAGGCGGAGGTCTCGTCGCTCCACACTAGAGTACCGGTTTGAAAGCGCCATAACTTTTGATCCTACCGTTGGATCTCCCTCAAACATTTACAGGAGTTTCGGGACGCTGTTTTCCTTGGAGTAGATGTGGAATCGCTAGTCGGAGAGGCGGAGGTCTCGTCGCTCCACACTAGAGTACCGGTTTGAAAGCGCCATAACTTTAGGTCCTACCGTTGGATCTCCCTCAAACTTTTACAGGAGTTTCGGGACGCTGGTTTCCTTGTAGTTGATGTGGAATCGCTACTCGGAGAGGCGGAGGTCTCATCGCTCCACGCTAGAGTACCGGTACAAAAAGGCCATAACTTTTGATCCTACCGTTGGATCTCCCTCAAACATTTACAGGAGTTTCGGGACGCTGTTTTCCTTGGAGTAGATGTGGAATCGCTACTTGGAAAGGCGGAGGTCTCGTCGCTCCACACTAGAGTACAGGTTTGAAAAGGCCATAACTTTTGATCCTACCGTTGGATCTCCCTCAAACAATTACAGGAGTTTCGGGACGATGTTTTCCTTGGAGTAGATGTGTAATCGCTACTCGGAGAGGCGGAGGTCTCGTCGCTCCACACTAGAGTACCGGTTCGAAAGCACCATAACTTTTGATCCTACCGTTGGATCTCCCTCAAACATTTACAGGAGTTTCAGGACGCTGTTTTCCTTGAAATTGATGTGGAATCGCTTCTCGGAGAGGCGGAGGTCTCGTCGCTCCACACTAGAGTACCGGTTCGAAAGCGCCATAACTTTTGATCGTACCGTTGCATCACCCTCAAACAATTACAGGAGTTTCAGGACGATGTTTTCCTTGCAGTTGATGTGGAATAGCTACTCGGAGAGGCGGAGGTCTCGTCGCTCCACACTAGAGTATCGGTTCGAAAGCGCCATAACTTTTGATCCTACCGTTGGATCTCCCTCAAACATTTACAGGAGTTTCGGGACGCTGTTTTCCTTGGAGTAGATGTGGAATCGCTAGTCGGAGAGGCGGAGGTCTCGTCGCTCCACACTAGAGTACCGGTTTCAAAGCGCCATAACTTTTGATCCTACCGTTGGATCTCCCTCAAACTTTTACAGGAGTTTCGGGACGCTGGTTTCCTTGTAGTTGATGTGGAATCGCTACTCGGAGAGGCGGAGGTCTCCTCGCTCCACGCTAGAGTACCGGTACAAAAAGGCCATAACTTTTGATCCTACCGTTGGATCTCCCTCAAACAATTACAGGAGTTTCGGGACGATGTTTTCCTTGGAGTAGATGTGTAATCGCTACTCGGAGAGGCGGAGGTCTCGTCGCTCCACACTAGAGTACCGGTTTGAAAGCGCCATAACTTTTGATCCTACCGTTGGATCTCCCTCAAACATTTACAGGAGTTTCGGGACGCTTTTTCCTTGGAGTAGATGTGGAATCGCTACTCGGAGAGGCGGAGGTCTCGTCGCTCCACACTAGAGTACCGGTTCGAAAGCGCCATAACTTTTGATCCTACCGTTGGATCTCCCTCAAACATTTACAGGAGTTTCGGGATGCTGTTTTCTTTGGAATAGATATTGGATCGCTACTCGGAGAGGCGGAGGTCTCGTCGCTCCAAACTACAGTACCGGTTTGAAAGCGTCATAACTTTTGATCCTACCGTTGGATCTCCCTCAAATATTTACAGGAGTTTCGGGACGCTGTTTTCCTTGGAGTAGATGTGGAATCGCTACTCGGAGAGGCGGAGGTCTCGTCGCTCCACACTAGAGTACCGGTTCGAAAGCGCCATAACTTTTGATCCTACCGTTGGATCTCCCTCAAACAATTACAGGAGTTTCGGGACGATGTTTTCCTTGCAGTTGATGTGGAATAGCTACTCGGAGAGGCGGACGTCTCGTCGCTCCACACTAGACTACCGGTTCGAAAGCGCCATAACTTTTGATCCTACCGTTGGATCTCCCTCAAACATTTACAGGAGTTTGGGGACGCTGTTTTCCTTGGAGTAGATGTGGAATCGCTAGTCGGAGAGGCGGAGGTCTCGTCGCTCCACACTAGAGTACCGGTTTGAAAGCGCCATAACTTTTGATCCTACCGTTGGATCTCCCTCAAACTTTTACAGGAGTTTCGGGACGCTGTTTTCCTTGGAGTAGATGTGGAATCGCTACTCGGAGAGGCGGAGGTCTCGTCGCTCCACACTGGAGTACCGGTTAGAAAGCGCCATAACTTTTGATCCTACCGTTGGATCTCCCTCAAACATTTACAGGAGTTTCGGGACGCTGTTTTCCTTGGAGTAGATGTGGAATCGCTAGTCGGAGAGGCGGAGGTCTCGTCGCTCCACACTAGAGTACCGGTTTGAAAGCGCCATAACTTTTGGTCCTACCGTTGGATCTCCCTCAAACTTTTACAGGAGTTTCGGGACGCTGGTTTCCTTGTAGTTGATGTGGAATCGCTACTCGGAGAGGCGGAGGTCTCATCGCTCCACGCTAGAGTACCGGTACAAAAAGGCCATAACTTTTGATCCTACCGTTGGATCTCCCTCAAACATTTACAGGAGTTTCGGGACGCTGTTTTCCTTGGAGTAGATGTGGAATCGCTACTTGGAAAGGCGGAGGTCTCGTCGCTCCACACTAGAGTACAGGTTTGAAAAGGCCATAACTTTTGATCATACCGTTGGATCTCCCTCAAACAATTACAGGAGTTTCGGGACGATGTTTTCCTTGGAGTAGATGTGTAATCGCTACTCGGAGAGGCGGAGGTCTCGTCGCTCCACACTAGAGTACCGGTTCGAAAGCGCCATAACTTTTGATCCTACCGTTGGATCTCCCTCAAACATTTACAGGAGTTTCGGGACGCTGTTTTCCTTGAAATTGATGTGGAATCGCTTCTCGGAGAGGCGGAGGTCTCGTCGCTCCACACTAGAGTAGCGGTTCGAAAGCACCATAACTTTTGATCCTACCGTTGGATCTCCCTCAAACATTTACAGGAGTTTCGGGACGCTGTTTTCCTTGGAGTAGATGTGGAATCGCTAGTCGGAGAGGCGGAGGTCTCGTCGCTCCACACTAGAGTACCGGTTTGAAAGCGCCATAACTTTTGATCCTACCGTTGGATCTCCCTCAAACTTTTACAGGAGTTTCGGGACGCTGGTTTCCTTGTAGTTGATGTGGAATCGCTACTCGGAGAGGCGGAGGTCTCCTCGCTCCACGCTAGAGTACCGGTACAAAAAGGCCATAACTTTTGATCCTACCGTTGGATCTCCCTCAAACAATTACAGGAGTTTCGGGACGATGTTTTCCTTGGAGTAGATGTGTAATCGCTACTCGGAGAGGCAGAGGTCTCGTCGCTCCACACTAGAGTACCGGTTTGAAAGCGCCATAACTTTTGATCCTACCGTTGGATCTCCCTCAAACATTTACAGGAGTTTCGGGACGCTTTTTCCTTGGAGTAGATGTGGAATCGCTACTCGGAGAGGCGGAGGTCTCGTCGCTCCACAATAGAGTACCGGTTCGAAAGCGCTATAACTTTTGATCCTACCGTTGGATCTCCCTCAAACATTTACAGGAGTTTCGGGATGCTGTTTTCTTTGGAGTAGATATTGGATCGCTACTCGGAGAGGCGGAGGTCTCGTCGCTCCAAACTACAGTACCGGTTTGAAAGCGCCATAACTTTTGATCCTACCGTTGGATCTTCCTCAAATATTTACAGGAGTTTCGGGACGCTGTTTTCCTTGGAGTAGATGTGGAATCGCTACTCGGAGAGGCGGAGGTCTCGTCGCTCCACACTAGAGTACCGGTTCGAAAGCGCCATAACTTTTGATCCTACCGTTGGATCTCCCTCAAACAATTACAGGAGTTTCGGGACGATGTTTTCCTTGCAGTTGATGTGGAATAGCTACTCGGAGAGGCGGACGTCTTGTCGCTCCACACTAGAGTACCGGTTCGAAAGCGCCATAACTTTTGATCCTACCGTTGGATCTCCCTCAAACATTTACAGGAGTTTGGGGACGCTGTTTTCCTTGGAGTTGATGTGGAATCGCTAGTCGGAGAGGCGGAGGTCTCGTCGCTCCACACTAGAGTACCGGTTCGAAAGCGCCATAACTTTTGATCCTACCGTTGGATCTCCTTCAAACAATTACAGGAGTTTCGGGGCGATGTTTTCCTTGCAGTTGATGTGAAATCGCTACTCGGAGAGGCGGAGGTCTCGTCGATCCACACTAGAGTACAGGTTTGAAAAGCCCATAACTTTTGATCCTACTGTTGGATCTCTCTCAAATATTTACAGGAGTTTCGGGACGCTGTTTTCCTTGGAGTAGATGTGGAATCGCTACTCGGAGAGACGGAGGTCTCGTTGCTCCACACTAGAGTACTGGTTCGCAAGCGCCATAACTTTTAATCCTACCGTTGGATCTCCCACCAACATTTACAGGAGTTTCGGGACGCTGTTTTCCTTGGAGTAGATGTGGAATCGCTAGTCGGAGAGGCGGAGGTCTCGTCGCTCCACACTAGAGTACTGGTTTGAAAGCGCCATAACTTTTGGTCCTACCGTTGGATCTCCCTCAAACTTTTACAGGAGTTTCGGGACGCTGGTTTCCTTGTAGTTGATGTGGAATCGCTACTCGGAGAGGCGGAGGTCTCATCACTCCACGCTAGAGTACCGGTACAAAAAGGCCATAACTTTTGATCCTACCGTTGGATCTCCCTCAAACATTTACAGGAGTTTCGGGACGCTGTTTTCCTTGGAGTAGATGTGGAATCGCTACTCGGAAAGGCGGAGGTCTCGTCGCTCCACACTAGAGTACAGGTTTGAAAAGGCCATAACTTTTGATCCTACCGTTGGATCTCCCTCAAACAATTACAGGAGTTTCGGGACGATGTTTTCCTTGGAGTAGATGTGTAATCGCTACTCGGAGAGGCGGAGGTCTCGTCGCTCCACACTAGAGTACCGGTTCGAAAGCGCCATAACTTTTGATCCTACCGTTGGATCTCCCTCAAACATTTACAGGAGTTTCGGGACGCTGTTTTCCTTGAAATTGATGTGGAATCGCTTCTCGGAGAGGCGGAGGTCTCGTCGCTCCACACTAGAGTACCGGTTCGAAAGCGCCATAACTTTTGATCCTACCGTTGGATCTCCCTCAAACATTTACAGGAGTTTCGGGACGCTGTTTTCCTTGAAATTGATGTGGAATCGCTTCTCGGAGAGGCGGAGGTCTCGTCGCTCCACACTAGAGTACCGGTTCGAAAGCGCCATAACTTTTGATCCTACCGTTGCATCACCCTCAAACAATTACAGGAGTTTCGGGACGATGTTTTCCTTGCAGTTGATGTGGAATAGCTACTCGGAGAGGCGGAGGTCTCGTCGCTCCACACTAGAGTAGCGGTTCGAAAGCGCCATAACTTTTGATCCTACCGTTGGATCTCCCTCAAACATTTACAGGAGTTTCGGGACGCTGTTTTCCTTGGAGTAGATGTGGAATCGCTACTCGGAAAGGCGGAGGTCTCGTCGCTCCACACTAGAGTACAGGTTTGAAAAGGCCATAACTTTTGATCCTACCGTTGCATCACCCTCAAACAATTACAGGAGTTTCGGGACGATGTTTTCCTTGCAGTTGATGTGGAATAGCTACTCGGAGAGGCGGAGGTCTCGTCGCTCCACACTAGAGTACCGGTTCGAAAGCGCCATAACTTTTGATCCTACCGTTGGATCTCCCTCAAACATTTACAGGAGTTTCGGGACGCTGTTTTCCTTGGAGTAGATGTGGAATCGCTAGTCGGAGAGGCGGAGGTCTCGTCGCTCCACACTAGAGTACCGGTTTGAAAGCGCCATAACTTTTGATCCTACCGTTGGATCTCCCTCAAACTTTTACAGGAGTTTCGGGACGCTGGTTTCCTTGTAGTTGATGTGGAATCGCTACTCGGAGAGGCGGAGGTCTCCTCGCTCCACGCTAGAGTACCGGTACAAAAAGGCCATAACTTTTGATCCTACCGTTGGATCTCCCTCAAACAATTACAGGAGTTTCGGGACGATGTTTTCCTTGGAGTAGATGTGTAATCGCTACTCGGAGAGGCGGAGGTCTCGTCGCTCCACACTAGAGTACCGGTTTGAAAGCGCCATAACTTTTGATCCTACCGTTGGATCTCCCTCAAACATTTACAGGAGTTTCGGGACGCTTTTTCCTTGGAGTAGATGTGGAATCGC
This sequence comes from Populus nigra, assembly GCF_951802175.1. Lineage (NCBI taxonomy): Eukaryota > Viridiplantae > Streptophyta > Magnoliopsida > Malpighiales > Salicaceae > Populus > Populus nigra. The sequence goes on along the minus strand of NC_084866.1, from coordinate 6,153,305 downwards.
TACTCGGAGAGGCGGAGGTCTCGTCGCTCCACACTAGAGTACCGGTTCGAAAGCGCCATAACTTTTGATCCTACCGTTGGATCTCCCTCAAATATTTACAGGAGTTTCGGGATGCTGTTTTCTTTGGAATAGATATTGGATCGCTACTCGGAGAGGCGGAGGTCTCGTCGCTCCAAACTACAGTACCGGTTTGAAAGCGTCATAACTTTTGATCCTACCGTTGGATCTCCCTCAAATATTTACAGGAGTTTCGGGACGCTGTTTTCCTTGGAGTAGATGTGGAATCGCTACTCGGAGAGGCGGAGGTCTCGTCGCTCCACACTAGAGTACCGGTTCGAAAGCGCCATAACTTTTGATCCTACCGTTGGATCTCCCTCAAACAATTACAGGAGTTTCGGGACGATGTTTTCCTTGCAGTTGATGTGGAATAGCTACTCGGAGAGGCGGACGTCTCGTCGCTCCACACTAGAGTACCGGTTCGAAAGCGCCATAACTTTTGATCCTACCGTTGGATCTCCCTCAAACATTTACAGGAGTTTGGGGACGCTGTTTTCCTTGGAGTAGATGTGGAATCGCTAGTCGGAGAGGCGGAGGTCTCGTCGCTCCACACTAGAGTACCGGTTTGAAAGCGCCATAACTTTTGATCCTACCGTTGGATCTCCCTCAAACTTTTACAGGAGTTTCGGGACGCTGTTTTCCTTGGAGTAGATGTGGAATCGCTACTCGGAGAGGCGGAGGTCTCGTCGCTCCACACTAGAGTACCGGTACAAAAAGGCCATAACTTTTGATCCTACCGTTGGATCTCCCTCAAACAATTACAGGAGTTTTGGGACGATGTTTTCCTTGGAGGAGATGTGTAATCGCTACTCGGAGAGGCGGAGGTCTCGTCGCTCCACACTAGAGTACCGGTTTGAAAGCGCCATAACTTTTGATCCTACCGTTGGATCTGCCTCAAACTTTTACAGGAGTTTCGGGACGCTGGTTTCCTTGTAGTTGATGTGGAATCGCTACTCGGAGAGGCGGAGGTCTCATCGCTTCACGCTAGAGTACCGGTACAAAAAGGCCATAACTTTTGATCCTACCGTTGGATCTCCCTCAAACATTTACAGGAGTTTCGGGACGCTATTTTCCTTGTAGTAAATGGGGAATCGCTACTCGGAGACGCGGAGGTCTCTTCGCTCCACACTAGAGTACCGGTTCGAAAGCTCCATAACTTTTGATCCTACCGTTGGATCTCCCTAAAACAATTACAGGAGTTTCGGGACGATGTTTTCCTTGGAATAGATGTGTAATCGCTACTCGGAGAGGCGGAGGTCTCGTCGGTACACACTAGAGTACCGGTTCGAAAGCGCCATAACTTTTGATCCTACCGTTGGATCTCCCTCAAATATTTACAGGAGTTTCGGGATGCTGTTTTCTTTGGAATAGATATTGGATCGCTACTCGGAGAGGCGGAGGTCTCGTCGCTCCAAACTACAGTACCGGTTTGAAAGCGTCATAACTTTTGATCCTACCGTTGGATCTCCCTCAAATATTTACAGGAGTTTCGGGACGCTGTTTTCCTTGGAGTAGATGTGGAATCGCTACTCGGAGAGGCGGAGGTCTCGTCGCTCCACACTAGAGTACCGGTTCGAAAGCGCCATAACTTTTGATCCTACCGTTGGATCTCCCTCAAACATGTACAGGAGTTTCGGGACGCGGTTTTCCTTGAAGTTGATGTGGAATCGCTTCTCGGAGAGGCGGAGGTCTCGTCGCTCCACACTAGAGTACCGGTTCGAAAGCGCCATAACTTTTGATCCTACCGTTGGATCTCCCTCAAATATTTACAGGAGTTTCGGGATGCTGTTTTCTTTGGAATAGATATTGGATCGCTACTCGGAGAGGCGGAGGTCTCGTCGCTCCAAACTACAGTACCGGTTTGAAAGCGTCATAACTTTTGATCCTACCGTTGGATCTCCCTCAAATATTTACAGGAGTTTCGGGACGCTGTTTTCCTTGGAGTAGATGTGGAATCGCTACTCGGAGAGGCGGAGGTCTCGTCGCTCCACACTAGAGTACCGGTTCGAAAGCGCCATAACTTTTGATCCTACCGTTGGATCTCCCTCAAACATGTACAGGAGTTTCGGGACGCTGTTTTCCTTGAAGTTGATGTGGAATCGCTTCTCGGAGAGGCGGAGGTCTCGTCGCTCCACACTAGAGTACCGGTTCGAAAGCGCCATAACTTTTGATCCTACCGTTGCATCACCCTCAAACAATTACAGGAGTTTCGGGACGATGTTTTCCTTGCAGTTGATGTGGAATAGCTACTCGGAGAGGCGGAGGTCTCGTCGCTCCACACTAGAGTATCGGTTCGAAAGCGCCATAACTTTTGATCCTACCGTTGGATCTCCCTCAAACATTTACAGGAGTTTCGGGACACTGTTTTCCTTGGAGTAGATGTGGAATCGCTAGTCGGAGAGGCGGAGGTCTCGTCGCTCCACACTAGAGTACCGGTTTGAAAGCGCCATAACTTTTGATCCTACCGTTGGATCTCCCTCAAACTTTTACAGGAGTTTCGGGACGCTGGTTTCCTTGTAGTTGATGTGGAATCGCTACTCGGAGAGGCGGAGGTCTCCTCGCTCCACGCTAGAGTACTGGTACAAAAAGGCCATAACTTTTGATCCTACCGTTGGATCTCCCTCAAACAATTACAGGAGTTTCGGGACGATGTTTTCCTTGGAGTAGATGTGTAATCGCTACTCGGAGAGGCGGAGGTCTCGTCGCTCCACACTAGAGTACCGGTTTGAAAGCGCCATAACTTTTGATCCTACCGTTGGATCTCCCTCAAACATTTACAGGAGTTTCGGGACGCTTTTTCCTTGGAGTAGATGTGGAATCGCTACTCGGAGAGGCGGAGGTCTCGTCGCTCCACACTAGAGTACCGGTTCGAAAGCGCCATAACTTTTGATCCTACCGTTGGATCTCCCTCAAACATTTACAGGAGTTTCGGGATGCTGTTTTCTTTGGAGTAGATATTGGATCGCTACTCGGAGAGGCGGAGGTCTCGTCGCTCCAAACTACAGTACCGGTTTGAAAGCGCCATAACTTTTGATCCTACCGTTGGATCTCCCTCAAATATTTACAGGAGTTTCGGGACGCTGTTTTCCTTGGAGTAGATGTGGAATCGCTACTCGGAGAGGCGGAGGTCTCGTCGCTCCACACTAGAGTACCGGTTCGAAAGCGCCATAACTTTTGATCCTACCGTTGGATCTCCCTCAAACAATTACAGGAGTTTCGGGACGATGTTTTCCTTGCAGTTGATGTGGAATAGCTACTCGGAGAGGCGGACGTCTCGTCGCTCCACACTAGAGTACCGGTTCGAAAGCGCCATAACTTTTGATCCTACCGTTGGATCTCCCTCAAACATTTACAGGAGTTTGGGGACGCTGTTTTCCTTGGAGTAGATGTGGAATCGCTAGTCGGAGAGGCGGAGGTCTCGTCGCTCCACACTAGAGTACCGGTTTGAAAGCGCCATAACTTTTGATCCTACAGTTGGATCTCCCTCAAACTTTTACAGGAGTTTCGGGACGCTGTTTTCCTTGGAGTAGATGTGGAATCGCTACTCGGAGAGGCGGAGGACTCGTCGCTCCACACTAGAGTACCGGTTTGAAAGCGCCATAACTTTTGATCCTGCCGTTTGATCTGCCTCAAACTTTTACAGGAGTTTCGGGACGCTGGTTTCCTTGTAGTTGATGTGGAATCACTACTCGGAGAGGCGGAGGTCTCATCGCTCCACGCTAGAGTACCGGTACAAAAAGGCCATAACTTTTGATCCTACCGTTGGATCTCCCTCAAACATTTACAGGAGTTTCGGGACGCTATTTTCCTTGTAGTAAATGGGGAATCGCTACTCGGAGACGCGGAGGTCTCTTCGCTCCACACTAGAGTACCGGTTCGAAAGCTCCATAACTTTTGATCCTACCGTTGGATCTCCCTAAAACAATTACAGGAGTTTCGGGACGATGTTTTCCTTGGAGTAGATGTGTAATCGCTACTCGGAGAGGCGGAGGTCTCGTCGGTACACACTAGAGTACCGGTTCAAAAGTGCCATAACTTTTGATCCTACCGTTGGATCTCCCTCAAACTTTTACAGGAGTTTCGGGACGCTATTTTCCTTGTAGTTGATGTGGAATCGCTACTCGGAGAGGCGGAGGTCTCGTCGCTACACACTAGAGTACCGGTACAAAAAGACCATAACTTTTGATCCTACCGTTGGATCTCCCTCAAACAATTACAGGAGTTTCGGGACGATGTTTTCCTTGGAGTAGATGTGTAATCGCTACTCGGAGAGGCGGAGGTCTCGTCGCTCCACACTAGAGTACCGGTTCGAAAGCGCCATAACTTTTGATCCTACCGTTGGATCTCCCTCAAACATTTACAGGAGTTTCGGGACGCTGTTTTCCTTGAAATTGATGTGGAATCGCTTCTCGGAGAGGCGGAGGTCTCGTCGCTCCACACTAGAGTACCGGTTCGAAAGCGCCATAACTTTTGATCCTACCGTTGCATCTCCCTCAAACATTTACAGGAGTTTCGGGACGCTGTTTTCCTTGAAATTGATGTGGAATCGCTTCTCGGAGAGGCGGAGGTCTCGTCGCTCCACACTAGAGTACCGGTTCGAAAGCGCCATAACTTTTGATCCTACCGTTGGATCTCCCTCAAACTTTTACAGGAGTTTCGGGACGCTGGTTTCCTTGTAGTTGATGTGGAATCGCTACTCGGAGAGGCGGAGGTCTCCTCGCTCCACGCTAGAATACCGGTACAAAAAGGCCATAACTTTTGATCCTTCCGTTGGATCTCCCTCAAACAATTACAGGAGTTTCGGGACGCTGTTTTCCTTGGAGTAGATGTGGAATCGCTAGTCGGAGAGGCGGAGGTCTCGTCGCTCCACACTAGAGTACCGGTTTGAAAGCGCCATAACTTTTGATCCTACAGTTGGATCTCCCTCAAACTTTTACAGGAGTTTCGGGACGCTGTTTTCCTTGGAGTAGATGTGGAATCGCTACTCGGAGAGGCGGAGGTCTCGTCGCTCCACACTAGAGTACCGGTTTGAAAGCGCCATAACTTTTGATCCTGCCGTTGGATCTGCCTCAAACTTTTACAGGAGTTTCGGGACGCTGGTTTCCTTGTAGTTGATGTGGAATCACTACTCGGAGAGGCGGAGGTCTCATCGCTCCACGCTAGAGTACCGGTACAAAAAGGCCATAACTTTTGATCCTACCGTTGGATCTCCCTCAAACATTTACAAGAGTTTCGGGACGCTATTTTCCTTGTAGTAAATGGGGAATCGCTACTCGGAGACGCGGAGGTCTCTTCGCTCCACACTAGAGTACCGGTTCGAAAGCTCCATAACTTTTGATCCTACCGTTGGATCTCCCTAAAACAATTACAGGAGTTTCGGGACGATGTTTTCCTTGGAGTAGATGTGTAATCGCTACTCGGAGAGGCGGAGGTCTCGTCGGTACACACTAGAGTACCGGTTCAAAAGTGCCATAACTTTTGATCCTACCGTTGGATCTCCCTCAAACTTTTACAGGAGTTTCGGGACGCTATTTTCCTTGTAGTTGATGTGGAATCGCTACTCGGAGAGGCGGAGGTCTCGTCGCTACACACTAGAGTACCGGTACAAAAAGACCATAACTTTTGATCCTACCGTTGGATCTCCCTCAAACAATTACAGGAGTTTCGGGACGATGTTTTCCTTGGAGTAGATGTGTAATCGCTACTCGGAGAGGCGGAGGTCTCGTCGCTCCACACTAGAGTACCGGTTCGAAAGCGCCATAACTTTTGATCCTACCGTTGGATCTCCCTCAAACATTTACAGGAGTTTCGGGACGCTGTTTTCCTTGAAATTGATGTGGAATCGCTTCTCGGAGAGGCGGAGGTCTCGTCGCTCCACACTAGAGTACCGGTTCGAAAGCGCCATAACTTTTGATCCTACCGTTGCATCTCCCTCAAACATTTACAGGAGTTTCGGGACGCTGTTTTCCTTGAAATTGATGTGGAATCGCTTCTCGGAGAGGCGGAGGTCTCGTCGCTCCACACTAGAGTACCGGTTCGAAAGCGCCATAACTTTTGATCCTACCGTTGGATCTCCCTCAAACTTTTACAGGAGTTTCGGGACGCTGGTTTCCTTGTAGTTGATGTGGAATCGCTACTCGGAGAGGCGGAGGTCTCCTCGCTCCACGCTAGAATACCGGTACAAAAAGGCCATAACTTTTGATCCTTCCGTTGGATCTCCCTCAAACAATTACAGGAGTTTCGGGACGCTGTTTTCCTTGGAGTAGATGTGGAATCGCTAGTCGGAGAGGCGGAGGTCTCGTCGCTCCACACTAGAGTACCGGTTTGAAAGCGCCATAACTTTTGATCCTACAGTTGGATCTCCCTCAAACTTTTACAGGAGTTTCGGGACGCTGTTTTCCTTGGAGTAGATGTGGAATCGCTACTCGGAGAGGCGGAGGTCTCGTCGCTCCACACTAGAGTACCGGTTTGAAAGCGCCATAACTTTTAATCCTACCGTTGGATCTGCCTCAAACTTTTACAGGAGTTTCGGGACGCTGGTTTCCTTGTAGTTGATGTGGAATCACTGCTCGGAGAGGCGGAGGTCTCATCGCTCCACGCTAGAGTACCGGTACAAAAAGGCCATAACTTTTGATCCTACCGTTGGATCTCCCTCAAACATTTACAGGAGTTTCGGGACGCTATTTTCCTTGTAGTAAATGGGGAATCGCTACTCGGAGACGCGGAGGTCTCTTCGCTCCACACTAGAGTACCGGTTCGAAAGCTCCATAACTTTTGATCCTACCGTTGGATCTCCCTAAAACAATTACAGGAGTTTCGGGACGATGTTTTCCTTGGAGTAGATGTGTAATCGCTACTCGGAGAGGCGGAGGTCTCGTCGGTACACACTAGAGTACCGGTTCAAAAGTGCCATAACTTTTGATCCTACCGTTGGATCTCCCTCAAACTTTTACAGGAGTTTCGGGACGCTATTTTCCTTGTAGTTGATGTGGAATCGCTACTCGGAGAGGCGGAGGTCTCGTCGCTACACACTAGAGTACCGGTACAAAAAGACCATAACTTTTGATCCTACCGTTGGATCTCCCTCAAACAATTACAGGAGTTTCGGGACGATGTTTTCCTTGGAGTAGATGTGTAATCGCTACTCGGAGAAGCGGAGGTCTCGTCGCTCCACACTAGAGTACCGGTTCGAAAGCGCCATAACTTTTGATCCTACCGTTGGATCTCCCTCAAACATTTACAGGAGTTTCGGGACGCTGTTTTCCTTGAAATTGATGTGGAATCGCTTCTCGGAGAGGCGGAGGTCTCGTCGCTCCACACTAGAGTACCGGTTCGAAAGCGCCATAACTTTTGATCCTACCGTTGGATCTCCCTCAAACATTTACAGGAGTTTCGGGACGCTGTTTTCCTTGAAATTGATGTGGAATCGCTTCTCGGAGAGGCGGAGGTCTCGTCGCTCCACACTAGAGTACCGGTTCGAAAGCGCCATAACTTTTGATCCTACCGTTGGATCTGCCTCAAACTTTTACAGGAGTTTCGGGACGCTGGTTTTCTTGTAGTTGATGTGGAATCACTGCTCGGAGAGGCGGAGGTCTCATCGCTCCACGCTAGAGTACCGGTACAAAAAGGCCATAACTTTTGATCCTACCGTTGGATCTCCCTCAAACATTTACAGGAGTTTCGGGACGCTCTTTTCCTTGTAGTAAATGGGGAATCGCTACTCGGAGACGCGGAGGTCTCTTCGCTCCACACTAGAGTACCGGTTCGAAAGCTCCATAACTTTTGATCCTACCGTTGGATCTCCCTAAAACAATTACAGGAGTTTCGGGACGATGTTTTCCTTGGAGTAGATGTGTAATCGCTACTCGGAGAGGCGGAGGTCTCGTCGGTACACACTAGAGTACCGGTTCAAAAGTGCCATAACTTTTGATCCTACCGTTGGATCTCCCTCAAACTTTTACAGGAGTTTCGGGACGCTATTTTCCTTGTAGTTGATGTGGAATCGCTACTCGGAGAGGCGGAGGTCTCGTCGCTACACACTAGAGTACCGGTACAAAAAGACCATAACTTTTGATCCTACCGCTGGATCTCCCTCAAACAATTACAGGAGTTTCGGGACGATGTTTTCCTTGGAGTAGATGTGTAATCGCTACTCGGAGAAGCGGAGGTCTCGTCGCTCCACACTAGAGTACCGGTTCGAAAGCGCCATAACTTTTGATCCTACCGTTGGATCTCCCTCAAACATTTACAGGAGTTTCGGGACGCTGTTTTCCTTGAAATTGATGTGGAATCGCTTCTCGGAGAGGCGGAGGTCTCGTCGCTCCACACTAGAGTACCGGTTCGAAAGCGCCATAACTTTTGATCCTACCGTTGGATCTCCCTCAAACATTTACAGGAGTTTCGGGACGCTGTTTTCCTTGAAATTGATGTGGAATCGCTTCTCGGAGAGGCGGAGGTCTCGTCGCTCCACACTAGAGTACCGGTTCGAAAGCGCCATAACTTTTGATCCTACCGTTGGATCTCCCTCAAACTTTTACAGGAGTTTCGGGACGCTGGTTTCCTTGTAGTTGATGTGGAATCGCTACTCGGAGAGGCGGAGGTCTCCTCGCTCCACGCTAGAGTACCGGTACAAAAAGGCCATAACTTTTGATCCTTCCGTTGGATCTCCCTCAAACAATTACAGGAGTTTCGGGACGATGTTTTCCTTGGAGGAGATGTGTAATCGCTACTCGGAGAGGCGGAGGTCTCGTCGCTTCACACTAGAGTACCGGTTCGAAAGCGCCATAACTTTTCATCCTACCGTTGGATCTCCCTCAAACATTTACAGGAGTTTCGGGACGCTTTTTCCTTGGAGTAGATGTGGAATCGCTACTCGGAGAGGCGGAGGTCTCGTCGCTCCACACTAGAGTACCGGTTCGAAAGCGCCATAACTTTTGATCCTACCGTTGGATCTCCCTCAAACATTTACAGGAGTTTCGGGACGCTGTATTCCTTGGAGTAGATATTGAATCGCTACTCGGAGAGGCGGAGGTCTCGTCGCTCCAAACTACAGTACCGGTTTGAAAGCGCCATAACTTTTGATCCTACTGTTGGATCTCCCTCAAATATTTACAGGAGTTTCGGGACGCTGTTTTCCTTGGAGTAGATGTGGAATCGCTACTCGGAGAGGCGGAGGTCTCGTCGCTCCACACTAGAGTACCGGTTCGAAAGCGCCATAACTTTTGATCCTACCGTTGGATCTCCCTCAAACAATTACAGGAGTTTCGGGACGATGTTTTCCTTGCAGTTGATGTGGAATAGCTACTCGGAGAGGCGGAGGTCTCGTCGCTCCACACTAGAGTACCGGTTCGAAAGCGCCATAACTTTTGATCCTACCGTTGGATCTCCCTCAAACATTTACAGGAGTTTGGGGACGCTGTTTTCCTTGGAGTAGATGTGGAATCGCTAGTCGGAGAGACAGAGGTCTCGTCGCTCCACACTAGAGTACCGGTTTGAAAGCGCCATAACTTTTGATCCTACCGTTGGATCTCCCTCAAACATTTACAGGAGTTTCGGGACGCTGTTTTCCTTGGAGTAGATGTGGAATCGCTAGTCGGAGAGGCGGAGGTCTCGTCGCTCCACACTAGAGTACCGGTTTGAAAGCGCCATAACTTTTGATCCTACCGTTGGATCTGCCTCAAACTTTTACAGGAGTTTCGGGACGCTGGTTTCCTTGGAGTTGATGTGGAATCGCTACTCGGAGAGGCGGAGGTCTCCTCGCTCCACGCTAGAGTACCGGTACAAAAAGGCCATAACTTTTGATCCTACCGTTGGATCTCCCTCAAACAATTACAGGAGTTTCGGGACGATGTTTTCCTTGGAGGAGATGTGTAATCGCTACTCGGAGAGGCGGAGGTCTCGTCGCTCCACACTAGAGTACCGGTTCGAAAGCGCCATAACTTTTGATCCTACCGTTGGATCTCCCTCAAACAATTACAGGAGTTTCGGGACGATGTTTTCCTTGCAGTTGATGTGGAATAGCTACTCGGAGAGGCGGAGGTCTCGTCGCTCCACACTAGAGTACCGGTTCGAAAGCGCCATAACTTTTGATCCTACCGTTGGATCTCCCTCAAACATTTACAGGAGTTTAGGGACGCTGTTTTCCTTGGAGTAGATGTGGAATCGCTAGTCGGAGAGACGGAGGTCTCGTCGCTCCACACTAGAGTACCGGTTTGAAAGCGCCATAACTTTTGATCCTACCGTTGGATCTCCCTCAAACTTTTACAGGAGTTTCGGGACGCTGGTTTCCTTGTAGTTGATGTGGAATCGCTACTCGGAGAGGCGGAGGTCTTCTCGCTCCACGCTAGAGTACCGGTACAAAAAGGCCATAACTTTTGATCCTACCGTTGGATCTCCCTCAAACAATTACAGGAGTTTCGGGACGATGTTTTCCTTGGAGTAGATGTGTAATCGCTACTCGGAGAGGCGGAGATCTCGTCGCTCCACACTAGAGTACCGGTTTGAAAGCGCCATAACTTTTGATCCTACCGTTGGATCTCCCTCAAACATTTACAGGAGTTTCGGGACGCTTTTTCCTTGGAGTAGATGTGGAATCGCTACTCGGAGAGGCGGAGGTCTCGTCGCTCCACACTAGAGTACCGGTTCGAAAGCGCCATAACTTTTGATCCTACCGTTGGATCTCCCTCAAACATTTACAGGAGTTTCGGGATGCTGTTTTCTTTGGAGTAGATATTGGATCGCTACTCGGAGAGGCGGAGGTCTCGTCGCTCCACACTAGAGTACCGGTTTGAAAGCGCCATAACTTTTGATCCTACCGTTGGATCTCCCTCAAACATTTACAGGAGTTTCGGGACGCTTTTTCCTTGGAGTAGATGTGGAATCGCTACTCGGAGAGGCGGAGGTCTCGTCGCTCCACACTAGAGTACCGGTTCGAAAGCGCCATAACTTTTGATCCTACCGTTGGATCTCCCTCAAACTTTTACAGGAGTTTCGGGACGCTGTTTTCCTTGGAGTAGATGTGGAATCGCTACTCGGAGAGGCGGAGGTCTCGTCGCTCCACACTAGAGTACCGGTTTGAAAGCGCCATAACTTTTGATCCTACCGTTGGATCTGCCTCAAACTTTTACAGGAGTTTCGGGACGCTGGTTTCCTTGTAGTTGATGTGGAATCGCTGCTCGGAGAGGCGGAGGTCTCATCGCTCCACGCTAGAGTACCGGTACAAAAAGGCCATAACTTTTGATCCTACCGTTGGATCTCCCTCAAACATTTACAGGAGTTTCGGGACGCTATTTTCCTTGTAGTAAATGGGGAATCGCTACTCGGAGACACGGAGGTCTCTTCGCTCCACACTAGAGTACCGGTTCGAAAGCTCCATAACTTTTGATCCTACCGTTGGATCTCCCTAAAACAATTACAGGAATTTCGGGACGATGTTTTCCTTGGAGTAGATGTGTAATCGCTACTCGGAGAGGCGGAGGTCTCGTCGCTCCACACTAGAGTACCGGTTCGAAAGTGCCATAACTTTTGATCCTACCGTTGGATCTCCCTCAAACATTTACAGGAGTTTCGGGACGCTGTTTTCCTTGAAATTGATGTGGAATCGCTTCTCGGAGAGGCGGAGGTCTCGTCGCTCCACACTAGAGTACCGGTTCGAAAGCGCCATAACTTTTGATCCTACCGTTGGATCTCCCTCAAACTTTTACAGGAGTTTCGGGACGCTGGTTTCCTTGTAGTTGATGTGGAATCGCTACTCGGAGAGGCGGAGGTCTCCTCGCTCCACGCTAGAGTACCGGTACAAAAAGGCCATAACTTTTGATCCTACCGTTGGATCTCCCTCAAACAATTACAGGAGTTTCGGGACGATGTTTTCCTTGGAGGAGATGTGTAATCGCTACTCGGAGAGGCGGAGGTCTCGTCGCTCCACACTAGAGTACCGGTTCGAAAGCGCCATAACTTTTGATCCTACCGTTGGATCTCCCTCAAACATTTACAGGAGTTTCGGGACGCTTTTTCCTTGGAGTAGATGTGGAATCGCTACTCGGAGAGGCGGAGGTCTCGTCGCTCCACACTAGAGTACCGGTTCGAAAGCGCCATAACTTTTGATCATACCATTGGATCTCCCTCAAACATTTACAGGAGTTTCGGGACGCTGTATTCCTTGGAGTAGATATTGAATCGCTACTCGGAGAGGCGGAGGTCTCGTCGCTCCAAACTACAGTACCGGTTTGAAAGCGCCATAACTTTTGATCCTACCGTTGGATCTCCCTCAAATATTTACAGGAGTTTCGGGACGCTGTTTTCCTTGGAGTAGATGTGGAATCGCTACTCGGAGAGGCGGAGGTCTCGTCGCTCCACACTAGAGTACCGGTTCGAAAGCGCCATAACTTTTGATCCTACCGTTGGATCTCCCTCAAACAATTACAGGAGTTTCGGGACGATGTTTTCCTTGCAGTTGATGTGGAATAGCTACTCGGAGAGGCGGAGGTCTCGTCGCTCCACACTAGAGTACCGGTTCGAAAGCGCCATAACTTTTGATCCTACCGTTGGATCTCCCTCAAACATTTACAGGAGTTTAGGGACGCTGTTTTCCTTGGAGTAGATGTGGAATCGCTAGTCGGAGAGACGGAGGTCTCGTCGCTCCACACTAGAGTACCGGTTTGAAAGCGCCATAACTTTTGATCCTACCGTTGGATCTCCCTCAAACTTTTACAGGAGTTTCGGGACGCTGGTTTCCTTGTAGTTGATGTGGAATCGCTACTCGGAGAGGCGGAGGTCTTCTCGCTCCACGCTAGAGTACCGGTACAAAAAGGCCATAACTTTTGATCCTACCGTTGGATCTCCCTCAAACAATTACAGGAGTTTCGGGACGATGTTTTCCTTGGAGTAGATGTGTAATCGCTACTCGGAGAGGCGGAGATCTCGTCGCTCCACACTAGAGTACCGGTTTGAAAGCGCCATAACTTTTGATCCTACCGTTGGATCTCCCTCAAACATTTACAGGAGTTTCGGGACGCTTTTTCCTTGGAGTAGATGTGGAATCGCTACTCGGAGAGGCGGAGGTCTCGTCGCTCCACACTAGAGTACCGGTTCGAAAGCGCCATAACTTTTGATCCTACCGTTGGATCTCCCTCAAACATTTACAGGAGTTTCGGGATGCTGTTTTCTTTGGAGTAGATATTGGATCGCTACTCGGAGAGGCGGAGGTCTCGTCGCTCCACACTAGAGTACCGGTTTGAAAGCGCCATAACTTTTGATCCTACCGTTGGATCTCCCTCAAACATTTACAGGAGTTTCGGGACGCTTTTTCCTTGGAGTAGATGTGGAATCGCTACTCGGAGAGGCGGAGGTCTCGTCGCTCCACACTAGAGTACCGGTTCGAAAGCGCCATAACTTTTGATCCTACCGTTGGATCTCCCTCAAACATTTACAGGAGTTTCGGGACGCTGTTTTCCTTGAAATTGATGTGGAATCGCTTCTCGGAGAGGCGGAGGTCTCGTCGCTCCACACTAGAGTACCGGTTCGAAAGCGCCATAACTTTTGATCCTACCGTTGGATCTCCCTCAAACTTTTACAGGAGTTTCGGGACGCTGGTTTCCTTGTAGTTGATGTGGAATCGCTACTCGGAGAGGCGGAGGTCTCCTCGCTCCACGCTAGAGTACCGGTACAAAAAGGCCATAACTTTTGATCCTTCCGTTGGATCTCCCTCAAACAATTACAGGAGTTTTGGGACGATGTTTTCCTTGGAGGAGATGTGTAATCGCTACTCGGAGAGGCGGAGGTGTCGTCGCTCCACACTAGAGTACCGGTTCGAAAGCGCCATAACTTTTGATCCTACCGTTGGATCTCCCTCAAACATTTACAGGAGTTTCGGGACGCTTTTTCCTTGGAGTAGATGTGGAATCGCTACTCGGAGAGGCGGAGGTCTCGTCGCTCCACACTAGAGTACCGGTTCGAAAGCGCCATAACTTTTGATCCTACCGTTGGATCTCCCTCAAACATTTACAGGAGTTTCGGGACGCTGTATTCCTTGGAGTAGATATTGAATCACTACTCGGAGAGGCGGAGGTCTCGTCGCTCCAAACTACAGTACCGGTTTGAAAGCGCCATAACTTTTGATCCTACCGTTGCATCTCCCTCAAATATTTACAGGAGTTTCGGGACGCTGTTTTCCTTGGAGTAGATGTGGAATCGCTACTCGGAGAGGCGGAGGTCTCGTCGCTCCACACTAGAGTACCGGTTCGAAAGCGCCATAACTTTTGATCCTACCGTTGGATCTCCCTCAAACAATTACAGGAGTTTCGGGACGATGTTTTCCTTGCAGTTGATGTGGAATAGCTACTCGGAGAGGCGGAGGTCTCGTCGCTCCACACTAGAGTACCGGTTCGAAAGCGCCATAACTTTTGATCCTACCGTTGGATCTCCCTCAAATATTTACAGGAGTTTGGGGACGCTGTTTTCCTTGGAGTAGATGTGGAATCGCTAGTCGGAGAGCCGGAGGTCTCGTCGCTCCACACTAGAGTACCGGTTTGAAAGCGCCATAACTTTTGATCCTACCGTTGGATCTCCCTCAAACTTTTACAGGAGTTTCGGGACGCTGTTTTCCTTGGAGTAGATGTGGAATCGCTACTCGGAGAGGCGGAGGTCTCGTCGCTCCACACTAGAGTACCGGTACCAAAAGGCCATAACTTTTAATCCTACCGTTGGATCTCCCTCAAACAATTACAGGAGTTTCGGGACGATGTTTTCCTTGGAGTAGATGTGTAATCGCTACTCGGAGAGGCGGAGGTCTCGTCGCTCCACCCTAGAGTACCGGTTCGAAAGCGCCATAACTTTTGATCCTACCGTTGGATCTCCCTCAAACATTTACAGGAGTTTCGGGACGCTGTTTTCCTTGAAATTGATGTGGAATCGCTTCTCGGAGAGGCGGAGGTCTCGTCGCTCCACACTAGAGTACCGGTTCGAAAGCTCCATAACTTTTGATCCTACCGTTGGATCTCCCTAAAACAATTACAGGAGTTTCGGGACGATGTTTTCCTTGGAGTAGATGTGTAATCGCTACTCGGAGAGGCGGAGGTCTCGTCGGTACACACTAGAGTACCGGTTCAAAAGTGCCATAACTTTTGATCCTACCGTTGGATCTCCCTCAAACATTTACAGGAGTTTCGGGACGCTATTTTCCTTGTAGTTGATGTGGAATCGCTACTCGGAGAGGCGGAGGTCTCGTCGCTACACACTAGAGTACCGGTACAAAAAGACCATAACTTTTGATCCTACCGTTGGATCTCCCTAAAACAATTACAGAAGTTTCGGGACGATGTTTTCCTTGGAGTAGATGTGTAATCGCTACTCGGAGAGGCGGAGGTCTCGTCGGTACACACTAGAGTACCGGTTCAAAAGTGCCATAACTTTTGATCCTACCGTTGGATCTCCCTCAAACATTTACAGGAGTTTCGGGACGCTATTTTCCTTGTAGTTGATGTGGAATCGCTACTCGGAGAGGCGGAGGTCTCGTCGCTACACACTAGAGTACCGGTACAAAAAGACCATAACTTTTGATCCTACCGTTGGATCTCCCTCAAACAATTACAGGAGTTTCGGGACGATGTTTTCCTTGGAGTAGATGTGTAATCGCTACTCGGAGAGGCGGAGGTCTCGTCGCTCCACACTAGAGTACCGGTTCGAAAGCGCCATAACTTTTGATCCTACCGTTGGATCTCCCTCAAACATTTACAGGAGTTTCGGGACGCTGTTTTCCTTGAAATTGATGTGGAATCGCTTCTCGGAGAGGCGGAGGTCTCGTCGCTCCACACTAGAGTACCGGTTCGAAAGCGCCATAACTTTTGATCCTACCGTTGGATCTCCCTCAAACTTTTACAGGAGTTTCGGGACGCTGGTTTCCTTGTAGTTGATGTGGAATCGCTACTCGGAGAGGCGGAGGTCTCCTCGCTCCACGCTAGAGTACCGGTACAAAAAGGCCATAACTTTTAATCCTTCCGTTGGATCTCCCTCAAACAATTACAGGAGTTTCGGGACGATGTTTTCCTTGGAGGAGATGTGTAATCGCTACTCGGAGAGGCGGAGGTCTCGTCGCTCCACACTAGAGTACCGGTTCGAAAGCGCCATAACTTTTGATCCTACCGTTGGATCTCCCTCAAACATTTACAGGAGTTTCGGGACGCTTTTTCCTTGGAGTAGATGTGGAATCGCTACTCGGAGAGGCGGAGGTCTCGTCGCTCCACACTAGAGTACCGGTTCGAAAGCGCCATAACTTTTGATCCTACCGTTGGATCTCCCTCAAACATTTACAGGAGTTTCGGGACGCTGTATTCCTTGGAGTAGATATTGAATCGCTACTCGGAGAGGCGGAGGTCTCGTCGCTCCAAACTACAGTACCGGTTTGAAAGCGCCATAACTTTTGATCCTACCGTTGGATCTCCCTCAAATATTTACAGGAGTTTCGGGACGCTGTTTTCCTTGGAGTAGATGTGGAATCGCTACTCGGAGAGGCGGAGGTCTCGTCGCTCCACACTAGAGTACCGGTTCGAAAGCGCCATAACTTTTGATCCTACCGTTGGATCTCCCTCAAACAATTACAGGAGTTTCGGGACGATGTTTTCCTTGCAGTTGATGTGGAATAGCTACTCGGAGAGGCGGAGGTCTCGTCGCTCCACACTAGAGTACCGGTTTGAAAGCGCCATAACTTTTGATCCTACCGTTGGATCTCCCTCAAACATTTACAGGAGTTTGGGGACGCTGTTTTCCTTGGAGTAGATGTGGAATCGCTAGTCGGAGAGACGGAGGTCTCGTCGCTCCACACTAGAGTACCGGTTTGAAAGCGCCATAACTTTTGATCCTACCGTTGGATCTCCCTCAAACATTTACAGGAGTTTCGGGACGCTGTTTTCCTTGGACTAGATGTGGAATCGCTAGTCGGAGAGGCGGAGGTCTCGTCGCTCCACACTAGAGTACCGGTTTGAAAGCGCCATAACTTTTGATCCTACCGTTGGATCTCCCTCAAACTTTTACAGGAGTTTCGGGACGCTGGTTTCCTTGGAGTTGACGTGGAATCGCTAATCGGAGAGGCGGAGGTCTCCTCGCTCCACGCTAGAGTACCGGTACAAAAAGGCCATAACTTTTGATCCTACCGTTGGATCTCCCTCAAACAATTACAGGAGTTTCGGGACGATGTTTTCCTTGGAGGAGATGTGTAATCGCTACTCGGAGAGGCGGAGGTCTCGTCGCTCCACACTAGAGTACCGGTTCGAAAGCGCCATAACTTTTGATCCTACCGTTGGATCTCCCTCAAACTTTTACAGGAGTTTCGGGACGCTGGTTTCCTTGGAGTTGACGTGGAATCGCTAATCGGAGAGGCGGAGGTCTCCTCGCTCCACGCTAGAGTACCGGTACAAAAAGGCCATAACTTTTGATCCTACCGTTGGATCTCCCTCAAACATTTACAGGAGTTTCGGGACGCTGTTTTCCTTGAAATTGATGTGGAATCGCTTCTCGGAGAGGCGGAGGTCTCGTCGCTCCACACTAGAGTACCGGTTCGAAAGCGCCATAACTTTTGATCCTACCGTTGGATCTCCCTCAAACTTTTACAGGAGTTTCGGGACGCTGGTTTCCTTGTAGTTGATGTGGAATCGCTACTCGGAGAGGCGGAGGTCTCCTCGCTCCACGCTAGAGTACCGGTACAAAAAGGCCATAACTTTTGATCCTACCGTTGGATCTCCCTCAAACAATTACAGGAGTTTCGGGACGATGTTTTCCTTGGAGGAGATGTGTAATCGCTACTCGGAGAGGCGGAGGTCTCGTCGCTCCACACTAGAGTACCGGTTCGAAAGCGCCATAACTTTTGATCCTACCGTTGGATCTCCCTCAAACATTTACAGGAGTTTCGGGACGCTTTTTCCTTGGAGTAGATGTGGAATCGCTACTCGGAGAGGCGGAGGTCTCGTCGCTCCACACTAGAGTACCGGTTCGAAAGCGCCATAACTTTTGATCATACCATTGGATCTCCCTCAAACATTTACAGGAGTTTCGGGACGCTGTATTCCTTGGAGTAGATATTGAATCGCTACTCGGAGAGGCGGAGGTCTCGTCGCTCCAAACTACAGTACCGGTTTGAAAGCGCCATAACTTTTGATCCTACCGTTGGATCTCCCTCAAATATTTACAGGAGTTTCGGGACGCTGTTTTCCTTGGAGTAGATGTGGAATCGCTACTCGGAGAGGCGGAGGTCTCGTCGCTCCACACTAGAGTACCGGTTCGAAAGCGCCATAACTTTTGATCCTACCGTTGGATCTCCCTCAAACAATTACAGGAGTTTCGGGACGATGTTTTCCTTGCAGTTGATGTGGAATAGCTACTCGGAGAGGCGGAGGTCTCGTCGCTCCACACTAGAGTACCGGTTCGAAAGCGCCATAACTTTTGATCCTACCGTTGGATCTCCCTCAAACATTTACAGGAGTTTAGGGACGCTGTTTTCCTTGGAGTAGATGTGGAATCGCTAGTCGGAGAGACGGAGGTCTCGTCGCTCCACACTAGAGTACCGGTTTGAAAGCGCCATAACTTTTGATCCTACCGTTGGATCTCCCTCAAACTTTTACAGGAGTTTCGGGACGCTGGTTTCCTTGTAGTTGATGTGGAATCGCTACTCGGAGAGGCGGAGGTCTTCTCGCTCCACGCTAGAGTACCGGTACAAAAAGGCCATAACTTTTGATCCTACCGTTGGATCTCCCTCAAACAATTACAGGAGTTTCGGGACGATGTTTTCCTTGGAGTAGATGTGTAATCGCTACTCGGAGAGGCGGAGATCTCGTCGCTCCACACTAGAGTACCGGTTTGAAAGCGCCATAACTTTTGATCCTACCGTTGGATCTCCCTCAAACATTTACAGGAGTTTCGGGACGGTTTTTCCTTGGAGTAGATGTGGAATCGCTACTCGGAGAGGCGGAGGTCTCGTCGCTCCACACTAGAGTACCGGTTCGAAAGCGCCATAACTTTTGATCCTACCGTTGGATCTCCCTCAAACATTTACAGGAGTTTCGGGATGCTGTTTTCTTTGGAGTAGATATTGGATCGCTACTCGGAGAGGCGGAGGTCTCGTCGCTCCACACTAGAGTACCGGTTTGAAAGCGCCATAACTTTTGATCCTACCGTTGGATCTCCCTCAAACATTTACAGGAGTTTCGGGACGCTTTTTCCTTGGAGTAGATGTGGAATCGCTACTCGGAGAGGCGGAGGTCTCGTCGCTCCACACTAGAGTACCGGTTCGAAAGCGCCATAACTTTTGATCCTACCGTTGGATCTCCCTCAAACATTTACAGGAGTTTCGGGACGCTGTTTTCCTTGAAATTGATGTGGAATCGCTTCTCGGAGAGGCGGAGGTCTCGTCGCTCCACACTAGAGTACCGGTTCAAAAGCGCCATAACTTTTGATCCTACCGTTGGATCTCCCTCAAACTTTTACAGGAGTTTCGGGACGCTGGTTTCCTTGTAGTTGATGTGGAATCGCTACTCGGAGAGGCGGAGGTCTCCTCGCTCCACGCTAGAGTACCGGTACAAAAAGGCCATAACTTTTGATCCTTCCGTTGGATCTCCCTCAAACAATTACAGGAGTTTCGGGACGATGTTTTCCTTGGAGGAGATGTGTAATCGCTACTCGGAGAGGCGGAGGTCTCGTCGCTCCACACTAGAGTACCGGTTCGAAAGCGCCATAACTTTTGATCCTACCGTTGGATCTCCCTCAAACATTTACAGGAGTTTCGGGACGCTTTTTCCTTGGAGTAGATGTGGAATCGCTACTCGGAGAGGCGGAGGTCTCGTCGCTCCACACTAGAGTACCGGTTCGAAAGCGCCATAACTTTTGATCATACCATTGGATCTCCCTCAAACATTTACAGGAGTTTCGGGACGCTGTATTCCTTGGAGTAGATATTGAATCGCTACTCGGAGAGGCGGAGGTCTCGTCGCTCCAAACTACAGTACCGGTTTGAAAGCGCCATAACTTTTGATCCTACCGTTGGATCTCCCTCAAATATTTACAGGAGTTTCGGGACGCTGTTTTCCTTGGAGTAGATGTGGAATCGCTACTCGGAGAGGCGGAGGTCTCGTCGCTCCACACTAGAGTACCGGTTCGAAAGCGCCATAACTTTTGATCCTACCGTTGGATCTCCCTCAAACAATTACAGGAGTTTCGGGACGATGTTTTCCTTGCAGTTGATGTGGAATAGCTACTCGGAGAGGCGGAGGTCTCGTCGCTCCACACTAGAGTACCGGTTCGAAAGCGCCATAACTTTTGATCCTACCGTTGGATCTCCCTCAAACATTTACAGGAGTTTAGGGACGCTGTTTTCCTTGGAGTAGATGTGGAATCGCTAGTCGGAGAGACGGAGGTCTCGTCGCTCCACACTAGAGTACCGGTTTGAAAGCGCCATAACTTTTGATCCTACCGTTGGATCTCCCTCAAACTTTTACAGGAGTTTCGGGACGCTGGTTTCCTTGTAGTTGATGTGGAATCGCTACTCGGAGAGGCGGAGGTCTTCTCGCTCCACGCTAGAGTACCGGTACAAAAAGGCCATAACTTTTGATCCTACCGTTGGATCTCCCTCAAACAATTACAGGAGTTTCGGGACGATGTTTTCCTTGGAGTAGATGTGTAATCGCTACTCGGAGAGGCGGAGATCTCGTCGCTCCACACTAGAGTACCGGTTTGAAAGCGCCATAACTTTTGATCCTACCGTTGGATCTCCCTCAAACATTTACAGGAGTTTCGGGACGCTTTTTCCTTGGAGTAGATGTGGAATCGCTACTCGGAGAGGCGGAGGTCTCGTCGCTCCACACTAGAGTACCGGTTCGAAAGCGCCATAACTTTTGATCCTACCGTTGGATCTCCCTCAAACATTTACAGGAGTTTCGGGATGCTGTTTTCTTTGGAGTAGATATTGGATCGCTACTCGGAGAGGCGGAGGTCTCGTCGCTCCACACTAGAGTACCGGTTTGAAAGCGCCATAACTTTTGATCCTACCGTTGGATCTCCCTCAAACATTTACAGGAGTTTCGGGACGCTTTTTCCTTGGAGTAGATGTGGAATCGCTACTCGGAGAGGCGGAGGTCTCGTCGCTCCACACTAGAGTACCGGTTCGAAAGCGCCATAACTTTTGATCCTACCGTTGGATCTCCCTCAAACATTTACAGGAGTTTCGGGACGCTGTTTTCCTTGAAATTGATGTGGAATCGCTTCTCGGAGAGGCGGAGGTCTCGTCGCTCCACACTAGAGTACCGGTTCAAAAGCGCCATAACTTTTGATCCTACCGTTGGATCTCCCTCAAACTTTTACAGGAGTTTCGGGACGCTGGTTTCCTTGTAGTTGATGTGGAATCGCTACTCGGAGAGGCGGAGGTCTCCTCGCTCCACGCTAGAGTACCGGTACAAAAAGGCCATAACTTTTGATCCTTCCGTTGGATCTCCCTCAAACAATTACAGGAGTTTCGGGACGATGTTTTCCTTGGAGGAGATGTGTAATCGCTACTCGGAGAGGCGGAGGTGTCGTCGCTCCACACTAGAGTACCGGTTCGAAAGCGCCATAACTTTTGATCCTACCGTTGGATCTCCCTCAAACATTTACAGGAGTTTCGGGACGCTTTTTCCTTGGAGTAGATGTGGAATCGCTACTCGGAGAGGCGGAGGTCTCGTCGCTCCACACTAGAGTACCGGTTCGAAAGCGCCATAACTTTTGATCCTACCGTTGGATCTCCCTCAAACATTTACAGGAGTTTCGGGACGCTGTATTCCTTGGAGTAGATATTGAATCACTACTCGGAGAGGCGGAGGTCTCGTCGCTCCAAACTACAGTACCGGTTTGAAAGCGCCATAACTTTTGATCCTACCGTTGCATCTCCCTCAAATATTTACAGGAGTTTCGGGACGCTGTTTTCCTTGGAGTAGATGTGGAATCGCTACTCGGAGAGGCGGAGGTCTCGTCGCTCCACACTAGAGTACCGGTTCGAAAGCGCCATAACTTTTGATCCTACCGTTGGATCTCCCTCAAACAATTACAGGAGTTTCGGGACGATGTTTTCCTTGCAGTTGATGTGGAATAGCTACTCGGAGAGGCGGAGGTCTCGTCGCTCCACACTAGAGTACCGGTTCGAAAGCGCCATAACTTTTGATCCTACCGTTGGATCTCCCTCAAATATTTACAGGAGTTTGGGGACGCTGTTTTCCTTGGAGTAGATGTGGAATCGCTAGTCGGAGAGCCGGAGGTCTCGTCGCTCCACACTAGAGTACCGGTTTGAAAGCGCCATAACTTTTGATCCTACCGTTGGATCTCCCTCAAACTTTTACAGGAGTTTCGGGACGCTGTTTTCCTTGGAGTAGATGTGGAATCGCTACTCGGAGAGGCGGAGGTCTCGTCGCTCCACACTAGAGTACCGGTACCAAAAGGCCATAACTTTTAATCCTACCGTTGGATCTCCCTCAAACAATTACAGGAGTTTCGGGACGATGTTTTCCTTGGAGTAGATGTGTAATCGCTACTCGGAGAGGCGGAGGTCTCGTCGCTCCACCCTAGAGTACCGGTTCGAAAGCGCCATAACTTTTGATCCTACCGTTGGATCTCCCTCAAACATTTACAGGAGTTTCGGGACGCTGTTTTCCTTGAAATTGATGTGGAATCGCTTCTCGGAGAGGCGGAGGTCTCGTCGCTCCACACTAGAGTACCGGTTCGAAAGCTCCATAACTTTTGATCCTACCGTTGGATCTCCCTAAAACAATTACAGGAGTTTCGGGACGATGTTTTCCTTGGAGTAGATGTGTAATCGCTACTCGGAGAGGCGGAGGTCTCGTCGGTACACACTAGAGTACCGGTTCAAAAGTGCCATAACTTTTGATCCTACCGTTGGATCTCCCTCAAACATTTACAGGAGTTTCGGGACGCTATTTTCCTTGTAGTTGATGTGGAATCGCTACTCGGAGAGGCGGAGGTCTCGTCGCTACACACTAGAGTACCGGTACAAAAAGACCATAACTTTTGATCCTACCGTTGGATCTCCCTAAAACAATTACAGAAGTTTCGGGACGATGTTTTCCTTGGAGTAGATGTGTAATCGCTACTCGGAGAGGCGGAGGTCTCGTCGGTACACACTAGAGTACCGGTTCAAAAGTGCCATAACTTTTGATCCTACCGTTGGATCTCCCTCAAACATTTACAGGAGTTTCGGGACGCTATTTTCCTTGTAGTTGATGTGGAATCGCTACTCGGAGAGGCGGAGGTCTCGTCGCTACACACTAGAGTACCGGTACAAAAAGACCATAACTTTTGATCCTACCGTTGGATCTCCCTCAAACAATTACAGGAGTTTCGGGACGATGTTTTCCTTGGAGTAGATGTGTAATCGCTACTCGGAGAGGCGGAGGTCTCGTCGCTCCACACTAGAGTACCGGTTCGAAAGCGCCATAACTTTTGATCCTACCGTTGGATCTCCCTCAAACATTTACAGGAGTTTCGGGACGCTGTTTTCCTTGAAATTGATGTGGAATCGCTTCTCGGAGAGGCGGAGGTCTCGTCGCTCCACACTAGAGTACCGGTTCGAAAGCGCCATAACTTTTGATCCTACCGTTGGATCTCCCTCAAACTTTTACAGGAGTTTCGGGACGCTGGTTTCCTTGTAGTTGATGTGGAATCGCTACTCGGAGAGGCGGAGGTCTCCTCGCTCCACGCTAGAGTACCGGTACAAAAAGGCCATAACTTTTAATCCTTCCGTTGGATCTCCCTCAAACAATTACAGGAGTTTCGGGACGATGTTTTCCTTGGAGGAGATGTGTAATCGCTACTCGGAGAGGCGGAGGTCTCGTCGCTCCACACTAGAGTACCGGTTCGAAAGCGCCATAACTTTTGATCCTACCGTTGGATCTCCCTCAAACATTTACAGGAGTTTCGGGACGCTTTTTCCTTGGAGTAGATGTGGAATCGCTACTCGGAGAGGCGGAGGTCTCGTCGCTCCACACTAGAGTACCGGTTCGAAAGCGCCATAACTTTTGATCCTACCGTTGGATCTCCCTCAAACATTTACAGGAGTTTCGGGACGCTGTATTCCTTGGAGTAGATATTGAATCGCTACTCGGAGAGGCGGAGGTCTCGTCGCTCCAAACTACAGTACCGGTTTGAAAGCGCCATAACTTTTGATCCTACCGTTGGATCTCCCTCAAATATTTACAGGAGTTTCGGGACGCTGTTTTCCTTGGAGTAGATGTGGAATCGCTACTCGGAGAGGCGGAGGTCTCGTCGCTCCACACTAGAGTACCGGTTCGAAAGCGCCATAACTTTTGATCCTACCGTTGGATCTCCCTCAAACAATTACAGGAGTTTCGGGACGATGTTTTCCTTGCAGTTGATGTGGAATAGCTACTCGGAGAGGCGGAGGTCTCGTCGCTCCACACTAGAGTACCGGTTTGAAAGCGCCATAACTTTTGATCCTACCGTTGGATCTCCCTCAAACATTTACAGGAGTTTGGGGACGCTGTTTTCCTTGGAGTAGATGTGGAATCGCTAGTCGGAGAGACGGAGGTCTCGTCGCTCCACACTAGAGTACCGGTTTGAAAGCGCCATAACTTTTGATCCTACCGTTGGATCTCCCTCAAACATTTACAGGAGTTTCGGGACGCTGTTTTCCTTGGACTAGATGTGGAATCGCTAGTCGGAGAGGCGGAGGTCTCGTCGCTCCACACTAGAGTACCGGTTTGAAAGCGCCATAACTTTTGATCCTACCGTTGGATCTCCCTCAAACTTTTACAGGAGTTTCGGGACGCTGGTTTCCTTGGAGTTGACGTGGAATCGCTAATCGGAGAGGCGGAGGTCTCCTCGCTCCACGCTAGAGTACCGGTACAAAAAGGCCATAACTTTTGATCCTACCGTTGGATCTCCCTCAAACAATTACAGGAGTTTCGGGACGATGTTTTCCTTGGAGGAGATGTGTAATCGCTACTCGGAGAGGCGGAGGTCTCGTCGCTCCACACTAGAGTACCGGTTCGAAAGCGCCATAACTTTTGATCCTACCGTTGGATCTCCCTCAAACATTTACAGGAGTTTCGGGACGCTTTTTCCTTGGAGTAGATGTGGAATCGGTACTCGGAGAGGCGGAGGTCTCGTCGCTCCACACTAGAGTACCGGTTCGAAAGCGCCATAACTTTTGATCCTACCGTTGGATCTCCCTCAAACATTTACAGGAGTTTCGGGACGCTGTATTCCTTGGAGTAGATATTGAATCGCTACTCGGAGAGGCGGAGGTCTCGTCGCTCCAAACTACAGTACCGGTTTGAAAGCGCCATAACTTTTGATCCTACCGTTGGATCTCCCTCAAATATTTACAGGAGTTTCGGGACGCTGTTTTCCTTGGAGTAGATGTGGAATCGCTACTCGGAGAGGCGGAGGTCTCGTCGCTCCACACTAGAGTACCGGTTCGAAAGCGCCATAACTTTTGATCCTACCGTTGGATCTCCCTCAAACAATTACAGGAGTTTCGGGACGATGTTTTCCTTGCAGTTGATGTGGAATAGCTACTCGGAGAGGCGGAGGTCTCGTCGCTCCACACTAGAGTACCGGTTCGAAAGCGCCATAACTTTTGATCCTACCGTTGGATCTCCCTCAAACATTTACAGGAGTTTGGGGACGCTGTTTTCCTTGGAGTAGATGTGGAATCGCTAGTCGGAGAGACGGAGGTCTCGTCGCTCCACACTAGAGTACCGGTTTGAAAGCGCCATAACTTTTGATCCTACCGTTGGATCTCCCTCAAACTTTTACAGGAGTTTCGGGACGCTGTTTTCCTTGGAGTAGATGTGGAATCGCTACTCGGAGAGGCGGAGGTCTCGTCGCTCCACACTAGAGTACCGGTACAAAAAGGCCATAACTTTTAATCCTACCGTTGGATCTCCCTCAAACAATTACAGGAGTTTCGGGACGATGTTTTCCTTGGAGTAGATGTGTAATCGCTACTCGGAGAGGCAGAGGTCTCGTCGCTCCACACTAGAGTACCGGTTTGAAAGCGCCATAACTTTTGATCCTACCGTTGGATCTCCCTCAAACATTTACAGGAGTTTCGGGACGCTTTTTCCTTGGAGTAGATGTGGAATCGCTACTCGGAGAGGCGGAGGTCTCGTCGCTCCACACTAGAGTACCGGTTCGAAAGCGCCATAACTTTTGATCCTACCGTTGGATCTCCCTCAAACATTTACAGGAGTTTCGGGATGCTGTTTTCTTTGGAGTAGATATTGGATCGCTACTCGGAGAGGCGGAGGTGTCGTCGCTCCAAACTACAGTACTGGTTCGAAAGCGTCATAACTTTTGATCCTACCGTTGGATCTCCCTCAAACATTTACAGGAGTTTGGGGACGCTGTTTTCCTTGGAGTAGATGTGGAATCGCTAGTCGGAGAGGCGGAGGTCTCGTCGCTCCACACTAGAGTACCGGTTCGAAAGCGCCATAACTTTTGATCCTACCGTTGGATCTCCCTCAAACAATTACAGGAGTTTCGGGACGATGTTTTCCTTGCAGTTGATGTGGAATAGCTACTCGGAGAGGCGGAGGTCTCGTCGCTCCACACTAGAGTACCGGTTCGAAAGCGCCATAACTTTTGATCCTACCGTTTGATCTCCCTCAAACATTTACAGGAGTTTCAGGACGCTCTTTTCCTTGGAGTAGATGTGGAATCGCTACTCGGAGAGGCGGAGGTCTCGTCGCTCCACACTAGAGTACCGGTTCGAAAGCGCCATAACTTTTGATCCTACCGTTGGATCTCCCTCAAACATTTACAGGAGTTTCGGGATGCTGTTTTCTTTGGAGTAGATATTGGATCGCTACTCGGAGAGGCGGAGGTGTCGTCGCTCCAAACTACAGTACCGGTTTGAAAGCGCCATAACTTTTGATCCTACCGTTGGATCTCCCTCAAATATTTACAGGAGTTTCGGGACGCTGTTTTCCTTGGAGTAGATGTGGAATCGCTACTCGGAGAGGCGGAGGTCTCGTCGCTCCACACTAGAGTACCGGTTCGAAAGCGCCATAACTTTTGATCCTACCGTTGGATCTCCCTCAAACAATTACAGGAGTTTCGGGACGATGTTTTCCTTGCAGTTGATGTGGAATAGCTACTCGGAGAGGCGGAGGTCTCGTCGCTCCACACTAGAGTACCGGTTCGAAAGCGCCATAACTTTTGATCCTACCGTTGGATCTCCCTCAAACATTTACAGGAGTTTGGGGACGCTGTTTTCCTTGGAGTAGATGTAGAATCGCTAGTCGGAGAGACGGAGGTCTCGTCGCTCCACACTAGAGTACCGGTTTGAAAGCGCCATAACTTTTGATCCTACCGTTGGATCTCCCTCAAACTTTTACAGGAGTTTCGGGACGCTGTTTTCCTTGGAGTAGATGTGGAATCGCTACTCGGAGAGGCGGAGGTCTCGTCGCTCCACACTAGAGTACCGGTACAAAAAGGCCATAACTTTTAATCCTACCGTTGGATCTCCCTCAAACAATTACAGGAGTTTCGGGACGATGTTTTCCTTGGAGTAGATGTGTAATCGCTACTCGGAGAGGCAGAGGTCTCGTCGCTCCACACTAGAGTACCGGTTTGAAAGCGCCATAACTTTTGATCCTACCGTTGGATCTCCCTCAAACATTTACAGGAGTTTCGGGACGCTTTTTCCTTGGAGTAGATGTGGAATCGCTACTCGGAGAGGCGGAGGTCTCGTCGCTCCACACTAGAGTACCGGTTCGAAAGCGCCATAACTTTTGATCCTACCGTTGGATCTCCCTCAAACATTTACAGGAGTTTCGGGATGCTGTTTTCTTTGGAGTAGATATTGGATCGCTACTCGGAGAGGCGGAGGTGTCGTCGCTCCAAACTACAGTACTGGTTCGAAAGCGTCATAACTTTTGATCCTACCGTTGGATCTCCCTCAAACATTTACAGGAGTTTGGGGACGCTGTTTTCCTTGGAGTAGATGTGGAATCGCTAGTCGGAGAGGCGGAGGTCTCGTCGCTCCACACTAGAGTACCGGTTCGAAAGCGCCATAACTTTTGATCCTACCGTTGGATCTCCCTCAAACAATTACAGGAGTTTCGGGACGATGTTTTCCTTGCAGTTGATGTGGAATAGCTACTCGGAGAGGCGGAGGTCTCGTCGCTCCACACTAGAGTACCGGTTCGAAAGCGCCATAACTTTTGATCCTACCGTTTGATCTCCCTCAAACATTTACAGGAGTTTCAGGACGCTCTTTTCCTTGGAGTAGATGTGGAATCGCTAGTCGGAGAGGCGGAGGTCTCGTCGCTCCACACTAGAGTACCGGTTTGAAAGCGCCATAACTTTTGATCCTACCGTTGGATCTCCCTCAAACATTTACAGGAGTTTCGGGACGCTGTATTCCTTGGAGTAGATATTGAATCGCTACTCGGAGAGGCGGAGGTCTCGTCGCTCCAAACTACAGTACCGGTTTGAAAGCGCCATAACTTTTGATCCTACCGTTGGATCTCCCTCAAACATTTACAGGAGTTTCGGGACGCTGTATTCCTTGGAGTAGATATTGAATCGCTACTCGGAGAGGCGGAGGTCTCGTCGCTCCAAACTACAGTACCGGTTTGAAAGCGCCATAACTTTTGATCCTACCGTTGGATCTCCCTCAAATATTTACAGGAGTTTCGGGACGCTGTTTTCCTTGGAGTAGATGTGGAATCGCTACTCGGAGAGGCGGAGGTCTCGTCGCTCCACACTAGAGTACCGGTTCGAAAGCGCCATAACTTTTGATCCTACCGTTGGATCTCCCTCAAACAATTACAGGAGTTTCGGGACGATGTTTTCCTTGCAGTTGATGTGGAATAGCTACTCGGAGAGGCGGAGGTCTCGTCGCTCCACACTAGAGTTCCGGTTCGAAAGCGCCATAACTTTTGATCCTACCGTTGGATCTCCCTCAAACATTTACAGGAGTTTCGGGACGCTGTTTTCCTTGGAGTAGATGTGGAATCGCTAGTCGGAGAGGCGGAGGTCTCGTCGCTCCACACTAGAGTACCGGTTTCAAAGCGCCATAACTTTTGATCCTACCGTTGGATCTCCCTCAAACTTTTACAGGAGTTTCGGGACGCTGGTTTCCTTGTAGTTGATGTGGAATCGCTACTCGGAGAGGCGGAGGTCTCCTCGCTCCACGCTAGAGTACCGGTACAAAAAGGCCATAACTTTTGATCCTACCGTTGGATCTCCCTCAAACAATTACAGGAGTTTCGGGACGATGTTTTCCTTGGAGTAGATGTGTAATCGCTACTCGGAGAGGCGGAGATCTCGTCGCTCCACACTAGAGTACCGGTTTGAAAGCGCCATAACTTTTGATCCTACCGTTGGATCTCCCTCAAACATTTACAGGAGTTTCGGGACGCTTTTTCCTTGGAGTAGATGTGGAATCGCTACTCGGAGAGGCGGAGGTCTCGTCGCTCCACACTAGAGTACCGGTTTGAAAGCGCCATAACTTTTGATCCTACCGTTGGATCTCCCTCAAACATTTACAGGAGTTTCGGGATGCTGTTTTCTTTGGAGTAGATATTGGATCGCTACTCGGAGAGGCGGAGGTGTCGTCGCTCCAAACTACAGTACTGGTTCGAAAGCGTAATAACTTTTGATCCTACCGTTGGATCTCCCTCAAACATTTACAGGAGTTTGGGGACGCTGTTTTCCTTGGAGTAGATGTGGAATCGCTAGTCGGAGAGGCGGAGGTCTCGTCGCTCCACACTAGTGTACCGGTTTGAAAGCGCCATAACTTTTGATCCTACTGTTGGATCTCCCTCAAACTTTTACAGGAGTTTCGGGACGCTGTTTTCCTTGGAGTAGATGTGGAATCGCTACTCGGAGAGGCGGAGGTCTCGTTGCTCCACACAAGAGTACCGGTTTGCAAGCGCCATAACTTTTCATCCTACCGTTGGATCTCCCACAAACATTTACAGGAGTTTCAGGACGCTCTTTTCCTTGGAGTAGATGTGGAATCGCTAGTCGGAGAGGCGGAGGTCTCGTCGCTCCACACTAGAGTACCGGTTTGAAAGCGCCATAACTTTTGATCCTACCGTTGGATCTCCCTCAAACTTTTACAGGAGTTTCGGGACGCTGGTTTCCTTGTAGTTGATGTGGATTCGCTACTCGGAGAGGCGGAGGTCTCGTCGCTACACACTAGAGTACCGGTACAAAAAGGCCATAACTTTTGATCCTACCGTTGGATCTCCCTCAAACATTTACAGGAGTTTCGGGACGCTATTTTCCTTGTAGTTGATGTGGAATCGCTACTCGGAGAGGCGGAGGTCTCGTCGCTCCACACTAGAGTACCGGTTCGAAAGCGCCATAACTTTTGATCCTACCGTTGGATCTCTCTCAAACATTTACAGGAGTTTCGGGACGCTGTTTTCCTTGTAGTTGATGTGGAATCGCTTCTCGGAGAGGCGGAGGTCTCGTCGCTCCACACTAGAGTACCGGTTCGAAAGCGCCATAACTTTTGATCCTACCGTTGGATCTCCCTCAAACAATTACAGGAGTTTCGGGACGATGTTTTCCTTGTAGTTGATGTGGAATCGCTAGTCGGAGAGACGGAGGTCTCGTCGCTCCACACTAGAGTACCGGTTTGAAAGCGCCATAACTTTTGATCCTACCGTTGGATCTCCCTCAAACTTTTACAGGAGTTTCGGGACGCTATTTTCCTTGGAGTAGATGTGGAATCGCTACTCGGAGAGGCGGAGGTCTCGTCGCTCCACACTAGAGTACCGGTACAAAAAGGCCATAACTTTTAATCCTACCGTTGGATCTCCCTCAAACAATTACAGGAGTTTCGGGACGATGTTTTCCTTGGAGTAGATGTGTAATCGCTACTCGGAGAGGCAGAGGTCTCGTCGCTCCACACTAGAGTACCGGTTTGAAAGCGCCATAACTTTTGATCCTACCGTTGGATCTCCCTCAAACATTTACAGGAGTTTCGGGACGCTTTTTCCTTGGAGTAGATGTGGAATCGCTACTCGGAGAGGCGGAGGTCTCGTCGCTCCACACTAGAGTACCGGTTCGAAAGCGCCATAACTTTTGATCCTACCGTTGGATCTCCCTCAAACATTTACAGGAGTTTCGGGATGCTGTTTTCTTTGGAGTAGATATTGGATCGCTACTCGGAGAGGCGGAGGTGTCGTCGCTCCAAACTACAGTACTGGTTCGAAAGCGTCATAACTTTTGATCCTACCGTTGGATCTCCCTCAAACATTTACAGGAGTTTGGGGACGCTGTTTTCCTTGGAGTAGATGTGGAATCGCTAGTCGGAGAGGCGGAGGTCTCGTCGCTCCACACTAGAGTACCGGTTCGAAAGCGCCATAACTTTTGATCCTACCGTTGGATCTCCCTCAAACAATTACAGGAGTTTCGGGACGATGTTTTCCTTGCAGTTGATGTGGAATAGCTACTCGGAGAGGCGGAGGTCTCGTCGCTCCACACTAGAGTACCGGTTCGAAAGCGCCATAACTTTTGATCCTACCGTTTGATCTCCCTCAAACATTTACAGGAGTTTCAGGACGCTCTTTTCCTTGGAGTAGATGTGGAATCGCTAGTCGGAGAGGCGGAGGTCTCGTCGCTCCA
The DNA here is from genome assembly GCF_951802175.1 of Populus nigra. Taxonomy (NCBI): domain Eukaryota; kingdom Viridiplantae; phylum Streptophyta; class Magnoliopsida; order Malpighiales; family Salicaceae; genus Populus; species Populus nigra. The sequence goes on along the minus strand of NC_084866.1, from coordinate 6,121,616 downwards.
CACTAGAGTACCGGTTTGAAAGCGCCATAACTTTTGATCCTACCGTTGGATCTCCCTCAAACATTTACAGGAGTTTCGGGACGCTGTATTCCTTGGAGTAGATATTGAATCGCTACTCGGAGAGGCGGAGGTCTCGTCGCTCCAAACTACAGTACCGGTTTGAAAGCGCCATAACTTTTGATCCTACCGTTGGATCTCCCTCAAACATTTACAGGAGTTTCGGGACGCTGTATTCCTTGGAGTAGATATTGAATCGCTACTCGGAGAGGCGGAGGTCTCGTCGCTCCAAACTATAGTACCGGTTTGAAAGCGCCATAACTTTTGATCCTACCGTTGGATCTCCCTCAAATATTTACAGGAGTTTCGGGACGCTGTTTTCCTTGGAGTAGATGTGGAATCGCTACTCGGAGAGGCGGAGGTCTCGTCGCTCCACACTAGAGTACTGGTTCGAAAGCGCCATAACTTTTGATCCTACCGTTGGATCTCCCTCAAACAATTACAGGAGTTTCGGGACGATGTTTTCCTTGCAGTTGATGTGGAATAGCTACTCGGAGAGGCGGAGGTCTCGTCGCTCCACACTAGAGTACCGGTTCGAAAGCGCCATAACTTTTGATCCTACCGTTGGATCTCCCTCAAACATTTACAGGAGTTTCGGGACGCTGTTTTCCTTGGAGTAGATGTGGAATCGCTAGTCGGAGAGGCGGAGGTCTCGTCGCTCCACACTAGAGTACCGGTTTCAAAGCGCCATAACTTTTGATCCTACCGTTGGATCTCCCTCAAACTTTTACAGGAGTTTCGGGACGCTGGTTTCCTTGTAGTTGATGTGGAATCGCTACTCGGAGAGGCGGAGGTCTCCTCGCTCCACGCTAGAGTACCGGTAAAAAAGGCCATAACTTTTGATCCTACCGTTGGATCTCCCTCAAACAATTACAGGAGTTTCGGGACGATGTTTTCCTTGGAGTAGATGTGTAATCGCTACTCGGAGAGGCGGAGATCTCGTCGCTCCACACTAGAGTACCGGTTTGAAAGCGCCATAACTTTTGATCCTACCGTTGGATCTCCCTCAAACATTTACAGGAGTTTCGGGACGCTTTTTCCTTGGAGTAGATGTGGAATCGCTACTCGGAGAGGCGGAGGTCTCGTCGCTCCACACTAGAGTACCGGTTCGAAAGCGCCATAACTTTTGATCCTACCGTTGGATCTCCCTCAAACATTTACAGGAGTTTCGGGATGCTGTTTTCTTTGGAGTAGATATTGGATCGCTACTCGGAGAGGCGGAGGTGTCGTCGCTCCAAACTACAGTACTGGTTCGAAAGCGTCATAACTTTTGATCCTACCGTTGGATCTCCCTCAAACATTTACAGGAGTTTGGGGACGCTGTTTTCCTTGGAGTAGATGTGGAATCGCTAGTCGGAGAGGCGGAGGTCTCGTCGCTCCACACTAGTGTACCGGTTTGAAAGCGCCATAACTTTTGATCCTACTGTTGGATCTCCCTCAAACTTTTACAGGAGTTTCGGGATGCTGTTTTCCTTGGAGTAGATGTGGAATCGCTACTCGGAGAGGCGGAGGTCTCGTTGCTCCACACAAGAGTACCGGTTTGCAAGCGCCATAACTTTTCATCCTACCGTTGGATCTCCCACAAACATTTACAGGAGTTTCAGGACGCTCTTTTCCTTGGAGTAGATGTGGAATCGCTAGTCGGAGAGGCGGAGGTCTCGTCGCTCCACACTAGAGTACCGGTTTGAAAGCGCCATAACTTTTGATCCTACCGTTGGATCTCCCTCAAACTTTTACAGGAGTTTCGGGACGCTGGTTTCCTTGTAGTTGATGTGGATTCGCTACTCGGAGAGGCGGAGGTCTCGTCGCTACACACTAGAGTACCGGTACAAAAAGGCCATAACTTTTGATCCTACCGTTGGATCTCCCTCAAACATTTACAGGAGTTTCGGGACGCTATTTTCCTTGTAGTTGATGTGGAATCGCTACTCGGAGAGGCGGAGGTCTCGTCGCTCCACACTAGAGTACCGGTTCGAAAGCGCCATAACTTTTGATCCTACCGTTGGATCTCTCTCAAACATTTACAGGAGTTTCGGGACGCTGTTTTCCTTGTAGTTGATGTGGAATCGCTTCTCGGAGAGGCGGAGGTCTCGTCGCTCCACACTAGAGTACCGGTTCGAAAGCGCCATAACTTTTGATCCTACCGTTGGATCTCCCTCAAACAATTACAGGAGTTTCGGGACGATGTTTTCCTTGTAGTTGATGTGGAATAGCTTCTCGGAGAGGCGGAGGTCTCGTCGCTCCACACTAGAGTACAGGTTTGAAAAGGCCATAACTTTTGATCCTACCGTTGGATCTCCCTCAAACAATTACAGGAGTTTCGGGACGCTGGTTTCCTTGTAGTTGATGTGGATTCGCTACTCGGAGAGGCGGAGGTCTCGTCGCTACACACTAGAGTACCGGTACAAAAAGGCCATAACTTTTGATCCTACCGTTGGATCTCCCTCAAACATTTACAGGAGTTTCGGGACGCTATTTTCCTTGTAGTTGATGTGGAATCGCTACTCGGAGAGGCGGAGGTCTCGTCGCTCCACACTAGAGTACCGGTTCGAAAGCGCCATAACTTTTGATCCTACCGTTGGATCTCTCTCAAACATTTACAGGAGTTTCGGGACGCTGTTTTCCTTGTAGTTGATGTGGAATCGCTTCTCGGAGAGGCGGAGGTCTCGTCGCTCCACACTAGAGTACCGGTTCGAAAGCGCCATAACTTTTGATCCTACCGTTGGATCTCCCTCAAACAATTACAGGAGTTTCGGGACGATGTTTTCCTTGTAGTTGATGTGGAATAGCTTCTCGGAGAGGCGGAGGTCTCGTCGCTCCACACTAGAGTACAGGTTTGAAAAGGCCATAACTTTTGATCCTACCGTTGGATCTCCCTCAAACAATTACAGGAGTTTCGGGACGATGTTTTCCTTGGAGTAGATGTGTAATCGCTACTCGGAGAGGCGGAGGTCTCGTCGCTCCACACTAGAGTACCGGTTCGAAAGCGCCATAACTTTTGATCCTACCGTTGGATCTCCCTCAAACATTTACAGGAGTTTCGGGACGCTGTTTTCCTTGAAATTGATGTGGAATCGCTTCTCGGAGAGGCGGAGGTCTCGTCGCTCCACACTAGAGTACCAGTTCGAAAGCGCCATAACTTTTGATCCTACCGTTGGATATCCCTCAAACAATTACAGGAGTTTCGGGACGATGTTTTCCTTGCAGTTGATGTGGAATAGCTACTCGAAGAGGCGGAGGTCTCGTCGCTCCACACTAGAGTACCGGTTCGAAAGCGCCAGAACTTTTGATCCTACCGTTGGATCTCCGTCAAACATTTACAGGAGTTTCGGGACGCTGTTTTCCTTGGAGTAGATGTGGAATCGCTAGTCGGAGAGGCGGAGGTCTCGTCGCTCCACACTAGAGTACCGGTTTGAAAGCGCCATAACTTTTGATCCTACCGTTGGATCTCCCTCAAACTTTTACAGGAGTTTCGGGACACTGGTTTCCTTGTAGTTGATGTGGAATCGCTACTCGGAGAGGCGGAGGTCTCATCGCTCCACGCTAGAGTACCGGTACAAAAAGGCCATAACTTTTGATCCTACCGTTGGATCTCTCTCAAACAATTACAAGAGTTTCGGGACGATGTTTTCCTTGGACTAGATCTGTAATCGCTACTCGGAGAGGCGGAGGTCTCGTCGCTCCACACTAGAGTACCGGTTTGAAAGCGCCATAACTTTTGATCCTACCGTTGGATCTCCCTCAAACATTTACAGGAGTTTCGGGACGCTGTTTTCCTTGAAATTGATGTGGAATCGCTTCTCGGAGAGGCGGAGGTCTCGTCGCTCCACACTAGAGTACCAGTTCGAAAGCGCCATAACTTTTGATCCTACCGTTGGATATCCCTCAAACAATTACAGGAGTTTCGGGACGATGTTTTCCTTGCAGTTGATGTGGAATAGCTACTCGAAGAGGCGGAGGTCTCGTCGCTCCACACTAGAGTACCGGTTCGAAAGCGCCAGAACTTTTGATCCTACCGTTGGATCTCCGTCAAACATTTACAGGAGTTTCGGGACGCTGTTTTCCTTGGAGTAGATGTGGAATCGCTAGTCGGAGAGGCGGAGGTCTCGTCGCTCCACACTAGAGTACCGGTTTGAAAGCGCCATAACTTTTGATCCTACCGTTGGATCTCCCTCAAACTTTTACAGGAGTTTCGGGACACTGGTTTCCTTGTAGTTGATGTGGAATCGCTACTCGGAGAGGCGGAGGTCTCATCGCTCCACGCTAGAGTACCGGTACAAAAAGGCCATAACTTTTGATCCTACCGTTGGATCTCTCTCAAACAATTACAAGAGTTTCGGGACGATGTTTTCCTTGGACTAGATCTGTAATCGCTACTCGGAGAGGCGGAGGTCTCGTCGCTCCACACTAGAGTACCGGTTTGAAAGCGCCATAACTTTTGATCCTACCGTTGGATCTCCCTCAAACTTTTACAGAAGTTTCGGGACGCTGTTTTCCTTGGAGTAGATGTGGAATCGCTACTCGGAGAGGCGGAGGTCTCGTTGCTCCACACAAGAGTACCGGTTCGCAAGCGCCATAACTTTTAATCCTACCGTTGGATCTCCCACAAACTTTTACAGGAGTTTCGGGACGCTGGTTTCCTTGTAGTTGATGTGGATTCGCTACTCGGAGAGGTGGAGGTCTCGTCGCTACACACTAGAGTACCGGTACAAAAAGGCCATAACTTTTGATCCTACCGTTGGATCTCCCTCAAACATTTACAGGAGTTTCGGGACGCTATTTTCCTTCTAGTTGATGTGGAATCGCTACTCGGAGAGGCGGAGGTCTCGTCGCTCCACACTAGAGTACCGGTTCGAAAGCGCCATAACTTTTGATCCTACCGTTGGATCTCTCTCAAACATTTACAGGAGTTTCGGGACGCTGTTTTCCTTGTAGTTGATGTGGAATCGCTTCTCGGAGAGGCGGAGGTCTCGTCGCTCCACACTAGAGTACCGGTTCGAAAGCGCCATAACTTTTGATCCTACCGTTGGATCTCCCTCAAACAATTACAGGAGTTTCGGGACGATGTTTTCCTTGCAGTTGATGTGGAATAGCTACTCGGAGAGGCGGAGGTCTCGTCGCTCCACACTAGAGTACAGGTTTGAAAAGGCCATAACTTTTGATCCTACCGTTGGATCTCCCTCAAACAATTACAGGAGTTTCGGGACGATGTTTTCCTTGGAGTAGATGTGTAATCGCTACTCGGAGAGGCGGAGGTCTCGTCGGTACACACTAGAGTACCGGTTCAAAAGTGCCATAACTTTTGATCCTACCGTTGGATCTCCCTCAAACATTTACAGGAGTTTCGGGATGCTATTTTCCTTGTAGTTGATGTGGAATCGCTACTCGGAGAGGCGGAGGTCTCGTCGCTACACACTAGATTACCGGTACAAAAAGGCCATAACTTTTGATCCTACCGTTGGATCTCCCTCAAATATTTACAGGAGTTTCGGGACGCTGTTTTCCTTGGAGTAGATGTGGAATCGCTACTCGGAGAGACGGAGGTCTCGTTGCTCCACACTAGAGTACTGGTTCGCAAGCGCCATAACTTTTAATCCTACCGTTGGATCTCCCACAAACATTTACAGGAGTTTCGGGACGCTATTTTCCTTGGAGTACATGTGGAATCGCTAGTCGGAGAGGCAGAGGTCTCGTCGCTCCACACTAGAGTACCGGTTTGAAAGCGCCATAACTTTTGATCCTACCGTTGGATCTCCCTCAAACTTTTACAGGAGTTTCGGGACGCTGATTTCCTTGGAGTAGATGTGGAATCGCTACTCGGAGAGTGGAGGTCTCGTCGCTCCACACTAGAGTACCGGTTTGAAAGCGCCATAACTTTTGATCCTACCGTTGGATATCCCTCAAACAATTACAGGAGTTTCGGGACGATGTTTTCCTTGCAGTTGATGTGGAATAGCTACTCGAAGAGGCGGAGGTCTCGTCGCTCCACACTAGAGTACCGGTTCGAAAGCGCCAGAACTTTTGATCCTACCGTTGGATCTCCGTCAAACATTTACAGGAGTTTCGGGACGCTGTTTTCCTTGGAGTAGATGTGGAATCGCTAGTCGGAGAGGCGGAGGTCTCGTCGCTCCACACTAGAGTACCGGTTCGAAAAGGCCAGAACTTTTGATCCTACCGTTGGATCTCCCTCAAACATTTACAGGAGTTTCGGGACGCTTTTTCCTTGGAGTAGATGTGGAATCGCTACTCGGAGAGGCGGAGGTCTCGTCGCTCCACACTAGAGTACCGGTTCGAAAGCGCCATAACTTTTGATCCTACCGTTGGATCTCCCTCAAACATTTACAGGAGTTTCGGGACGCTGATTTCCTTGGAGTAGATGTGGAATCGCTACTCGGAGAGTGGAGGTCTCGTCGCTCCACACTAGAGTACCGGTTTGAAAGCGCCATAACTTTTGATCCTACCGTTGGATCTCCCTTAAACTTTTACAGGAGTTTCGGGACGCTGGTTTCCTTGTAGTTGATGTGGATTCGCTACTCGGAGAGGCGGAGGTCTCGTCGCTACACACTAGAGTACCGGTACAAAAAGGCCATAACTTTTGATCCTACCGTTGGATCTCCCTCAAACATTTACAGGAGTTTCGGGACGCTATTTTCCTTGTAGTTGATGTGGAATCGCTACTCGGAGAGGCGGAGGTCTCGTCGGTACACACTAGAGTACCGGTACAAAAAGACCATAACTTTTGATCCTACCGTTGGATCTACCTCAAACATTTACAGGAGTTTCGGGACGCTGTTTTCCTTGTAGTTGATGTGGAATCATTACTTGGAGAGGCGGAGGTCTCGTCGCTCCACACTAGAGTACCGGTTCGAAAGCGGCATAACTTTTCATCCTACCGTTGGATCTCCCTCAAACATTTACAGGAGTTTCGGGACGATGTTTTCCTTGGAGTAGATGTGGAATCGTTACTTGGAGAGGCGGAGGTCTCGTCGCTCCACACTAGAGTACCGGTTCGAAAGCGCCATAACTTTTGATCCTACCGTTGGATCTCTCTCAAACATTTACAGGAGTTTCGGGACGCTGTTTTCCTTGTAGTTGATGTGGAATCGCTTCTCGGAGAGGCGGAGGTCTCGTCGCTCCACACTAGAGTACCGGTTCGAAAGCGCCATAACTTTTGATCATACCGTTGGATCTCCCTCAAACGTTTACAGGAGTTTCGGGACACTTATTTCCTTGGAGTAGATGTGGAATCGCTACTCGGAGAGGCGGAGGTCTCGTCGCTCCACACTAGAGTACCGGTTTGAAAGCGCCATAACTTTTGATCCTACCGTTGGATCTCCCTCAAACATTTACAGGAGTTTCGGGACGCTATTTTCCTTGTAGTTGATGTGGAATTGCTACTCGGAGAGGCGGAGGTCTCGTCGCTCCACACTAGAGTACCGGTTCGAAAGCGCCATAACTTTTGATCCTACCGTTGGATCTCTCTCAAACATTTACAGGAGTTTCGGGACGCTGTTTTCCTTGTAGTTGATGTGGAATCGCTTCTCGGAGAGGCGGAGGTCTCGTCGCTCCACACTAGAGTACCGGTTCGAAAGCGCCATAACTTTTGATCCTACCGTTGGATCTCCCTCAAACAATTACAGGAGTTTCGGGACGATGTTTTCCTTGTAGTTGATGTGGAATAGCTTCTCGGAGAGGCGGAGGCTCGTCGCTCCACACTAGAGTACAGGTTTGAAAAGGCCATAACTTTTGATCCTACCGTTGGATCTCCCTCAAACAATTACAGGAGTTTCGGGACGATGTTTTCCTTGGAGTAGATGTGTAATCGCTACTCGGAGAGGCGGAGGTCTCGTCGCTCCACACTAGAGTACCGGTTCGAAAGCGCCATAACTTTTGATCCTACCGTTGGATCTCCCTCAAACATTTACAGGAGTTTCGGGACGCTGTTTTCCTTGAAATTGATGTGGAATCGCTTCTCGGAGAGGCGGAGGTCTCGTCGCTCCACACTAGAGTACCAGTTCGAAAGCGCCATAACTTTTGATCCTACCGTTGGATATCCCTCAAACAATTACAGGAGTTTCGGGACGATGTTTTCCTTGCAGTTGATGTGGAATAGCTACTCGAAGAGGCGGAGGTCTCGTCGCTCCACACTAGAGTACCGGTTCGAAAGCGCCAGAACTTTTGATCCTACCGTTGGATCTCCGTCAAACATTTACAGGAGTTTCGGGACGCTGTTTTCCTTGGAGTAGATGTGGAATCGCTAGTCGGAGAGGCGGAGGTCTCGTCGCTCCACACTAGAGTACCGGTTTGAAAGCGCCATAACTTTTGATCCTACCGTTGGATCTCCCTCAAACTTTTACAGGAGTTTCGGGACACTGGTTTCCTTGTAGTTGATGTGGAATCGCTACTCGGAGAGGCGGAGGTCTCATCGCTCCACGCTAGAGTACCGGTACAAAAAGGCCATAACTTTTGATCCTACCGTTGGATCTCTCTCAAACAATTACAAGAGTTTCGGGACGATGTTTTCCTTGGACTAGATCTGTAATCGCTACTCGGAGAGGCGGAGGTCTCGTCGCTCCACACTAGAGTACCGGTTTGAAAGCGCCATAACTTTTGATCCTACCGTTGGATCTCCCTCAAACTTTTACAGAAGTTTCGGGACGCTGTTTTCCTTGGAGTAGATGTGGAATCGCTACTCGGAGAGGCGGAGGTCTCGTTGCTCCACACAAGAGTACCGGTTCGCAAGCGCCATAACTTTTAATCCTACCGTTGGATCTCCCACAAACTTTTACAGGAGTTTCGGGACGCTGGTTTCCTTGTAGTTGATGTGGATTCGCTACTCGGAGAGGTGGAGGTCTCGTCGCTACACACTAGAGTACCGGTACAAAAAGGCCATAACTTTTGATCCTACCGTTGGATCTCCCTCAAACATTTACAGGAGTTTCGGGACGCTATTTTCCTTCTAGTTGATGTGGAATCGCTACTCGGAGAGGCGGAGGTCTCGTCGCTCCACACTAGAGTACCGGTTCGAAAGCGCCATAACTTTTGATCCTACCGTTGGATCTCTCTCAAACATTTACAGGAGTTTCGGGACGCTGTTTTCCTTGTAGTTGATGTGGAATCGCTTCTCGGAGAGGCGGAGGTCTCGTCGCTCCACACTAGAGTACCGGTTCGAAAGCGCCATAACTTTTGATCCTACCGTTGGATCTCCCTCAAACAATTACAGGAGTTTCGGGACGATGTTTTCCTTGCAGTTGATGTGGAATAGCTACTCGGAGAGGCGGAGGTCTCGTCGCTCCACACTAGAGTACAGGTTTGAAAAGGCCATAACTTTTGATCCTACCGTTGGATCTCCCTCAAACAATTACAGGAGTTTCGGGACGATGTTTTCCTTGGAGTAGATGTGTAATCGCTACTCGGAGAGGCGGAGGTCTCGTCGGTACACACTAGAGTACCGGTTCAAAAGTGCCATAACTTTTGATCCTACCGTTGGATCTCCCTCAAACATTTACAGGAGTTTCGGGATGCTATTTTCCTTGTAGTTGATGTGGAATCGCTACTCGGAGAGGCGGAGGTCTCGTCGCTACACACTAGATTACCGGTACAAAAAGGCCATAACTTTTGATCCTACCGTTGGATCTCCCTCAAATATTTACAGGAGTTTCGGGACGCTGTTTTCCTTGGAGTAGATGTGGAATCGCTACTCGGAGAGACGGAGGTCTCGTTGCTCCACACTAGAGTACTGGTTCGCAAGCGCCATAACTTTTAATCCTACCGTTGGATCTCCCACAAACATTTACAGGAGTTTCGGGACGCTATTTTCCTTGGAGTACATGTGGAATCGCTAGTCGGAGAGGCAGAGGTCTCGTCGCTCCACACTAGAGTACCGGTTTGAAAGCGCCATAACTTTTGATCCTACCGTTGGATCTCCCTCAAACATTTACAGGAGTTTCGGGACGCTTTTTCCTTGGAGTAGATGTGGAATCGCTACTCGGAGAGGCGGAGGTCTCGTCGCTCCACACTAGAGTACCGGTTCGAAAGCGCCATAACTTTTGATCCTACCGTTGGATCTCCCTCAAACTTTTACAGGAGTTTCGGGACGCTGATTTCCTTGGAGTAGATGTGGAATCGCTACTCGGAGAGTGGAGGTCTCGTCGCTCCACACTAGAGTACCGGTTTGAAAGCGCCATAACTTTTGATCCTACCGTTGGATCTCCCTTAAACTTTTACAGGAGTTTCGGGACGCTGGTTTCCTTGTAGTTGATGTGGATTCGCTACTCGGAGAGGCGGAGGTCTCGTCGCTACACACTAGAGTACCGGTACAAAAAGGCCATAACTTTTGATCCTACCGTTGGATCTCCCTCAAACATTTACAGGAGTTTCGGGACGCTATTTTCCTTGTAGTTGATGTGGAATCGCTACTCGGAGAGGCGGAGGTCTCGTCGGTACACACTAGAGTACCGGTACAAAAAGACCATAACTTTTGATCCTACCGTTGGATCTACCTCAAACATTTACAGGAGTTTCGGGACGCTGTTTTCCTTGTAGTTGATGTGGAATCATTACTTGGAGAGGCGGAGGTCTCGTCGCTCCACACTAGAGTACCGGTTCGAAAGCGGCATAACTTTTCATCCTACCGTTGGATCTCCCTCAAACATTTACAGGAGTTTCGGGACGATGTTTTCCTTGGAGTAGATGTGGAATCGTTACTTGGAGAGGCGGAGGTCTCGTCGCTCCACACTAGAGTACCGGTTCGAAAGCGCCATAACTTTTGATCCTACCGTTGGATCTCTCTCAAACATTTACAGGAGTTTCGGGACGCTGTTTTCCTTGTAGTTGATGTGGAATCGCTTCTCGGAGAGGCGGAGGTCTCGTCGCTCCACACTAGAGTACCGGTTCGAAAGCTCTATAACTTTTGATCCTACCGTTGGATCTCCCTAAAACAATTACAGGAGTTTCGAGATGCTGTTTTCCTTGGAGTAGATGTGGAATCATTACTTGGAGAGGCGGAGGTCTCGTCGCTCCACACTAGAGTACCGGTTCGAAAGCGGCATAACTTTTCATCCTACCGTTGGATCTCCCTCAAACATTTACAGGAGTTTCGGGACGATGTTTTCCTTGGAGTAGATGTGGAATCGTTACTTGGAGAGGCGGAGGTCTCGTCGCTCCACACTAGAGTACCGGTTCGAAAGCGCCATAACTTTTGATCCTACCGTTGGATCTCTCTCAAACATTTACAGGAGTTTCGGGACGCTGTTTTCCTTGTAGTTGATGTGGAATCGCTTCTCGGAGAGGCGGAGGTCTCGTCGCTCCACACTAGAGTACCGGTTCGAAAGCGCCATAACTTTTGATCCTACCGTTGGATCTCCCTCAAACAATTACAGGAGTTTCGGGACGATGTTTTCCTTGCAGTTGATGTGGAATAGCTACTCGGAGAGGCGGAGGTCTCGTCGCTCCACACTAGAGTACCGGTTCGAAAGCGCCATAACTTTTGATCCTACCGTTGGATCTCCCTCAAACTTTTACAGGAGTTTCGGGACGCTTATTTCCTTGGAGTAGATGTGGAATCGCTACTCGGAGAGGCGGAGGTCTCGTCGCTCCACACTAGAGTACCGGTTTGAAAGCGCCATAACTTTTGATCCTACCGTTGGATCTCCCTCAAACATTTACAGGAGTTTCGGGATGCTATTTTCCTTGTAGTTGATGTGGAATCGCTACTCGGAGAGGCGGAGGTCTCGTCGCTCCACACTAGAGTACCGGTTCGAAAGCGCCATAACTTTTGATCCTACCGTTGGATCTCTCTCAAACATTTACAGGAGTTTCGGGACGCTGTTTTCCTTGTAGTTGATGTGGAATCGCTTCTCGGAGAGGCGGAGGTCTCGTCGCTCCACACTAGAGTACCGGCTCGAAAGCGCCATAACTTTTGATCCTACCGTTGGATCTCCCTCAAACAATTACAGGAGTTTCGGGACGCTTATTTCCTTGGAGTAGATGTGGAATCGCTACTCGGAGAGGCGGAGGTGTCGTCGCTCCACACTAGAGTACCGGTTTGAAAGCGCCATAACTTTTGATCCTACCGTTGGATCTCCCTCAAACATTTACAGGAGTTTCGGGACGCTATTTTCCTTGTAGTTGATGTGGAATCGCTACTCGGAGAGGCGGAGGTCTCGTCGCTCCACACTAGAGTACCGGTTCGAAAGCGCCATAACTTTTGATCCTACCGTTGGATCTCTCTCAAACATTTACAGGAGTTTCGGGACGCTGTTTTCCTTGTAGTTGATGTGGAATCGCTTCTCGGAGAGGCGGAGGTCTCGTCGCTCCACACTAGAGTACCGGTTCGAAAGCGCCATAACTTTTGATCATACCGTTGGATCTCCCTCAAACTTTTACAGGAGTTTCGGGACACTTATTTCCTTGGAGTAGATGTGGAATCGCTACTCGGAGAGGCGGAGGTCTCGTCGCTCCACACTAGAGTACCGGTTTGAAAGCGCCATAACTTTTGATCCTACCGTTGGATCTCCCTCAAACATTTACAGGAGTTTCGGGACGCTATTTTCCTTGTAGTTGATGTGGAATCGCTACTCGGAGAGGCGGAGGTCTCGTCGCTCCACACTAGAGTACCGGTTCGAAAGCGCCATAACTTTTGATCCTACCGTTGGATCTCTCTCAAACATTTACAGGAGTTTCGGGACGCTGTTTTCCTTGTAGTTGATGTGGAATCGCTTCTCGGAGAGGCGGAGGTCTCGTCGCTCCACACTAGAGTACCGGTTCGAAAGCGCCATAACTTTTGATCCTACCGTTGGATCTCCCTCAAACTTTTACAGGAGTTTCGGGACGCTTATTTCCTTGGAGTAGATGTGGAATCGCTACTCGGAGAGGTGGAGGTCTCGTCGCTCCACACTAGAGTACCGGTTTGAAAGCGCCATAACTTTTGATCCTACCGTTGGATCTCCCTCAAACTTTTACAGGAGTTTCGGGACGCTGGTTTCCTTGTAGTTGATGTGGATTCGCTACTCGGAGAGGTGGAGGTCTCGTCGCTACACACTAGAGTACCGGTACAAAAAGGCCATAACTTTTGATCCTACCGTTGGATCTCCCTCAAACATTTACAGGAGTTTCGGGACGCTATTTTCCTTGTAGTTGATGTGGAATCGCTACTCGGAGAGGCGGAGGTCTCGTCGGTACACACTAGAGTACCGGTACAAAAAGACCATAACTTTTGATCCTACCGTTGGATCTACCTCAAACATTTACAGGAGTTTCGGGACGCTGTTTTCCTTGCAGTAAATGTGGAATCTCTACTCGGAGAGGCGGAGGTCTCTTCGCTCCACACTAGAGTACCGGTTCGAAAGCTCTATAACTTTTGATCCTACCGTTGGATCTCCCTAAAACAATTACAGGAGTTTCGAGATGCTGTTTTCCTTGGAGTAGATGTGGAATCATTACTTGGAGAGGCGGAGGTCTCGTCGCTCCATACTAGAGTACCGGTTCGAAAGCGGCATAACTTTTCATCCTACCGTTGGATCTCCCGCAAACATTTACAGGAGTTTCGGGACGATGTTTTCCTTGGAGTAGATGTGGAATCGTTACTTGGAGAGGCGGAGGTCTCGTCGCTCCACACTAGAGTACCGGTTCGAAAGCGCCATAACTTTTGATCCTACCGTTGGATCTCTCTCAAACATTTACAGGAGTTTCGGGACGCTGTTTTCCTTGTAGTTGATGTGGAATCGCTTCTCGGAGAGGCGGAGGTCTCGTCGCTCCACACTAGAGTACCGGTTTGAAAGCGCCATAACTTTTGATCCTACCGTTGGATCTCCCTCAAACATTTACAGGAGTTTCGCGATGCTATTTTCCTTGTAGTTGATGTGGAATCGCTACTCGGAGAGGCGGAGGTCTCGTCGCTCCACACTAGAGTACCGGTTCGAAAGCGCCATAACTTTTGATCCTACCGTTGGATCTCTCTCAAACATTTACAGGAGTTTCGGGACGCTGTTTTCCTTGTAGTTGATGTGGAATCGCTTCTCGGAGAGGCGGAGGTCTCGTCGCTCCACACTAGAGTACCGGTTCGAAAGCGCCATAACTTTTGATCCTACCGTTGGATCTCCCTCAAACAATTACAGGAGTTTCGGGACGCTTATTTCCTTGGAGTAGATGTGGAATAGCTACTCGGAGAGGCGGAGGTCTCGTCGCTCCACACTAGAGTACCGGTTCGAAAGCGCCATAACTTTTGATCCTACCGTTGGATCTCCCTCAAACATTTACAGGAGTTTCGGGACGCTATTTTCCTTGTAGTTGATGTGGAATCGCTACTCGGAGAGGCGGAGGTCTCGTCGCTCCACACTAGAGTACCGGTTCGAAAGCGCCATAACTTTTGATCCTACCGTTGGATCTCTCTCAAACATTTACAGGAGTTTCGGGACGCTATTTTCCTTGTAGTTGATGAGGAATCGCTTCTCGGAGAGGCGGAGGTCTCGTCGCTCCACACTAGAGTACCGGTTCGAAAGCGCCATAACTTTTGATCCTACCGTTGGATCTCCCTCAAACATTTACAGGAGTTTCGGGACGCTTTTTCCTTGGAGTAGATGTGGAATCGCTACTCGGAGAGGCGGAGGTCTCGTCGCTCCACACTAGAGTACCGGTTCGAAAGCGCCATAACTTTTGATCCTACCGTTGGATCTCCCTCAAACAATTACAGGAGTTTCGGGACGATGTTTTCCTTGGAGTTGATGTGGAATCGCTACTCGGAGAGGCGGAGGTCTCGTCGCTCCACACTAGAGTACCGGTTCGAAAGCGCCATAACTTTTGATCCTACCGTTGGATCTCTCTCAAACATTTACAGGAGTTTCGGGACGCTGTTTTCCTTGTAGTTGATGTGGAATCGCTTCTCGGAGAGGCGGAGGTCTCGTCGCTCCACACTAGAGTACCGGTTCGAAAGCGCCATAACTTTTGATCCTACCGTTGGATCTCCCTCAAACTTTTACAGGAGTTTCGGGACGCTTATTTCCTTGGAGTAGATGTGGAATCGCTACTCGGAGAGGCGGAGGTCTCGTCGCTCCACACTAGAGTACCGGTTTGAAAGCGCCATAACTTTTGATCCTACCGTTGGATCTCCCTCAAACATTTACAGGAGTTTCGGGACGCTATTTTCCTTGTAGTTGATGTGGAATCGCTACTCGGAGAGGCGGAGGTCTCGTCGCTCCACACTAGAGTACCGGTTCGAAAGCGCCATAACTTTTGATCCTACCGTTGGATCTCTCTCAAACATTTACAGGAGTTTCGGGACGCTGTTTTCCTTGTAGTTGATGTGGAATCGCTTCTCGGAGAGGCGGAGGTCTCGTCGCTCCACACTATAGTACCGGTTCGAAAGTGCCATAACTTTTGATCCTACCGTTGGATCTCCCTCAAACATTTACAGGAGTTTCGGGACACTATTTTCCTTGTAGTTGATGTGGAATCGCTACTCGGAGAGGCGGAGGTCTCGTCGCTCCACACTAGAGTACCGGTTCGAAAGCGCCATAACTTTTGATCCTACCGTTGGATCTCCCTCAAACATTTACAGGAGTTTCGGGACGCTTTTTCCTTGGAGTAGATGTGGAATCGCTACTCGGAGAGGCGGAGGTCTCGTCGCTCCACACTAGAGTACCGGTTCGAAAGCGCCATAACTTTTGATCCTACCGTTGGATCTCCCTCAAACAATTACAGGAGTTTCGGGACGATGTTTTCCTTGGAGTTGATGTGGAATCGCTACTCGGAGAGGCGGAGGTCTCGTCGCTCCACACTAGAGTACCGGTTCGAAAGCGCCATAACTTTTGATCCTACCGTTGGATCTCTCTCAAACATTTACAGGAGTTTCGGGACGCTGTTTTCCTTGTAGTTGATGTGGAATCGCTTCTCGGAGAGGCGGAGGTCTCGTCGCTCCACACTATAGTACCGGTTCGAAAGTGCCATAACTTTTGATCCTACCGTTGGATCTCCCTCAAACATTTACAGGAGTTTCGGGACGCTATTTTCCTTGTAGTTGATGTGGAATCGCTACTCGGAGAGGCGGAGGTCTCGTCGCTCCACACTAGAGTACCGGTTCGAAAGCGCCATAACTTTTGATCCTACCGTTGGATCTCCCTCAAACTTTTACAGGAGTTTCGGGACGCTGATTTCCTTGGAGTAGATGTGGAATCGCTACTCGGAGAGGCGGAGGTCTCGTCGCTACACACTAGATTACCGGTACAAAAAGGCCATAACTTTTGATCCAACCGTTGGATCTCCCTCAAACATTTACAGGAGTTTCGGGACGCTTTTTCCTTGGAGTAGATGTGGAATCGCTACTCGGAGAGGCGGAGGTCTCGTCGCTCCACACTAGAGTACCGGTTCGAAAGTGCCATAACTTTTGATCCTACCGTTGGATCTCCCTCAAACATTTACAGGAGTTTCGGGACGCTTATTTCCTTGGAGTAGATGTGGAATCGCTACTCGGAGAGGCGGAGGTCTCGTCGCTCCACACTAGAGTACCGGTTTGAAAGCGCCATAACTTTTGATCCTACCGTTGGATCTCCCTCAAACATTTACAGGAGTTTCGGGACGCTATTTTCCTTGTAGTTGATGTGGAATCGCTACTCGGAGAGGCGGAGGTCTCGTCGCTCCACACTAGAGTACCGGTTCGAAAGCGCCATAACTTTTGATCCTACCGTTGGATCTCTCTCAAACATTTACAGGAGTTTCGGGACGCTGTTTTCCTTGTAGTTGATGTGGAATCGCTTCTCGGAGAGGCGGAGGTCTCGTCGCTCCACACTATAGTACCGGTTCGAAAGTGCCATAACTTTTGATCCTACCGTTGGATCTCCCTCAAACATTTACAGGAGTTTCGGGACGCTATTTTCCTTGTAGTTGATGTGGAATCGCTACTCGGAGAGGCGGAGGTCTCGTCGCTCCACACTAGAGTACCGGTTCGAAAGCGCCATAACTTTTGATCCTACCGTTGGATCTCCCTCAAACATTTACAGGAGTTTCGGGACGCTTTTTCCTTGGAGTAGATGTGGAATCGCTACTCGGAGAGGCGGAGGTCTCGTCGCTCCACACTAGAGTACCGGTTCGAAAGCGCCATAACTTTTGATCCTACCGTTGGATCTCCCTCAAACAATTACAGGAGTTTCGGGACGATGTTTTCCTTGGAGTTGATGTGGAATCGCTACTCGGAGAGGCGGAGGTCTCGTCGCTCCACACTAGAGTACCGGTTCGAAAGCGCCATAACTTTTGATCCTACCGTTGGATCTCTCTCAAACATTTACAGGAGTTTCGGGACGCTGTTTTCCTTGTAGTTGATGTGGAATCGCTTCTCGGAGAGGCGGAGGTCTCGTCGCTCCACACTATAGTACCGGTTCGAAAGTGCCATAACTTTTGATCCTACCGTTGGATCTCCCTCAAACATTTACAGGAGTTTCGGGACGCTATTTTCCTTGTAGTTGATGTGGAATCGCTACTCGGAGAGGCGGAGGTCTCGTCGCTCCACACTAGAGTACCGGTTCGAAAGCGCCATAACTTTTGATCCTACCGTTGGATCTCCCTCAAACATTTACAGGAGTTTCGGGACGCTTTTTCCTTGGAGTAGATGTGGAATCGCTACTCGGAGAGGCGGAGGTCTCGTCGCTCCACACTAGAGTACCGGTTCGAAAGTGCCATAACTTTTGATCCTACCGTTGGATCTCCCTCAAACATTTACAGGAGTTTCGGGATGCTATTTTCCTTGTAGTTGATGTGGAATCGCTACTCGGAGAGGCGGAGGTCTCGTCGCTACACACTAGATTACCGGTACAAAAAGGCCATAACTTTTGATCCAACCGTTGGATCTCCCTCAAACATTTACAGGAGTTTCGGGACGCTGTTTTCCTTGGAGTAGATGTGGAATCGCTACTCGGAGAGACGGAGGTCTCGTTGCTCCACACTAGAGTACTGGTTCGCAAGCGCCATAACTTTTAATCCTACCGTTGGATCTCCCACAAACATTTACAGGAGTTTCGGGACGCTATTTTCCTTGGAGTACATGTGGAATCGCTAGTCGGAGAGGCGGAGGTCTCGTCGCTCCACACTAGAGTACCGGTTTGAAAGCGCCATAACTTTTGATCCTACCGTTGGATCTCCCTCAAACATTTACAGGAGTTTCGGGACGCTTTTTCCTTGGAGTAGATGTGGAATCGCTACTCGGAGAGGCGGAGGTCTCGTCGCTCCACACTAGAGTACCGGTTCGAAAGCGCCATAACTTTTGATCCTACCGTTGGATCTCCCTCAAACTTTTACAGGAGTTTCGGGACGCTGATTTCCTTGGAGTAGATGTGGAATCGCTACTCGGAGAGCGGAGGTCTCGTCGCTCCACACTAGAGTACCGGTTTGAAAGCGCCATAACTTTTGATCCTACCGTTGGATCTCCCTCAAACTTTTACAGGAGTTTCGGGACGCTGGTTTCCTTGTAGTTGATGTGGATTCGCTACTCGGAGAGGCGGAGGTCTCGTCGCTACACACTAGAGTACCGGTACAAAAAGGCCATAACTTTTGATCCTACCGTTGGATCTCCCTCAAACATTTACAGGAGTTTCGGGACGCTATTTTCCTTGTAGTTGATGTGGAATCGCTACTCGGAGAGGCGGAGGTCTCGTCGGTACACACTAGAGTACCGGTACAAAAAGACCATAACTTTTGATCCTACCGTTGGATCTACCTCAAACATTTACAGGAGTTTCGGGACGCTTTTTCCTTGGAGTAGATGTGGAATCGCTACTCGGAGAGGCGGAGGTCTCGTCGCTCCACACTAGAGTACCGGTTCAAAAGCGCCATAACTTTTGATCCTACCGTTGGATCTCCCTCAAACATTTACAGGAGTTTCGGGACGCTGTTTTCCTTGTAGTTGATGTGCAATCGCTACTCGGAGAGGCGGAGGTCTCGTCGCTCCACACTAGAGTACCGGTTCGAAAGCGCCATAACTTTTGATCCTACCGTTAGATCTCCCTCAAACATTTACAGGAGTTTCGGGACGCTGGTTTCCTTGTAGTTGATGTGGAATCGCTTCTCGGTGAGGCGGAGGTCTCGTCGCTCCACACTAGAGTACTGGTTCGAAAGCGGCATAACTTTTCATCCTACCGTTGGATCTCCCTCAAACATTTACAGGAGTTTCAGGACGCTGTTTTTCTTGGAGTAGATGTGGAATCGCTAGTCGGAGAGGTGGAGGTCTCGTCGCTCCACACTAGAGTACAGGTTCGAAAAGGCCATAACTTTTGATCCTACCGTTGGATCTCCCTCAAATATTTACAGGAGTTTCGGGACGCTATTTTCCTTGGAGTAGATGTGGAATCGCTAGTCGGAGAGGCGGAGGTCTCGTCGCTCCACACTAGAGTACCGGTTTGAAAGCGCCATAACTTTTGATCCTACCGTTGGATCTCCCTCAAACATTTACAGGAGTTTCGTGACGCTTTTTCCTTGGAGTAGATGTGGAATCGCTACTCGGAGAGGCGGAGGTCTCGTCGCTCCACACTAGAGTACCGGTTCGAAAGCGCCATAACTTTTGATCCTACCGTTGGATCTCCCTCAAACTTTTACAGGAGTTTCGGGACGCTGATTTCCTTGGAGTAGATGTGGAATCGCTACTCGGAGAGGCGGAGGTCTCGTCGCTCCACACTAGAGTACCGGTTTGAAAGCGCCATAACTTTTGATCCTACCGTTGGATCTCCCTCAAACATTTACAGGAGTTTCGGGACGCTATTTTCCTTGTAGTTGATGTGGAATCGCTACTCGGAGAGGCGGAGGTCTCGTCGCTCCACACTAGAGTACCGGTTCGAAAGCGCCATAACCTTTGATCCTACCGTTGGATCTCTCTCAAACATTTACAGGAGTTTCGGGACGCTGTTTTCCTTGTAGTTGATGTGGAATCGCTTCTCGGAGAGGCGGAGGTCTCGTCGCTCCACACTAGAGTACCGGTTCGAAAGCGCCATAACTTTTGATCCTACCGTTGGATCTCCCTCAAACTTTTACAGGAGTTTCGGGACGCTTATTTCCTTGGAGTAGATGTGGAATCGCTACTCGGAGAGGCGGAGGTCTCGTCGCTCCACACTAGAGTACCGGTTTGAAAGCGCCATAACTTTTGATCCTACCGTTGGATCTCCCTCAAACATTTACAGGAGTTTCGGGACGCTATTTTCCTTGTAGTTGATGTGGAATCGCTACTCGGAGAGGCGGAGGTCTCGTTGCTCCACACTAGAGTACCGGTTCGAAAGCGCCATAACTTTTGATCCTACCGTTGGATCTCTCTCAAACATTTACAGGAGTTTCGGGACGCTGTTTTACTTGTAGTTGATGTGGAATCGCTTCTCGGAGAGGCGGAGGTCTCGTCGCTCCACACTAGAGTACCGGTTCGAAAGCGCCATAACTTTTGATCCTACCGTTGGATCTCCCTCAAACAATTACAGGAGTTTCGGGACGATGTTTTCCTTGCAGTTGATGTGGAATAGCTACTCGGAGAGGCGGAGGTCTCGTCGCTCCACACTAGAGTACCGGTTCGAAAGCGCCATAACTTTTGATCCTACCGTTTGATCTCCCTCAAACATTTACAGGAGTTTCGGGACGCTTTTTCCTTGGAGTAGATGTGGAATCGCTACTCGGAGAGGCGGAGGTCTCGTCGCTCCACACTAGAGTACCGGTTCGAAAGCGCCATAACTTTTGATCCTACCGTTGGATCTCCCTCAAACATTTACAGGAGTTTCGGGACGCTGTTTTCCTTGTAGTTGATGTGCAATCGCTACTCGGAGAGGCGGAGGTCTCGTCGCTCCACACTAGAGTACCGGTTCGAAAGCGCCATAACTTTTGATCCTACCGTTAGATCTCCCTCAAACATTTACAGGAGTTTCGGGACGCTGGTTTCCTTGTAGTTGATGTGGAATCGCTTCTCGGTGAGGCGGAGGTCTCGTCGCTCCACACTAGAGTACTGGTTCGAAAGCGGCATAACTTTTCATCCTACCGTTGGATCTCCCTCAAACATTTACAGGAGTTTCAGGACGCTGTTTTTCTTGGAGTAGATGTGGAATCGCTAGTCGGAGAGGTGGAGGTCTCGTCGCTCCACACTAGAGTACAGGTTCGAAAAGGCCATAACTTTTGATCCTACCGTTGGATCTCCCTCAAATATTTACAGGAGTTTCGGGGCGCTATTTTCCTTGGAGTAGATGTGGAATCGCTAGTCGGAGAGGCGGAGGTCTCGTCGCTCCACACTAGAGTACCGGTTTGAAAGCGCCATAACTTTTGATCCTACCGTTGGATCTCCCTCAAACATTTACAGGAGTTTCGGGACGCTTTTTCCTTGGAGTAGATGTGGAATCGCTACTCGGAGAGGCGGAGGTCTCGTCGCTCCACACTAGAGTACCGGTTCGAAAGCGCCATAACTTTTGATCCTACCGTTGGATCTCCCTCAAACTTTTACAGGAGTTTCGGGACGCTGATTTCCTTGGAGTAGATGTGGAATCGCTACTCGGAGAGGCGGAGGTCTCGTCGCTCCACACTAGAGTACCGGTTCGAAAGCGCCATAACTTTTGATCCTACCGTTGGATCTCCCTCAAACATTTACAGGAGTTTCGGGACGCTATTTTCCTTGTAGTTGATGTGGAATCGCTACTCGGAGAGGCGGAGGTCTCGTCGGTACACACTAGAGTACCGGTACAAAAAGACCATAACTTTTGATCCTACCGTTGGATCTACCTCAAACATTTACAGGAGTTTCGGGACGCTTTTTCCTTGGAGTAGATGTGGAATCGCTACTCGGAGAGGCGGAGGTCTCGTCGCTCCACACTAGAGTACCGGTTCAAAAGCGCCATAACTTTTGATCCTACCGTTGGATCTCCCTCAAACATTTACAGGAGTTTCGGGACGCTGTTTTCCTTGTAGTTGATGTGCAATCGCTACTCGGAGAGGCGGAGGTCTCGTCGCTCCACACTAGAGTACCGGTTCGAAAGCGCCATAACTTTTGATCCTACCGTTAGATCTCCCTCAAACATTTACAGGAGTTTCGGGACGCTGGTTTCCTTGTAGTTGATGTGGAATCGCTTCTCGGTGAGGCGGAGGTCTCGTCGCTCCACACTAGAGTACTGGTTCGAAAGCGGCATAACTTTTCATCCTACCGTTGGATCTCCCTCAAACATTTACAGGAGTTTCAGGACGCTGTTTTTCTTGGAGTAGATGTGGAATCGCTAGTCGGAGAGGTGGAGGTCTCGTCGCTCCACACTAGAGTACAGGTTCGAAAAGGCCATAACTTTTGATCCTACCGTTGGATCTCCCTCAAATATTTACAGGAGTTTCGGGACGCTATTTTCCTTGGAGTAGATGTGGAATCGCTAGTCGGAGAGGCGGAGGTCTCGTCGCTCCACACTAGAGTACCGGTTTGAAAGCGCCATAACTTTTGATCCTACCGTTGGATCTCCCTCAAACATTTACAGGAGTTTCGTGACGCTTTTTCCTTGGAGTAGATGTGGAATCGCTACTCGGAGAGGCGGAGGTCTCGTCGCTCCACACTAGAGTACCGGTTCGAAAGCGCCATAACTTTTGATCCTACCGTTGGATCTCCCTCAAACTTTTACAGGAGTTTCGGGACGCTGATTTCCTTGGAGTAGATGTGGAATCGCTACTCGGAGAGGCGGAGGTCTCGTCGCTCCACACTAGAGTACCGGTTTGAAAGCGCCATAACTTTTGATCCTACCGTTGGATCTCCCTCAAACATTTACAGGAGTTTCGGGACGCTATTTTCCTTGTAGTTGATGTGGAATCGCTACTCGGAGAGGCGGAGGTCTCGTCGCTCCACACTAGAGTACCGGTTCGAAAGCGCCATAACCTTTGATCCTACCGTTGGATCTCTCTCAAACATTTACAGGAGTTTCGGGACGCTGTTTTCCTTGTAGTTGATGTGGAATCGCTTCTCGGAGAGGCGGAGGTCTCGTCGCTCCACACTAGAGTACCGGTTCGAAAGCGCCATAACTTTTGATCCTACCGTTGGATCTCCCTCAAACTTTTACAGGAGTTTCGGGACGCTTATTTCCTTGGAGTAGATGTGGAATCGCTACTCGGAGAGGCGGAGGTCTCGTCGCTCCACACTAGAGTACCGGTTTGAAAGCGCCATAACTTTTGATCCTACCGTTGGATCTCCCTCAAACATTTACAGGAGTTTCGGGACGCTATTTTCCTTGTAGTTGATGTGGAATCGCTACTCGGAGAGGCGGAGGTCTCGTTGCTCCACACTAGAGTACCGGTTCGAAAGCGCCATAACTTTTGATCCTACCGTTGGATCTCTCTCAAACATTTACAGGAGTTTCGGGACGCTGTTTTACTTGTAGTTGATGTGGAATCGCTTCTCGGAGAGGCGGAGGTCTCGTCGCTCCACACTAGAGTACCGGTTCGAAAGCGCCATAACTTTTGATCCTACCGTTGGATCTCCCTCAAACAATTACAGGAGTTTCGGGACGATGTTTTCCTTGCAGTTGATGTGGAATAGCTACTCGGAGAGGCGGAGGTCTCGTCGCTCCACACTAGAGTACCGGTTCGAAAGCGCCATAACTTTTGATCCTACCGTTTGATCTCCCTCAAACATTTACAGGAGTTTCGGGACGCTTTTTCCTTGGAGTAGATGTGGAATCGCTACTCGGAGAGGCGGAGGTCTCGTCGCTCCACACTAGAGTACCGGTTCGAAAGCGCCATAACTTTTGATCCTACCGTTGGATCTCCCTCAAACATTTACAGGAGTTTCGGGACGCTGTTTTCCTTGTAGTTGATGTGCAATCGCTACTCGGAGAGGCGGAGGTCTCGTCGCTCCACACTAGAGTACCGGTTCGAAAGCGCCATAACTTTTGATCCTACCGTTAGATCTCCCTCAAACATTTACAGGAGTTTCGGGACGCTGGTTTCCTTGTAGTTGATGTGGAATCGCTTCTCGGTGAGGCGGAGGTCTCGTCGCTCCACACTAGAGTACTGGTTCGAAAGCGGCATAACTTTTCATCCTACCGTTGGATCTCCCTCAAACATTTACAGGAGTTTCAGGACGCTGTTTTTCTTGGAGTAGATGTGGAATCGCTAGTCGGAGAGGTGGAGGTCTCGTCGCTCCACACTAGAGTACAGGTTCGAAAAGGCCATAACTTTTGATCCTACCGTTGGATCTCCCTCAAATATTTACAGGAGTTTCGGGGCGCTATTTTCCTTGGAGTAGATGTGGAATCGCTAGTCGGAGAGGCGGAGGTCTCGTCGCTCCACACTAGAGTACCGGTTTGAAAGCGCCATAACTTTTGATCCTACCGTTGGATCTCCCTCAAACATTTACAGGAGTTTCGGGACGCTTTTTCCTTGGAGTAGATGTGGAATCGCTACTCGGAGAGGCGGAGGTCTCGTCGCTCCACACTAGAGTACCGGTTCGAAAGCGCCATAACTTTTGATCCTACCGTTGGATCTCCCTCAAACTTTTACAGGAGTTTCGGGACGCTGATTTCCTTGGAGTAGATGTGGAATCGCTACTCGGAGAGGCGGAGGTCTCGTCGCTCCACACTAGAGTACCGGTTCGAAAGCGCCATAACTTTTGATCCTACCGTTGGATCTCCCTCAAACATTTACAGGAGTTTCGGGACGCTATTTTCCTTGTAGTTGATGTGGAATCGCTACTCGGAGAGCGGAGGTCTCGTCGCTCCACACTAGAGTACCGGTTTGAAAGCGCCATAACTTTTGATCCTACCGTTGGATCTCCCTCAAACTTTTACAGGAGTTTCGGGACGCTGGTTTCCTTGTAGTTGATGTGGATTCGCTACTCGGAGAGGCGGAGGTCTCGTCGCTACACACTAGAGTACCGGTACAAAAAGGCCATAACTTTTGATCCTACCGTTGGATCTCCCTCAAACATTTACAGGAGTTTCGGGACGCTATTTTCCTTGTAGTTGATGTGGAATCGCTACTCGGAGAGGCGGAGGTCTCGTCGGTACACACTAGAGTACCGGTACAAAAAGACCATAACTTTTGATCCTACCGTTGGATCTACCTCAAACATTTACAGGAGTTTCGGGACGCTTTTTCCTTGGAGTAGATGTGGAATCGCTACTCGGAGAGGCGGAGGTCTCGTCGCTCCACACTAGAGTACCGGTTCAAAAGCGCCATAACTTTTGATCCTACCGTTGGATCTCCCTCAAACATTTACAGGAGTTTCGGGACGCTGTTTTCCTTGTAGTTGATGTGCAATCGCTACTCGGAGAGGCGGAGGTCTCGTCGCTCCACACTAGAGTACCGGTTCGAAAGCGCCATAACTTTTGATCCTACCGTTAGATCTCCCTCAAACATTTACAGGAGTTTCGGGACGCTGGTTTCCTTGTAGTTGATGTGGAATCGCTTCTCGGTGAGGCGGAGGTCTCGTCGCTCCACACTAGAGTACTGGTTCGAAAGCGGCATAACTTTTCATCCTACCGTTGGATCTCCCTCAAACATTTACAGGAGTTTCAGGACGCTGTTTTTCTTGGAGTAGATGTGGAATCGCTAGTCGGAGAGGTGGAGGTCTCGTCGCTCCACACTAGAGTACAGGTTCGAAAAGGCCATAACTTTTGATCCTACCGTTGGATCTCCCTCAAATATTTACAGGAGTTTCGGGACGCTATTTTCCTTGGAGTAGATGTGGAATCGCTAGTCGGAGAGGCGGAGGTCTCGTCGCTCCACACTAGAGTACCGGTTTGAAAGCGCCATAACTTTTGATCCTACCGTTGGATCTCCCTCAAACATTTACAGGAGTTTCGGGACGCTTTTTCCTTGGAGTAGATGTGGAATCGCTACTCGGAGAGGCGGAGGTCTCGTCGCTCCACACTAGAGTACCGGTTCGAAAGCGCCATAACTTTTGATCCTACCGTTGGATCTCCCTCAAACTTTTACAGGAGTTTCGGGACGCTGATTTCCTTGGAGTAGATGTGGAATCGCTACTCGGAGAGGCGGAGGTCTCGTCGCTCCACACTAGAGTACCGGTTTGAAAGCGCCATAACTTTTGATCCTACCGTTGGATCTCCCTCAAACATTTACAGGAGTTTCGGGACGCTATTTTCCTTGTAGTTGATGTGGAATCGCTACTCGGAGAGGCGGAGGTCTCGTCGCTCCACACTAGAGTACCGGTTCGAAAGCGCCATAACCTTTGATCCTACCGTTGGATCTCTCTCAAACATTTACAGGAGTTTCGGGACGCTGTTTTCCTTGTAGTTGATGTGGAATCGCTTCTCGGAGAGGCGGAGGTCTCGTCGCTCCACACTAGAGTACCGGTTCGAAAGCGCCATAACTTTTGATCCTACCGTTGGATCTCCCTCAAACTTTTACAGGAGTTTCGGGACGCTTATTTCCTTGGAGTAGATGTGGAATCGCTACTCGGAGAGGCGGAGGTCTCGTCGCTCCACACTAGAGTACCGGTTTGAAAGCGCCATAACTTTTGATCCTACCGTTGGATCTCCCTCAAACATTTACAGGAGTTTCGGGACGCTATTTTCCTTGTAGTTGATGTGGAATCGCTACTCGGAGAGGCGGAGGTCTCGTTGCTCCACACTAGAGTACCGGTTCGAAAGCGCCATAACTTTTGATCCTACCGTTGGATCTCTCTCAAACATTTACAGGAGTTTCGGGACGCTGTTTTACTTGTAGTTGATGTGGAATCGCTTCTCGGAGAGGCGGAGGTCTCGTCGCTCCACACTAGAGTACCGGTTCGAAAGCGCCATAACTTTTGATCCTACCGTTGGATCTCCCTCAAACAATTACAGGAGTTTCGGGACGATGTTTTCCTTGCAGTTGATGTGGAATAGCTACTCGGAGAGGCGGAGGTCTCGTCGCTCCACACTAGAGTACCGGTTCGAAAGCGCCATAACTTTTGATCCTACCGTTTGATCTCCCTCAAACATTTACAGGAGTTTCGGGACGCTTTTTCCTTGGAGTAGATGTGGAATCGCTACTCGGAGAGGCGGAGGTCTCGTCGCTCCACACTAGAGTACCGGTTCGAAAGCGCCATAACTTTTGATCCTACCGTTGGATCTCCCTCAAACATTTACAGGAGTTTCGGGACGCTGTTTTCCTTGTAGTTGATGTGCAATCGCTACTCGGAGAGGCGGAGGTCTCGTCGCTCCACACTAGAGTACCGGTTCGAAAGCGCCATAACTTTTGATCCTACCGTTAGATCTCCCTCAAACATTTACAGGAGTTTCGGGACGCTGGTTTCCTTGTAGTTGATGTGGAATCGCTTCTCGGTGAGGCGGAGGTCTCGTCGCTCCACACTAGAGTACTGGTTCGAAAGCGGCATAACTTTTCATCCTACCGTTGGATCTCCCTCAAACATTTACAGGAGTTTCAGGACGCTGTTTTTCTTGGAGTAGATGTGGAATCGCTAGTCGGAGAGGTGGAGGTCTCGTCGCTCCACACTAGAGTACAGGTTCGAAAAGGCCATAACTTTTGATCCTACCGTTGGATCTCCCTCAAATATTTACAGGAGTTTCGGGGCGCTATTTTCCTTGGAGTAGATGTGGAATCGCTAGTCGGAGAGGCGGAGGTCTCGTCGCTCCACACTAGAGTACCGGTTTGAAAGCGCCATAACTTTTGATCCTACCGTTGGATCTCCCTCAAACATTTACAGGAGTTTCGGGACGCTTTTTCCTTGGAGTAGATGTGGAATCGCTACTCGGAGAGGCGGAGGTCTCGTCGCTCCACACTAGAGTACCGGTTCGAAAGCGCCATAACTTTTGATCCTACCGTTGGATCTCCCTCAAACTTTTACAGGAGTTTCGGGACGCTGATTTCCTTGGAGTAGATGTGGAATCGCTACTCGGAGAGGCGGAGGTCTCGTCGCTCCACACTAGAGTACCGGTTTGAAAGCGCCATAACTTTTGATCCTACCGTTGGATCTCCCTCAAACATTTACAGGAGTTTCGGGACGCTATTTTCCTTGTAGTTGATGTGGAATCGCTACTCGGAGAG